>NW_022437000.1:10244338-10499025 GCF_009761245.1 Sapajus apella | reverse complement strand
TCCGAGGGACAGAGAGGCAGGCCGCCTCGGAGGGACAGAGAGGCAGGCCAGCCCCAGGATCCCTTCCCCGCGGCCCCTTCATCTGGAGCTGGGTGTCGCAGACCATTTGCTAAACCCGTTTCATTTGCAATGCCTGACATTAAGCAACTGAAACCTGTCAACTAAGGAAACAAAAGTGAGTTTAAAAGTAAGAACTTTTAGAAGTATAGCCCTGTTACTGAGGTTTAAAAAGGAAGGAAATTCTGCCCCGTGCTATCACTGGATACACCTTCAGGACTGATATGGTTTGGCTGTGTCCCCACCCAAATCTCACCTTGAATTGTAATAATCCCCACATGTCAAAGGTGGGGCCAGGTGGAGATAATTGAATTATGGGGGTGGTTCCCCCATATTCTTCTCCTAATAGTGAGTTCTCATGAGATCTGATGGTTTTATAAGCATCTGGCACTTCCCGTGCCTGCACAGTCCCTCTCTGCCCGCTGCCATCCGTGTAAGACATGACGTGCTCCTCCTGGCCTCTGCCATGACTGTGAGGCTTCCTCAGCCACGTGGAACTGTAAGTCGATTAAACCTCTTTCTTTTGTAAATTGCCCAGTCTCGGGTATGTCTTTATCAGTAGCATGAACATAGACTCATACAAGCACATTACACTAAATGAAACAAGCTCATCACGAAAGGACAAGCATTGCATGATTCCACTTACATGAGGCCCCTAGAGCAGTCACACTCACAGTGACAGAGAGCAGACTAGATTAACAGGGTGGGAGAAGGATGGGATGGAGAGTTATTTAATGCACATGGAATTTCTGTTTGGGATGATGAGAAAGTTCTGGAGATGGACAGTGGTGACAGTGGAACAGGAATGTAGTACACTTAACGCCACTGAACAGTCACTTAAACATGGGTAACATGGTAAATTTTATGTTATGTATATTTTACCACAATTTACAACAATGAAGAAGTATTAAAAATGGATGCAGGTTTGCATGACATATATGTGCTCTCTCTGTGTATATGTACATATATATATATACACACACACAAACATATACACACACACTATATAAATACACACATATGAGACCTGATGTAACATTAATAAGATTACTTTCAGATGGTTGGTTTACAAATACCGTGTTTAAGGTAGGTAATAGGTTGATAATGTGCCAAGATTTTATTTTTTATCACAGGAAAGTTACCTAGTTTTTAAACACATGAAGTATTTAGAAAGAATAAAGATCTAAGGTCATTTTTTTAATATGAAAGGCTAAGAAAAGCCCATGAAACAGGCCTTTTTTTCTATGTTTATTCTTAGAGACTCTAGTTAATTAAACCCAATGAGGAAGAAAAATCAACATGAAGGCAAAAATGTTGCCTGAATCAACAGTGGTAGTCTTTTGTTCTCTCTCACTGATGAGCTGCAAGTGTTGAAAGAGGAGGCGCTTTTGAAAGGTGCCATTAAAAGGAGAAAAATGCAGCCTTTAAAATGGATGAACTCTATGAGCTTTCCTATTAAACACATTTATTTTCTTTATATAAAAACACTGCTCTGTTTTTATATAAAAAGAAGCAGATGGCCTCTGAGTTAGACTTTGTTCTAAGGGAACTAAACTTTCCAGTGACTTGAAGTATCTATCGGCATCATCCCATTCCTTGTTCTAGAACTTCTAGACAGGATTCAGGACTATTCTTAATTGCTTTTACTTCTTAAGTAAAGAATTCTTGGATTAAAAAAAGAAATCAATCGCCAGCATGACTAATCTGACTTCCTTCCCCCTCCTGAGTGAAATAACTCATTTGTTTCTAGACCATTAAATTCCAATCAGGTGAGAAGCAGAAAACAAACCACTTTAGCTGGAGAGCAGAGAAATTGCCCAGAAATCTCAGCACTGGGAGCTCAGGGGAGGTGTGAGTGTCACCCACGCAGCAGGGGGTCGCCGTAGGGGGCCAATGACTGGGTCACCCAGTGCCCAGAGGTGACCTGGCAGTGCCACCCACCAGCCCCACCTTGCCACCTTACATAACGGGTTAGGACTGCTCCTGGGTTGTGCGGCTGTGCCTGGCCAAAGGAGAGCCCAGGATGCCAGAACCAGAACCTTCAGGTAGGCAGAGACACATTCACGAAAGCCAAGGCAGACAGCTGAAACTCAGGTGCCGTGTGGGGCTTAGAATCAGGCTCAGAAATGCCCTGATTTTCCAACCTCTGGCGCCTTGATGTGGGTAAGCACAAGAAAGCCTGATGTCTGCACATACTGGCAGGAGATTGGCCTATCACAAAGATATAAAATCTCAGCCTACTTGCTGTTAAGATTCCTTGTTTTACAACAGGAAGGAGGAGGCTGGACAGTGAGACCTGATGACTAAGATTGAGGAAATCCTGTCTGAGCTAAGACTGTCTTGGGGAAGGGAAGGGAGCGCTGAGAGCTGTCGGGAACAGCTAGGAAAGGAAGCTGGATTTACAGAGCAAGGAAATCACCTCAGGTCCCTACTTGGTCTTGAATCGTAGCTTGGATGGTTGTTACAATTAGGACAATTACCAAGTAAGGAAGAAAGGGAAGGAGGTGATGTTCTTCCCTGAAATTTCCAGCTGGAATCTTCCTGAGGGAATCCATGCCTTGGCCTTACTCACCTGGGTGTTGGAGGGTACAGTCTAGTCTGGGAAGGCCTTTCCGTGCCAATTTGAGAAGTAGTTGCCCTGCTAGGAAATGGTATGGAGGGAAATCTTTATTCTCTCTTAAGAAGGAAATTCTCTCCTAAGATTCTGTTTTGCATTTTTATATCATGTTACCAAACCAAAGCCTCTTGAGTTTTCTTGCTTGGCTAAATTATACTTGTGTCTCAGTTATTTGAACAAATTGTTCTTTGTTTATAAGTGTTTCCACTTGTTCTGGAAATAAGTTAAGTTACACCTTGACTGAACTTTAATTAATATTAAAATGTTTCCTTTGGCTGACATCTCCCAAACTTAAAGAAAATGGAAAGAACCGTCTCAAGGCATCAGGAAGGCGCATCTCCACCAGTTCTCACCTGGCGGCCACCTGCTCAGAGCCACCAAGACACTGCAGGGTCTTAGCACTCTGGGCACCAGAATCGTGAAGACCAGAACCTCCTCCCACAAGGCTCTCCCACCTGCCGGTCCCACTGGCCCACTTCCTCCTGTCCTGGGACCATGGTTCCCAACAGTAACTCTAGTTGACTTGAACTTTATGTGGCTTCAAGTTATTTAGGTATTGAGGATGAAGACCCACATTTATTAAAAAACAACAACCTAAAGCCAGGTAGACATTAACTAGTATTTATCAAGCACTACAATGCTAAGATTGCTAAACTCTCTACAGCCAATTTCTTCTTGCTCCTCCCAGCACATGCATAAGGCAAGAACTATTTTAACCCAGTTTAAATGTAACTAAAGTGTAAGTGAAATGTAACTAAAGTGTAATGAGCTGAGTACTCCCGCAACATCACCTGGCCAGGCAGCAGCAAAAGCAGTTTCAAACCCAAGACCCCAGCTGGCCCTATTCCTGTGGGGCCCATGCCTGAGTCCTGACGTTTCCTGTGAGCAGGGTGAGTGGGGGCTCTTATAGGTGCTTGCTGATAAGCACAGTTGCACATGAAATCTATTATACTGAAAGTCTCATAGGGAGCAAATAGATAAACTGACCCTCAAATAGTGAACATCTGCAGGTTGCTCTCTTATCACAAATAATCCCAGATGACATAATTATTTTAAAATGGGGTCAGATGGTTGGACAACCCTGCACCACACACACATGGATACACACATGCATGCCCACACATGCACTCACACATGCATGCACACACGCACACATGCACCAACACGTGTGTACACACGTGCACACACATACACATGCACATATGCTCACACACAAACGCACTCCCTGATCAAACTTCACGGTTCCTAGCTTGCCCTTGCTCTGACCCAGGCGTGAATCCATGGGAGGATGAATGTTCTAGAACTCGTGAGTGACCATTATTCCTAGTAGCATTGGACACGTTCATTTAATGAACGAATGACACATAAACGGTCCCACTGAGACCCTGGGACATAGTTTTGAGCATTCCTGTTGACAGATGAAGACGAGCATTCTCAGAAAGGAAAAGTGACTTTCCCAGTCGCTGCGCTCAAGCCCACAGGTTCAACCTCTTTTTAACAGACCACACCTGTCCTCCTGTTAGCCCATGGGGACTTCCATTGAAAAACACCAGCACAAACACAGGGTAGTGAGAACAGACCCAGCGTCAAGCTGGCACTGGTCCAGGGAAAATGGAATCCTGCCATCACTCTGTAGTGTCCACTGGGTCTCCTGTACGGCTAAGATAATTTTAGGAAGGTTTCTTCTGCCCCATAGGAGCTCAGTAAATCTTTCTCTAAATTACAACTAGAACAATTTTCCAATAGCCAAACACAAAGCTGTGTTTGCCCCTCCTGTTCCCCTTAGCAGCATCTGCCTTAGTGGCCTGCAGTTTCAAGCCAGACTTGGAGAGGGCCGGTTGGGATTGTGTCTGCAGGACTCTTGGTTCTGCAGGTGAAATTGTTCCTTGCCCATTCTCACATATTTCTTGGTCATCCTTTAAGGACCTCTCCTGAGTGCAGTCATCTTAGCCTTTATTTTTCAGAGCTCATGAGGATACTCAGTTCCCCTCATGCCTCCGACCAGCCTCTCTGCAGAAAGGACCCTAAAGAAACAGGTCTGTTTGCTGCTCCCCAGAGGCATCCACCGTCTCTTTCTGCCTCAGCTGCCCTCGTGGAGAAAGAAACCAGGAGCATCCTCCGGCTAAGTGTGTGTGTGTGTGTATGCATGCATGAACGTGTTTGTATGTGTGTGTGCATATGTTTCTATGTGTATGTGTGTGGGGTGCACATGTGTGTCTCTGTGTATGTGCATGTGTACATCTATGGGCATGTGCATGTATGTCTACGTATATGTTTGTGGAGGGTACAAGTGTGTGTTCAGGTATATGCATGTACATGTGTCTATGTATGCATGTGTACATGTGTGTATCTATGCACGTGTGTGCATCTGTGTGTCTGTAGTGTGTGCAGGGTGCAAGTGTGTGTCATATATGCGTGTGTGTCTATATGCATGTGTGTGCATCTGTGTGTCTGTATGTGTGTGGGGGTGCAAGTGTGTGTCTATATATGCGTGTGTGTCTGTGTGTCTGTATGTGTGTGCAGGGTGCAAGTGTGTGTCTATATGCATGTGTGTGCATCTGTGTGTTTGTATGTGGTGAAAGTGTGTGTCTATATATGTGTTTGTGTCTATGTGCATGTGTGTGCATCTCTGTGTATGTGTGTGGGGGTGCAAGTGTGTCTATGCATGTGTGTCTATGTGCATGTGTGTGCATCTGTGTGTCTGTATGTGTATCTGTGTGTCTGTATGTGTGTGGTGCAAGTGTGTGTCTATATGTATGTGTATGTCTATATGAATGTGTGTACATCTGTTTGTGTGTGGGGGTGCAAGTGTGTGTCTATATGTGCATGCATGTGCATCTGTGTTTGTATGCATGTGTGGGGTGCAAGTGTGTCCATATGTGCAAGTGTGTGTCTATGGTCATGTGTATGTCTATATGCATGCATGTATGTGTGTGCATCTGTGTCTGTGTGGGCACAGGGTACACATGTATGTGTGTGATGTGTGTGTTCTCTCTTTTATCTCTATCATCTATCTCTGTACATTCCATGCAGATTGATAATATATTTTCTACATATAATATATATATATCTGTACTTTACATATACAACATTTGACATATTTTACCTGTGCATATCTGTTCTGTGGCTGGGGTTTATTCACCTCGCCAGTGGCTAAGAGCAGAGGTTTTAGAACTGGCAAGTCCTAGGTTTTACTCCGCACTTTGTTCCCACTGGCCCTACCCGACGCCTTCTGGCACATGCCTCAGTTTACCCATCTGTGAACCGTCCATGATTTAGGGCAGTTCCCAGCCCAGTGGCTCAGCCAACAGGAGTTGCTGTGTTTCTCCCCAGGGTGTTTTAGCTGCTCCCAGAGGTTCAAGAACGCTAGGGATGCTCTCTTAGGTTTGGTTCTGGTGATCCCGAAAAGAATCTCCCAGGGGACCCCTACCTTTCATCCAATTTGGAGATGAACCACAGCTTTTGGTGCAGCCCAGGGCATGTGTGTTTGACCCTGTGCACGAACAGAAGCCTTTCTCGGTTCTCACAGGGTCCCACCACTCCACAGTCAGGGATCCAAAAATACTCAACATGTGGGAAAAATATTGTTACATAATATTTACCAGGTACCAGATAATCAGTCCATGAAATTAAAAAACACACATTCTTCTCTGATTCTCACATGGGAGATCACTGAACTGGGTAAAAGCAACAGAACAGGAATTCTATGGGTGGGGCTGAAACAGTCCCTAGGAAAAAATGCAAATCTCTCCTGGACTGATCCATGCTTCCTTTATCGTCATATACAGCTAGTTTTCATCCAGTGGGAGAAAGCAGTTAATTTGGGGGAAAAAAACCCACAGTAAGAATAAATACATTTTTAATCTCATCTTTTATTAATAGTTCCATGGCTGTACTCCTCACCCAAAGGATTTGCTTGCATTGCTGCCAACTAACTGCAATCATTTACGTAAGAAGCTCTGTGGAGGGCCCACTGGATTTCAGGCCTTCAGCAGATACAGGTGCCTGTGAATCATTCCACGAGGGCCGATGCAAAATGCCCTGAACTTGGATCATGGGAGCAGCACTGTCAGCTATGGAAGACATGCTTCTGGGAGAAAAAGAGGATGATGGCAGGGCGTGGTGGCCCATGCCTGTAATCCCAGCACTTTGGGAGGTTGAAGCAGGCGGGTCACCTGAGGTCAGGAGTTTGAAACCAGTCTGGCCAATGCAGTGAAACCTCATCTCTACTAAAAATACATAAATTAGCTGGGTATGGTGGCTGGTGCCTGTAATCCCAGCTACATGGGAGGCTGAGGCCGGAGAATCACATGAACCCAAGAGGCAGAGGTTGCAGTGAGCTGAGATCACGTCACTGTACTCCAGCCTGGATGATAGAGCAAGACTCCATCCCAAAAACAAAAACAAACAAACAAATGCTTCAAGTCTATAGGAGTTACAACGATGACTTATAACCCGTGATCCTAAAGTATTTAAAACCCTATCAGTAGAGAAGACACTTTAGCTAGACTCTTAAATGGGACTCAATTGCAAAGGACAGAGGCTCCAGCCGTGTGCAGGTGTGTGACCCCTACTGCGGGTCATTGACAGGGTGTGCAGAGCAGAGCTGGCAGGGGCCAGGCAGAGGCTGTTCTGCTCATGCTTCTTCTCATTTCTGGTGTCAATGGCAGGGTGGTGACAGGAAAACATGCAAGGCAACAGCCACTGGCCCCTGACCATCCTCCTTCTGGGCCTCTTGCTCGGTCTCTAACTAATACGGAAGCTGCGGCCACTGAGAGGCTGTGACTCCGAATACCACTGCCACGGCCTGTGGCAATGCAGGGAGCATGTGTGCAGGCGGCCCACCTCCTCCACCAGCCACCTGACACCTGCCCGTCCCTGTTGCCCAAGGGGTTTCCTAGACAGGCGGAAAGGGGCTCCCATTCTGTGCAGCCCAGGAGGACTGCCTGCTGTGTTCCTAAGGGTGAGTGGGTATGGGCAGCAGCGGGCTTTTCCCTGGTCATGTATTGTGTCCTTGCAGCAACACTGATACAAGCCTGCCATTCCATCACGGGCTCAGGAAATAACGGTGCAACCACTTCCCTCTCCAGCCAAGAAGAGGCGCCGTGACAGTTCCACTGGGTCTCCCACGTGATGCTGCAGAAACTCCACGGAGGAAACCCCCCCATCTTCACAAATGACTCCGCCCAAGGCCAGGGGACACAAATCCTTTCACTCAGGCTTTGCTTGGGCCTACCTCTGCTGGATTTCCCACTAAGCAGAAGTGACTTCTGTTTGCACTTGCTCTATCAGAGAAAGGAATGGGACCAACACGTTCCTCTTGCCGGCCACATCTGCTAATACAAGATTGGCTGTTTTTCAGCTTTGTGCGCACTTGTCTGTCTGACTCATGCACGCCAAATGTGACTGGCTGATGACTTCTGGGAGCAGTTTTAAATTCTGAAGCAATTGAGATTTGCAGAAAAGTTGCAAAGAATAGTGCAGAGAGTCCCTATATATCCTTCACCCAGACATCATGATGCCATATTGACATTTTATAAAACTATGGCACATTTTTGTGAAAACTAAGAAATTAGCGTTGGTACAGAAATTAACATTAGCACACCGAACTGCAGACTGTCCTAGAATCTCACCAGTTTTTGCACTGCTGTAGTTTTTCTGTCCCAGGACCTGCCCCAGGATACCGCGCTACACTTAAAGGAGCAGGTTTTACAAAAAAGCCTGTTACTTCAAAAGGTAGCCTCATCCAAGGCAACAGAAGACCTCGAAGCAGAGCACAGGAGCCAGCCAGGAGCTCAGGAGGGAGGGACGGGCTGGAACCCAGCACCCAGGACAGGGGTGCTGGGTGGACAGGGACTACTCGCACTTCCTTTGAAATTTACTCTCTGACCACGGGAGACACCCATGAAGTCTCCCTAAGATTAGACACCACCTTCTTCTTTCATGGGTAAACAAAATAAAAATTACAGTCCTCCAGGGCACCAGTGAAATCAAGAGCAGTGAGTCACTGAGGCCATCACCTGTCCTGAGAGGGTCTCATTAACTGGAGGGAGTGGCCACCACAGGGAAACAGCAAGAGGGGACTGTCTAGAAACTCTGCCCTTTCTCTCATCTCAACTGAAAAGTGTCACGTATTTATTGGATTCTGGAAGCTTCTCCACACCATGAGGATAGAAAGTCCCATGCGGCATATTGATTTCTAAGCAATGTCCTGGTGCAGGCTGGATAAGTTCTATTCTGGAGCTTGTTTGGAAGGGCTTTCTCATCCCCAGCATCACAGTGGAGGCCCCAGCTCACCCTCACAGGTCTTAGCACAGCTTCAGCGCCTGGCCCTTACTTCTGACTCTCCGGCTCGCTCATGGTATGTCCATCGCCTGAGAGCTCAATACCACACAACATTCGCGTCCCAGCCCCAGAGCCTAAGCATGGGAAGCAGCTTGCCCTGAAGCCAGGAGCCGGTTAGCTGCGGGCTGGGTCAGACGCTACGGCCTCTCAAGACTGCTGTGTGGTTCCTGGGCCCTGATTCACAAGCCAGGTCAGCCAAGGCCAGGAGCTGCAGACAGTGACTCCCACCTTCAGCAGTGATCACACAACAGGCGCCAGCAGATACAAAGCAAGAGGCCACTTTCAGAGCTTTCCCCAAAACCCTCTAATCAAAGACAAACATTCTTCTCCAGATAAAAAGAATGAGACATTCCCGGACCACTTGCTAGGTGGTGATCTCTTCATTATATTATCAACAGCGTTGAAAAGTTACATTTCCACGGCACTTAATTTTTCCCTTGAGTTTCTCGATTATTTAAACCACACACCAATTTTCTTTCCCTCTCCCCAGAAACAAAGTTAAACATAGTTCTTTGATTTTTAATATTTTAGCAAAATCATTTTTTCTATTCTAGAACCTTTTCCTTGATCTTCACCTCTCTCTCTGGCCCCACACATAGTCGCCGGGTCGCACTGAGACTGTTTCCCTTCCCTGCGCTTTCCGGCTCGCCCCTCCTACCCACCTCTCGTTCTGGGATGCTGTTGACAAATCTCTGCTATTATTTATCATGGCCGAGTCCTACAAGCCACCCAGGGAGGAAGACTTTACTAGCCTCCAGAGGGCTGAGATGTGCTTGTTTTTCCACGAGCAGGGGAGGAATCCAGTGCTCTTCCCTTCTTTGCAGGGGCCCGTCTTTGAGCAATAGGGCTTAGGCTCCAGGGAATGTAGAAAGAACTATTTGTCCTGATCCTTACAGAAAGCTCTGGGCCTCAGACGGCACTGAACACCTCTCCTCCCCATCCCAAAGCCCTCAGAAAGGACTTGCCACTGTGGCTGCTGGCTTGGAGGACAGGGAAGGTGGTGGCAGCCAACAGGAAGCCCAGGTGAGTTTCCTGGGGCTGGCACCCCAAGGGCAGCCTGGAAACTAAGCGGCAGGCAGGGGCCCCACACTGATACCTACGAGGACCCCCAGGTCCGGGACAGAAGTCCCAGGAATATGCCCAGCCTGCTGCATATTTGATCCCTGAAAGCTGCTGCCCACCCTCTGGACACAAGTGACAATGCTCCGAGTGGCTGCAGTGAGCACTTTTCAGCCTCCATGAAGGTTACAACAGGTAGCCGAGGGGATTGTCCCTTAAACAGGCCCAGGGGATACTGCTTGGCACCCACGCGGTGCCAGAGCCTCTAAGGTGCTTCGCATGCACCCACACACCTCACAGCTGCCCCACCTATGAGGCGGGTGGGATGAGTAACACCTCTGCCTTGGGGGAGAGGAGAACTAGGATGCAGAGGCTTGGTGAGTGCGCACTCTAGGCAGCAGCCCCTCAGCTGCCAACCAGCTGAGAACCACCCCGGCACCTGCCTCGAGTCTGGGATGGGACCCCTGTGTCACACTGCCTTACACGAAAGCATTTTGTGCATCTTGAAGCTGCGTTCAAACAAGGGCACCTTTAGAAAAGGCATCATCGGAGCAGCTGGCTTCACACTGGGTCCAGAGCACAGGCCACCCCATGGGATTTCGGCTTCCTTTCCTCCCTTCGGGAAGGGTCTTGCTTCTCTCCTTCACTCAGTGCCCCTGATCCTCAGAGTGGGAGAAGCAGAGGAGGAAGGAGGGGAGATCCTCCCTCCTAGGAGTCAGTGCCAGCTCTACTGTTAGTCCAAGGCCAAGACCAGGGAGAAAGAACCCACACCCCAGGAGACTCAAAGACTGGAGCTCAGGAGTGCCCTCCCGGCCAACTTTCAGGCCCTAGGAAGCTCAGTGTGGAGGAATGGGCCTGGGTGCCAATCCGTCTCATTCAGTTACAAAGACAGGAATCTTGGGCAAGGGCTTCAAACCTTTGTGCCTTTTCTCACCTGTAAAATGGGGTAATAATAGCTACGAAGCTCCTAAGTATGTTTTCCAGTGAGGATTACAAGCAGTAGTGCAGACAAATTACACACAGGAAGTGCTCAATCAGCAATCATTCAGGCTCTTCACTACCCATCCCAGCTGCTTCTGCAACCAAGCTCTTCAACCACGGAGCGGCAGCCCTTTTTCCTGAACTGACCTACCCAGGAAAAAGTCCTTGTCACAATTAAGAAAACTCTTTCATCAACACAGTTGAAAATCAAAGCCTTATTTCACAAGGAACAGCCATTCAAGCCAGTGGTTACCAAGAAGTCAACAAGCAGCCACTTGCTGAAAGTAACAATGTTTAAGTCTCTTAACAACACATACTAGTAGGTCCCTAGTGAAATGATTAAAAATATCAATTTTTATCTGTAGAGTTATAATCGAAAGCCCAGGGAGATAAAGTAAGTTGGCAGGTCGTCTCAACTGCCTCTCCACCCCATACCCCAGCTCAGTGGCTCCCAGATTCTGGTATCATGTGGGAAGCAGGGTCCTGGACCCCACCCCAGAATGTCTGAACGGAAGGTCTGAGATGGGGACCTGACTTCTTACCAAGCCTTTCCAGGTGAGCTAGGTCTGCAGGTCTAGGGACCTGCACTTTGCGAAGCTCTGCTGGGCAATCAATCATCTTGGTCCCACCCAGAGATCAAAGGGTAAAAGAGACTGAGGGTGAGCTTGCAGCATTGATGAGGTTTTGGGGAGGCATAGAGGTGTCTCATCTCCCTTAGGGTACTTGGCCTCTGTAAGAACACATACTTCAAAGTATGGAAACTGAGGCTCTGGATTTAAGAGATTAGGGCAGAGCTATGTTTAGTACCTAGGTTTGGTTTTTTTTTTTTTTTTTTTTTTTTTTAGACAGTCTTGCTCTGTCGCCCAGGCTGGAGTGCAGCGGTGCAATCTTGGCTCATTGCAACCTCCGCCTCCAGGTTCAAAAAATTCTTGTGCCTCAGCCTCCTGAGTAGCTGGAATTACAGGCAGGCACCACCAGGTCTGGCTAATTTTTTGTATTTTAGTAGACACAGGGTTTTACCGCGTTTCTCCCAGGATGGTCTGGAACTCCTGAGCTCAGGCAATCAGCAGGCCTCAGCCTCCCAAAGTGCTAGGATTACAGGGGTGCGCCGCCTGCCCAGGCTAGTTGGTTCTTTTGAAGACCTAGGTGCCCGGTGGTCTTTCCACCAATTTTAGGATGAGTTCAGAAAAGAATTCCCGGGACTCCCACTAGCCTTAAGCACGATCAGACTGGTATTATAAAAGTGACTCTAGGGACAGAGAGATGCGGGCATCGGTACCACCGAAGCACACGCAGCCCGATTTGATACTTTCTAGGGACGTCTGCCTTTGAGTGCATGTGTATGCGCATGCATGCGTCGCTTCTGGTTCATAAATCTGAGTCACGTCTTAAATGCATACAGGCCTGGCATTAGAATTCACAGGGTCACTGCGCTAGTTCAACTATCTAGGTTCTGATCTTAAGTCAGGGCTGGGAGAAGGACGGAGACACAGACCAGAACTTGAAGAAAACTTTGGCCTGCAGTGCTCTGGTCAAAGTCTCCGAGTCCTCCTTTTACTTTCCAACCTGGGCCTTGAACCGGAGCCAACAGCAGCGGAAAAGCAAAGTTAGCAGCTCTTTCCCAAGTGCGAGTAGCTCCTTGCCACTCACTGTCTTTAAAATCCTGGTTTGTTTTGCATTAGGGCAGAACGATGTAAAAACACCAGAATTCAGATGAAATCACGAACATGTTTCCCCTCTGTCCCCGGGTGGTGCTCGGAAACAGTGCACACTGAGGAGAGAGGGGTCGTTTCCAGGAGGAACCCACCTGGACCCTGGCCGCCACAGGTTCCGTCGGCCACGGGAAGGAGAGGTGGGGCAGCGGGCATCCCCCAAGCTCCCTCTGCTTTCAGGTCCTGTCTAAACATTTGAGTCCTGAGCGGAAAACCCCCACCAAACCCGTTCATTTTAGCCATGGTTACATAAAGCTCAGTAAAAGTGGCTCCTACTCTTTAAACAAAACGTTTAAAATGTGCAGAGCCTCGCAGTGCAGTCGCCAACTGCAGCCACGGTACCGCGGGGCTGTGCATGGCCAGTGTGGAGGGGCAGGCTCCGGCAACGGGGTCCCAGGGTGGCGCCCGGAGCGGCTCTTCCAGGGCCGGACCAGGACTCCGGAGAGAACGCGGTTTTTCTGCCATTGTTCCATCGCAACGGTTCAGTTCAAACAATACTAAGGTAGTCTTGTACGCCTCCTCGCCCCGCCCCTCTACCCAGAGCCTCCCATTTAAAAACACAAAAAGCCCTCAGCCCTTGACAGAGCCTCCCCACCAGCTCCCGAGTTCCAGGAAAACTTTTTCTTGCCCTAAGCCTGGCGCCTCACTGCCAGGGACTGACACTCTTCCCTCGACTCTGTGGCTGCATATTTGTTCAAAGCGAGTAAACGGTGCCTTAGGCTACATTTAAAGTTCTCAGCTTTAGGGCCGACGCCTGCAAAGCACAGGACTGACGCTGGGAACCCCTGGGAAGGAAAGGTGGAACACATCACGCGGGAAGAGCGAGCTTTCTCAGAACCTGGGTGGGCAGGCTGGCGGACACCTGCAGGCACACACACACACTCGGGAGGGCCCGGACGAGCTGCCCTCTGCGAGGCCACTCAAACGTCCCCACCACTCTCGGACGCGCAAGTCCAAGTGCGTGGGGCTGGGGCCAGGACTTACCGCCAAGACGCTCTGGGAGAGGAACCCCACGGTCACAGTCCCCAGCAGCAGCCACCTGAATGGGAAAGGGAGGAACAGGGACATGAACGCGCGGGCCCAGCTTGTGAATCCCCAAGAGCTACATAGAAAAGTCCCTGCGAGCTGGACCCACGGGGACCAGGCAGAAAGTCGCTTACCGCGGTAGGGCAGGGCCGGCCGCCGCGCGCTGGTTTCTCCCCATGCTGGCGGTGAGTCCGCTCTGGGCCCGGGTCAGTCCCGCTTATCCTGGAGGCGAGAGACGAAGCGAGTTCAGCGCAGGATGAGGGAGGCAGCCCATCCTCACCGCCGGTCTCGGTCCGCGAGACGCGGGGACAGCGCGGGGCGCCTCCGCATGCAGGAGTGACCGGAGGGCCGTCCCGCCACGACCCGGAAAGGAGAGCCTCCTGTTAGGCCCCCGTGTGTGCTGCTTGGCCGAGAAGCTCCGTCCCCGCTCTCCCACCCTCCCGGTTTCTACTCCCAGGCAGGAGCCCGCAGCCCCAGACCGCACAGGGCGCTCCAAGCCCGAGCTCTCGGGCCAGTGTCTGGGCGCCGCTCGGGGGTCGCTCTCACCTTGGGCTCGGCTTCAGGGGCTGCGGCCCGCGCGCATTGGCCCTTCCAGAGGCACCCGCCGGCGCACACCGGCAGCGCGGCCGCCCTCACTGGGCTCTCTCGGCGCCGGCTTCGGGGGCTCGGGCGGCCTCTCTGGGTCCTCGGCCTGGATCGGCGAGAGCGCGGGCGCAGGGTGTTGGGACGCGGGAGCCCCTGGGTGCGGAGCGCGGAGCCCTGGTGTCCCGGCGCACGGCGGCCACACTCCCTGGCTGCGCGCTCCCGCCGCCTCTTACCCGCGCCGCAGGGTCCTCCCCTTTGAGGCGCCGCCCGCGCAGCGCCAGGGGGAGGGGGCAGCGGCAACAAATTGGGGAGCTCGGCCCGCCGCGCTCAGGTCTCCGCTTGGAGCCGCCGCACCCGGGACGGTGCGCAGCGCTGGAAGCCCGGCCTTCCGAGAGCGAGCTGCCCGCCGCGGCCCCCGCACGCCTGGCCTCCGTCCCCCGCCGTCCCCCGCCGCCTCGGGCGCGCCACCATGGGGCCCCGGCTCGGCGTCTGGCTTCTGTTGCTGTCCGCCGCCCTTCTGCTCCACGAGGAGCGCAGCCGGGCCGCTGCGAAGGTGAGTCCTCGGCCGGCTCCGCTCCCCGAGTCCCGCCCTGAGCCCGGGCGCCCAGGGAGGCCCCTTTGTCCGCTCCGGGAGCCGCCCGCCTGCCCCTTAGGGATCGCGCATGGCACGGCCAGGTGCATTCTCTGGGCCAGTGCACGCTGGGTGTCCCTGTGGGCTACGATCGCGCATCGGTGGACCAAGCCTCCTTTGTTATGGCGTGGGTACTGGATAGTTAGGGACCTCCTCTGGGGAGACGAGGAGAAACAACCCGCGCTGTGGCGGGGCGACGGTGCCCGAGAGCCGGCGGGATTTGAACCCGCGTCGCGGGGATGCTCGGCGGCTGGGCGCCTTCACCCGCCCCGGGTGCGCGAGGGAGTTGGGAGTTGGAGGGGCGGGAGCGCGCACTGGGAGCTTCTAGCCCAGAGCGTCTGGGAACAGCTTTGGGCGTATTTCTCCTTGTCTGGAGACCCTGGTGACCGAGGCTGAAAAGCTTTGGGCCCTTTGCCTGGAAACAGCTGTATCTGAGCTTTCCCACGACTGCTGCCTAAGGCGCGCTCCAAGGCAGAAATGGGGCTTTTCTGGACGCCCGGCTTGAAGAAGCCACCATCCTCAACTCGTTGCCTTCTATTAATACATTTTTCTTAAAAATTACAGCCACATTCATATGTGAGCATGAAACCAAAGTGAAACTCCATGTCATTGTTCCATGAACAAATTGTTTTTCTAGTTTTCATTTCCTTTGGTTATGTGCTTGCCCAGAAAGGATCTGGGAGATCGGTTTGCAGGAGTCGAGGCTTCCAGCCCTGGACAAGCCTGGACTGCCTGTTGTTTCCTTTTTTCCTTCCCCTCCGAGAGAGTAAAGGCTTCAGCTGTTGCTCGGTGTCACAGCCATGCAGTCCCAAGGGCCGGAAGGTGTGGCTTCTGAACCCTTTTTGCAGTTTTCCCCTCAAATGCTTAAGGATGATTTTTGTTACTTACCAGATTTTCCAGACTTATTTTACTGTTTCTTAATGTTCTTTGTTTTCCTCTTAAATTTTTTATTTTTTTACTTCTCTCTTGGAAGAATGATATTCACTAAATCCACCTAACTTTATAGAAATTGTTAACTGTTACATGCCAGAGTAAACTGATGTTATACACACGTCTCCTTATTGAGAGTTTATCTCCCAGGAAACAGCTTCTCCATTGGGTATTGAAAGGACTAATGATTACATCAGCAATTAATTTCAGATTGCTCTTCCCTGCCCAGTCTCCCCAAACTTCACAGCCTGTTTTTTAAACGCTCTTCGGTAGTGATGACAAAATACTTTCCAAAGAACAGGCTTGAGAGCACTTGGTCTAGAAATATTGACCAAAAGATCGAATGCTTCCAAGGTGAGATGGTGAAGCCTGATGATGGCAAGGTAAATCAGAGAAAGTTCTTCATTGGGAAATAGGAGCTATTCGGGTTTTGATTTTCCAATGGATAATGTTAGCAAAGCAAAGCTAACTGTAAGAGCTGGCTTTCCAAACATCCAGGACTGTAGAAAGAAAGAACCACTCAGTTACGAAAACTCCTGTTCTCACCTGGGAAATCAAATGCATTAATGTTGAGTTGGAGATGATTTTACTTCCCTTTAATCATTTCCTAAAGCTGAGTTACGTTCCTGGCCACGGGCTTTGCTATGTCTCTTCAGGTGCCATGGACTGTTTTTAAGAGATGCAGCATGTGGGCACTTCTGATCTCAGCTGAGCTAACAAATATTATCATTACTCTGTGTTTTCTCTGGCTTAATTAGAGAAAAGTGCTTAATATGAAGATGACGTATGGGAATACAAGGAAATCACTTAAAAATTATATCTGCCTAATTTTAAAATTTGCCTCACTTTTCATGCCATCAAAAACATTTTTACTTACTTCCTTCCAAAATCAGCTGTTAGATATACCAAAATACTGAAATAGCTTCAATATTGACCCAAGCAAAACATAATTTAAAAATACATTTTGAATGATAAGATGCTGGGGATTTTATCAGATCCTAATTCAGAAACCAGTGGAAATGACTGTTGGTTTACCTCTCCTTTGGACTGTCTGAATCACACTTTGCCTGCATTTGTACTCCGAGACATCACCTACTGTGTGCCAGGCATGAATTGCACTTTTTTTTTTCCCTACATGAAAGGTGTTTAATTTTGTATTTGCTATATCTGCTATGGTTATATTGTTTACGTAGTCACGGGTGGATTTTCTAAACCATTGATTTTATCCCTTGCTGAACCTACCACTCTATTCCCTGCTCTTCCCCTCCTCTGCATTTCTTTAGTAAGAAAGGAGGAATAGCTTGCCGGCTGCAGACAAACACGTGCCAGTGGTGTTCTGATGGTGAGCACCCTCTGCTCTTAGTCATGCAGTTGCAGCGGGTGGAATGAGCCCTTCCTTCAGCAGCCTGCACACCCTCCTCTAGCTGCTTCCGTGTCATGCTTCTTAACAAATTATTTCTCAGGATTAGAAATGTGAACTTTCCCCTCAGTGTGGTGATGGTTGTCCAGCAATATTCTCATCTCCTGACCATTAGTCACCACCTCTGGGACTGAATGACCTAGAGTTCAAACTAAGTGAGATTTCATCCCAGTGTAAGTATGGACCATGTTCTACTGGAAACGTGATTTAGATGAGAAGGCTGATTCTGAATGAGTCCCAAAAAGAGCAGCATCACCCAGGATCTCAGGAGTGATATTGGTGAAGCTACTCCTTACGACAGCAAGCTCTTTATATTAATAGATGGAATTGGACTAGGGTGAAGGGATGCAGCTTTAAGATCAACCAGAAGACACAGTGTTCGTGTACTGTGACTGGATTCACAGAGCTATCAATGATAAACATTATTAATAGTCATGTGTATGCAGAATTAGTGTGCTTTAGGCACCAGAGAACCCTACATTTTATGTCTGCTTTTAAGCAGATGATTTGGGGGTGCTCATTGAACTCCATGCCTCAGTTTCCCTGGCAGATCTGATCCTTCCTCGGATCTGCTCCTGTCTTCCTGTATTCCACATATGCATCTGGAACACCTCCTTCATGCCATGACCCTGCCAGGTGCTGGCTGTGCGGCAGGGACTCACCCCACCCTGTGTCCCCAGGAACGTCTAGTGAGAAATATTGGAAAAGAAACAGACAAATCCAACTCAGGCTGGTAAATGTCACAGTCAAGGGAAAAGAAAGGCTATAGGAACACTGAATCCAGCTTTGGAGAACTCAGAAGAAACTTCTGGGAGGGTCTCCCGCCTCTGAAGTATGAGGGAGAAACAGGAGCTATACACCAGCATGTCATTTCCATGTGTGCTGTGATGGTGTGCCGCACACAGAAGGCATGGCCATTCTGCCTGTCTGCTCTCAGGTCTAAGGATCTTTGCACTGAAAGACGATCTTAAGCTTGCTCGTTTGAGACACCAAGATGTCGTTGTTTCTATGACTAACATTCTTGGTGACTGAACTTTGCTCTCAGATGAGTGGAAAGAATTGTAAGGGCAGGGTTTAGGGGAGCAGTGATAAAAAAGAGCTCCCAGCTCCAACTGAGGCTCCAGCGTGTGGTAATGTCCCTTTTCTTGGAGGAGGCAGGTAGGTAGGCTTGGATGTTTGGAAACTTGCAGCATGGATGACTGATTCTAGTCAGGAGTGTCTTTAGGAACTGACCCAGAAAACCTACCTTCACGTGGGCCAGGCCATGAGGGAATTCACAAAACCCTACATTATTCATTAACAAGACTGTTGGCAAATTTCTGAGAACTGGCAAGGATGTTCATAATAAGTTCAGTTATTTAGTTAAGAGCTGGTAAAGATTTTTGCAGACAAATGGAATCCACCAGTGATGCTCCAAGACAAACCTGGGTAGACAGTAGAAGAACATCAAGAAGTGAATAAATGATCACAGTGGTTTTGATGAATTCCACGATATTTGTTATAATTGTTCCCCAAATTGAAGAAGGATTAACCTCATTAAAATGTCTCACATGCAGGTTCGGTATTTTGAGTTCTTGGGCTAGAGTCAGCTCAAGCAACAATAGAATGCCTAAAATAATGTTAGGGCATTGTTCTTCCTGCTTTTATTAAACAACCACAAAAAAATGTCAACTACAGAACAATACAAAAGACATATTCCTACCATTCTTATGCATACAATGAAAAGGGATATAACCCGGAACATGTCTTAATGGTGAATTTCTTCTGAGGCTTTTGACGCTGTAGGAACGACTTTGGGGTGAAGACTTTGATAGTCTGGGACACAGTGAGCTGGTTCCAGCCTGCATTTCCCTCCATTGTTCTGGTCCTAACTCTGGGACCCGGGTCTGTCCTGGCCCTCTCTCCGTGTCTCTGCTCCTGTCTTCTTCCTCTTCCCACGACCCTCAGTGTGGGTGAGCCGCAGGGGCAGCTCCATGTGCTTCTCCTTGTTTTTTGCACTGTCCGACTGCAACCCGGGGTCTGCTCCATGATGCACCATTACTCACTGAAGGGGACTCCGGACCTCCTTCTCGAACTCCAGTCCAACGTCTTCACCTCCCCTTGGCTGTCTGCTTTGATCTCAAACTCTGCAAATATGTTCACAACTGAACACGTCTTTTACCCAGACTGACTACCCTTCCCAACTCTGCCATCTTGGTCCGGCTGCCCCCTGGTGTTTCTAGATATGGAACCCAGAGACCACAAGGCCTCAGCCGTCCCTCTTCTTTACCCTTGTGTCTGCTCAGTCACAAAGTCTCCCACTTTTTCTTTCTGGAATTTTCCCAGAGGCACCCTCAGCTTTCCTTTCCCATGGCTGGGACTCCTTTGCAGCTCTCCTCGCCTTGTGCCAGGACTGCCACTGAACCCTCGTGGCTCTGCCCCTCCTCCCGGCTCCGCTGCTCTCCAGCCCATTCCTCAGGTTGTCAAAGGCTAATTGCTTTCAGCTCCCTCCGTTATGGCCATAGACTTGCTGTGTTCAGGATCTGCTGCTGACCACCTACTGTCTCACCGGGGCTTCCCTCTTTTTGGCTTGGCTGTGCATACCCTTTGTGGTATGGATCTGTAAAATGAGACCATTCCTTGCTGCTCCTCAACATACGGCTTTGGGAACTGTAAGGAAGGACTAATCTCTGCATTCCATGGAAGCTGTTTCATTTTCTTCTGCCCCCGGCCTGCAGAGTCCTCTCGTCTTCCCTCGGCTTGCATTAATTCCACAGAAGCTCCTAAAGCAGTTCTCAGCTCGCCTCTTTTCCATGCAATGCTGTCTCAAGTCAGGGTGGCAGTGTGAAATATTGTTGACTCTCTGGATTTAAAAAAAAATCCATCCTAAATTGCAATTCTTGCTCTGCCATTCAGTAGCAGTGTAATCTTGTTGAGCTTGGAGTCTCTGATATGTACAGCGAGGATAATCGCGGTGTCTAGGGAGAGCGTGTGCACATGACGTCAGCGCTGGAGAAGTGCTGGTCCTGGTGCTGCCACAGGGCTTGGAGTTACATTGTCGTTTGTGTCTTTGTTCCAGTACTCTTGCCAGTTACAAGACACATGAGGACATACCTTCTTTTTAAAGCACCCCACCATGTCTGGGAGAGTGCCTGACACAGAGGTGGAAATCGTGAATGAATGACGTGTAATTGGTTCTAAATGCTCTGGCCGCCATCCTCTTGGGACGACCCCCTCACCTCCCGGAGTGTCCATGTGTGAGCTGCCTGCTGGCTTGCACCGCCCACCTCTGGGGTATTATTAGACGAATCCAGCCAAAGGAAGGTGTTTCCCCTTAATTTGGAATTTGGAGTAGATATTCCACCACAGACTAAACATGACTTGGAAATATATACACTGCAGAACATTTTATGTAAATAGTTTATTCCGTGGTTTAGTAATATTCTCTGTGGAAGCTTTGCTAGATTTGGGTTTTAATCTGCATACTACGAAAACATTTTATTTTATCTGAGCTTTAAAGCTCACTTGATTTTTAAGGTACAAGACAAATGCCAAGTGTCCAAATCAGATGCCAAAGCAATCTTTTCCACACCGCTTAGGTTTTTGTGTGTCTGTTGTTGTGGCTCTGCCCTGATCAAGGAGAGCCTCCAACCTCCGCATCTTCTGTCGCTCTGGGAACCAGCACATTGTTCAGGTGTAAATTAGCATTGGTTAGTAGTGCATAGACGAAGGTATCTTAGAGTACCCTGGCCACTTATTTCAGCGGTGACTGCAGCCAGAGATACTGGCCGTGAGCTGGAAGCATCCAGCTTGATGTCAGTCGCTCAATTTTCCTTTCACCAAATGCACCAACAATTGGGGAAGCCATTTGTATATTCACTCAGAGAGAGTGCAGCTAAGTTAAATAAACATTGCCCAATTCAGCAGAATATCTGGAGGCACAGTATTCCTGTATTGGAGACAATTAAAATGGTTTAAGGATTTTATTAAGTTTCTGCTTTAGAAAATAAAGATATTCCTTTGTGAAGAAAAAAAGCCAGCTGTAATTCAATGTTTTGAAAGCTATGTCCACAAACTTTTCCCAGCAGCTGCACTCATCCCTAGAGATGATACACATTCAGAGAATGACAGTTAATACTCTGTGTCTTCAACGCAGAAAGATAAACCCCACCTAACACTCACATTCAGCACATGGGGCATTTTTGAAGGTACGGGTCAGTATTTGTTTTCCGTTTCAGCGTTTTACAGGTAAACCTAATAATAACCATTTTGGTATTTTCCCTTCATATTTATTAAATAAATAATATTAATATCTAATCTAATTGGTGGGAGATTTGGCTATTACATCTCTAATAATTCTTTATGTTCATATATATATTATTCTTGTAATATAAGACAATCAAGATTCATTTTAAAATCCACAGTTCTCCTTGTATGCAAGAGATGCCTTATTTCTGAGCACAGGAGCATTTATTTCCATATCATCCAAGAACACCGGCTTTTAAATGTCATTTTAAAATATAAGCAACATTTTTATCTTTAGCTTTAATTTTTGAGTTGCATTTTAGAATTTTTTAAAAAATACAATGCCATTTTAATGTTACAGAATTACTGCTGTTTGTGACATATTTGCTACCACCTGACTAAGGACCTTAAGATTAATTAGTCTTGCGAAAGAGAAGTCTGTTTCTCGAAGAAGCTGGCATTCACAGGTCAGACGTGCACACAACGTTTTGGAAAGACTATGGCAATGTTTCAAGGGCATGTGGAGAGGAGACAGTCCAGGGACGCAACGGTTGTGCACCAGTCACAGGCCCTGCAGGGAAGCTGTGGGCCCTGGTCTTCCTCATCTGCAGGATGGGAATGAGGGCAGTGCTTTCCTTAGTGCATAGGTGAGGATTAAGTGAGGTAATGTCTGTGAAGCATTTACACCGAGGTTGCTTTGTGCCAGGCACTGCTACTCTGTTACTAAAGTCAAATTCAGAAGTATAAACAGCAAAGCAATGACATCAAGACCCCCTGGGACTGGAAGGGCCCACACAAGGTCTCCTCCACTGGCCGTTGTCCAACAGGAGCTCACATTTACGTCTGCTCGGGGCTCCGGGAAACAGCTCCAAGCTTCTGTTTCTGGAGGTGTGGGGTGTGCCTGAGCATCTGCATTTCTAGCAGGTGAGGCTGCGGCTGCACTCGCTTTGAAGCTGAACCCCTGCTTGTAACATGGCCCTCCCAGTTCTTTGTCTTTTTTTTTTTTTTCCCCCATTGGATTCTGCTCCTGCCGCAATCCCGGTTCCAGCTGTGTGGTGCAGTTTGGAAGGTCAGATGTGCGGGGGAAGAAGGTTCCAGAAACACGCATGTGATATGTCAGGAAGTGGAGGCTCCTGAGTGAATCTGGAGAGGGCTGGGCTGATGGGAAGTGAGCGCAGCGGTGCCCGGAGCAGAGATTTCAGTCTGAGTTTTGCCATCGTGGGTGGTCAGCCTGTGAGCGCGCACACCTAGGTGCGCAGGATGCGCTCAGCGCCCTGGCTCAGAGAGCCACCCAGGGCAGCGCCAGTGCGCGCTGGGACTCGGGAGACCCTGAGCACGGGGACCCACGCCGCCCCTCTGCCTTCCTCCCACCTCCCACTCCGTTTCCTGGTGAGGAATTTCTGTTTTATATCTTTTCACCACCAAATCCGGTTCCTGGAGATTAAAGACCATTCAGGGTTAGTGGTTTAAAATAACTCCCAAATTTTGGTCCGGAAATGGCCTATGAAATCAAGATAAACTTGCCAAAGCAGGAAAATGGGACAGCCATGGGGGGAAACACCATCCACAGGTTGGTTAGTTCAGCCTCAACGTCCGATTTATTTTGGATAAATACACGAACCCGGTGCAGAATCAATAATATTCCGTGGAAAAGGGGATGACACAGTTTTTATTACGTAGGATATGTAGTGGGCTATCTTTTTGATTTATTTCTCATTCATTGCTTATCTTTAGCAAACATGTTTTTCATGTAAACATTTTGCTACCGCCAGATGCTTTTAAGCTGGTCTAGTCTAAATAGCCACTGGGCGCCTCCATAATAATTAGATTTTGCTTCCCCAAATACTTGAAAATAATAAGATTGTATTTCTTCTGGAATTCAAGCTTTTAAAACTTTTTTTAAAAATTCTATAATTAATACTTCTTTATTATTTCATGTTGACCATAGATGTTTTCTCTTTTTTTATGGAATTATCATCCATCAATACATCATGATACATGGATTTTTTTTTCTCTTGACTAGATTATTCATTTAAAACATACATAACTTTGGATATTGTCTTAGGCGAGAAGCCAAATTTGCAACCAAAGGCCCATTTCTGTTTTTTTATGCCAGTGAAAATAAAACAAGAGTAAGAATTCACATGAACACAGAGTGGAAGGTAATAGTTTGATAGCTCAGTGTCTTGCTTCTGGCATTTAAAATTTGTTCCATAAATGTGTGTTCAGCACTTACTCTGGATTAGAAAATATGAGGGTTGTTAGAATTGTTCTTATCCTTGCGTTCGGACATACGCCCTACTTAAAGTCAGAATAATTTTGGTAATGGTAAGATAGATGTTGTGCTGAAAACTTAGCGCTGGCACTGTTCTCTTTTGGGTCCAAAAGCTTTTCATTTAGGTGGCGAGACTCTGCAAAGGGCGTCAGACAGTTTCAGACTCTGGAGTCAGATGAGATGGGTTTGAATTCTTGATGACTGTTTCAATGATTGGATTTTAATAATAGAATTAATAAAAAATAAATTTGTTTGCCCAAACAGCAACTAGCTGTTTGACGTTGGGCAGCATTCTTAACTGCTCCGTGCCTTGGTTTCCCCATCTATCCTTGAGGGATAGTAACGTATTCCTTTATTGTGTTGTGAAGGTTGCAAGCAATACTGGTAAATAAGTGACTGCCATATCGTAAGGTTTCTTACTGTGAAGTACATCTTTGGCCTTCCTCTTGCTTCCTGGCATGCAACGCCTGAAATCTTGGAATCTCCGAAGTGATAAGTGTCTTTGTATGTTAATGAGTTGACTGGTGGCTTGTCTCTGGGAAAGATCAAGGCAGGCTGGAGGATGGATTCAGCTCCACTTTCAACCTCTGTGGGGAGGGGAGGAGTAGGAGTTTGAGTTAATCACCAACAGCCAATAACTTAATCAATCATGCCCCTGTAAGGAGGCTTCCATAACAGCCCAGAAAGACTGGGGAGCTTCCAGCCGGCTGAAGACGTGGAGCTGTTCTGGAGGGTGGTGTGCCTTGGCAGGGCTGGAAGCTCTGCCCCTTCCCCCACACCTTGCTCTGTGCCTCTCTTCCTTGGCCTGGCTATTCGTCTGTATCCTTTATAATACAGTAGCCTTTATAATAAATCAGTGAACACAAAGATTTCCCTGAGTTCTGTGAGCCTTCCTAGCAGGTTAATCAAACTCCAGAAGAATAGGTGAAAATCTGTTCCTGGCAGTTGGGTCTGAAGCAGGGCAATCTTGTGAGACAGAGCCTTCACCTGTGGGAGCTGATGCTATCTTCAGGTAGATGGAATCAGAATTGAGTGGAATTAAAGGAAGCCCAGCTGGTGTCCCCTAAAGAACTGATTGCTCGCGTGGTTTGTGGGGGAACCTCCCACACAGCTGGTGTCAGAGGCTTGCTGTGAGAGCAGAGGAAAACATGTTGCGCCATCTTCAGCGAGTGTTCCAGAAATGTTAGCTTTCGCTGTTGATTTCATGGGTGTGCTATGGATATTCATATGTACTTAAAACTATGAAGACTGAAAAACAGCTTTCTTTTACTACCCTTTATTTCTTATAATGAGATCAACTTCTTGGATAATTTACCGAATATGGGATTATAAGGACATTAAGACAATTACATACGTCTCGAATGCATAATTTTTGAGGGCACAATTTCATCCCTAACGTACTCCAAGATGGAGCCCTGAGGTTTGAGGCGTAACGACTGTGAGACCAACGAAAGCGAATTGCAGCCAGGCAGGTGGCCGTGGTTTCGCGTGACTGGTGGCAGTGTCTCTGCAGCTCCACTTCCTGTGAGATCCATCATAGCCCCTCAGCGAGGAGTCTGTCACAGATTCCTTCCTGTGAGCGATTTATGCGGGAACAGGACACAATGCAAAGTGGGAATCACTTTCGAAAGCTTTCTCCAGCCTCTTAATCAAGTGGGAAAGGCGCAGCGCTGCAGTGAGCCAGTGCTGCACATCTGAGTTCTGGCTTGAGCACGGAGACGGCTGCCCACAGCGGCTCACTCCCTGCTGGAAAGCTCACCTGCCTCCCTGGAGAGTTGGAGCTGACTTTGGAGGCGCTGCATCTCTGGCTGCCTCAGCCTGACATTTTCCATGGTAGAAAATGTCTCTGAGGCTCCAGAGGTGGGGCTTCCAGCCATAGAAATATTTGCTGCCTAGACCCATTTTAGAATTCAGCATAGGTTGAGGTCAGAAAGCCATATAGTGCAAGGCTGGGTACGGTGGCTCATGCCTATAATCCCAGTGCTTTGGGAGGATGAGGCAGGCGGATCACCTGAGGTCAGGAGTTCAAGACCAGCCTGGCCAACATGGTGAAACCCCATCTCTACTAAAAACACAAAAATTGGCCGGGCATGGTGGCAGGTGCCTGTAATCCCAGCTACTCCGGAGGCTGAGTCAGGAAAGTCGCTTAAACCCAGGAGGTGGAGGTTGCAGTGAGTTGAGATCGCGCCACTGCCCTCCAGCCTGGGCGACAAGAGTGACACTTTGTCTCAGAAAAAAAAAAAAAAAAAAAAAAAAGGAATGAACTACAAGCATATGTTGTTGCTGGCTATTCTTTAATGGGACATTCAAGCTGTGATTGAATTCAAATTCAAAAAGGAGTTCTTTAAGATTTGGGCTTAAAAATCAGCTCATTTCTTTCTTCTGTCTCTGTAGAAACTCTATCTCAGAAAAAAAAAAAAAATGTAAGGAAACGATGTAGTGCGGGAGCCCAAGAGAAGAATCTGAACATGCTGGCAGATTGAGGATGTTTATTCATTAAAGAGTCTCATAATGGGATCTTCACATACAGCTTTATAAAATCTTCTTCAGAGCTCTATACATGTCCCAGGGAAATGAGTCTGATTTGTACATTTTTACATTAAAATGATTATTTCTAGGACATTTTGGCTTTTGTAGATTAAGTGTGCTCAATGAACAGAACTGTAATCAAACCTCACAAAATTAGATTTTAAATACATATAAACATATAGGCACACACATATACACTACGTAAGTATTACCATGCGTGCACTTCCTATATAATGAATGATATTCATTCATTCATGTAAGAAATATTTATTGTACACCCACTATGTGCCAGGCACTATTCTAGACTTGAGACGAACAGAAAAGAATTGCTGCCCTCAGCATTTATTTATGGGATGAATACAGAGAAGCAAACAATTTCTGCCTTTTATCATGCTGAACTAGAAATTATTTAAAGGGATGTGCCTCTTTGCTATTTTGGGGATGGCTCAGCTTCTGAAATTCAGCTTTGTTAAAGTGGTTGTAAATGTAAGGAAGAGACTGGAGTCCTTTGTAGGAAATTGTGTCTGCTTTGCGTCTCTAAAGTACATTTGTGAGACTCACGGACATTGAATTGTTCCAATGTTTGGAAATGTTGAAATATCCCTCAAGTAGTAAATGGGCTTGCAGGGTTCTTCCCTCTTCCCTGGGAATTAAGCAAAGTAGCCATGGGAAATACCACTTGGGTTTAGGGTGGATGAAACCGTCAGATGTGGAAATACCAGATGTAGGAAGGGGAGGGAGGCTGTGGACAGCAAATGAGTTTCTCCAGCACGAAGACTTCCTGGCGCTTTGATGAGGATGCTGTGTGTCACAACAATAATGACGCAAGGACATTGTCCTTTGCCTTGAAATGGTGTTGCTCTTTGGCCGTGTCAGCAGGACCCTGTGTGAAGAGGCTGGAGGCAGGCGGAGAGAAGAGATGCTTTTGTAATCATCAGGGACAACCCTAGCCCTCTAGTTCCACAGGACCCAAGTGGGTGTGCCCTCCTCGCTGTGCAATGGTAACCCTCAGGGACAGACTGTCACAATGCAGGGCAGCACCAAGAAATCGGGGGCTGGTCTCCTACAGCTCAGCACTTAACCCATACCTAGAGGAGTTCTGGTCACAGTGAGCACTTGAGCCCTTTTCTGAGAGTCAAAATTAAGATCTGATTCCAAGGACCAAGGCTTACCAGGTTTTCTGGGCAAAAGGAACCTAATTTGTGAGTTAGGGGTAAATGAATCTGAAACGTGAAAACTGCTGCTGTGAGAACACGCAGAGAATTAAACAAGGAAACACAGGTCAAAGTTCTTGGCGAAATATGCTGGCAAATTGTCCTGGACAATTGGCAGTGCGTGTCCCACATCATCCTGCCACAGTGACAAGCTATTAATAAGGGAAAGGGTATAATGTGAAAAGCTCTGATGACGTGTGCTAGGTTACAGAGCCTTTTTGGTGGAAAATAATTCTAGCAACAGCCCTTAATTTGATTCCTCCATTGGCAGTTGTCTTCTTCAAGTGTCAGAGTGAGGAAGATCAGCTGGTATTTCCAACATGTTTAAACAGCATGTTCAAAAGTGCAGCCCTGAGTTTGGGTTGCTGTATCTGAGCCTGTGTGCCATCCCTGAGCAGAATCAATTGTCATCTCAAGTCACATGATTGGCAGTAACTCCCAGACGATAATGTCGAACCTTTAATACCACTTTTTCTAGTTCTATACGGTGTTCACTTGTGCCAGTTGAGAAACAGTAGCATTCACTTGAAAGCTGTAGTGGACAAAGCAAAGTAATTAGGTTGAGTTTCTTATTACCTACAGCCTTCTAGGTAGGTGCAGCAGCCGCTACCTCTGCAGGATTTTACCAGCTCTTCCGTGGGTCAGAGCAATGGCACAGGTGCGAGCCCCAGCTGTGGCAGCCTGTAGATGTCCAGAAACACTTCTCAAGGTGCCACAGTCCTACACACCTCTGGTCATATTTGCCTAAGCTGTGGGACTTTCCTAATTTGCGTGGGAGGGCTAAGCCTCCAGCCCCCCATGGTGGCACTGGGGAGTGGACTAAGCATTCCTGCAAGGTGACCTTGAATGGAATCCAACATTTATCACTAGTGGAAGGGGAGTGACTGCACGATTAGGGGTGCTCTGGGTAAGTTGTGTAGATGGGGACTGAGATTTAAAAAAATAACATCCTATTTATTTTCCCACAATTCTAGAATCTACTTATACATTTGAGGTGTGATATCATTGGCTGTTAACTGACATAGATTACCTGGCTGTTGCGTTTGCGTGCTGGTGAAAACCCTGGACATGTCTTGTTTCTCCTGACCCTTTACATAGAGATAATTGACTTGATGACCCATCGATCCTCCCGGCCTACCTGTGAATTAGGTATCATCATCCTGTGAGTTCCTGTTCCTCCCCACGTGTTGAGGGAGGGACCTGGTGGGCGGTGATTGGATTATGGGGGCAGCTTCCCCCATGCGGTTCTCATGATAGTGAGTGAGTTCTCATGAAATTTGATGGTTTTAAAAGTTGCATTTCCTCCTCTGCTCTCTCTGTCTCCTGCTACCGTGTAAGACATGCCCTGCCTCCCCTTTGCCTTCCACCATGATTCTGCGTTTCCTGTGGTCTCCCAGGAACAGTATGTCGAACAGCGAGTGAAATAAATCTCCTTTCTTTATAAATTACCCGGTCTCAGGCAGTATCTTTATAGCAGTGTGAGAACGGGCTAATAAAAATACCCACCCCCAGATTAGAACTATGTGAAAGATTGAGAGTCAAGAAACTGCAGTCCAGTCTAGACCACAGTGTGGCCTCTTTTTGGGGGGTCTGTGACCCTTTTGGGATAAAATGGAAATTTTTACGAATCTGTGCACAAGCGCATTTTTAAAAAGACAAGGCTGGAACTTTTATCACTTTCTCAGAAATGTGTGCCACAGGCTGCTGCTCTGGAGGGACTTGGTAGCAGATTTTTATAGTAAGAACTGTTGAAAAAGATTTCCCAAGGAAGAAGACCCTGCATTTGGCAGCTGATAAGAATAGCTAAGTTTGACAATGCTTCCAAAGCCTTGGCTCTCGGTGTCAGGCAGGATGCAGGCACTTCTGATGCTGGTGGTGGGAAAGTACGTTGGGAAGACAGTTTTGGCGAATGTTAATCTTATTGTTTGTATAAAGTGTTTGGCATGAATCTCTCGAAAGGCATGTGTGCAGACCCCATCTTCTCAGCTGCATTTTGGTTTCCTTCTCCATGTCCCTCCAGGCCTAGCGCAGTATCTCAGCATTGTCATGTAGAACCTATGCTCACAAGCGTCTGCTGATTGACTGCTTGGTTTCTAAGGTCAAAGTGGAAATTTGAAGGTGAATCTAGATTTGTTCATCTGCAGATGGTGGAACCTGGTGATTATGATTACGCCAGGAACTCAGCTCAGAGCTCTTGAAAGGGAGACAAGAAGTAAATTACCCACTACAGAAGCGGGTCTGGCCACTAGAGAGGTGTTTCTGTGAACACGTTTATGAAAAGGTGTGGTGGACTTGGGGGCAGTCAGCGTTCCACACACTGAGGGAAGGCCGTTGCACTTTCAGCGCTTGGTGTGGGTTGAGCGATAAAGAAACCAAGTCTAGTGCCCGCCACGTGGTCAGCCTCGCTGGCCGAGGAGGCGGTGAGAGAGGGCTGACTCGTGCTCTGGTTTGCCCAGGCCGGTGTGGTCCATGCTGTGACCTGGGTGAAATTACTGATGGTGCTCCCGTGTACCTTCCAGCACATCCTGACATGGATGATGAATTCTGTGGACAGCCAGCTGTGAGGAGATGGCATGTTGAGAGCTCGCTCGCCATTGCCACCTAGTTGTAGAAAAACAGGGCAGATTCTTGGGTGCTGAGAAATGCTGAAGAAATGAAAAGGCAAGAGCCAGAGTTTGGACGAATTTAGTACAAAACATAAAGATGCTCAAAGAGACAAGTGGGTGGTTAACGCGATGGCAGGCTGTGTGGCATCAATGCACTTTTTCTAGGCGCCAGGTCCTCCACATACCTTAAGGTCAGGAGGGGAAGCCCGTTGTTCTTGGACAGGTGAGGTGGGAGCTGCGAGTGTCCTGAGGAGAGGGGTGGACAGGCCACTCACGACTGTGCACGTGCTTCAGGTCAGGACAGCCCCCGCCCGCCCTGTGTCCCCCTCTATGCTGGTCCAAGTGCACAGAGACCTCTGCCACTTGGCTTCTGCCACTGCATGGTGAATCACCTGCCGAGGTTCACTGGCCACCCTAGGCAAAAAAGACAGCAGAGTGCCCAGTGTCACTAGCAGGATGGACCCAGAAGTGACACCAACATTTTAAAAAGTGGGCTTGTCTAAGTGCAGTAATATTGACAGGTAATTGATCACAACTAGTTATAGATCTCTTTGTTCCTTCTCCAGTCCCCACTTGACTAAGGGCACTCTCATGCATCCAGCCTTCACTGGCCAAGCTTTAAAATGTAAAACAAAATAAAACCTAGACTAAAAGTGGAGAGTGGGTCCGGTGGAACACATTTGAAGGGTGGACGGGGATGATGAGCTGGAGGTGACTCCGGAGTGAGTGTCCAGAGATTTTGGTCACCTGGGGTGGTGGATGAGTAGTTTGGGAGTGAAGCTAGAGTCCAAAGGGAAGGAAGGAGTGGGGAAGCTGGAGGAGGCTGTGGAAGGAATGCCATGGGTTTGTTGCCTTTTAAGGGAAACTTGAGTGTAGTATAGTGTAAGCATGGTGGTCATTAGATGTGCTGATTAAGAGGGTAAATCATAAAAGAAATTATGACTTGGACATGAAATTTAAACAGTGCAAGGACATTTTAATGATAAAAGAAATGCAACACAGATTGTGTTCCCTCTGGGGAGTCTGGAAATCAGAATCCCAGAAGCACTTGTTTGCTTGCAGTGCACTCACGGGTGCCTGTGTAGCTTAGGTTGTGCAAGCTGGTTGTCTAACCAGGAAAATTAACTTGAAAAGCCTTCAATGAAGAGAAAACGATGGCAAAATGTACACAGCAGCATGTTAAAAGTACCGAACACGAACCAGGACTCCTCTCTTTGAAACAACACCAAGTCACCTTTGGAAGGAGCGAGGATGCTGTGCCTCTGGCAGCCAGCCCTTCCCTTCGAGCTCCTTTTCAGAAGCAGACCCTGTTTTATTACTTTCCAAGGGCCCCAAAACCCACCTAGTTGTCCTCCAGGAGGATGTGGGTGAAGTGCTAACCAACATTCCCTGTTCCAGATCTGTCCACCAGGGACAGAACTCATTTCTATTGGAAGACAGGGTAAGAGGCGGTGACCCCCGGGAGCCACTGTCAGGAGCAGCCTGGACTATGGAGCGGCTCATGCTCCTTTTCTTCTTGAGTTTTCCATGCAGCAGGAGCCTGAGACATGGGTATTTAGCCCTGAAGGTGGCTGTGGCTATTCTCTATGCCCAATCTGAAACACAGATAAGTGTAATTTGCAGCGTAACCTCTGACACGGTTGAACTCTTTACATATTCTGTAAAGGACGAACCTGCAGGGCCACCGACTTGGGCTATCTCATCCGTTGTCTTTGGTGAGGAAACACTGACAACTGACTAAGGAATCAGCGAACTCCAGGCCTGCAGAGAGCTTCCAGAGAGGGTGGACAGGAAAAGTAGCAGGGTTGGGGGTGTCCGGGTGGGTGAGCAGGGCCCTGTCCACTCACAGGAACTAGTTGATTGCGAGGTGCTGAGGAGCTGGAGACTCCGGAGAAGAGGGGAGCTGTTATTTCACCTTGGGAAGAGTCTCCTCTTGGCCGGGGCAGCAGATGTCACCCTGGCCTGGATCGAGTTAGAGCTGGAACTCATCTCCAGCCCTCTGCCTCCAGGCTTAGCTGCAGGGCAGTTCAGACCTTGTTCTTTGCGATCAAGATCCATTCTTCCATTCAGGAGAACTTAGGAGTCCAGCACTTGCCAGAATGAGGACATTGGGAATGGAAGCCATTGCTGTCCCCAGGTGCTCCCTGCCCTTAGTCCACTCCATCCTCTCCCCTCCACTGAAGGGCTGGGCCTGCGCTCACATCATTTACAGGTGGCTCCCGAGGCTTGCGGCATTTCGACAACCTGTCCAGGGTCTGTCACAAGGACATGGGAGGGATGAGAATGGAAAACCAGTCTCTTAGACTCAAATTGTCAGAGTTGACCAATGCTCACTGTTTCGTTTCAAACGACATACACATTTTTGTGATTTTTGATTTTTGTCTATGCAAGGAAAATACATATGCTAAACAATAAAAATGCATGCAGTGATGCAGGAACAACTCCGTCAGCTGCTATCCCGTGGTTAGATAATCCTTAAACAGACATTTTGGTTGCAAGAGACAAAATTCTGCTGATCTCCTGAACCATGGATTTTTCTAAAAGTGGCAACAGGACTCTCTCTTTTCACATTTTCCTATTTCACCAGCAGGATCAAAGCTGAGTTTCAAGGTTCATAGCAGTGACTCAAGGCTGCACTGAGGCTTAATTTTTTTTTTTTTTTTGAGGTGGAGTTTCGCTCCTGTTGCCCAGGCTGGAGTGCAATGGCATGATCTTGGCTCACTGCAACCTCTGCCTCCTGGGTTCAGGAATTCTCCTGCCTCAGCCTCCCAAGTAGCTTGGATTACAAGTGCCCACCACCACTCCCGGCTAATTTTTTTTTTTTTGTAGTTTTAGTAGAGATGGGGTTTCACCATGTTGGCCAGGCTGGTCTTGAGCTCCTGACATCAGGTGATCCACCCACCTCAGCCTCCCAAAGTGCTGAGATTACAGGTGTGAGCCTCCAAACCTGGCCCACTCAGGCTTCTTGAATTCACCACTTCCTGGGTCTGTTGCCCGTGTTTCCTCACCAAAGACAATTGATGAGATGCCCCCAATTGGTGGCATTGCCACCACTTGAGCAGGTCCTTCTGAGTCTGAAAATAGTTTGCACTTCCTGTGCTGCAGGTATTGCAGCTCCTACATTAGCCCCTGGAAGGAAACATTTCTCTTGGAAACACCAGTGTTGGGCCGTCCATGTGCTTCCTCCTTGTAGACAACTCGGAAGTGTGTGTGATTTCCAACTTCATGTCCTTGAGCCCCAGACGGCTTCAGAAGGCCATCCCACTGAACGGCGCTCAAGGACGTGCCGGCTTCTTTCTGGGTATCACAGCAGGGTGAGCATTGTGCTCCAGTGACAGCCCATGATGCCCAGCGCTCTGACCTCAGAGAAGAGTTCATCCAATACAATGAGAACCCCAAATGTAAACTCACTTCATTTCGCTCCTTGTTCCAATGGAAAAACCGTGCCTTGGCTCTTGTGCTGCTTCTTGTTTAGAGAGGAACTGAGAACTTCACAAAGATAAGGCATTAATAGGACTGGGTCCTGTGTAGGCACGAAGTGGGGGAGAATTTAGATTTGCAGCTGTGTGCAGCCACTTAGACTAGATATCGGAGTGGCTGGCCTTGGGCTTTAGGGTGGGGACCGCAGGCTGTCTGGCTTGCCCCTGAGATGTCACGGGGCCTAATGGAATTCTGTTACTATTGTTGAATGGCTGAGTAAGAAAGAACAGATGAGGGTGTTGCTTCCCTCTGACACGTAGTGGGGAAAGTGTGTCTCTGCATGTCCAGTGCCCTGCGGCTTGGCCTTGCAGCCCTCACGTGTACACCCGGGGTGCCCGGGACCTCTCCTGCCCCTTCCTAGGTGGGTGGCCTCTGTGGAAGAAAGAGAAGACAAACAGCACCTCCTTGGGCCTTTCTCCACCCTCAGCCTCAGGTTTTCCAAACGCCACTCCTGAATTTTCTGGAGTTTTGTGTCGTTTCCAAACTTGTTTCTAAGAAGAGCTTTGAACTAATGTTGCAGAATGCAAAGTGGAATTCTTCCCAGACACAAACTCTGTTTAACTCTTTGGGTCGAGTGGAGGCGTCAAGTAGCTTGAGACACAGTTGGAAGCACACACTCACTCCTTATCGTGTGGACGTGGGAAAAGTGAGCATTTGGGATCTCCTGCTGGTCTTGCCCACGTCCAGGCACCCATGCAAGCTGCCTCTGCGAGGCCAGCAGGGCCACGGAGCCGGGGCTCGTGGTTCGCTCACCTGTGGGATCTGGGAACACAGCTTCAGCCAGTCGCAGTGCCCCGCAGAGTGACCTGCTGCCTCTCTGGCACGCCCGGGTGCAGAGGATGTCTCTGTCCCTGTAGGCGGCTCCTCTGTATCCCAGCTGGCAGCCTCACTGCCTCAGCCCTATTTTCCTGGGAGCTGTTCCTCCCCTTCCAGGAATCAATTTCTTGGCATGACACTAATGCCTCTCTCCCACCCACAATCTGAATGCCACACAAGACTCTGGGCCCTCAGCCTCCTCTCTGGGCCTGACCGGACAGCTGGCCTTCCAGGTATGGTGGTTTCTCCCTTTAGCTGCCCAGCCCTTCTACCCTGCCTGCAGCCACTCCCAGGAGCTTCTCCTAGGCTCCTGTGAATAAACCAGATGGTTATCTGCCTGGGTGTGGCCCCAAGACCCTATTTCCCCTCCAGGCTCAGGTGACTGAGCCTGTTGGCTTCAGCATACCCTGAATGTGTAGCTGCAGCCTTTGAGCCAACGCTCTTCTTGCTTTTTTTAAGTCTTGTCAACCTTCCCTCTCCATGGCGGTTTCTCCTTAGGGCATTCCCATATCCCGTCCTTTCCCTCCTTCCAGGCCTTTCCAGACTCATAACTCACTCCCATCAGGGAGCAGATGTTGCCCCTTTGCCTTCTGTATAAGAATCCGGGGCAAAAACTACACTGGGTCCCATTCACAGAGGGTCTAGCACAAGGCTTCAGACAGGGGACGTGGTCATCGAGTGGCAGCTCTGTGAGTCAGGTTTCCCAGAGAAAAGGAGTCAACATACCCATAGAGTTTATAGAGATATAAAGATTTATTATAAGGTCTTGACTCATATGTGATCATGGGGGCTGAGAAGTCCCACGACGTGCGTGCAGAAGCTGTGGAACTGGGAAAGCCATGAAACTGAAGGCCTGAGATCCGGAGCACCAGGGGCAGAGGTCAATGTCGGGGAGCGCTGATGCAACCTCCTTCTGCCGTTTGGTTTTGTTCAGGCTCTGAATGGCTTGGGTGAGACCCGCCTGCCTTGGGGAGGATGGGTCGGCTTTACTCAGTGCACCAGTTCAAATGTTAATCTTATGCAGAAGCACCTCACAGCATACCCAGAAATAACATCTCACCAGATATCTGGGCATCCCGTGGCCAGGCAAGGTGACACATAAAACTAACAATCACAGTAGCTTAACTCGAGTGCGGACTTAGTAGTAGTCTCTCCGCTGCAGAAGACACACACCTACTGAGGGCTGCTGTTCATAATGTGTCAGGTACAAAGACAGGGCTGGAACTCTGTATTCAGGGGTTCAAGGAGACAGTGGCAGTAAGTGAAGCCCACAGGGTGAGGAAATAAATATGCTTGGGATTCCGCCACACACATCAGAGCCCATCCTATTTCTTCGCCATTGTTGATGCACGTGGAATGTGCATTTCCAGTGGAAAATCTATACCTCTTGGCTTCAACATTTTAATAAAAGTACTCTGGCTAGTACCCTAATGTTTCATTTTGAAAATAACTCATGTTAGAAAAGTGATCTATTGGTTATGTTTTAAACATGAAAAGATCCAAACACCTCTGGGAACTTCCCAAAGATAAGGTATTAATAGGACTGGATCTTGTGTATGCACGACGTGGGGGAGTATTTAGGTTTGCAGCTGTGTGCAGCCACTTAGCCTAGATATCCGAGCGGCTGGCCTTGGGCTTTAGGGTGGGGACTGCAGGCTCTCTGGCTTGCCCCTGAGATGTCACGGGGCCTAAAGAACAGATGAGGGTGTTCCTTCCCTCTGACACGTAGTGGGGAAAGTGCGTCTCTGCATGTCCAGTGCCCTGTGGCTTGGCCTTACAGCCCTCATGTCTACACCCGGGGTGCCTGGGACCTCCCCTGCGTCTTCCTAGGTGCGTGGCCTCTGTGCGAAGAAAGACGAGACAAACAGCACCGGGTTAGAAACTGGCGAATCACTGTGATGTGTGACCAAGGCACTATGCTGGGGAGAGTCCTCTTAAGACGAGGTGTTCTTTCCCCGAGAGCCCGAGCCCAGGCTGGCGGTCCTCCCCCATGCTGCCGTGGGCACGTGCCTCGCTCCAGAAAGGGCTGTTTCCTTGTAATGGAATTATTCCGACTTAGCCTTTAGACCACACCATCAGCCTTTCCAAAGGCAGGGGTGGTGCCATCTCTAGGTTTATCTTCCTGGCCCCAGCTCATTGTCTGACGCTTGTCACTGTTCGGTTCCCTTGGAGATGAAACAGGCAGAAGTATTAGCCACAGTCAAAGACTGTAACTTCTTTTCAGATGTTCCAGAGGTGGGAACCTCCCTCACCATTTGCCTTGTTGTTCTGATTAAGTGAATACTCTACCAAGCCCATGTGAGGCTCTCTTTTTCATTTCATGAGGATGGAGCTATTTTCCTGCTCATTAAAAAGGCCTTTTGTAGAAAGAAGACAGCTATGGGGAATATTTTTTGTTTGCTGTATCTGTGTTAGGAAGTTAGTATTCGTTAATTATGTGCTACTTTCCCATGTGTTTTGCACAAAAAATTGGTGAACAACAATGGCTTTCTACTTGTACATTCTTGAAACGCGTGCATTAGATTTTTCTATTTCGAACTGAAGGCTAATATTAGGATATCATGTTGACTTATCAAGACGTTAAAACCAAAAGACCTCTGAAGCTTCCAAATCGTGCTTACTGATTTCAGGATTATGCCTCCCGCCCCCAAAATCAACACATATAATTTAAAAGCTGTGGGGGTCACATTAGTCTGATGTCAGAGAGACGCCTGTGGCTTGTGGGTTCCCAGATTCCAGAATTTGGGCTTTCCTCCCAGCGTAGCTCTGCTTGTGATCAATGTTTAAGTCAGAGAGACACTAAGCAAACTTCTAAGAGGAGAGGGGTGAAATTAGCAGCCTCTTTTCAGATGAGTCTACCTGGGGGAGCACATTGTGTCTGGGTGTGCAATTGAGAGCTGTGTGTGTCCACCTGTGCCTGAGCATCCACGTGCACCCGCCGTGGCTGTGGCAGCCCTGCTCATAGGTGGCCGTGTCTGCATCATGGACAGACCCTTTGCTGAAGGCTCCTGGCCCATGGCCGTCTCTGTCATAGAGTGCTGTTCCTTGGGCTGTAGGAGAGCCTTTGCCACCTCACCCCCTTATCCTGTCGACCTGTCACAGCTTTGCCAGCCAAGCCATAGTGACTAAAGCCTTTGGGGTCATGAAAAATAGCCCCACAAATGCCACCCAGTGCTGTCCAAGATCACCCCGCCAGCCTGAGTCCTGGCTTAGCATGGTGGGACCTGGGCCTGATGAGCCCCAGATGAGCTCACAAATGGCAGGTAGTCTTTGAGGGATACTTTGATGTGCATGTGTGTGCATGTGTGTGTGTTGCATGAATGTGAGAGCATGTTCATGCCTGTGTGCATGTGCCTGAGAGTGCACTGTGTTCATGCGTGTGCCGTATGTGAGGGAGCGTATGCATGTGTCTACATATGCAGATGTCTGTATACACAGACGTGTGTGTGCAGGTGCACGTGTGCGTGTGTGTGTGAGAGTGCCCATGTGCCTATGCAGTGCCCAGACACCTTGGCCCTTGCCCTTGTACCGACCTTGCTGTGCTGAGTTCACATCACGGCTCAGACAGTTCACATTCTTATCTCCCTGCATTAATCACGTCAACACATTTCACTTTTGGCTAAGTAGCCATTTCTAGTCAATGTCAAAAAACAAATGTGTGACTTAAAAACTACCTGCTGCCATAAAATGTTCTAGTCGACATTATTCTTTATTTTCTTCAACCTCTCTTTCCTGAAATCTCTGATTTGATGACTCATCTTTTCTGAGCATATTGTATTATTTGATGACAGAGAGAATCAAGTCATTACTGTTCAGTCTCTGTCTTTCCCATGAAGAACTAAACGTCCTTCAAACTGAGAGCAGTAAATGAGACATGGTAAGGAGAGAACTGAATCACAGGCGAGGCCGAGAGAGAGAAAGATACCATTTAATTGCTTAAAACTAACTCAAGCATTTATGTGTGGAGATGAGGCCCCAGGACCTCAGGGGCCACCTGGAAGTGACTGGGATCACTGGCTCTCACTGGATTTCCAAATGTGCGAGGTGCAGGAAGATTGGAGGGGGCAATGTTCCAACTGCCACAAAGGAACAACACTGAATTCCAGAAATCACGATCAGTGAACTTAGCATGGAGAATTATATTTCCAAATCGATTTTTTTGACAGAAAGCTTGTGAGTACTTAACTAAAGAGCTCATGGTCTCTGGAAGCCAACACAGGTGGCCCAAAACAGGTTGAGAGAATCAGTAGATACAGCAGGGGTGCCATTCAGGGCCATCCACGTCAGGGTACAGACCCTGCGCTTGGAGAGGCCGTGGCCCAGGGTAGGACACAGTTGTGTGAGAGCACTGCATCTCGGCGACCTTGACAGGGCCTCAACATTCTCCCCAGTTCAGAGCTCCTGCAGCCATCCTTGACTGGTAGGAATCGACAGTTGGGTTGAAACCTGCTTGCCGTTGCTAATCTAAAGGATTTGCATTGGAAGTGAGGACAGGGTGACTTGCAGGGATGCAGCCATGCCAGGGAAGCCGCAGTAGGGATGGAGATGGCATTAGGGAGAGACACAATGAACAGCTTAGAATGCCCGGCATTGTACTCATTCTATACATTCCTACTCAGCGGGAAGGTGATAATACCTAAGAGAGTCACCACCAGCTTCCCAGGATGTGCTAACACTCTGCATACGTCCCCCACAGTCTGTGAAATGACAGAGTGAGATAGGTGGTCTGTTTCCCATTATAATTGATGAGAAAACAAAAGGTCAAGGACTTTTCTCCACTAGTGTTCAAACTCTGGTCTGTCTGACTCCAAGTTTACAATATCGACATTGATATGCCAGCTCTCCAGCCTGGTAGGGAATTCGGACAAGGGGAGAAAGGTCACACTGTAAAAGTTGTATGCACTAGAAACTGGTGAATCATTGTGGTTTGTGACCAAGGGACTACGCTGGGAGAATCCCCTTAAGTAAGACTAGGTGGATGATGGTAAGCAGGCGCTACGGTGTGGTGAGAGCCCGCAGCCAGGAAAACTGAAGGAGCTGTTATGATCCAGGCACAAACTTTTGGAGATCTGAACAGGGGAGGCGGCCAGGGGAGTGGGAAAGAGACTGTAGATGCCAGGGCCTTTTGCAGAAGCATCCGCAGAACTGTGTGCTGACCCTGTGAAGGGCAGAGACACAGATGGGTTGAGTAAGTTTACTAAAATGTGAGAGGGGAATTGATGTTCCTGACAGCCTGGTAAACTGCCATAACATGAGAAGAGCCCCTTACTTTGTAAAAATTCACTGGCTGAGAGTAACTAATTATTCCAGACAGGAGAGGCAAAGTGAGTAGGACTTTGCTCTTTGATTAGGAGCTCTGTGATTTGAGTCTACCCACATCTTGACTAGTCTTAATTACTTAATTTATAGATTTTTGATGAAATTGAGTTTCTGTGTGAACCCCCACAGTGGAAATCTAAGCTTTCAACTATATATATATTTAGCTTTTTGTCTCTATATTACAGAAGATAACCACTTATTCTTCTCTTTTCCCTTCACTGCAGTTCTGAATGATCTGTTTTTGGTTTATGGCAAATCTGGGTTCTCCTTTGGTCCTTCTCAAGGGGACAGAGGATTAATTCGTGTTCGTAAAGTATTTTGAAATAATGTCAGCAAATGTCCTTCAGGAGCACAGAGTACTTTTTGGAACATTGAAAAATGCTCAATATTCCTGCTTCTCACGTTTTGTTTTGAGAAATAAGAATTCTCGTTGTTGGAGATGGTGGGGGGTTACTTCCCAGAGTCGTGTCATCAAAGAACAATGTTGCTCCTTACAGCTGTTATCCCAAGAGAAGAAAGTGGGAGAGAGTGCTGGCCACGTTTTGTGCCTTACACAAGCCAGTTGATGGTGTCAAAGATGTTGTTGAGTTCTCTGGCCAAAGGATGTTCTGTTTTCTTAAAAAGTTTAGAGCTGCAGAATTGTTGTTATGCTTGATTGGCTAAAAAAAGAGGACACATGGTTGGGGTGGGGAGAAAAGCCGTGTTGTACTGACCCAAAAGAGTTGAATCACTCCTGAGGCAAACAGAGTATAACATGGCAGTCTAAGTAGATAGTTGCATGTAGTGTACACAAACGCAGAGCCCTAGAGTAAGAAAGCTTCAGCCAGATCTTGGATGTATTTCATAGCATGTATTCCTTAAAAGAAAGAATGCAAGAAAGGCTCTAGGTCTTGAAAAAAGAAAGCAAGTTCTCCTTCACATTTGTATTCATGTATTACATTTGTATTCATGCATTACTAGCACAGCAGCAAGTTCTCAGAATAGTGCTGAGATGAAGACTTACCAGAATTATTGAAAAGGGGATTTTTCCAGGCCACTTATAAAACCAACACACCAGATTTGGTTTTGCAGATGTAGGCGTGGGATTGTTCTCTGTCTTCAGAGGTGTAATACGTAAAGGCCATGCCATGCAGTCCTCTTAAGCCAAAGCAAACCTTGATTTCTGAGCAAGAACTTGAAGATTCTATATAATTCATTTTTAGAATACTTTCTCTTGCAATACAAGCATAGAATTGTTTTCGTTTTCAATGGCATAATGGTGACTTTGTGATGTATTCATGAGAATTATGAAGTTTGGAATGTGACTTTTATTTTAAGATTTTTGAGGGAACTCCTAAAGGCATTTCACTTTTGACCTTTATATGAAAGTTGTGGCTGATTGTTGCTGGGTAATAGGCACCAGTGTGCATTTTTGTTGTGTCTGAAAATCTGGATGTGCTGTTCGGCACAGATGGAGTAAACATGCAGCAAACAGGACCGTCAGTGGCTTCCCGTTGGCTCATTGAACACCCAACACTACTGCAGTGTTTTAAAAACTAACTTTAAAGAATCCCAAGCTCTTTCTACATGGCAAACCTCGTCATTTAATCAGGGATTTAGAAATAAAAGTAAGCTCCAAATTAAGAGACGATTGCTAATAGAAACAGAACATATTAATAAGGAAGGTGAGACAGGGAAGGAGTGTCAGGACGGGAGAATCAAAGCGGATTCATATGTGTGGACTTAAAGCAGGAGAAGACAGTGGGCACAGGAGGGAGGGAAGCCAGTCCTCTGGATGCCAGCCCATGCAAGACAGGCCAGCACTGCAGGACGGACTCACTGAAAAGTAGCGGCAAGAAAGTCGGTATTGAGAGTGAAAGAAAATACTGTGAAGTGGGCACTGACAGGTCAGAGAGTGAACAAAAGCAGAGCCTAAAACAGGAAGTCTTGGGAGGGAAAACCTGTCTGAAGGAAATCATGTTACACACTTCTGTGTGGCTGGTTTTTGATGCTAGGAAGATTTCCCCTGCAAGAAAAGACATGCATAATAAGAATTTGGCATATTTTGGTTTCCTCTTATGTGTGTGTGGTCCTCCAACCCCCCAAAAGAATAGATAGAATGTGCCTAGCCCAGGTTCAGGTTATGGGGAACTGAGTTAAAAAATACTTTGCATGGTTCGCACATCCAGGGAACTTACAATCTTCCTGGAAACACAAGTCATTGAAATGATATCACAGTGAAACCAACCTGAGTGTTATGTACATGAGCGCAGAGAATGAGCCCCTATTGCGGGGAGGGAGTGTACTGGGAAGCATCACTGAGAAGGGCATCGGGTGTGGAAATGGACTCCAGAAAACCTCACCTTCCGTGGGGAGCAATGATTATTGATATGTGTATGTCATAAGAGGCAAAAATAGATCAGATATGCAGGAAGACACAGTTGGGAAAGGAAAGGGGGCTGCGGTGTGTATGAAAAAGATTGGTTAGGTAAATCCCCCAAAAGTGCATGCAAAGCCAAGTAGGTAGAAACATAAAAAACAGAAGGATATTGAGAGCACCTGTGGCCTGACTCGAGATGCTGCACATGGAATCGGAAGAGCCTGGGTAAAGCACTCAGTTGTGTTACACAGAGGAGCGAACAGTGACGGTGGGCAGATGAGATGACGTTGAGCCTGAGGGTTTCATCATAGTTCTAGATTATGGGAAGATGTTTTACAAGACAAACATGATTTTTAGTCTGAAAAAGATAAAAAGAAAAGGTGGGATGCCTCTGAGCTGCTGAAACATCTAACGCAGTAAGTATGTGGCCACCATTGTTCCCACAGTCTAGGCAGACGGAGAAGGTGATCCTGTCAAGAGGCGTGGCTGGGAGAGGCGTGGCCATAGTTTGCAAGTCCAAAGAATACACAGAAAATAAAGAGGAGGAAATGCCCAAGAAGAAATCAGCTATGAAATGGATCAGGAGCATATTTGTTAAGCATTTGCTATGTGCAGAAAATGGGTATCCTTGGGGTGGAAAGCCTTTTTAAAAAGGCTTTGAAGTTGGCACATAGTACTTTGTACTATGTGATGATTAGAAGAATGAATGAGCATACCCAAAGGAAAAGTCTAGGAAGTGCTTTCATAAATCACTCTGTGAATACATTTGGAAAAAGCTAGGTGGAAAATAGCATTGGAAGGAAGGAGAAGAAAATATAAAACTCCTGTCAGTGTAGGCACTGTCTCTTGAAACTTACTTAGCCTTTTACGAGATTATCATTTATACCCATCTGCCACAATTACAAGTGGCTCCGTTGCAACTTATTAAGTTCTTCAGAGTTATTGGGAGAAAACACTTTTCTAAATTCATTAACATATATACTTCTCAGTGAAGGGGGCTGGAAATAAACTAGAGTTCCATTTGGGATCATTTTGAAAGAGGAAAAGAGGCTGGGGTCAGTATGAAAGAATTTTTTAAACGCTTTCATCAAAGGCAGTAATGCCAGGATGGGTTACTTAATAATTGTAAAAGATGACATGGGAATGAAGGGAAATGCAGCCAAGGGGAGACTGGGAAATCTGAAGAAAATGAAATTGCTTGTTTGAAGTGAGAGTGACCTTTAGCTTACTCAGCATACCAGATGTGGGTCAAGAGGTAGAGGGAGGGGAGGACAGCTGTGGCCAAGGGTCAGCTATGCACAGGATGGCCGGCCTGTCACCAGAGCAAAACTGAAATGCCTGGTTCCAAGAGATTTCCATTTTCTTGATTTTTACAGATTCAGGGGTGACCAGTGTGGTTGTGTCACCTGGACATGTTGTGTAGTGGTGAGGTCTGGCTGGTGGGCGCCCGTCACCTCAACAGTGATTCTGAGAGATTTGAGAGTGGGGTACAGACCCTGGGAAGCTGGACGTGGGTCCTACACACGGCCGAGGAAGAAAACGGCTGCCTTGCCAGTACCCCGGCTATGAAGTTATCATAGCACCTTGGCAGGAGGGATTATTATATCAATTAGCTTTAAACCCTTGATAAAAAGATGTTCTGAAAAGATGACTCATCCTATCAGATTTCAGGCAAAAACAAATTGAAAACACTAAAGACTGACATAGATAGAACAGGTTATACCGGCAGCCAGTTCTTAAATGACATGTTTGTCATGTGACATTTCACAGAAATGGCTACACAAAAATGAAATGTGTTAACATTGATGACACAGAAAGATCCAGTAAAAATAGCTTAGAGAGTGCTTTTATGCCCTGGACTGTAACTTCAGAGGACCGTATTGATAAATTACATGGTAAGATTTATTGGGATACACATTTCAATCATTTAAGCTCAATTAATATAATACAAATTTGTTATCTAAACAGGAGTTCAAAAACACAGATGTCTACTGAGGTCAGGCAGATAGGTAGGAGCAGCCAGCTTTGTGAAAAATTGCACATCCCAGCAAAAGGAGCCCAGTGCGATCCTGCTTTTAAAGGTCTGGGAAGGAATCAGAAGCCCAGGGCCTCAATTTTAAAATATTCACTCAAAAACTTCTAGAATACGGTGCAGGCCAAGCAGGGCACATCTGTGGCCAGAATCTGGCCTGTGGGTCATCAGTTCGCAATCTCTGTTTCAGAGTTAAAGCACCGGGTACCTTTATACTGCAGAGTTTTGAGCTGTATTGTATGGATTATGTAGAAGTCATGGGATTAGAACTGGTCACGTGGCAGGAGAGAGGTTCTTCAAGGCCAGTGTATGTTCTGAGTGGTGTTGAGTAACACACTCAAGGGCAGGGATTTTTGAATGCGCTTCTGCCTACAGTCAGAACATTTATATACTTAATGGGATGCATTGAAAGTGATATTAAGAAATTATTGCCTATAATATTTGGATTTACTTTGTAGTAAATATCCTACAAAAAATTGGAAACCTGCCATGCAACCTGTATAAAAACACTCCGGGTGTGGTGGAGCCTCAGCAGAGGAGAGGCGTTTGGCGGTACAATGAGAATCGGTCTTGAAGGCCAGGACGCGGTCCCCAGGGGTCTAACAGGAGGCTCATCAACATCTGCAGTGATTTATTGAACCAGGGAGCTGGAAAGAAAATGACAAAATATTGGAGTCAACAGTAAAACAATCATGCAGATGTTTGACCAAGGTCTGCTTGACCTTTTCACAATTGGGTTGTACCCATGCAGCTTTTTATTTTTTAATGGACTCGGTTTTTAGAACAGGTTTAGGTTCACAGCAAAATTGAAAAGAAGGTACCAAGAGTTCCCACGCACCTCCCCTCTGGCACACGCATAGCCTTTCCCACGATCTGAGTGGGTCATTGGTCGCAGTCCATGAACCTGCATCGACACGTCACTATCCCCCAGTCCATAGTTTACCGTGAGGTTCTCAGTGCTGTACTTTGCATGCATTTGGACAAATGTATAATAACATCTATCCATCTCTGTTATACACATGGAGTTGTTTTACTGCCCACAAAAGTCCTCTGTCCTCTGCCTATGCATCCCTACTCCCTTACCTCTGACCCCTGGCAAACTACAGATCCTCTTCCTGTCTCCATAGTTTTGCGTTTTCCAGATTGTCTTATAGCTGGACTTGTACAGTATACAGACTTTTCAGATTGGTTTCATTCCATTAGTAATATGCATTTAAGGTTTCTCCATGTCTTTTCGTGGCTTGGTAGCTCATTTATTTTCAGTGTAAATGTTCCGTTGTCTGGATGTCCCTCAGGTGCTTTATTTGTTCAGCTAACGAAAGACATCTTGGTTGCTCCCGAGTGTTGGCAGTTATGAATAAAGCTGCTATAAACATCCATGTGCAGGTTTCTGTGTGGACATAAGTTTTCACCTCATTTGGGTAAACACCAAGGACTGTGACTGCTGGATTGCATGGGCTGTTTAGTTTAAACTGCCTTCCAAAGTGTCTGCACCATTTTCTATCTCCACCCACAATTATCGAGGATTTCGGCCACTTTACTAGGTGTGTAGTGATATCTCATTGATTAAACTTGCATTATCCCTGTAACCTATGTGGAATGCGTTTTCATTTGCTTATTTTCCATCTGTTTGTCTTCTTTAGTGAAGTGTCCGTGAAAGTCTCTGGCCCATTTTTTAATTGGGTTGTTTGTCTTTTTATTGTTGAGTTGAAGACGTCTGTGTATTTTGGATAAGTCCTCTATCAATCAAATAGATCTTTTGCAAATATTTTCTGTGGCTCGTATTTCAATTCTCTTGAATGTCTTTCCCAGAGCAGAACATTTTGATGTTAATGAAATCCAGCTTATTAATTCTTTCTTTCACGGATCATGGCTTTGGTATTGTGTTTAAATATCTGGGCATCTTCCTTGGAGAATGAGTGGAAGATGATGGCTGGAGCAAGGATGTTTGGAAGAGGGAGAGCATGTATTTTGCCCTTGCCTTTGAGGTGCTGGAGACATTCAAGTAGGAAGCTCCTCAGTGCGTCCATCATTGCTGTGGCCATAGCTTCCCTCCTAGGTCCTAGTGTTGGCACAGTCAACGGTCCTGGTTTATGGGCGTGGTAGGGAGGTTCAATTAGTACATGCCTAAGCTCTTGCTACCTAAACAGTGTTCTGATCTCATGAGCGGATGCTGTGGTTATCAGCGCACAGCCGGACCCCCCTTGCTTTCCTTTCCCGACACCCCTCTCTGTGCACTTCTGTGTAACGATGGTGATGAGGTTGGAGGGAGCTCCAGGGGTGGAGTGTCTGCCACAGCCCTTCACATATGTTACATATCATTTTAACTCAGCAGGTGGGCAATGCTGTCCACACCCGACCGGAGGAATTGAGAGATGTGGGGGGTTAGTGAGCGGCTCAAAGCCGCACCAAAGGCAAGGAATGAGACCAGATCCAGGTTCGGACTAGCCTCCTGAGGCCTGTGTGCCTTGATTTCATCACCTGCTTCTCTCTGAATGACAAGTGCATCAGAGCAGAACGTCTAATGACACTCCCTGGAAGGGGCTTCATGAAGGTGGAATTGCTGTAGGTATCCTAATGCCTGCTTTCCAGCCTGCCTTGAATTTTCATTGACTTAAAGTTGAGCTACATGCTATGTATTAGAGAAGAAAACCATAGACTTCTGTCCCATTATGATAATTAGCTGATGACATTGGTAAGAAAATGCATAATGCAATAGTAACAGTGTAGTTTTAAATACAAATCCACTTAGAATTTGGCCAGGCCCCAGATCTTTTTGGTCTGTCTTCTGAAGTCAGGATTTTTGAAACGTACTGAGAAAGGAAGGGACGTTGGATCATCTCGTGCTTTGAACTGCAGTGTAAGCACTCAGCGTGTCTCGGCGGTAATGCTCTTTTGGCAGATGAACGTCTGCAACCCTGAACAAGTTTCAGCCTCACTTGGCTGATTAGGTGCCCTCATTTACAAGAGGATCCACATCTGTGCAGCACTGGTGGACATTGGGGTCAGTCTGAATGACCCTTCTAACCTCAGAATTCGAGGGTGTGTTTGGTAGACTTTATACGCACTCCCTGGTGCCTTTAAAAAGAAGAAAAATTTTAGGTGTTTAGTTCTTTATTACTCAGTTGCCATAGACTATTTAAACCCATTTTTCCAACTAGACAGTTAAGTGTGGGATCTGAGCTGAGGACACAGACTCCGTCCCAAGATCTGTGTGTTTAGGAGTCACCTCTGCGGTCTGAAGACTTCTTCCCTGACTGGGTGAGATGGAGAGCACACTGCTGGGTGGGGTTGCCACAAGTGGAATGAGGTGATTTAGGTAAAAAAGCTTCTGCAAAATGCTGTGGATGGTGGTCTAAGATGCACTCAGCCCCTAACAGAGCCTTTTAGACACAGGCGGGTCATTTCATTGATTCTCAAGACAAATCCTAATAGACCTTTAGGTCCTTCAAAATATACATTCCGCCTTAGCAGGGACCTTCTCCACTTTTCTCCATTCTGGTACCCACACAGGGACCAACAGTTAGAAGGGTTAAATAGGCATTGCTGAGTTCATACAAGTAATTTACCAGGCCCATAGTGCCCCAGAGACCTAGTAGGTAGTCAGATCTCAAAGCACTTTCTCTCTGGGACATGATCAGGCAGCCATTTACTGTCTAAAATGCTCTGAAAATTTTAACCATGCTTATTTAAATTTTGCCACCCACCCCACTTATTTTCCTGGAAGGAAGGAGACGTGAAGGAGAATTTTCCCTTTGCTTCAGGGTTCCTTTGTGCCTATGTGACACAGAGGAGTGATGCTTGGGGTCCAGTGTCCCTTCTCAGTTTCCACGGGCACCCCCTTATTGACGGTGAAAGATGAGGGGTCAGAGGTTCTGACATCAGCCATGTCATACTTCCCTAGTAGAGGTGACATTCAAATGTGGTTTCCTTTTTACCTGTTCAGGGTGTAGCAAAAAGCCACTTCTGCCCTGTCTCACTGCTGACACTTTACCTTACTGTTGGCAAGAAAAGAAGAATTAGGCGAGTGGGAAGTGAGTAGTGTTAGGTACTGGCTTTCCTAGCTTGCTTTCCTCTTCTTTTCATTTGTGGCAAAGTGTCGCCACTGTTGAACATCCCTGCGTGCAATGCTGAGAATAGTTGCCTTTTTTTTTTTTTTTAGAGGGGGATGATGATGGAGGATGGAAGAAATGACAGTTTAGAAAAACAAGCATGGGCCACCTGCCATGCCCACAGCCGACCAGAGCTACGTGCATGTGTTTAGGGGTTGCTCTGTGGGTTGAGGTGTTTCTTAGAAAGAAGTGTGCAATATGGAGAGTGTTTTTCTTCAATTTTGAGTCCGCTATATATGGTGAGATGGAGGAAAGGCAGAGTCAGCATTTGCCTTCCTCATGTGTCCATCTATCTATGGTTTATGTGAAATTACCGAATTATTACTTTCTCTGTCTATGGAATAATGTGTGTATGTACACTTTATTTTTTCTGAGTTACTGAGAAAGGAAAAAAGAGGTCTGACTTTTAGTTCAAAGCCATTTCTCACCTGTGTGCTGTACGTTATAGTTCTTAAAACAGAGTAAAACTTTAAAGGGTATTTCTGGCAGAGAAACATTTTTTGTTTTAAAGAGGTTATGACTAGAAGTTTCTGCGCTAATTTATGTACTCCACTTTGATATTGACAAATATTACCTAATCTTACCCCTTGAATATGTCAGTTCTTTGAATAGCGCACCTGTAAAATTGGCTTTGAAGACCACAAATAAGATGAGCTATTTAGGATTCATTTTTCAAGTCGTTAATAAAATTCTTAAATTTTGAAATAATTTCAGACTTAGAAAAAAGTTCCAAAGTATTTCCATGTATCTTGTGTCCAAATTCCCCAAATGTTAACGTCTTACAAAACCACAGAACAAGGATCAAAATGAGGAAAATAAAAGTAATATAATGCTCTGATTTGCTCTACCGACCTTTCTGGAATTTTGCCCCTTGTCCCATCAGCGTCTTTCTCTGATCTAGGCTGCAGCCCAGGATTCCATGTTGCATTTAGCTGTCACATCACCCTGATCACCTCTAACTGGAACACATCCTCAGTCCTCCTTGTGTGTATGTGGGTTGGGGCGGGTGGAGGCGGGGGTTGACCTTGGCGAGTCCTGGCCAGTTATTTTATAGAAAGTCCTTCAACCTGGGTTATCTGATGTTTCATGACCAAATCCAGGTCACGTGTTCTTGACAGAAATAGCACACAACTGACGTTATCTCCCCATCGGGAGGTGTGTGAGTCCGTTTCCCCAACGCCTGGTGATGTGACTCTGAGGCTTGGCTCAGGTGGTGCCTACCAGGTCTCTCCATGAAGTTACTGTTTTTCTTTGGTTCCTAGTATGTATCTTGTGGAAAGGGCCTTTGATGCAGTCCGGATATCTTGCTTCTCCTGCTTTGCACCTTACTGTGACCATTCCTGAGGATTCTTGCCTGAAACAGCTCTTGCTGCAACGTTCGGAGGCTGGCACTGCTGTCTCCATCCCGTCTCATTTGTTAGTTGGAATTCTGCAGAAGGGAAGAGCCTTGGCTTTTCTTCCATTTCTTAGGCAGATTCAGTTATTTACTTAGATCAGAATGGGCTGGAGGACTTTGGTTTTATTCTGTGAATTGTAATTCATTTCCATCATTATTTTGTTTTTTAAACCTTCTCCAGTATATTCTTTGGAAGCTCCTTGCCGCTGGCTCGTGAGACACGTGCTCTCATTTTATGAACATGTCCTTGCTTTCCTGGAATCGGAAGTCCCAGGCTCACCTTGTTCTCTCCCTGCCTCATCCCTGAAACCAGGCTTCTTTTAAGAGTTCTGGACCCTTCTATGGAAAAACAATATTTAGAAGCGAAGTTAGGAGGGCTAGGCATGCCCATTGCTACTGAGGTTTCTTTGCTTCTAGACTTAGCTGTAGGCTGTGTTTCCTGGTGACGCAGTAAAGGGTCACTGTTAGAGAAATAGACGTCTCTACAAAGGGCATAGTTTCGGCCAGTGCCCCCTGCTACGGCACGTGTGTGGTGATGGTGGAGAGGCTGTGTGGAGTGGTGGAAACGCTGACCTGGGAAGTCAGAGACCCCATTCCCACCCTAAGCCTCAGCACCTTCCAGTCAGTGTACAAAGAGGCCTTGAAACGACCCTACGGTTATTAATCCTACACAGTTGTAAGAACAAATGAGATAACATGAAACAAGCCTAAAACAATAGGAGAAACTAAAAACTGATAGCTTTTCCTTTTATCTCCTTTTCTTACACATTTGCATCAGAACCTTGGGTCATTTATGGCAAATTAGTTGCTTCTACCATTGTTCTGATCATTTGAATAATTCTTCCCTTAATTATTCCCTTTTGCAGGTTTTCCTTCCTTGCGGCCTGATTAGAAAACTTGAAGAGGAAAGTTGCATTGTTATTCACTAGAAACAATGTTTATCAAGGAAATGGTGAATGTAGGTGGCCCTGCTGGGTATGGCAGGATGAACACAGTCAGTTTCAGATAGATGAACATTTCTGTCATTTCTCTGAAGAAGAAGGTTCCAGCCTTCACAGCAGTTTCCTAATCTTCCAGGTGACCTGTAATGACTTCTGGCTGATGCAGACCAACTATTTCAAACCCAAACCAACAAGCAGCCGTTTGTGTTGGAGTGGGGTGCGGGGTGAAGGCTAGGGCACGCGTGGACAGGAACGCTTTAGTCCGTTTACCAGGTCTGGTTTCATTTTGGCATCACCCCAGATCAGGTCACAGCCATTTCGGCATTTACGTGTTTCTGGCCTCACAGTGCCAGCCCACTGTGACATTTCGCCCTGTATGTGAGTTTCTGGACTCCTTCACCCAGCTGAGGAAGCTAACACGGAGAGTTTTGGATCTGAAATATGATCTTTATGGTAGAATCACTTCGGAACCTCACACAAAGGCCCCTTGAGGTTGGTGGTGTCTGGGGTAGGTGATCGGGAGGTTCTGTGCCCTGCAGTCAGCCGGGGACCACCCTGCGGGCAAGGGGCTGTCGTTTGTGTTGTGTCTTCCGTCAGATGTCACCTGCGCTGGACACGTGTGGAGAGCCAGCCAGCCCGAGAGACCCAGTTCCAGGTGCAGCAACTTTTATATGCCAGTGGTGTTTTGGGTGCAGCTTAACTTTTATAATTTCTTGTTTCAGACACTGATCATCATAAATACATGAGATAAATGTAAAATAACATCGCTATTTTCGTAATTCCCAATGTACTTCATTACTTTGATTCTGTGTTTCTTTCATATGTGCCTATGAACTACAGGCCCAATCTGGCAGCATGATTCAAAAAGTATTTTTATGACAATTTTCTCCCTATGCCATAGGAAAAATGGGTATGCTTCTGGTTTTATAAAGGTTTTTAGTTGAATTATTCTACATTTTCCTGTATTATTAAATTGTATCATAAATAACGATGGTTCACCATATACCTTTGAGCACTGGAGAATAAAAAAGTCTTATTTCACTGGCATCAGGGAATTTTTTTTTTCTAGATATGAGTTAATTTTCTGAAACTTTCCTTAAAATGCTACAATTATTTTTAAAGAGTTTGCCATTGATGTCTTTACTGAAATAGGTTATGCACAGACCATTTTTAGCAGAGCATGCTGTCAATACAGCTGGAGCTTTCCCAGTGGCGCCGGGTCGCCCTGGTGAGCCTGGTCAGTTCTCTGCGCTGCAAGAGGTGGGCCGTGGAGCCGCAAGGCGCATGGGGTGCGCGGAGGTTTGGCTTCCGCAGGTTGGACTCCTGCTGGACCCTTGAAGGTGGGGTTCCTGCTCACCCCTGCTTGGGTTCCTTCCCATTTCTCACTGCTTCAGACAAGTTCCCTCCTCCTTGTGTCTCACCTACCCTCTGCTGGAAGATGGGCGGACCACAGAGTCAGACTTGCTGAGCCTCCCACGTGCCAGGCGTGCTCTCCCGGAAGTCAGCTGATTTCCTTGTCCTAGTTGTCTTAAGAGGCAGGTGTCATTCCCTCATGGGTTCATGGACAAGGCACCCAGGTGTGGAGAGGAAGATCCCCTTGGCAAGCCATGCCGCCAATGCCCAGCAGAGCACAGTGACATGCCAGCATTGCACCAAGCCTGTGAAGCTCAGAATCATTTTCTCTGCCACACCACCCTGAAATCACCTGAAAAAGCCAAATGAGCAAGCTTTTCTGGCGGAGTAAAGTTAATATTATCCTAATGTCATTCTTTTACTCAACACATTTTTGTTAAATGCTCACTTGGCCCGTCGAGGATGGCCGCCTTCTCTCTAAAGAGAGCAGAGAGCTGGTGGGGCCAGCCTCTGCACACTCACCTCCCTCTCCCTCCTCTCCCCATCCAAGAAATCCCTGCCATCTTTTGCAGTCGGGTCCAAGGTCCTGAGCCTGGTATGCCAGACATCAGAGTACTCATCACATGTTGTGCAGAGCCGTTCATCACCCGTCTGCCCTTCCTGGTTTTGGGCTGGCAGTGCCAGTGCGCGGAGGCAGGACGTGGCGAGCATTGGCCCTGCTGAAGCTGGGCACTTGTGTTTACATGTCAGGGCTTGACTGAGGCTAGTGACTATCTTGTATACTGTAGATGCTTAGCAGTAGTCTGTCAAACTTTCCTCCTGGAGTCAAGCTGTGAGCTTTGTGACCACTGCTTTCCCAAGTGTTTCCTTTTTTTTTTTTTTTTTTGCAGCTGTATTCCAGGTGTTTGATGATGTTTGGAGTCTAGCGGTGAATAACAGATGTGCAGCTCTGTATAGGATCTTTATGAGATTTAAAATCCTGACCTAAATATTTTTATGTATCTATAAATATACATATAGAAATAAATATACATGTAATAATAATTACATATTGTCCTAAATGTTATACAGGATAATTTTTTAAAATTAAACATCTATTATGTGTCTTATTTTGAAGCTATTCCAGTGCTATTATTTGGGAACCCTTGAATCTGTAAATCCTGAAATATTTCAAATTTTATCATAGCTATTATCTACTCCATGTTAATGTTCAGCTGTTTCCAGTTGTAGATCAGGTTTCTTTGTCTAAGTGCTTCTTACACTTGTGTCACCGAAAACCTGAAGAGTACAGAGCCCCCGCCCCTGTTTTGGGTGCTTGGATAAGGGGAGCTTACTGGTGGATCAGGGAAACTCCAGAGACTGCTAGCTCTCCGAGTTATCCGGGCACTGCAGCACAGGGATGCTTTGCAAAGGTTCCTCAAGCCCTTCTGCTTCTTGCACAACCACCAGAAGCGCCTCAGAGAACGGGAGGCACTGAGATGACAGCTGTGCAGCTCAGGACGCACCTAGGAAAGAAAAACACATCCGTCTTTGCGAGCTTGAGTTGGGCATCCTTTCCGCAGTTCTCCCTCTGTCCTTCTTGGAGGTGCTGAAAGTGTGCCCTCCATCTCCCTGCCCTTCCTCCCTCCACTGGGTCATGCAGGGACTCCCTGAACACCAGATAGTGTGAGGTCCTTCCCTCGCCTGTGTGGACAGTGGGGAGGCTCAGGGCCCACTGGGGGACCGGAAATCCTTTCTCCAGTGGGCTCATTGTGCTATTTGTGCTCTGCTCAGCAGCGGCTGCCCTCGCTGTGGGTTTCCTTTGTGGTTAATCCTTATCTGCTCAAAAAGGCTTGCTTCACATTTGCGCTGGGCTGCCGGGCCCTGGCAGAGTGCAACTCTGCTGCCTTATGCCCTTTCTAAGTTTTTGGATTCCTTTCCAATTTTCTCAAATTTCATTAACCTGATTTAAAAATTTTTTTTGATTAAAAAATTAAATTTCTAGAAAAGTTACAGGAATTATGAAAATAAATGCCTACATGCTTTCCACTTAAGATTCATCAATTGCTCACATTTTGCCACATTTGTGTTTTTGCTGCCTCTCCATATTACTCTTAATTTTTGCTATGCTCTTTGACATTAAGTTGCAAAGGTCATCTCTCTTAGCCCCTGACAATGTCGGCCTTACACCCAAGGATGAGGATTTTCTTTTACCTAAGCATGGTACCTTTCTGAAGTTCAGGAATTGTAACATTGTTGCAATTTTCTCTTCTACGTCCAGGGGCTTGCTGGCTGCACCAGTCAGCCTGGCACTGCCCGGTGTCCCCGAGTCAGCCCCCCAGCCCCCATATTGCCTTGCCTTTCTTGTAGCTGCTGTTCCTTTGCTAGATGGGTTTTGAGTTTTAAGGTTTTCTTACCCATATCCAGCTCAGTGCCCACATTGCTACTAGCGCGACTCCAGGGCGGGTGGACCAGGGGTTGGCAGCCTCGTCTTGCTTTTCCTGAGCTAGGATTCGTGGCGACGGAGTTGGAACTGCTCCAGGCGGGTTGGGACACGTCCGTCTCCCCACATGGAGAACGGTGGCTTGCCAGCTCCCCTCGCGTCCCTTGGGCTGGCCCAGAGCTTGGTGCGTGTGGATGCTGCTGTCTGTGAGCCCATTGTGAGACCGCACGGCTGAAACAGCTGAATGGGGGAATAGCTTTCAGCTCTTTATCTCAGCGGCGATCTTTTGCTGTGTGCAGTTTCCCGGGTGCAGGCCGGGGCATGACTTCATTCTTTAGGTTATGCGGCACCCCCGCCGGGCTGCTGGCTCAGTCCCCCTGCCTGCTGCATCTGCGTCTGGGGACCGCCACCATGCGCATCTGTCTCCATGCGGTGGCCATCCAGGACTCTCGGTGATGACTCCGCAGATGGTTGAGCTGGGAGCCCTTGCACACGCCCAGACACCGTCCCAGACACCATCTCAGCAGGTGTGCTAGAGTCTGGGGAGGTGCTCAGGAATTCCTGTGGAGTCTTAGGGTCTAGTGTTCAGTGAAAATCAGTGCTGGGGGTGAGGAATGGCCCTGGCTGGTGTGGCATTTCAATGGCTGCCACACCGTCTTCAGGAGTGCCATTGTACTCGACGGGCAGCTCCCAAACCCAAGACTGCTGGCAGCATGGAGGCCTTCAGGAAGGCACCTAGTGACATAGATAATCAATCGGTTTTATGTGCCGAATTTGCTCACAGGACATGCCGGAGGAGGCAGGCTCCTCCTTTCCTGAAGGCCAGCACAGCCTGCAGCTCCCTGTTTTGGGGCTGCGGTCACCTGTGAGGAGTCGGTTGGTCAGGCCGTGTCTTCGTCAGTTAGAATCGGCTCCCTGACTCTCAGCATCACACACTTTCTGATCCCAGGCTCACGCGCCCTGAAGCCTAGTGAAAGCACACGTGCCGTCTCTCCTGGGTTCACAGGAGAGATAGCCCCGGAGCTGGGGCTATGAACACGACTGCACACAGCTGAAGTTTAGAGAGCCTCAGTCCCAAGACTGTGCAGGACTTGTTTTTGAGTACTTTAATACTCTTCATTATGCAGAATGTGCTCCACGCCTTTTCTGGCCTTGTGAGGTACCCAAATTGCCTTCGCAGAATTAGGAAATCTGCATGTGGAAAAGAAACCCAAATGTACTGTGGCCGATGCTTTCCTGTTCCCTTTTTCTGGGATTTTCTACCTCCTACCTTTCTTTCTCCTGACTTTCATCTTACTGAGTGGAAGTGAGACCACGCCCCACTCATTCCCAGATCACTTAGATTTGAACTTGAATCATCTGGAGCAGAACGGAGAATGGAGAAGGCAACAAGAAGGTCTCTAAGCAGTCGAGGCCCATGTTGGTGGGACCGTGCCCACAGCCCAGCACCTTGCAGAGCCGAGGTGGGCTGAGCTTACAGCAGCTCTTGGCACTGCAACAACGAGAAGGAGGCAAGAAAGCCCTGTTAAGAGACAGTGGGAGACAATGGGAAACAGGCAAAAAGGGTGTCCCAGACCTCAGAGCCTAACCCCCTGGGATCGCATGGCACAGGGGCCAGTGGCGTCAGCTCAGTGCTCCAGAGGTCTTCACTCGCTCCATCAACCACTAAGGGGAGAGGAAGGAGAGATGGAAGGAAAGAGGAGAAAAAGAGGAGAGGAGAAAGAAAGAGAGGGAGAAGGAGGAGACAGAGAGAGTGGTGGAGAGAATCTTATTTAATACTTTTGATTCAATTAACCAAAGCAGCATGTCAAAACAGTTCCATCTTAAATGTGAATACCTTTGGGATCTAATTAATGTATGGGCCTAGAGTGGGCATTCTTTGTGAGAGCCTGAAACCCGAGGCCTGAATGTCCATCCGTTGAAGTACATTATTTTAACCGTTTATTTTCCTCCTCTTCCTTTGTCTTCCTACCACCCTCTCTGTGCCCTTCTGAGGAATGATTGAGAATTTGGATTTGGGCGCAGGTAGGGGTTGCCAAGTTTTAGTTTTAAGACGTAACCTGCAGCCAGGTTAGTTCCCTCAGCCAGCTCCAGAGGACAGAATTCATGGTTCTACTGGGAATGGCAAGCAGGTCCCTGAGAGCTGAAAATACGCATTTTAGGAGGGTTGCAACTCCTTGAAGTCTGTATCTATCCCTCCCATGAAGAAGGACTGGAGTCTGTGGTCCTTTGACCCCAGAAATAATTAACCTGGACCCCTGAGAGGTGGGTGTGGAATGCCTCCTCCCTGCTCAGCCTTCATTCCTGGCTGGGAGGGGCTGGGCACAGGGCTGGGCACAGGGCTGGGGTGTGTGTTGGAAAGCCATCTTTCAAAGCAGACCCGGAGCACAGGGGCCACAGCCGCCCTCCCGCCAAGCAGTGCAAGGGATGAGGATGTCCTGAACTTTTTCTTCTGATACAGTTTTTACAGATGTGTTGGCTTTGAAGAAATGCCGGCCTACTTTTTTTCTTTTTTAAAGAATAGTAAACATGTAGCTGTTTAATTTTGGATTTTCCTTTATTTATAATGAGGAATTCATTTTTACTCGGTCGTAATGTCGAGACCCTAAACTTACATTTCTTTAAAGTTTATTTAAAAGCCCTAGTAAGTGTTTTCAAGAAATGATCTGTAGAATAATATTCTATTTAACGATTAAGTTCACATTTTCATTTACTGTGTAATTGGCGAACTGTTACTATCCACACAAGACGCAAATCTAATTTTTCATTCATCTAAAAGATAGGGCCAATTTCATTTCGATGATAAAAATAGACACAGGAGCTGGGCGTGGTGGTACACGCCTGTATTCCCAGCTTCTTAGGAGGCTGGGGCAGGAGGACCGTGTGAGCCCAGGAGTGTGAGGTTGCGGTGAGCTACGATTGCTGAGCTATTACTTCAGCCTGGGCAACAGAGAGATCCTGTCTCCCAAAATAATGAGAAGAAAAATGCACAGCTTGTTCATTTTAATGCATCTTTCAGAGTGGGTCTGTAAGGGGGTGCTGGGGCCCAGCTTCTCTTAATAATCTGCTTTGTACTTGATATGGTGAAGAGTTGGGTGGTTTTCCCAGGACTTTCTGATTACACGCTGTACTCTTTTTTCTCATCTGAGCCTCCGTTCCTGATTCTGAAGTGTTCGATGAGGGGTGTGACTTCACTGCTGGAGGCCAAAGCCGTTGAGAACTGACTGCAGACGGTTGCCTTTCCTTGGTCTGGGTGGTGTGTCTCTGGCTTGGCCTGGAGAGGGTGCACTCTGTATTCTTTGGCCTTGTGTTCCTTGACGGCTTTGTGCTGTGTGGGAGGTTTCCAGGCATGTTTGGAGAGCGGACAGGGTTCAGCCAGCTAGACCTACCTGCCTGCTCTGGAGAACTTTGGCTCACTTGATCCAAGTTCAGATTCACAATTTATGCTGTCCAACTCTGGTCCACACTCTCCGGAGCTCCTCTAAGCTGATGAGGTCCTTGGGGGGTCAGTGCTAGCAGCCCGCCTTTAGGGCACAGGTGTTGGGGGACTCCTCGTGACCCGCCTTTAGGGCACAGGTGTTGGGGGACTCCTCGTGACCCGCCTTTAGGGCACAGGTGTTGGGGGACTCCTCGTGACCCACCTTTAGGGCACAGGTGTTGGGGGACTCCTCGTGACCCGCCTTTACGGCACAGGTGCTGGTGGACTCCTTGCGACCTTGCAATGAAATAGTGGTTTGAAATCACAGCCGTAAGCTGGAAGGTTATCATGAAGGAGACATAGACCGACTGGGGAACACGTCGGCGTGAAGCGGATCCGAACAGCTGGAAATTCCAGGTCGGGAGGATTCGACGGTGTGGCAGAATCAGGAGACGTGCATTTCCCTGAAACGTGTTTGTTTCACTTTCCTTCCCATTGTGTGAACTCCGGACCCGGGGGGTTAAGAGCCTGGGCCACGCTTCCTCTCCTTGTACAGTAGCAGGAATGTGAGATGAAGGGCCCTCTGAGATGGTTGATCTCTGTGTGATTTTTGTCTAAATAAAAAGTAGAATTAAGAGGAGGAGGAAGATCAGTAGGATTAAAATCCCATACTTAAGTTACGCACATCTCAGGAACTTCTGAAAAGCTGTTGCCTTCTGATTTCCTCTAACCATAAGTGAGCTTCCCGTTGGACGTCTCCCACCTCTCTGGGAGGGCAGGCGCGTTTTGAGGCAGTAGCTGCGTTTTCCGTGTTGTCTACTGGGAAGGCTGATGGTGGAGGGCGAGGGTGCTGGGTCCCACCCTGGCTGGCCTCAGCCCTGCCTTGCTGGCGGGCAGGTGCGGGGCGAGCCCTTGGCCTTGTAGACCTCAGGGTCCTTGCCTGTGGGACTCAGGCAGTGACACCCACCTCTCGGGCTGTGGTGACCATTAAGGAAGAATGTGTTTCTGAAGCTCTACCGCACACACGGGGTACTAAAAACACTGGTTCTCTTTTCATTCCTCCTCCAAGGTGTCGTGGAAGAAGCCACACACCACCCAGTTAAACCCTCAGCTGGGAGCACGGGCCTCCTGCAGGCTTTTGAAATCCCTTCAAACAGGACCCAGCATTTCCCAGCTTCCTGCCCAGTCACAGTTGGAATGCAGGTGCCCTCCTGTTCTGTGCACCCACCGTGCGCCGGCCTCGAGATGAGTCAGTCACTGTCACCGGGAGACAGTGCCTGGCATGGCCCTGGCCTTGCAGAAGCTCTGAAGGAACACACGACAGGCACTGCCCCAGGCCTGGGGGTAGCAGAGGAAGCAGAGTGTCCTTCTGAGACAATGTCTGGCAGAGCCCCTGCCCCTGCACTGCTTCCCGTGCTGTCTCCACATGGGGAGCTCACAGGAAGCGCCCGCAGCTCTGATGCAAATCCTAGGACAGCTTAAGGAATTCCCCTTGGGTGTGGCTCCCTGGGCACAGCAGGATGTGAGTTCTCTCTAGGGGGCATGGGACCTGGGCAGTCCATTGCCTCTGTGTCTTCTTTCTTATCTTCAGTAATTTGAATCTTAAATTTTGAGGAACTCAACTTGGTCTGAAAGCCTTGGGCTGCTGAAAAGCCACAGAAGCAGCACTAGGGCTTTTGTTCCCAAAATCTAAGCCGTGGCAGCACTTCAGGAGCGTGCAGCAGAAAACCAGTGAGCCAGTAGGTCCCCAAACCCAGGAGGCAGAAAGGAAGCAACCTCAAACATTGTTTTCAGAGAATCCAAGATTGTCCAAGAGCCAACAGCTTGGCCGTGAAATTCCAGCAGAGGCAGCCCCTTCTTGGTGAAGTTGTGTTGGGTGGGGGGCTTCATGCACCAGGGCAGTGTGTAGGGGCTCCGTTCTCCCTTCCTGGGGTGTCCTCTCCCGTGGTGAGCTCTGCTGTGACCACACTGGGGCCGTAAGGAGAGTTTGTGGAGTTGGTGAACAAATCTTTTTCCCATTTTTTAAACTGTGGTAAAATACGCATAACATAACATGTACCACTTTGGCCATTGTTAAGTGTAGAGTTCACTGGCTGTGGGTTCAGTCATATTGCTGTGTGACCATTCCCACCATCCACTTCAGAACGCTTTTCGTCTTGCAGATCTGAAACTCTGTACCCATTAAACAGAAGAAAATGTCATTCCATACATCAGCACGAGGGGCCTACATTCCATCTTCATCTCTAGAATTCTTGGGCCAGAGATGGTCTTTTGTACCATCCTTGCCGAGGTGATACTTGGTTTTAGTTGGTATGACTGCTAGGGGTCTGTGAGTTCAGTAAGTCACAAGCCTGTCCTGTGTGGAGGGGTTACCTGTAATGGTGGGGCTGTGGTTTGGCTGTGTCCCCACCCATGTCTCGCCTTGAATTGTAATAGTCCCCACGTGTAAGGGCAGAGCCAGGTGGAGATAATTGAGTCATGGGCAGTCTCCCCCATAGTGTTCTCCTGGTAGTGAATAAGGCTCATGAGATCTGATGGTTTTATAAATGGGAGTTCCCTTGCTCAAGCTGTCTTGCCTGCCGCCATGTAAGATGTGACTTTGCTCTTCCTTTGTCTTCCACCATGACTGTGAGGCCTCCCCAGCCATGTGGAACTGTGAGTCCAGTAAACCTCCCCAGCCGTGTGGAACTGTGAGTGCATTAAACCTCTTTCCTGTATAAATTACCCAGTCTTGGGTGTGTTTTTATTAGCGGTGTGGGAACAGACTAAGACAGGTGGCATGGAGCAGAGGTGGCATGAAATAGAAGAATGGCTCCTGACCAGAGGGAATGGGAGAGGGGTAAGATTAGGTTTCCTGGTAGCATGGTCCACATACAGAGGCCTTCAGAGTAACGGGATGCAGCTTTCCATCCATTACATGCAGAAGAAAGAGCTGCCTGGGGAGCTGATATTTTGGCTGTGGCCCTACTATGTTGTGCATGTCAGCTGACTGTGGTCTACCTACAGATTCAACTCTTGCACAAAAACAGACTGCAGAGCCAGGAAGAGAAGGTAGCACCTAGCTCCCGCTTCCTTTCTTGGTCTGATTTCTGTGGCCATTAAATTCATATAATTTAATTAGGTTGACTGACTTGATTTGATTTTAAATTACAATATTTTATCCTGTTGCAAACACGTTCTGAACAATACACTTTTAGTTTCACTTTTCTTTATGAACCAAAAAGTCCCAAAACTGGCCAGTAAGCTCAGCACAGTGAATTGTTGCAGTAAAGATTCGCTCTAGTTTTTGAAAAGGAAAATTTGTGCTAAGCCAGTTTCCTGTCTAGTCAGCAGAGTACAGCAGACAGAGAAAGATGGACAGCACTGATTCCTTCAACTCCTTAGGCTAAAATAAGATTTCCCATCTCGTGTTCTGCTCCACCTAGATTTTGTAGATAACGCTTTTAAAAGGATTTTTTTTAAGTAGTATTGTTAATGAAATACTTTCAGTTTGTTTTAGATTTGCACAAAGTTCAGAATAAATATGTCCTGCCTGGAGAGTGAATCATGCAGTTAGTCACTGGACTGAATGAGTTAGAGCCACCTAATTAGGCTCAATGAGCTAAAAAATAAAAATAAAACAATTAAGGCTAGACGGAAGAGGAGGAAACGGTGGCTCTTTGAAAGGAAAACAAGGTCTGGGGAGTATTGCCTTAAAAAGGTAAAATGTGCAAATTAACAAGATGGAAAAAACCACTGAGTGTGGTTCTGAAAGCTGAGCAGAGGGCACACACGTCAGAAATGGCCTTGGAAGCCAAGGGCCTCACTCCAGGGACCAGGTGGCCCCTGTCATCTGAAGTCTTTGCATCCGCAAAGGATCCTGTAGGTTGCTCGGGATGTCTAGTTAATGAGGTCCTCAGGTTAAGTAAATACTCTGGTTGACAGATGAAGTCTTCTTATATCTATCACACATGTGTTTTCCCTTTTAATGCTATGAAATGCAATTAAATACATCTAATACTAAAGCTATGCTGAACATAATCTTTATTATTGGAAGATATTTAATGATTTAAATTGTTCTTAAATTGTGGGAACTACAGTATATCAGTTTCTTTGCGTGGTAAGACTACCAAAAGCTCTAGTTAAGCCAAAATTGAAGTCAAAGCAACAACCAAAAAGTTACTATTGTTTATTACCTTATTTACTAAATTATCATGTACATCACCTGGCAATTCCAGATTGACTATTTTTTATTAAAGAAGAGGCACACAGTTGGTGTAAATAGATGGAAAAACATTTTCAAATTCAAAATATTTATTACCATTTAAATTTTATTTTCTTGAGTGCTGTCCGGTTCACTTTGGCTTCACATGACATCTGCTGTTTAAACTTCACAGTTGTGGTAGCAAAAGGTTTTCTAGAATTTTCTAGATGTTACTACAAGTACTTTTTGTACATCCATTACATACAGAAGAAAGAGCTGCCTGGTGAGCTGATATTTTGGCTGTGGCCCTACTATGTCGTGCATGTCAGCTGACTCTAATCTACCTACAGATTCAACTCTTGCACAAAAACAGACGCGGAGCTGGGAGGAGAAGGTAGTATTCAGATGGAAAAACGTTTTCAAATTCAAAATATTTATTACCATTGAAATTTTATTTTCTTGAGTGCTGTCCGGTTCACTTTGGCTTCACATGACTTCTGCTTATTTAAGAGTCACAGTTGTGGTAGCAAAAGGTTTTCTAGAATTTTCTAGATGTTCCTACAAGTACTTTGTCATTGGGAAGCATATTTCTATTTCTACAAGTCTCATAGCCTTGTTGTACTGTATGCAGTGCAGGCAATGGGAAAATAAATATTCAATGAATGTCAATGAGAAAAAAAAAGAAACGAGGGCTGTTTGTGTATCACTCATTCGAATTGAAGGACCAGCGACATGGAATGAGCTACGTTTTCCATATTTTATGTATTTCCTGTTTTTTTTTCATAATAAATTATGAATGGCTTAAGCTGCTAAATATTTTTCTTAGGTTACTTTGGAAAAGACAAGGGTTTCTGAAGTCGTGACACATTTCTGTAGCTGCCTAGCATTACACTTGTCAATTGATTAGACCATTTGGTTTCAAGAGGTGCTGGTAAACTCTATTTATGTATTCTCCTTTTTCATGTCTAAGGGTGGGACTCCACTCAGGCATGTAGTGGGGCAGTGTGGTTTGGAAAGGAGGCCTCAATACACGCTGACCTTGTACGGCTGACCGCGGTGTCCCACAGGGTCCTGGAGGGATAACGTTTGTGCCACTGCACAAACACCGGAGCATGTCATTGAGAAACCATGGCTTTGGCCAGCAGCCGCCAGCTTTCCTCTGTGGTGTACCTCATTTTCTCTTCTTTAACCACAAATGTTGTGCTTGTGTTTATAGGTAGGTCCTTTGGAAGTGGCATTTATGGTTTGCAGAGTAGCATTTTGGGTCTACCAGCCATTATCTTCCATATTCTTATGGAGGGTTTTAGCTGCTGTTCTGCTCACATTTGCTCAGGACCTTGGACGGATGTCACATGGAAGCCTCCCAGCTGGATCTCTGACCATTTGTCAAATGCAGAGAGGGTTTCTTCATGATCTCTCCCACACGTTCATTATTCTGAAGGGTCTATTACATGCTGTTTCTATTTACATTATGTCTGAATTTTCAAACCTGGTTTTAAAGATACAAATCAGATAATATTATCCTTAGAGGGTGATGTTTTCAAGAGCGATTTCTGTGGGTTTTAGGAGCTGTGCAGCAGCATTTTAGAATCTATCATTTATAAATAGTATGAATCCTTCCATTTATTTTTGAAAAGTGGCTTTGCAAGTGAGTGCAGTTATGAAAACTACACTTCAGTTTCATTCTGGCTGGCTGGGATTAGTCTAAACATGAAGAGTTTTTAAAGACATGTCTGCTTTCTGACAAAAGAGACGAACAGCTCTGATTGCTGTCATAAGAGAATATTTAATAGTCCCTCTGTGAAATGGAAGTAATATTAAATTAATCAATAGAACGCACTTGTTTGGTGCATCGTGCGTGGTTAGATTCTGTCCCACAGGAAAGAATATCTATTTGCTATCCTTGTTGCTGGAAGTCTTGGACGGCCTCCCTGGTCTGGGGCGTGAATGGGATGTAGCTGGGTTGGAGCGGGTGCAAACCCCTCACTGCATGGCCGACCTCCACATTTCCAGTTGCACCTGTAAATACTCCTGGGGCTCAGCCCTCCTTAAACATCCCAGGTCCTCAGACTCCCTGAGCACATTCTCAACTCCATATTTGGTTCCCTGCTTTCTCCATCTGGAATTTCCTCTTTTGCCTTCCCGGGCACTGACATCCTCCCAGTGGTTCTGGGTGCCGAGGTCCAGTCCATCTGCTCCCTCGAGGGCGGGGGTACACACTGCCTGCCAGTCTGTGACACGGCAGCACCGCTCAGCACGTGGCCATCCTCCTCTGCCTTCTTCACTCTTCCGCCCGGCATACCGTCCTAGTCCACACTCATGTTCCTTCTCCAGCATCTTGTGGTTTTGTTGCAATCATCCTGTGGAGTCATTTCGTGTTATTGATGGGCTTTTCCCCCTAGACTAGAATATGCCCGACGGAAGAAGCCACGCCCTGTTCACCCTGTCGCCTGGGGCCAGGACAACTCCTGAACACCGTGCAGGGTTATTTAGCTGTCCTGTCTCTAGCTGGGGATTTCATGGGGAGGAGGCTGAGATGATTGACTGCTGGATCTGTCGTCTTTTTTGCATTAGAATTTTCATTTTTTCCGTAGATCAATGAATTTAACCTCAAGTTAGATAAGATTTAATGGATAATAAGAACATGAGATATGCAGTTTGATTCATAGAATAAAAATCTTTCCATAAAATTTGCCTAATTGAGAATAGAATTGCCAGCCAAGAAAATGAGACCTATCATCTTCTGCTGTCATAAGGCCAGCCACAGTCTTTGCTTTCCTTTGCCTCCTTCCCTTCCCTCTCTCCCTTCTCCTCCTCCTCCCCTCCTTTCCCCCTGCTCCTGATGGAATCGCCATCCCTGCAGCTGCGCTCACTGGGAGACCTCCTGTCTTCCCCCATGACACTGCCCTGCCTCCCTCCCGTGCACTCCCTCTCCCCGCTTCCTGCCACTAACCTGCTCTCGCTCCCATCCCCAAGGACAAGGACCCCTGGCAGGGCTCCTCACTTCTCTTCCTCCCTCATGCTAATCCACTTGACACAAGTCTCACAGGTGAATGTCACCAAAGTCCAGAGAATGGACTCAGTCTCCCTCAGCTCTAAACTTTTAGACCCTCCCCAAGGCTGGCTAGAAAACGGGCTGGAATCCACTTGGCCTTTCGTGGTCACAGGCAGCCGTCCCACCAGCGTCCCTGCAGACTGCTGCCTTCAGGCAGCCATGTGCAGGGCTGAAGCCGGCACCCGGGCTGTTCTGCCGGCACACAGACCTCTTCCCCGGGAAGTGTGCTCCTGCTGGCTTGCCCAGCCACCTTCCTTGTAATGGGCTTAGCCTGGCAGGGGCCACAGCTCCTCTCCTCTTAGCTGGCAAGCTCCTCGAGAACACAGCTCATGCCTAAGTCTTTCCCCTCCAGATGGCAAGTACGGTGCCAAGCGCATAGTAAGTGCTCATTAAATTGCTACCAAGTGAGTAGGGGTGGCAGGCCTGTTCAGCCACATATTCCCCAGTTCCACAGAAAAGGGGGGCTTACCTAAGTCTGCTTTTTAGAAGAGAAATTTATCTTTTTAGGATGGGAACACACAGAGAACAGGGGAGGTCATATAACTTGGGTTACATTCCAGACCTCCACTGGAAGAGATTAGTGACGTCACTATTCTGGGGGAGAGGATGAACACAAAATCAGCAATGATTTAAACAACTGAATCGTTTAAGAAGGAAAGTGGTAATCCCGCCACCACTGGTTTTATGACACTCTGTTTTTCAGTTGCATGTCCGTCATACTTGAAATATTTCACTAGTCACTCAGGCTTTTCATGTTTCCTTTTAAAGTGTGTTACAAACTGTAAGGCTTCTTAAAGGATCAGCTGGTGGAACGCAGTGGGGTAAAGCCGAGTCTTCCTCGGAGCAAAGCCGCCCTCCCGGCTTCCTGCTGTGTATCGCTTCCCAGGAGCAAAGGGAGCCTTCCAGATAAGCTTCAAAGAGAGTTCTGTGGGTGGGAAGCTATCTGCATAATCCCTCCCGATAGCCGCCCCGCCCCGTAAACGTATGGACCATGGCATTAACGAGGCCATTTGTTTGGAATTTCTCGTTTGTGACAATATGCAGTGCACTTCCTGGACCACAGAAAGACAGACAGCAGACGTTGTCTGAGTGATCCTTTGGTTTCAAATCTAGACCCAGTGAGGAGTTCTTCTGAAGGTTTAATGCATAAAGGTGTGGGTGGGGTCAGAGGGTGTGGAGGTTTCCACGTGTGGCATCATGCTGTCACCCAAAAAGTTTTAGATTTTGGAGCATTTTGGAGTTTGGATTTTGGGGTTAGCATATTTCTTTACATATTTCCTTACAACACCTGTAGCATATTTCTTTTCTAAACCTTCTCCTACTCCAATTTAATCACGATGATGGGCATGAAGACAGCACATTATACTTTATACATATACATACACAAATACATGTAATTATGTAGAGTACGTATGATTATGTGTAGAAACATGCTTTTGAATTAAATATTATTATAAATTTGTAGATTGTAGATGCAATAGATTAATTTATTTGGCCAGGAGTGGTGGCTCACTTCTGTAATCCCAGCACTTTGGGACGCCAAGGTGGGGTGGATCACTTGAGGTCAGGAGTTTGAGACCAGCCTGGCCATCACGGCAAAACCCCGTGTCAACTCAAAGTAGAAAAATTAGCCAGGCGTGGTGGCAGGCACCCGGAAACCAGCCACTTGAGAGGCTGAGACAGGAGAATCACCTGAATCTGGGAGGCAGAGGTTGCAGTGAGCTGAGATGGTGCCACAGCACTCCAGCCTGGGCAACAGAGCGAGGTTCCGCCTCAAAAAAAAAAAAAAAGTAATTTATTTTTGATCAGGAATTAATGAAGAAGACACTTATATCCAGTTGTTGGAATTTCTGCAAGCCTTCCCGTAAATGAGCTATCACTTTTTAGATAGCAGTTATAGACTCCTTTATCAGAGTCAATGCTATTGGTACTAAGAAGAATTAAGGCAGAGAAGACTGTGCCTCTGCTGTAAGTCAGGCATGGGTTCAAGGTCTTTATGCTATCAGGCTGTGCGGCCAAGATCTCCAAAGTTGAATTCCCGTCTGCCTCAGGAATGTGCTGTCTTGCTTCTGTACCGGCTAGCACCTGTGCCTCCTGGCAGCCTGTTCTGTCTCTCCCTCATCCTGGGTTCTTCCAGGTGAACAGCTCTGACTTTTCACAACTTGGCTGAAGTGCGCCCTACTGTGGGGGTCCCCAAGTCTCCCTCTGGCATGCCTGTGGGTCCTGCTCACCTCTCTTGCAGCCCACGTTGTGTTGAAATTTCACCTTTCCTTATCTGGCTTGCTCACACACTCGGCTCTGTATTCTTACCATTGAGGGGTGCCTGGCCCATGCAGGCATGCTGTAGATGGGAAGTAAATCTCACCACCTGTTGCGAAAGTATGACTGGGCACTGCCAGGAGCTGTGAAGGAGCGCCTGGCACAGGCTTGCGGGTGCCGCCCCTGCCCCGCCTGCTCACCCCAGTTGTGGGCATGGGGCCTGGAGGCTGTCTTGCTTGTGCTGGGCTTGGGAGACAGATGTTGAAAGTGAAGGCAGACATCCACGTGGTTGGTGCAGGCCAGGGTGGCACCAGGGTGTGGCAGGAGTAGACCGTGGAAGATGAAAACCAGGAATACCCAGAAGAACTTCCTGTCCTTCAGCACCACCGGGGAGCCGCACAGGTTCCCAAAGTTGGAAGAAATGGTCCAGCATCTGTTTTTCATGCCTAGCTGGGTAAGTTTGCTGTTCTTCAAAGGTTGCCTGTAAAACAGGCATTGGTGGAATGAAGGGGCTAAAGATGAAAGTTACCAAGGAAGGGAGCAGGGCCGGTGAGAAAAGAACCCAGGGAACCGGGGAGAGCAGCTAAGAGTGACAGCGCTGGGGAGGGGGAGATTCCTCCTCTGGAATAAGGAGTTTCAGCCTCATGGAGAGAACAAGGCGTGTCTCAAGTCTACACATTTTCCTGGAGCCGACCTTGGTTTGGGATGGGCTCCATGGGTACCGGATGCTGCGGACGCCTGGCCTTGCCCCCCGGGTTAGTGCGTCAGGCCGGTGACTCACAAGCATGGGAAGGCTCTCCCCAGGTCATGCCTCCCGGGGGCGTTTCCACCCCGGGGTCCCAGCGGACACACAAGCCCACCAACTCATTTCACACGCAGCCGTCCAAGGACCCACTGACCCATGGCAACTCATCATCATCACATCTGCTTGAGGCTGGACAGAGACCAGTGACCTGGAGGTGAAGTGCTGGCCTACATGGCCGTTCCCTCCAGTCCGTCTCATTCCCTGAGCTGGAACATTTAACGTCCACCCCCGTTTAGTGGGAGAAAGGGAAGAAGAGAAGTGAAACATGAGTCAACAAAATTGTATGACGGGGAAAATGAGACCAGAACTGCAGTCACATGTTGATCCTAAGAGAAGCCAAGAAAACACCCTCAATTTCCTCAAGGCATGCTGTTTGCTGGGCACCCTTTCAGCTCTGCAAACTCAGTCTCTAATGAGAAGCATAAGAGAGCGTGCATCTCACATGTACAAATCTTAGTCATGCTACAGCACAGAGAGACAGGTTACATACGACAGATTCACTGTTTCTTAAATTTTTTGTGCTTTTTTCCCCAAGAATGTATCAACACTTGTTTTCAAATTAGAGCAGAAATATTGTGTAACTCTAAACAGTAGTAAGGACTGCTCTGCTTCGATGTCTTCCATTATTAAATGGAACAGAAGTATTTTGACTTCTGCGAGAATATGTGAGGGAGAAAAGTTAATTTTACCTTTAAATCCACAATACTAAATATATTTTGGGGAGTTGAAAAATGTGTAAATGTAAGCTTTTAAGAAATCGTTATTTGTACTGCAATGTTTGGCTTATATCTTACTATTTTGTTAGCAATTTTAAAATTCTACAGACACATTTTTGGAGGGCTAACTTCTGTTGAAGTCTAGAAACTTACAGAAACATACCAAATGTGAAGGGCACAGCTGAGTGCACGTTTCCTGAAGTGAACATAGCCATGGACCCAGACGATGAACCAGAACGTTACCAGAAGGCAGGAAGTCCCTGGGGTCCCCTTCTAGTCATTAGCCCTGAGAGTAACCACTGTCCGACGTCATCTTGCTAGGCTTTGACCTTTACACAGATGGACTCACCCAGTTTGTCCTCTGTTGTACCTGGTTCAGCTTGCTCTGGGTGCTGTAGCTGGCCTGCCCCGGTGTGGCCAGGGACTTCCCTCCGTGAACACACACCATCGTTTCTCCGCCCCTAGAACTGTTTCTAGCTGGGGCGACTGTGGATAGTGCTGCTGTGAACATGCTTGAGCATGTCCCTTTTTCTCTAATTTTATTGAAATACAGCAAAGTGTAAAAATCACAAGTGTGCACCTCAAGGAATTTTTACAGATGTATACACCCGTGTCGTCACTGCCCGCAACAAGCAGAGGGTGTCTCCTGCACCCCAGAAACCTCCCTCATCCCTGCCTTTTCCACCCCTACAGAAGGTCATCACAATTCTGACTTCTTTCCCCATAGACAGGTGGCCCTGTTCTTGAACTTAGTGTGGTGGGATCATACATAGTGTGCTCTCTTTGGAGAAGTTTTTTAGGGCACTGCTGGGCCCTGGGGAGTCCAAGAGAGCCATTTCGCAGAACCTCATAGCCACACGGTATACAGAAGCATGACGCAAGCAGCACAGGCCAGCAGGACAGAAGCTAGGAAGTCCATCCTCTGTCACTCTGTGAGGTACCACCATCCTGGGGCTCTGTGTGTGCTTATCTTTTATTCACCACACTAGCATGTTGTGTGTGTGAATGAAGCGGAATTTAAATAATAGAATTGAGTCCGGGCACAGTGGCTCACACTTGTAATCCCAGCACTTTGGGAGGCCAAGGTGGGTGGAACACTTGAGGCCAGGAGTTCAAGACCAGCCTGGCCAACATGGTGAAACCCCATCTCTACTAAAAATACAAAACATTAGCCTGGCATGGTGGCCCGTGCCTGTAATCCCAGCTACTTGGGAGGCTGAGGCTGGAGAATCACTTGAACCCAGGAGGCGGAGGTTGCAGTGAGCCGAGATCGCGCCACTGCACTCCAGCCTGGGCGACAGAGCGAGACTCCGTTTAGAACTGAAAAGCTCAAACCCCGGCAGCACTTGATAAGGGTCAATGTGGTTCTGTCCAAGTTGCCTCAGTTGGAGAAATGTGCCAGTGAGTCCCTGCTGAGTGGCCGTGGGGATTATCCCTGGGAGCAGATTTTCAGGGAAGGAGCCAGGGCCAGGGCGCAGCTTCAGCAGAGGCTGCCAAGCAGCTTCCAGAGGGGTTGGGAACGTTCCACTCACAATCCCACCGGGAGCGTGTGAGGCCCACGCTTGCTGCTAACGTTTAATTCTGCCCAAGTAGCCCTAAAACACAGTCTCTTGACTCCATCCATTTATTAAGTTGCCTAGGTAATCATTCAGAAGGCTCCCTGAGGAAATGCTGCAACCAGGAAGAGCCCTGGACGGCAGTATCACCAGGAAAGTATTTTGACATTTTGCACAGCATAGGGAATGCGAGAAAGAATTTGAAAGATAAGCTGTTTAGACTTGGCAGATCTCCACATGTCCCTATTTGGTGGGATGTGAAACACATAAAAATTGTTAAAGCTGTGATGTTAAAGGTCTATCTTCCATCAAAAGCAGGAAAAAAGTCAGAAAATTGAGAACTTCATCCTGTTTAATTCCAAATATGCCCTCTTCAGTAGACATGTCCCAGTTAAAGAGTATAACACTGCACCCTTCTTCCCTCCCTCCCTCCCCCTTCCATCCGCCCCTCCCCCGCCACACACAAGTAGCATAGCAGCTGGCGTTCTTCGGTTAAGTTAAAAAGGCATTCTCCAAACAGAATGAGTGAGCTTCCTCCGGAATGGAATTCACTTTAATGTTGAGAAGGGCGCCCCCTTGGTCTGTAGATCAGAGAAAACCAGAAATAGGCTTGATTTCATATTAAAACCATTGACTTCTCTTCCTCTCCTTCTTTCTTTGGCACTTGTACTGTGTATTGTAAAATCTTTGTGTATTTTTAGAACTTAATATACTTTATAACATTAATACTGATGGTGCATTTCTGAGTATCTTCATTGGAGCATGAAAGAAAAGCCTCACAATTTTAATTGTTTTAACATACCCTGAAAAGTTTAAGAGACTTTTGGAGAATATAAAAGAGATGTGGTTTGGGGATTACTTTGTAGTACCTTTTGCATTCCTGTCATATTGTATTTTTTGTTTTCGTTTAAAGCTGATCTCTGCTGTTGAAATTATGTGTGCATGTGTGTGTCTGACAGAATCCGCTGGGGACTCTTAGTATTCTTTTTTTCTGTTTCAAACACAGTTAATTCAGTTCGGCGTCCATTTGAGACAACGTATTATACTCTGTAGGCCACATGGTCTGCGGGGAAGAGGCTAAAAGGACTTTCAAAACTGACTTGGTTTTCATGAAGTTTGTCTACTGTTTTAGGAACGTAAATAATAAACTCCTCCCAACCTCAAGACTTTTCTAGGGTCCTCTTTTTCTACATTGGTCTGGGGTTCCCATGTTGCTGTTGTCCATGTCTGGTCTGCTTATATAAGAGAGACTGAGCCCCCCACCGTTCTTGCCTTTGAGAACTCTCAGCCATATTCCCTGTCCTCCAGTAAGAGACCTTCTTCGTGACCGACCTTCATCCTCCTGACCCCTTGGGGTAAGTGCGTGCCTCGCAGGCAGACAAAACAGGCGTTGCTCCGGGAACTTGGAACTCATTGACCCTAGAACACCAGTGAGGGGAAAACCAGGAAGAAAGAGAATGAGTATTGCACAGAATGTACCAGCTCTTCCTGTTCTAGATCTGAAACAGATGGAATGGGAGCTCCTGCGTGGGGCCAACATACTCCAGACACGGGGAGAATGCACAGCCCTCATACGGGCCCTCAGACGTGCAGCCAGCAGGAGGGGGTACAGTCACCGGCCTGCATATATCTCTGGATTTTTCTGAGTCCAGATGCAAGATGTGATTCCTCAAGAAATGATGAAATGGTGACATAGCCTTTCACTTGTCAGGTCACCAATGACATTGTGAATCTGGGAAACCTGCATTAATTATGTACCCCTTTCAAACATAGTAATTTACAACAGAGAATTAAGACTTGCGTTGCTTACGGCTTTTGTTTTAATTCACTATTTCAAGATTATATGTTACCCGTCGGAAAGGAGGTACTAAGGTCATCATTCGTATTTTTTTTAGGAGTGAACCCTTGAATTGCAGCTAAAATACCTTTATATGCCAGGATAAAATGGAGCATGAGCCCTTACATAACAGAAATTAGAAAGGACAAGAATAGTGATATTTCAGAACAGATTTTATTTAACAAAGTAAACATGTATGTTAGAATATTTGTCTGTCATTCTAAAAGCTAGTTTTTTTATTTTTAATTTAACAAAACCATTTACATAAAATGCTAGGCCACCCAGAATGTGACACAAAAATCATGGTCTTAGACATCTTTTGTTCTGAAAAGCTGACCCTAATTTAGATATTTTTGGAATGATCAGTTTTTTAGAATTGCCTTCTAGGGCCAGAATTGATAATAAAATTCCCTACATGAATAAAGCCATAAATGTTTTTGATCTAGGATTTAAAAAACATGCTTGCTTATGAAAAAGCATAAGCGGGTAGGGGAAGGCTGGGGTGGGGGCTTAGTCCTTCCTCATCTCCCATTTTCCCTGGTGCTCGTTAGGACCTGACGTGGTCCCCAGGGGTACAACTATCCACCGCAGCCTCTTATCTGCAGTCCCCAGGAATGGAGGCATTCATGGATGGCTTTAGGGCATAGTTCAGGAAATTCATTTTTATAACCTCCCTCACATAGCAGAAAGATAAGCTTCTGAGATTTTATCAGTGTTTCAGAAGAGAAAACTCTAGAGCACCCCATAGCCATTTTCAGCTTCAGTCCTTTGGCTCCCTGCTTCATCTGCTGTTTCCCAGAAAGCAATTGACCCACCAGCCGAAAATCCACACTGCTTCAGGCTGGTGTCGAGCTTCTGCCAGCCAAGTCCAGGTGACTGGTGGATATTCCCTAAATGGATTCTGCAGATACATGAGACTCAGCCTGGTGGGTTTTCTTTTCGATATCTGCGGGGGTCGGAGGAAATACAGCAGAGTTTAAAGAGCAGAGATGTGTTTCTAAACCTGGCTCAAAAGCAAACAGGTTGTGGGCAGTGGCATAGTCCCAGCCAAGGATCTGCCCCAGAACCCCAGAGGCTTGGAGGTGACCTGGTGATGGAAGAGCTGCTCCCGGGGGCTCCAGGAGCCAGTGCACCCCTGAGTCCCCAGCTCTTCCTTGGCTACTCTGTGACCTGGTGCAGTCAGGCAATCCTTGCCAGTTCCGTTTGGAGCTCTGTCCCACAACGCTGTTGTGCAGGAATGCATCACTGTGAGCTGAGGTGCGCGGAGCCACTGGGTTTCCACCTACAGTTGTGATTTAAGGTTGCTTAGATGGGCAACACCAGTAACAGCACCAAGAATGCAACCGTAACTGGTTACTGATTTCCTCAGTTCTAAGATGTGCATTTATTAATGTTTTAACAACGCTGAAAATGGGATAGATCTAACAATTGATAATGTGTCATTCTTTCATTAGTACCATTCTTTATTTCTTAGTGTGGGTTTTATAATTGCTGTAGTCCTAGATGAAGTACAGCCAACATCAGGCTTACTTCTAGGGAAGCCTGGTGTGAGCTGTATGTGGGGCTGGCTGTCCCCAAAGCACTCAGGGTGTACCCGGGAGACACAGAGGTAAGTGAACAAGGAGAAACGTGATAAGCCTGACAATAGAGGCATGCAGTCAGCACTTTGCAGGAGGCAGGTAGGGAGCAGGTGACCCTCACCTGGGGATTAGACACGTGGTAGTGCTGGCTGAGTCAGTACCTCTGGTGAGCTCTCTCAGTACTGGTATTTGTCCGTTTTGGATGGACCTCCTGGAGTCCAGGTTACAGATTTTGACTTCATCATCTCTTTGGATGCCTCTGCGTGGTCGCCAAAACCCAGATTATGAAGCAAATCTGTGCACATGGATTGATTTAAAATGTTAGGAGGTTATGAGAGTGTAGGCTGAATATTGCCTAAAATGTGAGTCAGAGAAAAACACAGACCCATCGTTTCTGGAGTTTGCTTGGACTGTTGTCAGCTGTCCCCATTTCCAAAATATAAAATTGAGAACAGCTTACTGTCTTGGAGGCACTTGTTCAGATTTAGCTTTTCAAAATAAATGTCTCCAGATGTGACTGTTTTGTTCAGATGTCTCAATGGTGATGCAGCTGAGGCTTGACTTTACTATGTTGTTAAAAATAGACACTTTGCATGATCACAATACTATTCGTGGCATGATTTTATTTTCAGGAAACGGTGATCACCTGAAGTAGAATATGAGTAAACATTTTGTATCAGACTAAAGCAGAGCCTCTAATAAAGCTTATTGACCACACTATTCACGCCATACCTCTTCACGTTCTGTCCACAATACCTGTGTCTGTCATGGCTAAAACTGGGGTTCTTCTAAGGAAATCGCAAATGCGTGTATGTACGGTCACGTCTTCTATCCTTTCGTGTGATGGCTGTTTCACACAGTGGAAGTTAAAGCTGGTTTCTAATTTCCACTTTGTCCTAGCATGTTATACTAAACCTTCTAATTCAGTTTCCACACCTATAAATGGGGATGGCACTACCTGTCTTGAAATGACTGATGACAATGAATAGGATGACAGCGGACTGCGTGGCGCCCGGTCGGCGTCTGAGCGCACGGTAGTCCGCTTCCTCCCCAGCTTTCATCACATGCCTGGATTTATCTCCTCGCATTTTAAACATGAATGTTTACGTTAGAAGTGAACTACAGCCCTGCTGCGGTGGCTCACTCCAGTCATCCTAGCACTTTGAGAGGCCAAGGCAGGTGGATCACCTGAGGTCATGAGTTCGAGACCAGCCTGGTCAACATGATGAAACCCTGTCTCTACTAAAAATACAAGAAATTAGCCAGGTGTGGTGGTGGATGCTTGCAATCCCAGCTACTTGGGATGCTGAGGCAGGAGAATCACTTGAACCTGGGCGGTGGACGTTGCAGTGAGCTGAGATTATGCTACGGCACTCCAGCCTGGGCCACAAGAGTGACACTTTGTCTTAAAAAAAAAAAAAGAAAGGAATGAACTACAAGAATATGTTGTTGTTGGCTATTCTTTAATGGGACATTCAAGCTTTAGCTGAATTCAAATAGGAGTTCTTTAAGATTTGGGCGTAAAAGGCAGCTCATTCCTTTATTCTGTCTCTGTACAAACTTCCTTTGCATGGCTGTGTGTCCCCGGGACCGCGTCCTCGGGCGCTCTCAGTCTCCTGGTGGTCTCATGCGTGACACCTCTGAGTAAGAAGCACAGCGTTTTGGTAGGTTTGCAAATGTGGGTGGTTCCCTGCCAAAACCATCCCCAAGGGAGTCAACGTCAAACAGAGAAATTCACAAAGGACAGAAAATATAGGTGACACTGTTCACTTTTTGGACGAAGTAGCACTTTGATTTGTACCACTCAAGGATCTTTGTTTTGTCTATTTGGGCAAGGGATCTGCATGCTGAGTGGAAGCGCATGACAGCCCCGTGGAAATCAGGGCAGATAAGACTGTGTCCCAAGGACGGGGCAGGCTTCTCTCATTAACAGGTCAGCCTGCCAGAATCACCTCCATTCACAGATCCACCTCGCTTTGAAAGTGTTCTTCTATTTAAAGGTGTTTTCTCTTCCTTCCAGGGTGGCTGTGCTGGCTCTGGCTGCGGTAAATGTGACTGCCATGGAGTGAAGGGACAGAAGGTGAGTAGCCGAAATTCAAATCACAACTTTCCCTCTTGAATTGGACAGCACTGCACTGACATTAACTGAATGATCAGCAATTCAGGTGAAAGCCCTATTACTGTTTTGGTGATTATTTCTCCAGAGCCATACAAATGAAGCAAAACCAGGCTTGACATTACTTCTGAGTAGTGATATGATTATAATAGCTATTCTACAAAGACTGTAATAGTACATGGCAGTTAATGAAGAAAAAGATATTGGGTTTATTTTCCTTTTTGACTCTAAGAGGAACAAGTGTATTGGCAGAAAATCTGTTGAACTGATTGTACTTTTTGGAATTGAGGTGTAAGGACTAATTTTAGCATTTTTCTGGAAAAAGGGACTAGTTTCTATTCTACTTGAGGGCCTTCAGTTCAAATTAGTATTTTTAAACCATTTTTTAATCCATCACATGCTTGTCTATATTTATTTATAAAAATATTGTTTGGAAAACGTAGCGTTTCCCACATGTAAAATTAAAATATATTTCTTTCTAAGGAGGCTCTCCCCCTTTCTCTCATTTAAGAACAAGGGATCCAGATAAAGGTAACTTTCTCTGGAAGGCAAGTTGAGTCTGTGCATTTCAGTTGACTGGAAGGAGGGCGCCTGACTGTTTTTTATCTAGGGAGCAGTGCAGTGTCCTAATACTGTCTGTGGGTCACCATGGAAGCCAGGTGTGGCCATGAGGAAATGCCACCACCTTAAGCCACTCGGCCTCTGGTGCAGGTGCGCACAGCAGCTTGGGACCCTGTAGACTGGAGTGTGCTCTGTAGGACACTGTTTCCAGAAAGCTGAAGGTGTCACTCCAGCCAGTGTGTGAATTCTTACCTGCCACCCTGGCATGCCAGAGGTTTTTGGGGCCACACTCTCATGCTTTTGAAATTCAGAAGATTCTACTTAACAGAAAATTCTGTGGTTTCTTTTTGGCTGTTTGCTGAAATGCCAACATTATTATTTTTAAAAATATGCCTGATAGTTGGTGGCACTAGTGTCACCTGGATAGTTTTTGGATGAGTGAAGTATGTAAGACAGTTTCACATCTTTCCTTATTGACTTAATTCATCTTCATGCTCTGTTTGTTCTCTTACTTTGGAATTTTTTCTAGCAATTTCCAGTGTGCCTGTTCAAGTGTTATTTTAAAGTAGAGGCAAGTGTTTCTCATGCCACATTTTGTTGAAAATCTAACCTGAAATATACGCGTGAGTTTATCAAACTCATAAAAAAGTCCTTAAAGTTATAAAATAGAGAACTTTGGGGTACCGACTAAGAGGAAGTTAAGGCCTGTACATGATTACTCTGTTTTTCATGTGCTTTGAGGGTATCAGGGCTGGAGCCAAGTCGGCCTTGCTTGCTCTGAGGGACAGCAGGGTTGATGTCTTCCTCCGTTCCCATCTGCTTCCGTCTAGCTGGCAGGCCTTGGTGGGGGACCTTCCTCGACTCTGGAGCGTTACAAACTTTCTTATTCTGTCCACGCCTATAAACTTTCACATATATATGTTTTAGGTCGGGCATGGTGCTCACGCTTGTAATCCTAGCAGTTTGGGAGGCTGAGGGAAGCGAACCACTTGAAGTCAGGAGTTCGAGACCACCCTGGCCAACATGGCGAAACTCAGTCTCTACTAAAAGTACAAAAATCAGCTCGGCGTGGCGGCGTGAGGCTTTGGTCCCAGCTACTCGGGAGGCTCAGACAGGAGAATCACTTGAACCCAGGAGGCCAAGGTTGCAGTGAGCCGAGATCGCGCCACTGCACTCTAGCCTGGGTGACAGAGTGAGGCTCTAACTCAAAAACAAAACCCCAAACCCAAAAAACTTTTAATTTTTTTAGCCTAATTTATTTCAGTTTTTTCCAAAAATCCACTCATCAAAACATGACAAGGGAGAATGACGGAGTGTAGCCTTCCGACCTGTCAGCTGACATCTAGAACCAGGTGACACCCCTCAGAGCCCAAGCTGCTTCCACTCCGAGTGGACTACAGGTGTGCGGAGCAGGTGCTCTAGCACCTGGCCTGAGGGAAAGGGCCTCCACCATTTTGTCTCAACATTGTTTGGGGAGGAGCCCTGTGGCGGCCCCCTCCCGAGTGAGGTCTGTGCCTGTTGTGGCATGGAGCCTGCATGGGGCCTGCGCCCTGCTCAGGACAGGAAGGCCGGGAAGCGAGGGGCCAGGTGGAAGTTGTGTCCCGAGCGAGGTCTCATGCCCGCTTCCTATAGGGACCAGCTTCAGCCTTGACACTGGGAGTCAGCAGAGCCTGGCCGGGACTGGGATGAAGGGGCAGGATCTGCTTTCCTCCTGGTGGGGCCTCAGCCAGGTTTCCCACCAGGGGACCCTGGCCAGGGACCCCAGCACCTCCAGGCCTTTTTTCAGCCTGAGCTGCTCCTGTATGCTCCAACCTCTCCATTGCCAACTTTGGGGTTCTTAGTTTTTTTTTTTTTTTTTTTTTTTTTATTCCATAAAGAACATTTAAAATAAAATGCTAGCAAGCTCTGCCTTAGACCATTCTGAATTTGTGACTTAAGAGGCGATAATTGAATCGATTTAGAAGGCCTCTTGTAACCTTGGCCTAGGGCAATAGCTAATGGTTTAGTATTCTATCATTTTAACAAAAATAGACAAGGTCTACTCTCTTCTCATCTTGAGCATAAACATTTCAGGTCCTATGGTTCACACAGCTTTGAGAAGGGGAAAGAGCCCTTCCTGCCACTGACAAGGAAATTTTAAACTTCCCCTTATTGTCTTGGAAGTCCTGTTAAAATAATCAATTTCATGATGTGAAATGCCTCAAGCTTCACTGAGCTAAGGTTTCATATCTGGTTCCCCTTCTTTCATCTCAAAGTCAGCTAAGAAAGAAATGTGCTTTAGGCTGGTAGGTCAGGAGGCGAAATGGACCCACCCCAGTGGCTGCCACCTTCTATGCGCTTTCAGAGTGTCCCAGCTCTAGAAACACCGACCAGTGTAACAACAAAATGATTGGAATCATAGAATGCGAATCTGCTGTATTAAATCACTGGTTTACTTAGGAGCTACAGCGGAACACCTTCTATCCTCATACAGGTTATTTTGATATTCCCAAATGTCTACACATTAAATTGATTTTACTTTGTTGTTCTTAAAAACAGGACAGTAGTAGGCCCAGCTCAGAGGCAGTGAAATTTCCCTGGCTGGGTCAGAACATCACAGCCTTAGAAATTTGGAAATCATTTCCCATGTCTTTTTGAGGAACACTTGAACACTATTATTTGCAAACCACCAGTATCCTCAACAGAAACTGGAATATCTCCAGTGCTAATCTCTTTTGACTAAGTCCTGCTTTCTACAAGAGATATGACACAATGGGCAGGATGTCTTATATTCTGTAGATACCATAAATACATTTTAGTGCAAATCATTGTAGGTTTTATAATCTCATAGTTATCACGTAATCAATAAATATGTGGTAGTTTGACCTGAGTTCATCAGTTAAGTTCAGCAGGCTTCTACCGGATTTCATAGAATCTTTGCTGAGTTGTTTATTTTCCCTCTTGCCTGGAAAGGCCACTCCTGTCTTCAGATGTTTTCTGTTAGGTAATTAATTTGGACGTGCACACAGTGGCTCTGTGCTCCTCGGAGACACAGCAGTGTGGGAATGCTATCTCCTTAAACTGATTAGGATTTTGAATGTTTGCCTTCACAGAAATAGCCAAAAGTTAAGCTCTTCTTTTGCTTGATAATCTGATTTTCTCAACTATTTAAGATAGTAGGAAAGGCAGCACATTCCCAGAAGTTACTGCCTTACACTAAGGAAATTAACCATTTATGTTTTGCTAAAACAGCATTTTCACAAGGCATCTTTCAAATAATCTAACCTGGGGGCCCACGTTTCCATAACACTATCACTGTAATCTGTGTCCCTGCAGTGTCCAAAAAAGGGAATTTCAAGTTAAACTAGAGAGGGAAGACTGATGGACATTAGTAAATAACAAGGTGAGAGGAAATTATCAGATTCTAGGAGAAGCAGTTGAGAAAACAGATACTACAGTTTTTCTGAGAAGGAAGTGATCCCTGGGACCTGGAGTGTAAAATCAAGTGACAGCTTCCCAGCTACAGTGGGACCCCAGCCTCTCACGTCGCTAATTCACCAGACTCGCTTGGATACAGACTAGGTTCACGTGTCACACATATGTGTGAAGACGCATGTTAATTGAACTGCATTCTTCCGAGAAAACAGCTCTTGGGACCAGTTGATGAATGCTGTCCTAGCAAACATTTGATGGTTTCTACTGTAGTGACTCTTGGAAGGGACATTCCCAAGCCAGTCTTGTGAGCACAGTCTTAAGCAGATTTGTAGCCTTGCTAGTGAATAGTGACAACTGTGTGGCTATCTATATCTTCTTGTAATACTCTAACCCTGCTGATACCCAGATCCTTGGCAAAGATGTAGAGAAGCGGCACGTTATCCTGTTATTACTGATTAGACTGTCTGTCAGTCACAGCTTCTGTCCACATTGGCTCTGCACTGCAGCAGTGTTGTCATCAGATAGGACAAGCAAAGATTGCTTTCCAAGCAGAGAACTTTGAAAATGGTATTGCTGTCTGTTTGTCTAAAATGTGTACGTTATCTGATTTGAAAGGGCTGGAGAAGTCTGTGGCCAATCTGGAAGTGATTTCATTTCTGGCCCAGGGAAATCTGGGAAGAATTTCATGCTGTGTATGGCTGAGTTTCTAAGGATGCCCTTTACCTTGCTATGGCGAAGAGTTTGTAGATTTACCAGCCATTTAGTGCCTAGATATTTGACACAATCGATGCATGTCTACGTCACACCTTCGTATAAGCCTGTCTCTCTGCATCTCAGCATTTGGCTCTAGCCACTGCTTTTACACAACAGATCTAGGCCAGGATAGGAAAATCCTGGCTTGGGAGTGTCAGAGCAAGAAAGAGAAAGAGGTTGTACCTTGGGCCAGGCCTGGGTCTGAGTGTGTTTTGTGCCCTAACCCCAACCCTTTGCACGTTATTACAATATCTATTGCACAGTGGAAGAAAGCAGCCAGCCCAGGCTTTTCCTGCTTGGTGGTATGGACAGTTGAGTGCGATAATTTTTGGTTGTGGGTCTGTCCTGTCCTTTGTAGGACACTGAGCAGCAATCCGGTCCCTATCTATTAGATGCCATAAATGTATCTCCAGGTGATGCTAAGTGTCTCCTGGTGGGGAAAGAAGGGTTGCAGACTCACCCTGGATTGAGAACTGTTGGCCTAACCCCATCTTTTATAGCTAATAAAAGACAAGTAACAGGATTCAGACACTAACCAGAGCATGACTCAGTTTCCTTCAGATAAGCAGATCCTAATCTGAGGGAGTCTGGCCAGTTGAACACACAGCTCAGAATATCCCGATGTCCTTGAGCAAGTTCCTTTTCTCTATCTAACTGACAAGGACAGCAAGCCTTCCGAAGTCTTTCTCTAATGGTCAGGGATGGTGAGGATTGCTGGAGGACCGCAACCTGTTCCTCTGGGGCCAGGGGCAGGCCTCCAGTTCCTGTTCTAAAGGAGCTGATGTGGGCCTCTGGGCTGGCAGGTCAGGAGGAGTGGGTTATTTGTTGAACCAGATGCCTGGAAGCTCCTCCAAAGGAGTCAACGTGGGCCTCCAGTCTGGCTTAACAAATAACTCACAGCAAGCCCCTCGTGTGTGACAGGGGGTAGGTCAGACGGTCAGCAGCCATGTCTGCCCCACTCTCCCCTCCTGAGACGGGTTAAGGGTGCCCAGCCCAGCAAAACGCACATCCCACCCCATTCAGGAGTGCTTTTCCCAGTGCATTAGGAGTAAAAATCTCTCTAAGGGGAGGGCATTTTGAAGTAAGCCTTTTCAGGCCTGTGAGAGGGCTGCAGAAACACCCCCAGAGTGAGCACTGGGTCACCCCTGCCTTTGGGAAATCCCGGTATAGACTCTGCTCTTCAGGAAGCTCCCTGTTCTGCTTGGAGGCTGGTGATCTTCACGGTTTCTCTGCAGTTCCCCAGGATGCGGGCCTGGCCGTGCTTCTCACGCATCCTCTGACTCACGATCATGCACTTGGGCCTCCGCCTCCTCCGCAAATGGAAGAGGTGTCTTCTTTTCCCTCTTCACAGGCTGCTTAGACCTGGAGAGGGACTGCCTCTGCCATCCTTAGATACATGATTAATTAATCAGCGTGTGTTTTTCAGTCATTACTTTGCTGGACACTTTGAGAGATGCCAAATAAGCCTTCTTAGTATATCTCTCTCAAGGACATACAAAATAAGAAGGAAAACATTATCTGTAAGGAATGCCATCAATCTAATACCTAAATACAGGAAGAGAAGAGGCTAGATTGTCCAGTGTGTTGAATTAGGTGTGCCATTTTACATTGATTGTTTTTTATTAGCTTCCACTGCCAGAGACACTGAAGCATCTCTGTGACGAGGGGTGTGTAGGCCTGAACCTGCATGCTGTCTTTTCACACCTCACCCACAACATTCTAGTCGCTTTTGTGCTACATTGTAACAGTTGTCGGTGCCTCAGAATCTAACACTGCCTTTAAGGTAAGGGACGCACTTTCTTTTAAGATCATAAATTTAGGGTATTAGTTGTAATTAAATTAGTTGTAATTAAATCTTAGATGAAAGTCCTTTTTGAGACAGGGCCTGTATTTTATTTGTATTTTTGTAGAATTCAATAATCTTCAATTTATAAACCTATTTATTTTCATGATCTTTCCTCTAATTTACACATGGGTAACAGCAGACACACTTACAGTAAGCCATGCTTTCATTATGAAATTAAAACATACAAGAGCAGAGTGCTTTAAATCTTCCGCTTTATACGTGGACTGGCCCTCCTTCCATTCCTTGTTATTCCTAGTATCTGTGTAGAATAGATTTGGATCTTCAATAATTATTAAAGAACAATGATTATCTTCTTGTACGGTTATCTTTCTTGCATGTCTTCTCTTTTGTATGCATTGTTTTGAACAGAATATTTAAAAATTTTTCCTATAAATTACATTAACCATTGTTTTAGATGTTAAAGTTGTTACGCTTCTTCTTAGATATTAAATTCTACACAAATATTTTTGTGTAGACTCTTTGAAACTTTGCATAAGTTAATTCACTTGAACTAATAACAGTGAATTATTAATAATAACTAATTTATTTTTTAAGTACTTAATATGCGAGAGGCATGGTGCCAGATTTGAATTAGTGAGAATTTCAAATCTAGACCGTTTAAAAACAAATTCCATTTTCTTACTTACAAGGTGTGAAATATACACTATAAAATCAAAATGCACAGAGTGCTCCTTAGTATACAATACTAAGGGGCTTTTAAAAATAAATGTGAGATTTGTTTAGGTAGTGCATTAAGCAGATTTGAAATTACTTCTAATATTTTTGAGACTAATCGAATGTCTTTGTTCATGAATGTTTTGAATATTCCTGAGAGACAATAGTGTCTAGTTTAGCCTTTCCCAAAATATGACCATCAGACTATCTTTAGGATGTCAACAGATGTTTCCTCTGGGATGAAACCGGGAAGAGGTTCCAAGGACATGGCGTTTGGGGAAAACTGAGTTCAGGTTAAATGGACGTTTGTTTTTTTTGGCCTGGGATGTCTCAGAACCTTTAATAAGACAGTGTATCACCTGGACCTTCCGTGGGCGCTGCATCTTGTACAGTTCCCCGCACTTATTTGATCCCCTTTTTTTTCTTTTTCCTTTTTTTTTTTTTTTTTTTTTTTTGAGATGGAGTCTCACTTTGTCACTCAGGCTGGAGTGCAGCGGCATGATCTTGGATCACTGCATCTCTTGGGTTCAAGCGATTATCCTGCCTCAGCCTCCCAAGTAGCTGGGGTTATAGATGTGCACCATCACACCTGGCTAATTTTTGTATTTTTAGTAGAGACAGGGTTTCTCACCATGTTGGCCAAGCTGGTTTCGAACTCCTGGCCTCAAGAGATCTACCACCTCGACCTCCCAAAGTGCTGGGATTACAGGCATGAGCCACTGTGCCTGGCCTGACTGTTTTAATTTCTCAAGCCAGGAATGGCCTTTGTGAAAGAGTGGCTTGGTGGGTAAAACCCTGATTCTAGTGTGAGTTCCCCATCCACCCACTGTGTTTCACCAAGTTGTTTTGACCAAGTTATGCTCTGACCTAGAAATTCCCCAGAGTTGCTAAAAGAACTGACTAAAGGATGCTAGGCATAAAAACACTTCAGAAATTTAAAACGTCATATGCAGGGACTTGTGTGGGTCATGTGAGTCGCAGCTGCACGTTGAAGTGGCAATAAATGTGAGGAAAATGTGCTTGCTGGCTCAGTTCTAGACAATTCCATGGACAGAAAGGCATAGACATGGGTCCCTGTCCAACTAAGTGTGTGCAATCGCAGATGGAGGCCGGAAAACCAGAGAAACGGACCCTTTCCACCCACGACAGAAGCACCCCCGGGGCCTAAATTGAAGGGACATTAGAATGTTCTGAGAATCTTGGCAGGACCATTAGGTAGTGTTTGTAGCTTTTGGATGCTTTTGGTGGATGGGAAAATGAGATGGGCTCACTTGGGAGGTCTGCCTGAAGTTTTCATCCAAATGTCTAATCAACACTGTGGTTTTATCATCCATTTCCGGAATCATTATCCTTTAAAATGTGAAGAAAATTACTCTCCTTTTCTTCAGTTCCCCAACTTTTCCTACTACCGCTGCGAGCTTTTGCTGCCAGCGGTTTTTCCCAGTGTGCGTGGACTTACAGACGTCCGAACTCCTCCCTCCCCTCGGCCAGCCTTGCTTGGTCTAGCTGTTATTGAGAGGGGAACATGCATGAGATGTCACTTTGTTTTTGCCATCTAATGGATTCCAGCCCCCTGAAGTATCTGACTTGGACACTCAGGCTCATCTTCAGGGTCTGAGAGTCTTCCCCCTCCCCCCTACCCCCATTAGCTGGTTACATGGTTTAATGTATTACATTCTTCTCCTCCTTTTCCGTGTTTTGTCTGGCGTGTGCAATGCCAAGACTTTTCCAGATGTCCCGCGTTTCCTATTTCCACATACTGCACATGAATCATCATCTGGCAGAGGAATCGTGAGAATCCGTGTGATCAGCGTGGGTTCCCACATTCACCTACTTTTGTCTTTTTTGATAGTTCTTTGAAAACAATGAATTTAAAAAAAATACGCCTGAATCCAAGGCTAAAATATCAACAATGTCCCCTAGAAAAGCGACTGGAAGCAGATCCATGCCGAATGGTTTATCTTATTCTGTACACGAGGCCCACCCGTCGCTGGCTCCCCTGTGCCTTGGATGTCACTGACAGGCACACGTCCCCTTCCCGAACGCAGACGGTGACTGCGCATTCCCATTTCCAGCTCTGCTTCCTAGGTCCGCCCATTGTAAAATCTGCCCCTTTGCCCTGCGCTGTGGGACGGACCTGTTAGACTCAGGAGAGACCATCACACAAATTGACGACTCTTGATTTGCAGCTGTATTTGGGGCTCACTGCATCTAGTGCAGCTTTGAAAATCGGGAGCTAGTTCTGTTTCCATGTTCAGAAGCAGCAGCAGAAAACCAAGCATCTTGAATGGGAGATCACGTGCCGTGCTGTGAAAGCGCAGAGCCCTCTCCGGGAGTACAGGCTGTCTCTGCTGTGGCCCAGCACTGGCAGCCTCCGTCCTGACTATTTATGGGAAAAATGATTTTTTGTAAATACAATCTTGACAAAACATTGGCTGGCAGGAAAGCAGCTTTCTTTTCAGAGGAGCAAAATGAGACTGTATATTTTAATTCAAGATCAAAGACTTAACATAAAAGAAACCCTGACAAATGAAAACTGGGCAATTGGATTTTCCTCCTGTTGGCTGGTAGAATATTTTGAGCATTTAAATATGTTTCTAGACAGCAAGTTATGAGGCTAATTATGTAGGTGGGTGTGGAGAACTGCACGCTCAAAAATGGTACTCACAGGATCCCCATCCTTATGAAGTGGTTTAGCACAATGTGCAATTAAACAAAGGAAGAATTAGTCAGAGTTAATGAGCAAACCAGATGACTCTGGGGACGTGGTGCCCCTTTGTCATATTTTTCTCCCTTTGGCAACATGGTAAAAGTATACTTGATATAGCTTAGCCTTGGTTAATCACATCATTTTATGAGTTTAATGCTAACTGGCCCCAAATTCAATGATTCTGGATGTCTTCACATGAAAATCTGACACAAGAAACTAACAGGGATTCCTGGCTAAGTTCTAAAAAGCTGTAATAAAATCATTCTTGGGTTAAAGACCCTTGGTAGGGTTTTTCCTTAATTAGCTATTTCTGCGAATAGGTGAAGATAATGAATGATAGATGTGAATTTCTTCCACGTGTCCTGTTAGAGCTGGAGGATTTCACCAGAGAGTTTTCTGTGGGCATCCCAGTTGGCATGTTAGGGCCTTAGGTTAGTTTGCTCTCCTAGGTGAGAAACCCACAACCCTAAGACTTCAGTTCCCAGGTCTGTGACATGTGGCGATGTGCTTGATTTTGAAGTGGTTTTCCCGAGAAGATTGGTAAAGGAATGACCTCTGTCCATAGTCGATCCAGTAGGTTCCTCGAGCTGGAGAGCCAGTGTCCCCTCATCCCAGTGGCCCCTTGTCCTGTGAGCTGGGCTGGGCTCCTCCTGTGCTAGTGGGCCTGGGTGGTGGCCAGTGGCAGTTGTGGCGCCTGCCCTGCAGGTTCATGATGGAAGATGCGGGCCAGTAATAGCAGGATTGAACCCCTACATGAACACTCTGCCAAGACCTCTGGGTACAGAGAAGGCACAGCTGTGAGAATGGATGTCCCATGGGCAGAAATTGATCTGCAGGGGGCAAGGAAGGGCAAACCCAACGGTCACTCACAGGCCCCAAAAGCTCAGGCAGCGGCTCAGGTGCCGCGGCCCTTGCATTAACGCCTCAGACCCCCTTTCCCTGTTTCTCATCGGGTTTTTCCTGATTTGGAAATGTTGGTACTTTGAGAAACGTCCATGGACAACTGTGCCTCCTTACCTCTCCCTTCTGACTTCCACGCACAAGAGTCCAGAACATCCAAACATTCCACATTTCCGTGAGTGTGAAACTGTCACGGTTTGTCTTTCTGTGGCCCATGTGGGCTCCCTGATCTCATCCATATGGCCGGGGCAAAGGCAAGAGGCACCCGGTGGACCTTGTTCCTAGACTGGCTGTCTCCTCGCCATGCGGGCTGGAGATGCCGTGTGTGCTTCTGAGTCAGGGCTTTGGGCTGCAGCACGCTGTCTCCGCGTTCTTGGAGTTTTATCGACGCAACGTCATGAGTCATCCTGATGGGGCTGATGAAGGTGAAAGGTGTTAGATCCTGCCTACTGATTGGGAGGAGAGGCTGGCTGCCCTGCCCTGAATCTGGATGTGGAGGCCCTGGGTGCAGGGATGCACCCTGTCCTGCCTGGACCACGTACTGGGAGCCCTGGGAGCAGAGGTCCTGGGTGGCTGGAGGCGTCTTCACTTGGCCTCTGCACGTGGAACCTGCATTTCTTCGCAGGAGACTGTGACTCCACAGATGTCCTGCCTGCCAGGGCCGAGGAGCAGACCACAGGGGAACTTCCAGCAAACACCAGAACAGCACACCGGTGTGACTGGGGCAGAAAGCAGAGCAGTGTTTTCTCTATTGTGGACCTTTGACAGGGACTTGGGCAGGGCGTGGCAGGGGCTTCTGCAGGAGGCTGGGGAGGCGCCTGTGGTCTCAGAGGAGCTGGACCGCCCTGCACCACCTCACTCGCCCCCTTTTCCCTTCTTTCCTTTTAAAACTTCTGCCCTTTCTGTTCCTCCCACCACAAGTTCCCAATCATTTCCCCTCTGCTTTTCTTTTCTCTCTGTTCAGGGCTCATGTACACCTGCGTGATTTTCCAGGGTATTCCCACGCCTGCCACCTGTGGGCTTTGTCCTCTCTACCCCACATGTGCATGCACACACCACACACACATGCACACACCACACACATGCACATATCACACACACGTGCACACACCACACACATGCACGTATCACACACACGTGCACACACCACACACATGCACACACCACACACGTGCACACACCACACACATGCACACACCACACACACGCACACGCGACACACACACATACGCCACACACACGCACACACCACACACATGCACACACCACACACACATGCACACACCATATGCATGCACACACACATGCACACACCACACACATGCACACACCACACGCATACATATACACCTACCACACACATATACACACCCCACACACCATATGCATATGCATAGAACACACACATGCACACACCACACACACATGCACACATCACATGCATGCACACACACATGCACACACCACACACATACATATACGCCTACCACACACATATACACACCACACACACCATACACATATGCATAGAACACACACATACACATGCCACACACACAGACACCACACACCACACATACATACCACACACACACATAGCACACACACATGCGCACCACACACACATACATGCTATGCACACCATACACATGTACATACCCCTGGCACACACACACTTTCTTCAGGAACCCCCCAGGCCTTCACCACGTGGCCTGAATGGCACCCTCCTATCCACCTGCTTCGGGCGTGGCTCTGCTCGTTTTCCCTGAGTGGGGATTTTGGAGGGTGCTGGTCTTGGGCACTCAGTGTGGACTGGATGCTGTGGATGCTTATTTGCTATCCCGAAATTCTGGGCCTAACCCACGGCAGGACATTTATGTGGACTATCAAATCGCTGTTAAGAAGATGACTGCTTTCCCTCTGTTTCTTCGCAAAACATGCTGACTCCCTGTGGAGAACAAAGGGTGGGTGCCTGTAGGTTTAGAATTCCCATGACAGCTCAGCGTGTCCACCAAGTTGACAACTGTATATCTGGGAGTGAAGGAATAGCTGTCTCAGGATGCTTGTCTGGCCGGCTGTCTCTTGCCAAAGAGGAATTGCCTCAGTGATGTGACTGAGACCTCAGACCCTGGGAGGGGGGTCCGGGGTGTGGGAAGCAGGTGTCCCCAACCTGCCTCTTAGTGCAGCTTCTCTCCGTCTGTTTCTTCATCTGTCCCTCTCTCTCTGATGCTGTGTGTGTGTCCACCATACGCACACTTGGTCATCTGTCCTCCAGTTGATAGAACTTTAAAAAAATCCCCACATACACGGGGAAATGTCACATTTACATACTCTACCATCTGCTTTTATTAGAAAGTTAATACCTCATAATTTACAAACTGTAACCCAATTGTTTTGTTTCCACGTCTTAGTTCCTAGCCAAAAATCTCAATATTTTAGTCAATTGACATGAAGTAGTTAAGAAAAAAAGGCAGGAAATGGTACTGTAAGTTTAATCTTTAAAACATCTACAAACTAGGCATAGTGAAAATGGCATTAAATAAGATTTTACTGATAGAAATTTTTAAATAATGGGCCACACCTTGGATTAAAATATATCTCCACATTATCTTTTGGAAACAGTCTTGCCAATTTGATGAACAGCATTGAGGTGAAGAGAGATTACCAGCTCAGGGAAGACCATTTTTAAGTATTTATGAAATAGCCATTTATTGTCTTAATTATGTACCAATATTTGGTATTGAGCTTGCAATTACATGCTTTTCTTATCGATCCAGTTTTAAAACCAAGATTGTAAGCAAAACACAAAAGAAAATAAAACTTCAAGATGTTGGCTTAATTTCTTTCTTTGGGTGACTGTGTATGTTTTAAAGGATTTAATAGTGTTTACTTAAAAGAGATTAAAATTCAGTTACTTATTAATTTAGATCAATCTCACTACTGCTTTTTCAAATTAATGAGTTAGGTTAATAGTGGGTTTTGTAAAACCTCCAGCTCTGCTGAGATTACATTGTATTCCATGGGCAAAGTTGGTTTGTCAAGTTTTAACTGCCTTAGAACGGTTCTTATCTCTGAGATTCCGAGAGTGATTAATGGGGTATTGAAATTCCTGCAGCATCCTGGGGTGAAATGTTATCAGTGATAAGATACAGACAAGTAACTTGCTTGGGAGTAAGGAAGTGATCTGAGGATTCTGGACCTATGTATGACATTAGCTACCTACAGGCTATCTGTGGAGGATTGCGGTGGCTTTCCTAAGACCCAGGCTGACCTGACAGAATCAATAGAATGTTCTAGGCTTGAGCAGCACGAATTCCAGAAGTATTTATTAAGGAAGAAACACAAAACCTTGAGTATAAGATAAAGGGGGGAGTTTCTTGAAACTGTCATCTTTCTAAAATACTCAAGAAATTCCAACTTTCTTATGTCTGTCTTAGCCATAAAAACAGGAATGAGATACTTCCTGGGTCATAACTGCTGGGAACACTAGCAGTGTGGCCTTTTTATTCTCTTTTAAAGCATTCCGTGGCTTCAGGGGAAATGCAGCTGGCTCGTTGGACACAGAAATCGTTAGAATAAACACAAAATATTTATGTGTTTAGATAACAGTAAAGTAGGACCAGTTTCGTTCAGAACCATTTGCGTAGCATTTAACTGAATACTTGAGCACATTTGATTTTTAAAGTAATGCTGCCAGGTGAGCCATGCAGCTGGAGTCATCCTTGACGTACAGATGATGCTGAAACTGATTTTTAGAGCGTCCCAGGGGTTGGCGGTTGGCGCTGGAGCCAGCACCAGAATGTTCTAGCGCTAGGCTAGGTTCTTCTCCCATCTCTGCAGAAGAGAGCACGTGGAGAGCGAGGCGCGCGGAGCTCCGTGTGCTCCCCGCAGTGCAGGTGCTTGTTTTTGCAGTCGTTTGAAAATAGGGCTCCGAAATCTGCGCCCTCTTGCAGATTTATGTCATTTTCTTGGGGTCTTTTCCGATTCACTCATGAAAATATTTTATTTTTATTTATTTATGTATTTATTTGAGACGGAGTCTCTCTCTGTCACCCAGGCTAGAGTGCAGTGGGTGATGTCGGCTCACTGCAACCTCTGCCTCCTGGGTTCAGCGATTCTCTTGTCGCAGACTCCCGAGTAGCTGAGATGACAGGTGTGTGCCACCATGGCTGGGTTATTTTTGTATTTTTAGTAGAGACAAGGTTTCAACATGTTGGCCAGACTAGGCTTGAACTTCTGACCTCAGGTGATCCACCTGCCTCAGTTTCCCAAAGTGTTGAGATTACAGGCGTGAGCCACGCGCCCGGCCCCCTCATGAAAACATTAATTGGGTATCTACCCTGTGCCATCTCTTCGAGGTGCTTGGGGAGGGAACTAGACGGAATGGCAGTCACTGCCTGCTGGGTTTCGACATCTCCTGGTAGGGGACCACTCAGAGGATGGGGACCCAGGATGTCCCCTGGCAGGGAACCTGTAAAACCCAATTTTGATAGATAATTATATCTAACACATTTTTAAGAAAAAAATAAAGTTTTTTCTTAATTGACAATGAGCAATTCTCTCACGGTTTAAACCTAAAGACTATCTTGCATGCTTTTGTGTTATCAACTATATTTCCTACCTTCAGAGTATATCATCTTCATTTTTCAAGTTTACTTTTATCACAGACCAAAAAAAAAAAAAAATCCATCACCTACCTTGTGGCATTTCCTGACTTTGTGTGTCCTGGTTTTGTTCCACGACGCTGCCCCACACCCACAGACATTATTCAGTTCAAGTTAATAGCATCCTCCGCTACCTAGGAGGCACTAATTGCTGTTTCTCAACATTGCTGCTAATGGAGAACACATCTTTTGAACTCTCAAGGTCCTTGCTTTGGAGCTAATGAAAATAAAGCAAAGTGTCTTTATAAGAAAAAAAATTAGGCCAAGCCCAGTGGCTTATACCTGTAATCCCAACACTTTGGGAGGCCACGGTGGCAGATCACCTGAGGTCAAGAGTTCGAGACCAGCCTGGCCAAGATGGTGAAATCCCGTCTCTACTAAAAATGCAAAAATTAGCCAGGCATGGTGGTGTATGTCTGTAATCCCAGCTACTTGGGAGGCTGAAGCACAAGAATCACTTGAACCTGGGAGGCGGAGGTTACGGTGAGCCAAGATCGCATCCCTGTACTCCAGCCTGGGTGACAGAGCAAGACCACATCTCTCTCTCTCTCTCTCTCTCTCTCTTTTTATACAAACTCAGAAGAGAGCTAACCTCTTGTTGATATTTTGTTATCAATTATTTATGTTCCTGCAATCTCTCTTCTTCTAACTAAGTCATGACCTAGAATTGTGATAAAGTTCATGGAACTTCATAAAAAGACAGTTGAGCTGGTGAGCAGAGGTGTGATTTCACGTGCAGGCTCTCAACAACTCCAAAGTGTGATCATTCCTGCAGTGGCCGGAGCCCAAGTTGGAAGCATTCATTTATGCCCTTTGAACATAGTACTCTATATGTATATTTTAATGGAATAAGTAAAAACCAAGACCAAAAGTCAACCGAAGTGTTGGCAGCAGTGACTGGGCAGCTCAGCCCCCGCCCTGGATTAGGGCTCTTTTGAAGGACATTCCTCAGTTGGCTTCCCACCTCTCAGCCAGTCAGTACCAAGCCTCTAAAGTCTACACAGAGGCTGCCTCTTGGTGTGTAGGTGTGTGTCCTGACATCCTTGGGGTATCACCCAGGCGGGAACCCTCAGAGAGCTGTGTGCAACTTATTTGAAGGATGGTTTTGCTACCACTGGGCTGTTTTCAGCTCTGCACATATTAGATAAAGGCCCCCTGCTGTGCCAACGCCTAGCTTTAGCTGGATTTGGCCCCTGATAGCTGCAGTGTGCAACATGTACAACCGTCCAGAGCTACAGAAAGTGAGGTTCCAAGCCTGCAGCAGAACACTTGTTGTCTGTACTGTTTTTCTCATTTTAAAGAGATTTTTAAAAATCTCTATTTGAGGTAAAGAATGTTAGGTGATAGGTTTAGGTAGAGGCATCTGTGATTTTGATTTTAATGAGTGTTCATGTTGATAGGTTAAGCAAAGGAGAGAATGTTATCATCTTTTTTGAAAGCCAAAAAACTGGATAGATTTTTTTTTCTTTGAGAATTGGCAAAACTCAGGAGAATGGGCTAAAGTGCCTTAACGCATAAGTTTTCTATAAACTTGTAGTGGAAGAGGACCAAGGAAAACCTTTATAAACCATTATAAAATGAATGAGAAAGCGCTATCCAGAAAATATGCATCATTTTCATTATTTATAGGGTGACCGCATTTACCTGTAATGCAGTATTCTCAATGTTCAGATTACTAGCTTTATATTTAATTTTGATTAAATTTTGAATCCTAATTAAAAATATTTACCATAGAGTTCTTTTAGGCCACATCAAAGGGATTTCTCTCAACTCTGCCCACAGAATGTATTCAATGGCACTGAATATTTAATAGTAATATATTACTATAATGAATATTTAAGAAAAGGTTTACTACTGTAAGGTCCACCGGGAGTTTTAATTAATTTGGAGGAAAATGTGTAGTCCCAGAGCTCCCTCTAGTGGTGAACAGCCACAGCCCACGGCGGCTCTTCTCCCAAGCCTTGATTCGGGCCACTGGCTCTTCTGCCCGGTGGTGTCCCAGGCTCCACTGTCTGCCAGAGTTTGGGTTTTCTCCAGACCCTTCTGTGTCTGAGTACTTCTCCAACAAGGGGTGCTTGGCTGAGATCCCATGGCATGGTGTGCCTGAGGTGCCAGGGCCCGCCAGGGAGGGCGTGTATGTGCCTGTTTCAGATGGAGGCAGCGCCCTCGAATGTGCTGAGGGGTGCCAGGGCCCTGGGGTGCTGCTGTGTGGATTACAGGTGCCTGGAGATGAAGGGTGGGCGTCTATGGACGCCCCGGCCAGGAGCTTGGCGCTTCATATGGGCATTTGCATGTGTTGTTAATGGAGGCAGAGCCAGGAAAATACAAGTGCTTGCAGAGAATGCACTGCATGCTGGTGTGGTGTGATGGGCAAGTGGAATCAAGCTATTGATGCAAGACGCGCTGCCTGAGCACAGCGGCACACGGGGTCTGACCAAGCAGCTTCACGGGTCTTTGGAAGAAGATCATCATCATATTTTTCTTCCTTTTCAACGTGGAAATCTGACTGCTTTAAGGGACTGACTTAAAATGGTTCTGTTGAACAATATTTGAAAGAGAGTACTGCTTTGGAGTAATAATTAATGAGAGCATTTTGGACTGTTTTTTTGAAAGAAGATAAGAAACAAACTATTGAAGATACTAGCTGCCTCTGGAGACCTTGGCTCACAGTTTTACTGTGCGCTTCTGTGGGTGAGTCTCGACTTTCATGAGGGACAAATGTCTGGAACTTTGATAAGATCTAAGGACCTTCGGATGAAGGTCCTTTTTTTTTAGCTGCCACTAATTTATCAGCACTCAGTTTTCATAGAACGTTTTTACTGGATTGAGGATGTCACATGGTTTGTTTGCTTTTGGATGGCTTTCAGGGAAGTCTTAAATGGTTTATAATAAGACCACACTGAGGGCTCCTTGAGTTATTCTTGTGTTGAATGATAGTTCTTTAGGAAGTATTTTGTGAAGGACTCTTTTTAATTCATTTTTTTCTTACAAGCGAATGTGCAAAGTGGATTTTCATGGATCAGAAAATATCAATCGTTTTATTTCTCTGTAAATGTGGATCTATGAGAAATAGTCACTGTGCATCTCCTCTGTAACCATCACCTTCTAGCTGTGGATTACATATGGCCTGAGTGTTTAGCTCTGTCCGTCAGCTTCATCGTGAGTGTTAAAATTCATGTTAGAATACTTGAGCCAAGAATTGTGCCAGAATTCATTGTGGGCTTGGATAATGTTTCAGCGTCAGGATTTGTCCAACAGAAATCTACCTTTGAACATGGACACGCAGAGACAATTCTGTGTCCAATGATGTAGCTGAGGCAGGCTCCCGCTGAGCACAGGGTGGACCGTCTCTATCGCATGGACCTTGTTGTCAGGGCTTGGGATTTTCCACTCAAGAATCCCAGGACTGGAAGTCCAGTATAAAAGTTACAGTCCAGGCTTGGCCAGCAGAGAAAGGCATTTTCACGTCTAGTTTATCCAGCCCAGCTCCCACCCCTCAGACCTCAGCGCTGTTCTTTTGGCCAGGAGACTCCAGCACTGAGGTCTCTCACATGCTTGATCATCTCCACCGTCGGCAGCTTTGGAGCAGTCAGAACAAGGCTGGTGACCATCAGAAGGAGGACAGTGGGGGTCCAGGACATGAGGAACTTGCCCACACAAGCCCACGTGCTTTAGAAGAGCCAGGATGAATCCAGAAGTCTCCCAGAACTAGAACAGCTCTTAGGATATCTGAAGGTCATGGATTTTGAAAGATGAAAATTCAGAAGTCCTGGGCTAGCGTCGTGTGATAGACCACTCTCACAGTGCCAGTCAGGGGTCACAAGCCGTTCTGTTTTTCTCTTTTGATATGGAATTCAATAAATTACACCAGCTATTAAACACTTTATTATAAAACAGGCCTTGTGTTGGACAGTTTTGCCCAGTGTAGGCCACTGTAAGTTTTCTGAGCACATTTAAGGATGGCTAGGCTAAGCTACGATGTTGGGTTAGGTGATTAAATATGTTTTTGACTTAAAAATATTTTCAACCGGGCTGGGCGCAGTAACTCAATTCCAGCACTTTAGGAGGACGAGGTGGGCAGATCACATGAGGTTAGGAGTTCGAGACCAGCCTGGCCAACATGGCGAAACCCTGTCTCTACTAAAACTACAAAAAATTATTGGGGCGTGGTGGCAGGCACCCATAATCCCAGCTAGTAGGGAGGCTGAGGTTGCAGTGAGCCAAGGTCGCACCACTGCACTCCAGCCTCAGTGACAGAGCAAGACCCTGTCTCAAAAAAAAACCAAACATATATATATATATATTTTAGCTGACAATGAGCTTGTTGGGACATACCCCATCATGAGCTGAGGTGCTCTGTGTGCACCGCTCAAGCCCTTGCGTCTACCCACATAGTCCATGGAGGGCTACGGCACGCATTTCCCGATATTCACCATCTCCAGCTAGACGCCTGGGCTTCAGGGAGAAAAGGAGAGTTTTGGGAAGAAGACACAGATTTGCAGCCACGCTTTTTGTGCGTGACTGGTGTAATCTTTCCTGCTTTAATGTTACATATTTAAATGCAAGAAATAATAGTAGTGGTAAGTGTAGCTGCCAAGTGCCATCCACACTATTAAATTTCATTCCTATACTTCTAATGAACACATACACATCCTCTTCAGAGTTCAGTTGTGAATCTCATAGAGCAAAGGCGAATGGGCACTCAGGACTTCCTCTTAGGAAAAGCAGACCCTCTAGGTGACCCATGACTTTCATTGAATTCAAACACTGAATGAATGAAACAATGGCATTGCGTGTGAGGAAGTTACAGGGTCGAGGTGGAGAAGAAATTGCAGTCTCCCTGATGAGCATTGCTTGTTTCCCATGAATGCACCCAGCACGTGGAGGCTGCCATACCCAGTACACTCCATGCTCAGTACCCAGACCTGGTACTCATACTCAGTCTGTGCACAGAGGAAGCCCCAGAGTGCTGGCAGCATTTCTGCGTGTGCTTCAGTCTGTGGTGAAGTTCTGTGATCCCAGTAGTTCAGATTGCAAAAATCCGTTCAAATTTTGATTTAAAGATATGGATTCCTCGTTGGCTGCTGAAACAGGCGTTACAGGGTCTTTGACTGTGTGAATTCTGATGACCGCTTATTCTAGGCATATTTTGTGTTGACATCAGTTTTTGTTGTTGGTAATTATAATTTCCCTCCGCATTTAGAAGCTTCATGCTATTTCAACTTCATCTGTCCTGGGTGCTTGATTTGTATTTGGATTTCTGACTTATCTGTGACGGAAGCTTATTTGAGCATTTGATATCCTGAATCGTGAACTTGTTTCTACAAGTACTGGAAGAGGAAGAGAAAGAATTGGGTATTATAAAATGACTTTTTCTCCACGCATTTGAAGGATTTTTTTAAAAGTCGATGCTTGCTTTAGATAATACATTAAGCAAGAATGTTAAGTTGCTCCGTGCATGAAACCCTATTTCATGCCTAACTTAGAATGGCTAATTTTGGCGCCAAGATCATTCCCCATGTTGCATTCCTTCATCTGTATAGACAGCCACACTTCGTTCTCCCTCCACGCATTCTGAGTTTCATCATCTGAGGACACAGCAGTGATTGTCTCCATTTTTGGCATAGACATTCCCTGTTCTGACTAGGGAATTGCACTGATGTTCAGAAGTGAGACCACAAGGTATAGGTGCATGAAAACTTTCCATGTAATACTCTTCAAGTTTCTCATTTCCCTCTTCCGTTTTAGGTAGTCATTGCTGTGACAGACGATGGTTGTGGGTCTCATTTTTGCCTGACACGAAGTCTGTGGCTGCCATGGATTTTTGGACCTTGCCTTGAGCACACCATGGGAAATGGATGATCGAGGGGCCCATTCTCTGACTCCTGACTGTGCACATTCGCCTTGAGCTCCAGCGGAAAGGGGGTCACGGGGGTCACGGTTGTCGCATTGCCAATAGCAGCTGCAAAGTCTGGCTTGGACACTACTGACTCCAGTAACCTTTGTACAACTTGTCCAGCTCTTTGCTGTTCTTACAATCCCGGTGGAAATGTGCGAAAAGCGCAGAGGAATGATTTGGCCCCATACAGCATGCTAGTCGCCAGCTAACCATATAGCTGTTTAAGTGCTTATCCTGTCTGTTGGCACTGCCCTGGTTCCCATAATAACCTTGGACAGGGTGCAGAGTATTAGATTATTCGTGTGCACTTTTATCTGAACAAAAGATTAAGAATGTTTAAAAAGAATGTGGGGAATGGCAAGACCCATGTGCATGGAGGAGTCACTTCCTTCTTAGCTCCTTCATTTCAAAGCTCTGGGGAGACATAAGCGTTCTGGTGACGTTGGGAAAGAATGTGTTCTTGCGGTAAAAGCAAGGCCTGGGAATTCAGATTTCTGTGTTCTGTTCCCAGCAGCATGAGGGGTCACCCAGTGACATGTGACAAATCAGTGAAGCATTGGAATCTTTCCCCATCTGTGAAATGGACATAAAAGGGTTGGTACCTTGGGCTAACATGAAGTTGGTGAATTGTAGAATATTCTGCTGGGAACCGGCTTGCTCTAGTGACCCAGAAAAAACAGGGACTGTGGTGAAGGCTGACCTCATTTCTATTTCTGGCTGTAGTGCTGACTCAGTGAGAAACTAGAAATCAGTGAATCTGGCTCCGGTCCTCCGTGCATTCCATGGTTAAATCGAGAATTATAAAATCTTATCATTGTGTCTCATGGCGATACTGCCAATGTTAATCAAGTACTAAAAATACTCCACCAAATGTATTAGAAAGCTTCCACATGGACATGCCTTTCTCATTTCCATCCTATCTGATGCTGGGTTATTTGGGGCTACAAAGTCTGTATTTATTTATTTATTTTAGCCAGCTGTTTGGAGTTCAGTCCTATTCTGGTTTGAGGAGGCTTTTCCTACATCCGAAAATTGGGTGGCCCAGATTGCTGACCTTGTGCCCCAGAGCTCCTCTGCCCTTGTGCCCTGGGGCCATCGCTGCAGGCGAAGGATGGGTGTGTTTAAGGAGCTCTTCATTTGAATGAGTCTTGGTCTGGAAATGTTTCTCTTTCCTCGCAGGCACAGGCCTCAGGGAGAAGGAGCCAGCCTTCCCCGTCAAACCTGGGGCTCAGAGCCTCATGGGGTCACGGCTGCTCCTGTGGCCGATTCCCCGGATGCTGCTGGCCTGAAGGGGCAGTGCCACACCGTGGGGCTTGAGGTTCTTTCATCCACTGACTATTTTATTCAGTTCTCTAGCGTTTGAAACGATCTCTCCCAAATTAACCGCATACTGTGTCTAGACTCCTGACGTATACTTAGAATGAAACACACAGCTCTACGGAGGCCTGGTGGTTGAGTTCCAGGATTGTAAGCTCCTTTCTGCATTTGTAAAAATGCGGCAGGCAGTTAATTCACCTGTAAGTACCAGGGCTGGCTGAGTGGCTTGGAAAGGACGACTTTGGATGTTTATGTTGTGTAATGTATCTGGTCAGTTTCTTTTTACTTTAAACTAAGACAGCTTTGAGAAGAGCACTGAACACTGAGTAATCCCACCAGTAATCTCCAAAGTGCCTGCTTTCTGTTTTTCAATCAGCTAATAATGGCTAGTCAATCTACCCAATTCCTATGGTAAGACTGCATTAAAGTCCACACGCTGTAACGCAAATAGATCTTCTTGATTTCTTATCCTAGTTATGGGTTTTTGTTTGTTTGTTTTTTGAGATGGAGTCTCACTCTGTTGCCCAGGCTTGAGTGCAGGGGCACGATCTCAGCTGACTGCCACCTCCTCCTCCCAGGTTCAAGTGATTCTCCAGCCTCAGCCCCCTGAGTAGCTGGGATTACAGGCATGTGCCACCATACCTGGCAAATTTTTGCATTTTTAAGTAGAGACAGAGTTTCGTCATGTTGGCCAGGCTGGTCTCGAACTCCTGACCTCAGGTGATTCACCTGCCTCGACCTCCCAAAGTGCTGGGATTACAGGCGTGAGCCACCGTGCCTGGCGCAAAACACACTCTTGAAAGACATTTCTCATGAAAGCCCACCATCACCCCGTGATGGTTCAGGGGAGGCTCAGCATCTTGCGTGAGGTCCTCCGCACTGTGGACTCTGCCCACTCACGCCTCCTAACGGTCTCCGAAGAGGAAGATGTCTTGGAAGTTCCGTCACAAAATCTCAGCGCTGGGACTGTTGCTAACAAGAGAGGTCCACTGATAGTGTGAATTTATAACCGGTTCAGTGAAAAATCCCTCACTATTTATTATTTTATTTACCCAAGACGTTATTTGGCATTTAGTATATCTGAAGCATCGTGCCAGGAATGAGGTATGATTCCTGCCCTCAGGAGTTTAAAGCGCAGTGGAGCAAAGGTGCCTGAAGCTGTCTTCGCCGTCTGTTTCCACACACTCCCTGCGGACTTGTGCAAGGCTGGATGGTAGTTAGATTAATGATGGCAATTGGTTCATAGGATCACGGAGGCTAAGGAGTTCCATGATCTCCCACCTGCAAACTCAGGGCGCCTGAAGTGTAACTCAGGCCAAGCCCAGCTGCTGGAGAGCCCACGGGGCTGCTGGTGCAGGTCCCTGAATCTGAAGGCCGGAATACCCAGAGTTCTGATGTCCAAGGGCAGGAGAAGATAGGTTTCCCATTTCCGGAAGAGAGAGAGTTGGCCTCTGTTCTGCCTTTTTGTTCTATCCGGGCCTCAGCTAACAACAGTACCTAGTCACCTTGGGAGAGGGAAGGCCTTCCTTACTGTCCACGTAGTCGAATGCCAATCTTTCAGAAACACACCCAGAAATCCTGCTTTACCAGCTATCTGGGTATCCTGTGACCCAGTCAACTTGACACCTAAAATTAGCCATCGTGGGCCAGGCGTGGTAGCTCACGCCTGTAATCCTAGCACTTGTGGAGGTCGAGGAGGGTGGATCACCTGAGGTCAGAAGTTCAAGACCAGCCTGGCCAACAGGGTGAAACCCTGTCTCTACTAAAAATGCAAAAATTAGCCAGCGTGGTGGTGGGTGCCTGTAGTCCCAGCTACTTGGTAGGAGGCAGGAGAATCACTTGAACCTGGAAGGTGGCATTACAGTGAGCCAAGATCACGCCACTGCACTCCAGCCTGGGCAAGAGAGTGAGACTCCGTCTCAACAACAACGACGAACACAATTAGCCATCACAGTTGCACCAATTCCTTCCTCTGTTTCTTTCCTGCTGCCTTTTGCCTGACTTGTGTTCCTCTTCTGTAGGGCGAAAGAGGCCTCCCAGGATTACAAGGTGTCATCGGGTTTCCTGGAATGCAAGGACCTGAGGGACCACAGGGACCACCAGGACAAAAGGTAAGCACGCCGTGGGATGAGGGTGGGGCGGATGTGGGATGGGGTGGGTGGATGTGGGGTGGGTGTGGGGCGGATGAGCGTGGCTGTGAAATGGGGGTGGGGTGGATGTAAGATTCCCTGCGTTTCTGAGATGACAGTGATCAATGACAGCAGCGTGTCTGTTCTGTTCCAGGGTGACACTGGAGAACCAGGACTACCTGGAACAAAAGGGACAAGAGTGAGTAGGGCTGCTGCTCAAATCGATGATTCCCCGCATGGGACGGACCCGCTTCCAGGCTTCCAGAGCCGGCACCTTTCCCCTCCATTCTCCAAGCCCTCATCCTCTGCCTCTTCCCCAGCTCACACAGCAGGGGCGGGCAGGGCAGCCAGGGGCAGCCAGGACCCCCTGAGCCCCAGTCCTTCCACGGGGCCGTGCACAGGCTGAGCTCCTTAGTGCTGGGCTCTGCAAACTTGCTTTCCCCTATTTGTTCTTCTTCAGGAATCTCTTCTGGGCATTTTTTAATTTGGGAAGGGGCAGTTGATGCCGCGCCTACAGTCATTAGACAGCGGTGACTTCATTTAATGGAAAAATTGTGGTATTTTCAGAGCCAGAACTGCTTTTCCTCCTCTCCACCTCTTATTAAAGATGAAATGGGGCAGAATTATTTCGCTCATGGGTGCCCTTACGTTTGAAGGGATCGACAGTTAGGTTTTTAAAAATTCATCTTTAATTGTTTTTATTTCAATAGTTTTTGTGGTCCAGGCACTTTTTGGATAGGTGGATAAGCTCCTCAGTGGTGATTTCTGAGATCTTAGTGCACCTGTCACCCAAGCAGTGTACACTGTACCTGCTATGCAGTGTTCTGTCCCTCACCCCCTCCCAGCCTTCCCTCCACCAAGTCCCGACAGTCCAGGGTATCACTCTTGAGCCTTTGCATCCTCAGAGAGATCTGCCACTAGTAAGTGAGAACATGTGGTATTTGGTTTCCCATTCCTGGGTTACTTCCCTTAGAATGATGGCCTCTAGCTCCATCCAATTTGCTGCAAAAGGCATCATTTTGTTCCTTTTTATGGCTGAGTAGTATTCCACGGGGTGTATATTCCACATTTTCTCTATCCACTCATTGGTTGCTAGGTAGTTAGATTGGTTCCCTATCTACGCAGTTGCGAATGGCAGTAGTGTGCTTTTGGTGTAGAATTGCTCCTGTAAGCCTGGGCGGTCTGCCCTGGGCTGTCCCCTCTGCCGCCTCTTGTGCAGAGCGCACTGTCTGCTGTGTGTGTGTGTGTCTTCTGGATACCAAAAATCAGGGCAGGACTCAGTTAACCAGGTGGATATGTAGGAGGAAGTAAGGTTTCCAGCCCTCCACTGACATGCTTTCCTTCCACACTCGCAGGGGCCCCCGGGAGCGTCTGGCTACCCTGGAAACCCAGGACTTCCCGTATGTATAGAAAATACACTCTACTTGTTTCATGGAATGTTTTTCCACCAGGTGATTTTCGATTTGGGTTACATTTTCACCTCTTTACTCACAGGGTATTCCCGGCCAAGACGGCCCGCCAGGCCCCCCAGGTATTCCAGGATGCAATGGCACAAAGGTAAGTCCAGAACCAAGACCCTCCTTTTCGAGCATGTCTATATAATTTTGCATATTAAGGAGTCAGGGAGTGTGATTCTGTTAACAGAGTTTTATTTGCCACCGTTGGAAAGTTACTTGTCCTAAAGTTTCCTTTATTTAGTAAGGAAATACAGTTTTCCCACATTTAGTGTACCAGAAAGATATAATTGTTCCTTTCTTTTTTTGTAGACTTTTATCCTAAAATTGCTTTTAAGCACGAAGCTTATTACCTTTAATCAATTACTATACCAAGTAGGAAAATGCCATAATGAACCTTTGCCCCTAATAATGATGCTATCAAGTATATTTCTTCTTTCACAAAGTGGTACACGGTTGCATAGCTTGTGACAAACTGTTTTTAGGAAAAGACTTTAACCAACAGATGAAGGGTAGGGCCGAGTAACTAATGCGGTGTCAGGGATGGCGTGTGTGCCCCACGCAGTGCGCACGAATGACGTTCTACTGTCTCCCCAGGGAGAGAGAGGGCCGCTCGGGCCCCCCGGCTTGCCTGGCTTCGCTGGAAATCCCGTGAGTATAGGGTTATTTGTGGGCAGAACTTCTTTCATTTTATAATTTCTTTCTTCTCATTCCATTTCTGTTTCTTTCTTTGCTTATGTTTTAATAACTTATATTTTATGTATAATATTGTATAATAACATTTTTAATGCTAATGATATTTTGAGAAAAACAAAACTAACACCAAAACTTTCTTTTTTAGGGACCACCAGGGTTACCAGGAATGAAGGTACATTTTATTTTATTTTAGGTTGCTTTATTGGATTCATGACAGGGAATCTGTTTAAAACAAGTGACATAAAAACACATTTTCTTTAAACCGCTTTGGCCAACCGATTGCTTCTGAATACTGTGTTACATTAAAAGACTGTATAAGCAATATGCAAACTCAGATCTTCAACTCTAACGTTCAGTCACCCGGCATGGTTTCTTAATGGGGAGTGAGCAGCGGACGAGGCCTGGTGTGATGGCGAAGGCTCATTTCACCCGAATCAGGGAGGGCAGACGGGAGAACGGGGTTCCCTAGGCACCTCTCAGACTTCCAAGGAAGGAACCTGGACAGTTTTTCCCAGGCGGGGTGTTTCTGTCTTGGGGCTTGGTTGCTGGCATCAGCCCAACCTCAGACGGTGCACCCCTGTAATGTGTGTGTTGTGCTTAGATGCAGGCCGGGGACCTCAGGCATCTGGGTGTCGGGAGCTTCCCTGTCAAAGGGAGGCTTACAGGTCTCAGCAGCCGCAGTAGAGATGACTGCTTACCTGAATGAGGCTGAGAGTTCCCGTGCTCCCATGATTCAGAACACATAGGAAATTAATCCCCATTGTAGCCCTGTGTGTTAGAGTGCTCCAGAGACACAGAACCAGTAGCGCGCGCGCACGCGTGTGTGTGTGTGTGTGTGTGTGTGTGTGTGTGTGTAGCCAGAAAGGAGAAACTGCTTCTAAAGCATTGGTTCTCATGCTTGTGGGGCCAGCAAGCTCAAAACCCGTGGGGTGAGCGGGCAGGCTGAACACCAGGGAAGAGGTGGAGTTGCAGTCTTGGGTCCAAAGGCCGTGCGTGGGCAGAATTCCCTCCTTCTCCAGGGAGGTCAATCTTTTATCCTCTGAGACCTTCAACTGATTGGATGCGGCCCACCAGCGTTATGGAAGGTCATCTGCCTTATTCAGAGTGTACTGATTTGGGTGTTAATCTCATTTAAAAAATGCCATCGCATCAACATCTGGACTGGTGTTTAACCCAATAATGTGTCGTAGCCAAGCTGACAGATAAAATTTACCATCACATCCTGCTTTTATAAAAATACTCATCCCGAGCCTTTTCTCAAAAGAGAGTTCTTATTTTGTGGGAAGAGCCTGTGGTCACGCAGTAGTCTTTCAACCAGAGACAGGGGCACTTGTCTAGATGGGGGGACAGTCAGGTGCACAGTGTTGTGGCCCCTTTGTTTGGCCACCTCCACATTCAGTCCTGGCTGCGGCTGAGCTGACCATGGAGCAGTTAACGCTGGTTGGGAAGACGGTGGCCATGATGGAGACACGGCCAGCCTGTCAATTTCCAGTTTACACAGGCTCTGGATCCCAGACGCGGGCCAGTCCTGTAACAGTAACATGTGCCAACTGCTCACTGAGTTTTAAGTTTCTTCACATGAATGTCAGTGTTTGCAACTTTCTTTTTTCTTTTTCCATCCTCTAGGGTGATCCAGGCGAGATACTTGGCCATGTGCCCGGGATGCTGTTGAAAGGTGAACGAGGATTTCCCGGACCCCCAGGATTGACAGTAAGCATTTGCTGGATATTTATAAACGTGCCAGCTTACTCCGCCAGGTTTGCATCTTAACTCATTTCTTTCTCAATGTATTCTAGGGCCCACCAGGACTGCCGGGGCTTCCAGGCCCTCTTGGGCCTCCAGGATTTACCGGACCACCAGTGAGTTTTGGGGCTGTCTCTCCAAGGCAGTCATTTAAAGGGCAACCATATTGAGGTGTGAACGTAAATAATAATTTAGTAAAAACTTTACACGGTCATGGTTGCTCGTAATTTGGACATGGCGGAATCAGCTTCCCTCTTACTAAACATCTGGCTGGCAACCCGGTTTTCATATCCCCAGAGCTGTGGGACAGGGGTGATGGTAGTATCATAAACCGGTGTCCTGAAGCAGATGGTGCAGTCATGACTGTAGGGCTGGCTGGTATCGCTGATACCCACAGCCTGTGGGAGTGAGTTCAAAGATGGACAGGCATGCTCTGCCCTGGGTGGCCTCACCGCGGAGCAGGGAGAAGGATTGGTAGCGATACGGGCTCCTGTACCTGCCGGGAGCAGGGAGCAAGGGGAAGCCCAGGAAAAATATTTAAGAAATAAATGATCATGTTGACTGGAGAACCTTAGGATAACATTAGCCTAAAGAAGGACTTAAAGCTCCCTAGAATTGTGAATCCTGTTTAATTAAAATGCTGTCTCTCACAGGGTCCCCCAGGCCCTCCCGGCCCTCCAGGTGAAAAGGTAAAGGTTTTTTTTTTTTTTTCATTTTTTGCCCTTTGGTATTAGTATAAGACTGTCATGAAATTGCTATGGCTCATTCTTCTCCTCCTTTTAGTCTGTAAAAACGTTGGCAAACTAACCCTGTCTTTATCTAAATATATTTTTAAGTATCGTCTATCATTTATTATCTATTAATCATCTATCAATATATTGGTCTGTCATTCATCCCTTAGTCAATACTTTGGAATCACTGATATTTCCTTTAGTTCTCCAATGCAAGAGTTTAAAAACTGTAAATTTAAAAAAAGGTCTTAGAATCTTTGATCAGTAATACTTTAAAACTTTTTTCATAGCCATTGAATACAGCATGATCATTACTTTGCAGAAAGTTTTATGAGGTTATGGGACAAAGCTGTTGCCTGAAATCTACCGTCTTACGGCATTTTGTGTGAGGTTTGTAGAATGACTTTGAGCAAAGTCGACAAGTCCAATAATGAAGCGTGTTTTTTAATCCACAGGGGCAAATGGGCTTAAGTTTTCAAGGACCGAAAGGTGACAAGGTGAGTGCACATGGCTCTGGAGTGCTTTCATGTTGAAAATCACAGTCCTCAGCCGACAGTTCCCACCTCCGGGTCAACGCTTAGACTCTTCTAAGTGTAGTTACTCTTCTCTGCATGTTCTTGCAGTAGGTAGTGTTTTCCTTAAAATGCCAGCATTATGGAATTTATTCTAGCTTCTTCAATACACTGAATTTATGAGAGTGCTCTGTGGTCTGACAGGCAGAGAACAACTAGGCTAACGCCAGCAATCTGTACAAAGAGTTCAACGAAACTCTTCTTCATCAGTGATGAGGTCAGACCTCGGATTTATAAGCCTCAAATTGAGGACTTGACCATTAGCAAACTGAGGACTTGACGCTGTAAGCCCTGCAGTGCTGAAGTCCATCCGCAGGAGAATTCGGACTAGCTCGGTTGGAAGTGGCCTCCTCACCACCCGCCTCTCTTCTCCGAGGCGGGAAGGTCCAGGGCCGTCACCAGGAGCACTGGGACTAGCACAGTTGGCAGTGGCCCCTCACCGTCGGCCTCTCTTCTCAGAGGCAGGCAGGTCCAGGGCCAGGTGGGTGTGAGAGGAGATGCAGTGTGGAGCCGGGAGGGCACAGACCACAGCAGTCGACTTCATCCTGTGGAGAGGAGGCAAGGGGCGGGTCCCTGATCCTCTTCAGGAGCTTCCCTGGATCAGACCAATGAAGCAGGCACTGGCTAAGACAGGCTGCCTGCCGTTGCTGCAGCCAGCCTGTGGAAGGGCCAGACTCTCCTCTGACACCCAAGCTGGTAGGGGCTATTGCAACCCGGGCACCCACTACAGTGGGGCCTGGATGGATCTGGATGCGCAGGTGGCCTCTGCTTGCCACCCCAGATTTTGGCCCATTCTTTTCACACACTTTGCTGTATGATGACTCTGAAATGTATGCCCTTGTGATGTTGAGGTGTAGTCAGCAGTTAGGATGCCTGAGGAAGGAGACTCTTGATGCTTGTCTTATTTTGGGGTTACCTAAAATGCCTTCTTTTTTCTCAAACTCTGTTAGGCAGTTTGTATTCCTTTCCTCCGAAGCCAATGTACACTATACAGGTGCAGGCACGTCCAGAGCTGCCTTGTAGGTGTTCTTATTCCACGGTTATTCCTTATTCCTGAGCTAGTGGCTGCTCATCCTTCTGTGGCCCCTGGAAAGTGAAACTCTCCTGCTTTAGATACTTACTGTACCATCTTCCTATTGAAATTTTCTGCAGAGGCAAGGATGATTAGAATACAATGGAGTATAATTACATTGTAAAAATAGGGGTTTTATTTTAGGGTTTTACCTGTCTCTGCATTTTTTAATCTTTGAATAATTGTTTCTATGCCTAATGAATTTCACATTTTTATGCTGACAGGGTGATCAGGGGGTCAGTGGGCCTCCGGGAGTACCAGGACAAGCTCAAGTTCAAGAAAAAGGAGACTATGCCACCAAGGGAGAAAAGGTACGGATGGGCTTCATCCAGTGAATACTGGTTTTCTAATTCTGGACAAATTCCAAGGGACAAAGAGAAACTGGGTCGAAACTCAGTTTTTCCAGCTACATTCAATCCTGACCTGGAAAACAGATTTTAGATCGTTCATTCCATAAAATAGGAGCACCTTTGAGAGCAGAGGCAGCTGGAACCGGGTTGGTCTAAGCCTCATCTGAGGCTCACCCCCTGGATCAGGGCTTCTTAAATGTGCCCCAAGTTCTATATGGCTTGGTCAGTAGGAGGGAGCCGGGCCGGGGGTCAGGAGGAAGGCAGGGCCGGTTATCCTGGGTCAAGCATGATGAACCCTGCCCTTCCTCCATTTGTACTGTCAATGCTAAGTGAGTGCTGGAGATCAACGTGAATTTATTTGTTAATATAACAGAAAAAGTGTGCTGTTTTTCCTTGCTGTGTGTTTAATGTAGCATACAACAATTGATATAGCTGTTTGATAGTGCTTATCTGTTTCTCTAATTCTTTCAGGGCCAAAAAGGTGAACGTGGATTTCAAGTAAGTACTCAGTTTCTGCCTATTATTTTTAGGTCAGAGACCATAAAGTACCGATTTAAGTTACAAGCTTATTTCACCTTAAGTTTAATATTTATCTAATTTAATATTTACTATTTATCTATTTAATATTTATCTAATTTTGCTTAAATAGATGAATGAATCTCTTTGTCTTTTTGTTCATTTAAGGGAATGCCAGGGGTCGGAGAGAAAGGTGAACCCGGAAAACCCGGACCCAGAGTAAGTGCTTTCCAAAGCCCTTTTACCCTAAAACAGTTCTTTCGAGCCAGAAGTCGCGGATTCATAGAAACATGAGAATGGAAAAGCTCACAGGACTTCTAGTTTATCTCTTCGTGCCCGGAAGTGCTTTTCCCAGACTCCTGAGCTGTATCATTTGCAAGGCCTCCCAGGAAGGCAAGGTCCTTCTCTGTTTGAGGATCAGCCACTGGCTGTGGAAAGAGGCTTCCGAAGAGCCCTGGGCCATCCCTGAAACCTTCGGTCCTGCTCTATTCAAGAGCAGCAGGCTGGCTGGACTTTACCACCCGGAACACCAGGCTGTGTTTGCACAGTCACAAGCCTGAGCGGCTGAGATGCTTCTCACTTTGGGGATGGTGGTGATGTGAGACCTACCTCGCTGCTAGTCGGCTGGAATGGTTCTGGTTTCTACCTGGAAGTAACATGCAGAAACCTGTGTGAAATAAAGCATTTGCATAAGCTTGCGAATACTCAGCTGCCAATAGGCAAACTTCTCTGATGTGAGCTTTGCTACCAAGATACAATCATATTTTAGAAGGCTTATAGCTCATCAGACTCTGTTCTTTAAAAATGGAGCTCTTTTCTATTGTAACCTGTTCAGTTACTCATCATAAACTGCATTACTTATCGTTGTGGTGTTGCCAACTTACATGGAGCCCTCCTTCACCTTGCTTGTGATTTCATAAAAGAGACAGCATATTAAGCTATCTGAATCAGAGCTTTGGTGTTATATCCTAGTTGCTGTTATTATTTATTAAAACTAACATTTGCATCTTTACAGGGAAAACCCGGAAAAGATGGTGACAAAGGGGAGAAGGGGAGCCCCGTAAGTGTTTCTCTGCAGTTTTTACAAGCAGGCCCACTGTTGCTGTCACTGGCCTCTTGACGATTGCTGCCTCTCTCTGGTTTCAGGGTTTTCCTGGCGACCCCGGGTACCCAGGACTCGTAGGCCGCCAGGGCCCACAGGTAAACACTGGCGCTATTGTGAGTCTTTATCTTCACTTTCCAATTCAACCCAGAAGTCTGCTTATTTTTTCCTAGAATAAAGGACCCTGTGCTCAGGGAAAACACTTGTTTATGCTTCTTATGGAAGAAACACAGTTTAGTGGCTTCCTTTGTGTTCAGGATTAAAAAATAAAATGAAAATACACGAAATGTGCCACTCAGTCAAGTTTTTATATCTTTTTTTGGTAGTAGATTTTTTTTCCTGATCATAAAACAATGGGAAATACAGAAAGATATCAAGAAGAAAAGAAAGTTTCCCTAATTTTTTCTATAAACTGCTCAGAAATGTCCAGAGTTCACATTGTCCCCAGGTGCATACACAAGCAGGCAGTTTGTAAAGGTGACAGTGAACAGTATAACTAACTTTTTCAGGTAATCATATGAGGAGGATCTATTTCAATGTCCATCAGCATAATTGTAATATGAACATCCCTGCCTTTTGTTGCCTGGTATTTGGGCCGTTTCCGAATGTGTATGCTTACAAGTATTTTTGCTCACTTGTCTGGTTGTTTCTCTGTCAAATTCCTAAAAGCATAGTAGTGGGGTCCACATTGGGACACTTGTTTTGAAATTTTTGCCACATGCAACCAAATTGCACCAGAAAGTCCTTCTGCAAGGCCAGGATCCTTTTAGTTGGGGAATTAATAAACAAACAAACAAACTCTAAAAAATATTTGTCAATCTTACAGGCAGAAAAAAATCTCATTATTGCTTTAGTTTTCTCTCTTACTATGAGACTAGGTAATGTAAATCTTTACTAATACAAGAGATAATTTTGGAATATTCATCACCAGTGGCAAGTGGAAAGCTGGGGAGAGGGCCTGCATAGCCTACAGGCAATTTATTAAAGCCAGGGACAAAAGGGAGAACTCCTTGGCCATAATTTTTTCAGGAAGTAAAATCCTGTAAATTTTAAATGTAGGTATATTTAGAACATAGTGGCTGAGATATTTATGTCCTCTAGATATTTCTAAAATCTGGTATTCGTATAAGAAAATTCAAAACATTCAATTCTTGTTTACTGCTTTAATATAAAAGGAAAAAATATACATTCGTGTCATAATGTACATATTTTTGGGCTGTTTAAATCATTTTGATGATTTTTATATAAAAATATTTGATATGAAAAGGTTAATTTCTTTGGGTTTTTCACCTACTATGGATGAGATTTAAACTTAAAGTGATCAGAATTTATCCACCAATGTTTTTAGTTAATATTAGATTTTATATTATGACCTCCAATGCAAATTTGAGAAAATCTTCACCTAAAAACCTCATGTAAAATGATTTCTTTAAGAAAATATATTTGGAAATTATGCTTTTATATTATTTTATTTCATTTATCTTTTTAAAGTGGAGAAGCCTTGGTTACCAATTCCACTCATCAATGGTGCTGTTTTCCAAGGGAGTGTGCAAGCAACAGGACAAGTATCTGGGCTCTTTTGGAAAAAGAATAATTAGCCCCCAGCCGACATTTTACAGAAATCCTTATTTTCACGTGTCACGTGTATGCAAAAAAAAAGTGAAGTCTATTCATTTTTTTTTTTTTTTTTTTTTAGAGACGGGGTTCACCCTGTTGGCCAAGCTGGTCTCGAACTCCTGGCCTCAAGTGATCCACCCACCTCGGCCTTCCAAAGTGCTGGGATTACAGGCGTGAGCCACCGCGCCTGGCCATCTATTCATTTTTGTTTTAATAGTCACAGAATGAGAGATACTAAAGAGAGAAAAATAGTTTTAATGTTCCCCAGGCACTCGATTTTACCAGAAGAAATGTTTAACCTGCTTTCTGCAAGACGATCTTTATGGTAAGAAAATGCAGGGAAAGTTTTCTTTTCTTTTGTAGGGAGAAAAAGGCGAAGCAGGTCCTCCCGGCCCACCTGGAATTGTGAGTAAGGGTGCTGTCCCTGGTCTGCGAGCATGCTGGGGAAGGAAGGAGCGGAACACAGGGCACAGGCCCACAGCTCTCTAGAATTGCATTTTTTGTGTAAAGTGGCTTATGCTACTTGAAATGATTTTCTAATTTGTATTGTATGGCGTTTAGTATTTACTATTTTTATTATATTTTGACAATTCCTGCACATCTTTAAACCACTGAAAATGAAAAGGTTGCACATGGATGAGAATATTAGTAACATATTTGACTCCTTTTTTTTTTTAGATGGAGCCTTGCTCTATTGCCCAGGCTGGAGTGCAGCTGTGCAGTCTTGGTTCGCTGCAACCTCTGCCTCTCGAGTTCAAGGAGTAGCTGGATTACAGGCACCTGCCACCACGCCCAGCTAATTTTTGTATTTTTAGTAGAGACAGGGTCTGACTATGTTGCCCAGGCTGGTCTCGAACTCCTGACCTCAGGTGATCCACGTACCTCGGCTACCCTGAGTTCTGGAATTTCAGGCATGAGCCACTGTGCTGGCCTTGACACCTTTTTTTTTTTTTTTTTTAAGTAAAAAGGAAAAAAAACATGGTCCTTTGAGGAAAAGTTTTGTAAGAGAAACAGGCTCATCTACGATTTAACTATCCTGGCAAAACAATTTTTATTTTTGCAAATAACACTTTACTAGTGGACAACATACATATTTTGCATAGCTGTCAGTGATGTGTGTGACATTTAAAAATAGGCGTTGTCATGTTTGCAAGTGTCTTCACGGTGCTCATTTTCCGTCTTGTCAGAGCTGTGCAGTCATTGCTTCAGCCATTTTGCCCCTGGTTTTTTTGAACTAATGAAAATGTTACCATTCTCTCCTTTGCTGCCTTCCTTACAGTGCCACAGGTAATGCGTTCACACAGCCCATTTTATTTATAGATTTACATCGAAGGTTTTACTGTATTAATTTTTTAACTGGCAAGTAAAACTTGTATATACTTATGGTATACATCATGATGTATACCAAGTTATATACATAAATGTATATAACTTGTGGAGTGTATATAACTTGTGGAATGACTAAATCAAGCTACATGTTCTTACAAATGTTCTCTGCATGTTCTTGCATTAGGTAGTGTTTTCCTTAAAATGCCAGCATTATAGAATTTATTCTAGCTTCTTCAATACACTGAATTTATGAGAGTGCTCTGTGGTCTGACAGGCAGAGAACGAGGCTAACGCCAGCAATCTGTACAAAGAGTTCAATCAAACTCTTCATCAGTGATGAGGTCAGACCTCGGATTTATAAGCCTCATTTTACATTGACATGTTTTAATAATGTCTATTAATTTAATTAATACACAGGAATTACATTTTAAAGGTAATATACAAAAGTTGGCTTTGCCACTTGTCTTGAATTTTATTAATTTAGAATCAGGCTCAGTGAATTTTCCCCTTTTTAATGAGCCAAAAGTGCCTCTTATTGTCTTGCTACCTTAAGGAAATGCCTACTTTTGGTCATCAGAAAAAAAAAAAGCCAAAAACTCTTCCAATAAGAAAATTTGCATATTCCTATTACATATAGCCTAAGGAAATTTAAGAGTGTTCCTGTCATAATACCTGTAATGTAAAACATTTAATTTATGGCTTGTATGTACAATTAGAAGTTATAAACCTAAGCCTCAAATTAGTCCAACTTTACCTCGCTGGAGTGTTAGAAAAGCCGCTGCCAGGCAAACGATTATGAGAGGAAGCAGGAGCGCCTGCCTGGCAGAGTCCTCTGCAGGGTCCGCTACATCCCAGTTCCTGCATACGTGTCTGAGGACGATCCCCTTCCTCCCTGTCCACCGCCGCTGCTGCTCCTTCACTTCCGTGCGTCTTGAAATAATAACGAATATGTCCGTTTCTTCACTCATACTGCTTTACTCTACAGGACTAGCCACCCATGCTGCGGGATCATCACCTTTCCTTTCTCGATTCAGGTTATAGGCACAGGACCTTTGGGAGAAAAAGGAGAGCGGGGCTACCCTGGAACTCCGGGGCCAAGAGGAGAGCCAGGCCCGAAAGGTAGCTTTCTTGCCTTTTCCTCTCCCTCCTCCTCCTCCTTCTCTTCCTCCTCCTCTCCCCCGTCCCCCTCCCCCTCCCCCTCCCCCTCCCCCTTCCTCGCTTCCCTCTCCTCTTCCCTCTCCTCCTCCCCCTCCCCCTCTTCCCCCTCCCCTTCCTCTCCTTCCTCCTCCTCCTCCTCCCCCTCCTTCTCTCTCTACCCGGCTTTCTCTTTCTTCCTCTCTTGTTTTCTAGTTTTGACCTGTGTCCACCCATATTTTGAAAGCATCTGCAGGCCTCGCAGGACTGCCTGGTGACCAGGTCTCCTCCAAGTTCCTATTTCACTGCCACAGGGGGGTCCAGGAGCCCTTCGCTGTAGCTTCGAGAGCAATGCATTTCCCGAGTGGGGGCTCAGGTGGTCTCCAGCTCTGTTTGCCACATTCACCTTGGGCATGGACACTTAATGCACCAAGCAAGGCTTTCAGCAGAGAAATAAAAAGTGTGTACAAACGGGTGAACTGTTTTGTTTGCTCCAATTCTCTCTTTCTCTTTTAAGGTTTCCCGGGAATACAAGGCCAACCCGGACCTCCAGGTGAGACTCCTTAACTGATTTTTTTATAGCATAGTTGCACACCTTCTGTGCTGTTTATGTTCTGAATATGTAATTTATCATGAATGTTAGATATTTGCACACAATTGGTAGCAATCTTACCGCATCTTTTCTAGTTGTGGAAGCAGAATAGACAAAATGCTCGTAGATAACTATCTGGCCTTTGTAAGTGACAGCTTGGCACGTTAATGAACAGGTACACCCTTATGTCTCTCCTGGGGGTCCAGATCTGTTCTGCTCAGCTCTGATCTAACCCCGCCCGAGCCAGCCTGCCCCCTCTTTTCGCACGGCTCCCACTGAGCAGGTCCTGCCTTTCCACAGAGCCCCGACTCTAGCACAATCAGACGCCTTCCTCCTCAGCGTTCCCACCACTTTCCCCTCCCTCTGGGATGTTCCCCAGCTGTAGATCAGACTCCAGCACCAACCCCCTTCTAGCTGTTGTGCCCAGTCCCAGCCTGGCCTCCCCCGGACCCCAGGGCTCCTCACGGTGAAGCTATTCTGCCGCCACTCCAGAAGAGCCAACGTGCGAGTCCTAGCAGGCTGTACATTGCAGAGGCTCACTGTTGTCCCCGTACATGTGTGCAGATGCATGTATGTGTGTGTTGTCCCCGTACATGTGTGCAGACACATGTGTGTGTGTGTTGTCCCCGTACATGTGTGCAGATGCCTGTGTGTGTGTTGTCGTCCCCGTACATGTGTGCAGACGCATGTGTGTGTGTTGTCCCCATACATGTGTGCAGATGCCTGTGTGTGTTGTCGTCCCCGTACATGTGTGCAGATGCCTGTGTGTGTTGTCGTCCCCGTACATGTGTGCAGATGCCTGTGTGTGTGTTGTCCCCGTACATGTGTGCAGATGCATGTGTGTGAGTTGTCGTCCCCGTACATGTGTGCAGATGCATGTGTGCACGTGTTGTCCCCATACATGTGTGTAGATGCATGTGTGTACACGTGTGTGCGTGCACATCTGTGGTATTCTTCCAGGTCCCAGAGCTGATAAAATAAGTGTCTGATAGAAATGCTCCCATGCCCTACCATTGGCACACAGCTCATGCTCGCAGCCTTTAAGCTTTTTGCTTTGTTTTCAATTTTTACATGGATTTTTTATCCCCCTATTTATTATTTTATATTTTTTCCTTTCCAGCTGGCCTAAGTTCTTGCAGAGCTCCCCTTTTCTTTTTTGGGGGAACAGACGACACCCCACACAGCCCACGCCTGGCTCAGGGCAGGGCCTTCGTCCACTTCCACTTTCTCTCTTTTCTGTAAAAACTCTGAATCTACCCTGAAAGCAATGCTGTTGTCCCTTCTTACCTCTTGGACTCTCGGGAATGACATCATGTCCCCTCAGCAGGGGCCTTGCTTACTGTCTACAGCGTTTTATATACTCCTTAGTGGCCTCTTCACCCAGACGCTTGTTAAAAAGGCACTGAAGTTGTTCTGGCTGGAGGAGTTACCATGTCCCCTCCCAAAACCGCTGTGTTCCTCTCCGTCCAGCCCCGCCTTGGGCTTGCCTGTGGCCCTGACTGTGGCCACTGCCCGCCCGTGCTCCCTGACCGTCCTCCCCACTCTGAGGGTGTGGGCTGGCTTCATGCCAGGGAGCTCCTTCAATTTCCTGTCCATGAGAGGTGCAGCCTCCTCCCTTGCCACTCAGGAAGGGCGCACAGTATTTGGCGGAAGCCCACAGGGGCTGCCCCTCGGGGCCCTTGGCTGTCTTGGAGCAGGTTATGCTTGTGGCTTTTCTCTGCAGTGACAGGCTGGAGGTCTCAGGCTCAGTGTCCTCCTCCCTCTCACCTCCACGCGGTTCTTCATTCACGCCAGGTCGTCTGTGTCCCTTCCTTTTTCTCACACTCTGGGAGCAGAGGCTGGCGCGTCCCTCCGGGGAGCAGCAGAGCCTCCTCCGGGCAGCCCCCTCGTCACACACACTCTGGGAGCAGAGGCTGGCGCGTCCCTCCGGGGAGCAGCAGAGCCTCCTCCGGGCGGACCCTCGTCACACTCTCAGGAGGTGCTTCCAGGCTTCAGCAATCCCCAGCCCACGTGGTCTTTCCCTCAGGGAGTCACAGTGGCCGAAGCTAACCTGTCATGTTCACACCTGGTTGCTACCTTGACTTCACGCCCTTTCACAGAACCTTCTTCTATGTCCCTAGTTCTCTCCTGCTCTTGCCTCTAGGTTGCCAATCCAGTGACCGTCCCTTTGCCTCAGGTCCACTTTCGCTTTGTTGAATGACGTTTCTATGCCCTCATGCTCCAAGTAGAAATGCGGTGCGCCTTCTACAGCCTGTGTTTTATATGTTGGGAATGCTATTTGCACTAAGAGATACTCACAGATTTTAATGTCCACATCATGAGTCCCTGTTCCTTGAAGTTAATGTGTAGGAAACACTTGACTGTCAGCCTGAAATGGCAAAACGTCTGCCAGCTTAATTTGGTTTTACTTGTCTAAAGCAGTTCCCCTGTCAGCGATACGTTGAACAGAGTTAGGAGAATGAGTTTGTGCTGTAGATGCCAAGTGGCCTTGAGGTTATTGATGTGAGCTTCCGTCTGGTTGCAGGCCTCCCTGTACCTGGGCAGATTGGTGCGCCTGGCTTCCCTGGTGAAAGAGGAGAAAAAGGTGAACGAGGATTTCCGGGTGTATCTCTGCCAGGACCAAGTGGAAGAGACGGGCCCCCGGGTCCTCCCGGCCTCCCCGGGCCCCCTGGGCAGCCTGGCTACACAAGTGAGTTCCCTCAGGGATGGTTTAATGTGGTGTCCAAGCAAATGCCAGGGTGCCTGGCAGAGCCAGGCTGGGGGCTGTAACATTCCCAACACCCAGAGTATAATAGAAAGGCGTGGATTCTTCTAATCATTCATATTCCTCTAAGGGAATCTTCACAGAATTAACCGTGCTACAAAAAGCAATAGTTAAAATAAAAAGTAAAGTTGGTTTAAAGGAATACATAATATGTTAACCAGCTCTGAGACTCTAAAATGAAAAAGCATCTACAAGTTTCCCAAAGTCACATATGGTCCACGCTTTCTCCTACCCAAATTCATACAGATCATATTCCCAATGTTAAAGCAAACCTGGCATTGAAAGTTAAAAAGCAAGCCTGTTGAGTTATGTAGTTTTTATTGAAAACAGAACACATTATTCTTCATACAAATGAATAGTAGGACACACACACACACATGCACACACACACACAAACAAGGAAGACAGGATTACATGGGTAAAGATTGTATTAGTAAAATCCAGAAAAGCCAGATTTTACTCCAGAAAAGCTGAACATGTAACATGGAACTCTTGATTCAATTAAGATGGCCCTGTGGTCCCAATACAACATCAACGCAAACTCTAAGAAAATCTCCCAGAATTTAAGTCAACCTGCCCAATGGGAGTGTGTTCGGATACCCAGACCCAGCCGTTGGAACCTGCTGGGTCAAAACCAGCGTATGCTCTGTGGGGCCCCTGAAACACAAGTCCTCTGTGGGGTTGAGTAAGAAAGGATTCCCAGGCTTCCAGTCCCAGCAAGACTTATTTGCTAGAATTTAAGCACATCTTTCTGAAAGGGAGTTCTCATGGATCAGGCCATATTGGGGCTGGGCCAGGACTAGACGGAGCTGTGGATTCCAGCCTGGCAGCTTCACTGGGAATGTGATCTGCATGAATTTGAGTAGGAGAAAGAACAGGTCATATGTGACTTTGGGGAGCTTTTCTCCTCTTCTTTTGTGATTTTGTGAAACATGGGAAAACGTTGTGAGCCTGTCCAAGGGGCCTTGGGTTCTAGATTCATGCAGCAGGGAAGGGCGTGTCTGGGAGGCAGCAGGCAGGGACCTAACAGTGGTGATAAGACTCAACAGATCCTGCCGTCTTGGAGCAAGCATTCCACGGGGCAGACAGCGGTAATCCAAGACAAGGGAATTCTCTGGAATGCAGGAGATGATAAGAAGTCCAGGGATAAGCATAGGCAGGAGAGTCAACAGCAAGTTCTGGAGTGGGGTGGGCCGGGGCGGGAGACTGTGGTTTTAAGCAGAGTCATTTACAAGCACTGGAGGGGTTGAGGGAGCCATTAGTGGGGAAATCTGGAAACAGGACTTTCTTTTGGATATTTGCAATTTTGCAAATGCCGAAATGCAAACACATGTCCTGCAAAAATATGAGCTTATCCTCTTGTTCATGGAATGGGATGTGTTAGCCGAATACATTGTAATATTTACTGTTCCACATTTTCTAGGTGGCCTTTTGAGTCCATGTAAGTTAAGTAATTCCCAATCACAGAGTATTAAGTCATGATTTAGAAATGAGATTTTTATTAAGATGTATAATGTATGTAAAGAGGCTACATCTTAAAGCCATTGCGACCTTGGGACTTATAGAGCATGAACCATGCAGTGCTGTGATTTCAGCATCTAAGTTCCCTACAGCCTCCTCGTCTCGGTGGGTACAGCCAGCTCCGAACCGTCTGTGGCTGCAGGCACCCTCCGTGAGAAAGTGTTGTAAAACGTGAACTCTAGACTCGCATTTTAGAACTCCTCAGAAATAATCACCCCATTAAATGATTTTAAATGGACTTCGGTGAGGATGTACCATTTTTTTGTTTGTTTGGGTTTTTTTTATTTTTTATTTTTATTTTTAATTTTGCCAGGGATGTGAAGAGATTCTGGTTGAGCTGAAGCAGGCAGGAGTTATGTTCTGAAGGCATGTGATCATTACATGTCTCTCAATATTCCTGGGCATACATTTCCAGAGGCAGGGAATTAACATATTCTAGGCTCACAGGGCTAAGAGATGTGGGTTCTTTCAGTAATTTAGGGGCTGCTGTTTGAAGCATGAACATGGAGTCCACTTTGTCTAAGACAGATGGTGTCAGTTGCACCAAGGTCAAAGGGTCGACGAGGAGCCAGGCAGGACCAGAGACACGAGGAGCAGGTCCCTAGCAGTGGCTGTGGGGGACCAATGGTGACCCCACTCAGGCTTTCTCACCTCCTGTGCTTCCTGGGGAGAAACTCAGGCAAAGACACATAGCACATAAGGAACAAGCAAAGCAAGAGCGCTTCTCCTCAGTTCCTACAGAGCTGGAGCTAGCTCGTTCTGCTGAGCTCTAAACCAAGTCACCAGACAAGGTTGGGCCCTTCTTAGGCGTTCTGGTTCTGGCTGACGTGGGCAAGCTGGAAAGCTGACCTTGGTTAATGCATCCAAGCCTGAGGGCCCCACACCCCCATTCCACACCCTGGGGACTCCGGGTGTCCAGGTGACAGCTGGACAGAGACTGCCCATGACTCTGTCATTAGGGGAAGACCCTGTAAAGGGGAGGGGAGGGCCTTTGGTGCCGGTGCCTGAATGTTAGGATTAGGTCTGGGCAGAGATGCTAGGTGCCAAGTTGTTCAGTGTGTCTTGTTCTTCAAAGATCTTGGGAAAGGGAATATAAACGTCATCTCAATGTGTATCCAAATCATGTAACAATACTGATGTTTTTTTACTAGGACCTAGGACAGATGGTGTGTGCATTACTGCAATTTATTTTTATGTCTCTTTACATAAACGATACTCAGAAATGAATGTGAACAATTCGAGGCATTTCCTCATGGGCAGTCTGCAGCTCTAAAACGATGATTAGTTTTGTTTTAGATTGGGTTGGCGGGTGGGGGAAGGAATAAAATTGTTCTAGTCTCAGCTTTGACTTAACAGATGCATAACCCTGGGCAAATCACTTAACTTTCTTGAGCCTCCGTGTCTTCATCTGTAAAATACGGGTGCTGGTAGACACTCTGCATGATGAAATGGGATAGTATGCAGGACAGTGGTAACGCACCCACACATACTTTAGAATTTGTGAAGTCGAAATGTTAGCAGGGATTGCTTGGGATGGTGAGTGGACAATGTGTGTGGTGTGTGTGGATTATGTTTTGCAAGTGGTTGATATCCTAAGATTATTTTGAAATAAACTAAAGCTGAGTTTTTAACACCTATCAAATAGCCTAAAATATTTCGGTTTTAGAATAGAGGTTGCTGGCTGGGCGCGGTGGCTCATGCCTGTAATCCCAGCACTTTGGGAAGCCGAGGTGGGTGGATCACAAGGTCAAGAGATCGAGACCATCCAGGCCAATATGGTGAAACCCCGTCTCTACTAAAAAATTCAAAAAAAATTAGCTGGGCGTGGTGGCATGTGCCTGTAGTTCCAGCTACTTTGGAGGCTGAGGCAGGAGAATTGCTTGAATCTGGGAGGTGGAGGTTGCAGTGAGCCGAAATCGTGCCGCTGCACGCCAGCCTGGCACCTGGTGACAGAGTGAGATTCTGTCTCAAAAAAAAAAGAATAGAGGTTACACTAGGAGAGGGTAAAAACACCTCACTATGATCCTATAACTGAAAACTCAATTTCAGATGGAATTGTGGAATGTCAGCCCGGACCTCCAGGTGACCAGGGTCCTCCTGGAATTCCAGGGCAGCCAGGATTGACAGGTGAAATTGGAGAGAAAGGTAAGAGATTTTGATTTTTTTTTTTAAATGGTGGTTGTGCCTGTGCATAGGATTTTTTCCCACATACTTGCTGGCTTTGGAGTCAGGTGAGGGTGGGCACAGGTATATTCTTCTTTTGTTTGGAACCCCCCTTCAAAATCCATTTTGTAGAATAAGCATCTTCCTGGAACTTAGTCAACGATCTGGGAGAGAAAGATGGAGACAGCCCTGAAGGTCCGAGTTTTGCCCTTTCTCCTTTCCAAGGACCATGAAGTCAGTCTTGCTATGGTGGGCGTGGTCATCAGATAAAATTCAGACACTTTGTTACCACCATCTTTCCATCAATGTTTGAGAAGAGCGTTCTGTTATCAAAGAATGCACGTCCCTCCTTCAAGCCAGGTCGAAACTCTGCACATGGAATGCTCACCAATTCTTCCAGTGGTGTTTGCGTATCAGTGCGAGCAAATGTGCCGTTGAGGCTTTAACCAGCTTCACTCTGGGCTCTCAGTTCCATCTGTAATCCTTCCAAGCGTTTGCCTTACCACCCGCACAGGACACGTATTTATCTCTTCAGCCATCCTGGACGCACAGGTGGATTATCACTGCATCGACAGTCCTGTCTTAGAGGGGAATAAGCAGTGGATATTCCGATGTCTATATGCCTGTTAGTAATCTGGGAGTAGGACACATAGGAGGCAGTCCCCCACAGCAACCCCTCTGTGTACCATTTCTGCCTGTGGATTGTAAACACGTTTTAGTCTTCAAATGTGTAAAACAGAAATGATGCATGGAAACGTTTCAGCCAGCATCTTAGAATTCTGAGAGCCACATACACGGCAGGACCTGAAATGGAAGCGATCTCGGCTGTCATCACACGGTGCCACCGATCAGAGTCAGTGCTTTGGTTTTTAATGAGTCTCTCCACTCTAGTTGCCAGGCACTCAGTACTTTGTGAGATGGACTGTTCCATTTTGAGACAGATCCAACGTCCAGAGGTTCTTCACACTACGATCTTAGCGATCCATCCCCCAGATCCCAGGAGAAGCACCTTTCTTCTTGAGTCTTTTCGTTCCTCTTTCGGCTCCATCATCTGCTCGGAATGCACCTCATCCCCCCACCCTCCTGGAGCTTTGCAAACAGAGATACCCACGAATGCCCGGGGCCCAGAACTTAGCTGGGTTCTCAGCTGTGTCGCATCCCACCCCTTCCGTGGATGGGCTCTTGTCCTGCCTCCTAAAAGAGCCCACAATGAAACTGTGCACCTGCTCCCACACTTCAGGGGCATGGCCCGCCTGCGCCGGCCCTGTCTTACTTCTGCCTGTTGGGTGTCTTGGGGCGGAGTGGGCAATAGCAGTGCCCACAGGGGGCTGCCAGCCAGGGCGGGGATGGGAGGAACATGGCCACGCCACCTTGAGGTCTCTGGCATAGCTTCTCTACGAGCACTTTTTGCTCTATATTATGCCTGATTTGTGCCTAGAAATAAGACATGTTAATATTTAAGATACGGCAATAGCTAAGACACTGGAAGGACTTTGAGCTTGGTTTGAAAGTCAAGACTTGAGATGTTAGAATTTCCGAAGAAGAGTAGCTCCTCTGCTTTTCCAGGGCCGCAGTCTCTCTCCTCTGCTGTCCTGGGTGTCAGGTCACACATGTGTTCTTGATTTTGTGGCTCCTTCTTCCGAAGTCTGCCAACCAGGGAAGTCCATGAACTGGACGACGCACTCAACCAAAGAGAAAGGGGATGGGAGGTTTTAAAATTCGAGACACAATTACAAACGTCAAGTCTGTTCGGGCTGATAGGCACTGTTGAATTTCTGGACCACTTTTTAGTGAGGCAGCCCCTGTCCTTTCACTGGGAGAAGAACTGGAATCATTAAACAGTACATCTGTGGTCACACGTGATGCGTGCTAGGGACGGCACGCCCGTTCATTGACGCAGAGAGGAACACGCATCTGACCGCAGTTTCCACCCGTTAGCAGAGAGCCTGGAGGACCCGTTCAGTCACTGAGCAGACATAAGTTTGAACGTAATATGTTAGTGACAGCCGTGATTTTAATTCTCTCAGTGCACTCCAGAGACTTCTGGTCACATGTTACATGTAAGAACCTTTGTGTTTTCTAGGTCAAAAAGGAGAGAGTTGCCTCATTTGTGATACAACAGGTTATCGGGGGCCTCCTGGGCCACAGGGACCCCCAGGAGAAATAGGTAAGACCCAAATGTGGAAAGGACCAGCTCAGAAATTGCTTTCGTGTTGGCACCTTTGCTGTGAAACTGATTAAACTCTATGAAAGGCCCGGTTTTCTGCAGCCAATCCTAGAGCATAATAACAAGCATGCTTAGCCTCATTTCCAGGATTTGCCCATGTTGGGAATGATCAAGATAGCCTACGCGTTTGGCATGTAAAGATTTCCCCATAAAAGACAGCAGCATAACAGCTCCCTGCATGCCACAGCTTCCGATATCTCACAAGCAGTTAACGGAATTTACATTTTTCCTTTGAGTGGTCCCTGGGGATGTGGGCAGGAGGCGGGGGTGGGTGCTGGAAGCATTCCCGCTTCCGGGCGTACGTGTGCGTTAGGTCACATTTTCCCTTTCTGAGTCCATCTTGGGCATTTTAGTTATTGCTCTCTTGGGGCTGTCCCAGCAATCATCCGCTTCCTATACAGATGTTTATGCTTTTGAGTCTGAAAAAAGGTGATTATTATTATTTAAGTGCTGGGGTACAGTGCAGATCGTGCAGGATTGTTACATAGGTGTACGCATGCCCTGGTGGTTCAGAAAGCTTTTGACAGGTGTCTCATGAATGCTGTGTTGCTGTCTTTTTCCCTGTCTCTCATGAAAGGTTTCCCAGGGCAGCCAGGGGCCAAGGGCGACAGAGGTTTGCCTGGCAGAGACGGTCTTGCGGGAGTGCCTGTAAGTAAACCTGTCTGAGTTCACACACGTATCACAAGTGGCCACCAAGCACATCCACAGAGTTGTGTAGTTTTGCGTTTGCAAGCGTGGCCTCTGGTAAGTGTCTCTGTGTCGAGCCCTCTGGAGTGACTCCAGGTGCCCCTTGTCTCAGGTGAATGAGTAAGACTGTTACTTGCAGAGCCCAAATCACAGCCGCCTTTCTTCTCACCGGGTCAAAACGTCTTTGGCTGCTGCCTACCTGTGTTCAGGCGTGGCTGAATCGGGCTGTGTCCTTCCCACGGGGTCTCTGGCATTTCCTGAAACAAATGGAGCCATGGGAGCCACTCCTAAGCGGCGCAGTGCAGAGCTGAAGTGCTGTCTTTCTGTGTTACCGCTGCTGGTATCATCACATCGGATCATCTAAAACCTTGTTAGGAGGTTCAGTGTCAGTAGTTTCTATGGAAAGATCAAGGAAAGCAGATCCGTTTCCCTCTGAGGATTTGAGATACGTTTTTATGTTTTTATTCCTCTTCTTTCAGTTGAAAATTGCTGTTACAACATCTATTGCGTAGTTGCTTTTTCAAATCCATAAATGAAATATCTGGATCACATCGACATGAGACCTTTCAATGGAACAAAATACCAGCGTCTTAGCTTTTCTAGTTTGTTTTAATCATCTTGAATATTGAAGGACATTATTTCCCTGCATATGATCAGTTCCGTTTCTGAAGCTTTTAAATCTCAGGCCATTGTTCCTCTCGCGTTTTCTTTGTTCTTCTGAGCTCTGCAAGCATGGACTAGTTTCTACAATTCCTTTCATTTTTTTTTTTTCTTTTTGTAAGAAATTGAAAGTCAAATTTCAGAATTATTCATTTCTGATGTAGCTCTTCAAATTTTTTGAATTTTTAAAGATATTGCTGAAAGCTTCCATAAAAGAAAACCAGGGCAAAAGCGAGTTGAAATAGGAATGACCCAGCTGGAATTCAGCAATCGTTTTCTGCTTTTGAAGTTAGATCCTGGGCTTCTGCTCTCCAGAACTTCCCCGGTGCCTGGGGAGCTGAGTTAGAAGTTGCAATTGTTTAAAATATTTCTAAATAAATTAGAAGTTCAAATAACTGGGTAGCCCTGACTGTAACAGGGATCAAAGACAGAACAACTTTGAAGGAAGCAGAAAAGGACGGTTTTAACCTCTATCCACCGCTTCATCTCCTGGGCTTTCCTGGTGAACTTCCTGCCTCAGTTCCGGCTGAGACACAGTCCAGACAAATCTAATAAAGATGGAAAAAGAGGAAGGAGGTGAGAAAATCGGAATATTGAGGAGAGATCATGGTAAAGAAGAAAATAAAACGTACAACCCCAATTCTACTCCTGTGCCTTCATCAGGACCTCCTTTCTTTCCGTAGATGGAAAAAGTCTCTAAAAATAGATTTACCGGTAAATAGCTCAATTGAGAAGTTACTAATTTTCATTTTATTGGGAGCTGTATTTTAAGCTCCATCATTTAACTGGCTCAGAAATGTGGTTCTCTTATTTTGAATTTGGCTAGAGGCTAAAATAGATATCCACAAACCAGCACCCAGGAGCGTGAATTAAAATTTAAAAGCAGCAAAATGCTCTGATTTTTCATTTGACTTAGATAGCATTTCTGCGACCCTTCCTTTTGAAAGCCAAGTGTTTGATTTTTGGGAAAGAATAATGGATCACAAAAGGCTGACTCCCCAAGCAGGTTGATGAAGCCCAAGTTGGCCTGAGCAGGTTTCATGGTTCCTGGTTGCTGGGAAGATTAATTGAAACTAACACTCCCTGACTTTTCCCTCAGTGGCACCACTTTTTAGAGGCAGACAGTGTAGGTGTCAGACTTTCCCCAATTAATGCAGCCAATGCTAAATTTTCCAGGCAGTATTTGATTCCTCAGCATTTATTTTCAGGGAGATGGATCAAAAGACCTTTGAACCACTTAGATTCAAGAAGTGCTGTGGCAAAGAAACCACAGGAGATATCCTAGGGTCACCAATGTCACTGTTTCAAAAGCCCAGATTTCTCTCATAAATAGAATGACGGCAGGCAAGGTAATCACTGTTAAAATTAAAAATTGTGTTTTCTCACCCTAAGATCTTAGTATTGGAGAGCTTTATATTTTTAGGCTGTGAATAATTACCATAAAATAATGTAATGATATTTTCAGGTTGAGAAAAATATACATTGGTTGTAATTTCTGGCACTGGTATTTTTAAATTGGTGAATGTTGCCAGTTCCACGTGTACTTCCTCCAGTATCTCTTTCGTTCTGCATACCAAGGATACAGAGTTAGGAAGCCTTGGTCCTACCCTCAAAGCACTGAAGTACCAGTGGAGAGACAGCTCTGCAAATAGATTGTCCTAATGAAACAAAGTGATTTACAGAACGAGGTCCATACAATAGAATAGAAGGCAGCCCATGCCCACAGGAAAGGCTTCATAGAGGAGGCTAATTTTAGCTGGGATGGAAGGATGCCCAGGAGCTAATATTAACTAAAGAGACGCACTTTAAAAATCCCACAACACCTTTCAAGTAAATAACAACTTTTCCATGACCCTCTGCTACAATTTCTGGCAGGTGACTCATAGAAATAATTTATTGCCTTTCCTGGGACCCAGAGCAAATAGACCGGCTCCATCTTTCCTGAGTAGGTCCAAGTGAAGTGTCCCAGGTCATGAGGGGCATTGGAGCATGGGGCCAGCTCAGACTACCAGTAGCCGTCCGTGAGAAGCTCTGCCACGACAGGAGGGTCCTGTGTTGCTGCCATCTGATCTGGCAGCCGCCGGCCAGTGGTGGCTGTTGAGCCTTTGAAATGCAGTCACTGTGATGAGGGAACTGCATTTTTTTGTGTTATTTAATTTAACTTTTCAAGTCACGTTGAACAGTGCAGAGTTGCTGCTGACTCTCTCCGTACTTCTGGAAACCTGCTGGACGGCACTGGGCCAGGCGTCAGGGCATCATGGTTGGCACGGAGGATGGAACGGGAGGAAGAGCAGCTCTTCCCCTTCCTTAGCCTGCAATGTTTTAGCTCTTAGGAAGCAATTCAGGCAGAAAAACAAGCCAGCCCTATTGAGGTTCGTCCTGTATTTGCTGTTTGTTTGACTTTGAACAGGACACAGAAGTCCTTCAAGCTGTACCTCCCCGCTGTGTAACGGGCTCATACCTAACTGTCCTTAGTGCTCCAGGGGCACAGGCATCAGGTGCAAGCTTGGCAGCTGCAAATGCATCAGCGTGGACCCCAGCTCCAGCACTTTCTGGCTGGGTGTCTTGGATCTCTCACGTAACTTCTTTGAGTGTCAGCTTTGTCCTCTGCTGAGTCCTGCTTTCTATATTTTCCTTGCAGAGCTGCATTAAGGGTCAGAGGTGCCGTAGAAAGGGCCATAACACCTAGCAGGCTGGTGACCAGTGCTAGCCATATTTTCAGTCTAAAGATTGGGCAAATGTTGGTCTGTCTTTGGTCCTTCCTTTGATACATGCATATCATACGCACACAGAGAAGCATGTGCATGTGACTGATTCATATATATCTAAGAACCTTTTGAAAGGAAGTTTACGAGAAAGAATTCACATTAAGTGAATTGTGCCAGAGTTAAAATTATGCCAAACCAACAGGGAGTCTGAAGATGCCTTTCTCAAGCCTGAGCGAACAAGTAATTGGGACACTTATTGGAAGACTTTTCTGTTTTTCTTGTGACACTCGCATCTCAGGATGCTGGAGGAGACGCCATTGGTGGGTGTGGGTGGTGTTCTTTGCAGATTTAACTTTCCAGGAACTGAACAACGTTCTAGTGTGAGTCTCTTGGGGAAGTCAATTTGACTGCTGACTCGGCATGACTCATGACAGAGCTGGCCCAGTGCCCACTCCCAGGGTTTCCTCTCTCACTGGGGCCCTGGAAGTCCTTATCTCTTCTGGAATTCTGGGCACGAGCATAAAGAGAAACCTGTTCAATATTCACAGGAGTATTCGGCATGGCCAGGAGGTGCTGATAGGTGGCTCGCTGGGCCGAAGCTGGAGAAAAGGCTTCTGCATGCCGTTGGGGCTGAGGCAGCAGGCTGAGCTGGGGATAGCGGCTGTCCATTACTGAAGCCGCACACCCAACCACATGTCAATCAGCACCTCCTGATAGGTGCCGCATTCCTGCGAGCGTTGAGCAGCTGTTAGGGAAAGAAAGCTACCTAAGGAGAGCTGGGTGCCCAAAACCACACTGTAACTCCCTCTGCCCCATCCAGGTCTCTGCTTGAAATGCCTAATTAAGATAAGTGTTTTTAAGAAAAACACAAGAAGTGCAGCAGACCGGGGCTTTGCCACAGAGCGACTGGCTTGCACCTAGAAAGTGAAAGATGAGGCCTGAATGCATGACCATTTTCAAGAAGGTGGCTTCTTGATTCTGTGGTTGCCTGTGTTACAGTCACACTGGTGTGCTTCATGGATGGGTTCTTCAGTGGATCACAAGGCTTTGTTCTTACAGGGGCCTCAAGGTACACCAGGGCTGATGGGCCAGCCAGGAGCCAAGGGGGAGCCTGGTGAGATTTATTTCGACCTGCGGCTCAAAGGTGACAAAGGAGACCCAGGCTTTCCAGGACAGCCTGGCGTGCCAGGGAGAGCAGGTTCTCCTGGAAGAGATGGCCATCCGGGTCTTCCTGGCCCCAAGGGCTCGCCGGTATGTTCATCTCCAGACTTCGAATGTGCATTTTACAAATAGGGGTCTGCACAGAATAGAGAATTGAGTAATTTGAATCAGATCTATGTATTTCCATCTCCTTGATGATGGAATAAATGAACTTGTTTCTTGGCTCATGGAATAAGTTAAGTCTGTAAACTCAGGCATTGCCAGTGTTGTCAATTAGATGATAACAGATCAGTGTCTTCTGATGCATCTGGGGGAACTGAACAGGTATGTTTGTATATCTTTTTGCTTTGGATGGAAGGTGAAATCTAAAGTTAATAGTATTCATGTCATTGTTTAAAAAATTCCAAGTATCAACATCTCATTCTCTAAAGTATCTCCCTAAGTAGATGAGGGAGGGAGAATGCTCAGCTTAGCTTAGGGAGAAGAATGCTGGTTTCACTTATTAACTATGAAGTGGCCTGCCTGGGAGGGTAGATGAAGTAAATAAATAGTGTGGGCCAGTTAACTCTAGTACTCATTGACCACAGATGACAGAAGAATGTGATAAGGGCAGGTGTGGGTTTGTCTCTGATAATGGTGTGTTTTCCTCTTTTCACATCAGGGTTCCGTGGGATTGAAAGGAGAGCGTGGCCCCCCTGGAGGGGTTGGATTCCCAGGCAGTCGTGGTGACACCGGCCCCCCTGGGCCCCCAGGATATGGTCCTGCTGGTCCCATTGGTGACAAAGGAGAAGCAGGCTTTCCTGGAAATCCTGGGTCCCCGGGCCTGCCAGGTGAGGCCTGAGAAACTCGCGGTGCAGCATGAATTTGTAAACAGAGGCACGACAGGTACCTCGTGTGCACACGAGGCCGGGGTTCAGACAAGCCAGGGCACACGCTTGACTTCCATTCTTCCAGGAAGTGGGGCAGGATCTGGGCAAGGCTTCAGCCTTTTTATGCCTCCCTTTCCTCATACATGTTCCATCATGTATGATGGGCCAGGGAACTTGCAGGTTCTCCCTAAAAAGAACTTGAGTCTGCAGTCCTCATAAGTGGGTATACAGCAGGTGCCAGCTACAGTCAGCCTTTACATGGAAGCCGCTCCGAGGTCAAGTCATCTTCCTCTCCTTACCCATTTGGCTTTCTCTGATGAGCAGCCCGCTTTGGCTTCTGTGTATCCCGAGTGGTGTGAGCTCCGTCTCTTCACAGTCGGCAGACGCCTGTGAACTGACGTACGGAGGTCCCACCGTGGTGGCGATTTCATTCCGTGGCGGTTTTGTTGTCTGCTGTTTTTTGAGTTAATCATGCACCAAAGTCTGTGCTGAGCATTGACAAGATGTGGTAAAAATGGCAAACTCGGTCCCTTTCCTCCTGCACAGCCTGTCCAGAGGTTTTTCAGAGAACCTGTAGCTGGGATGAGTGTGGTCTCCCTCATCATTCTCCTCTCCCGTGACTTGCTTATTTTCAGGGCCAGCGGGAGAGGGTTGTGGTGCTGGGCCTTGCGCAGGGCAGGTGCTAATAGGTTATTGTCTGACTGCGATTCCCAGTAGACATGGAGCACTCCTGTTCTTCCCTAGAAAATCCTGGAATGAGACGAGGAGAGGCCAGGGATGCCTTGTGTGTAGATGAGGGAAGTAAATCCGTGTTGCTAGGAAGCATTCAGAAAGTTGTAGAAGTGAGTGAAAGGACTTACGGTGATGAAAAATATGTAACTAGTAAGCCTTAAAAAACAGTTACTAATTAAGTAGCTGGATGTTTCAGTGTCCAGGAAGAACCGTGTTGGAGCAATTATGCCATGCCGTTCTGGCTCACAAGTTTGCTGATTATGTCCATAACCCTATTTAGCCTGTTTTATCAAATCCTGTTCCCATTAGGGACTAATTTTTCCTTATTAATATGCATTGTACAGGCTGAGTACTGTGGCTCATGCCTATAATCCCAGCAGTTTGAGAGGCTGAGGTTGGCAGATCACCTGAGGTTAGGAGTTCGAGACCAACCTGGCCAACATGGTGAAACCCCGGCGCCTGAAATCCCAGCTGCCTGGGAGGCTGAGGCAGGAGAATTTCTTGAATCTAGGAAGCGGAGGTAGCAGAGTGAGATCGCGCCATTGCACTCCAGCCTGGATGACAGAGCGAGTTTCTGTCTCTTTCACACACACACACACACACACACACTCACACACACACACACACAGTCCCGTTCCTAAGCATCTAAGCACTCCAGCATAGGAAATGTCAGTGTTTGAGGGCAGCCCAGGTGTAGTGTGCTAACATAACTGTTGCTCTTATCCTTCTCCCTGTTTCTATAATCAGTGGGTACTTAGCATCAAGCTCTGACTCTGTTGACTATTGTTCTTTGGTTAGAAGGGTCCTAGAAATGTCTCTGACTCCATTAGAGGTAGGGTGATACCGGGTTTAATGGAGGAGGACCCTGGTGAACCAGGCACAGGGACTCCGGATCACTTTCCCTGCGACTCTTGATTCCACAGTCAACAAATCAAGTGCTGTCTTTGTGCTTGTGACATCTGCCGTCTTTCAGAGCTGTCAAAGGGAATCAGCCTTCCTTTTGGCGAGAAACTACCATCAGAAAAACCAACTGGAGTACTCGCAAATGTACCCTCGCAGATGGGGAAGAAGGCTTCTGGAGAGTGGGGCGGGCCGTTGCACCTCTGTCCACAGCTGCAGGGCTCCTCGGCCATCCAGACCCAGTCAGCTTCGAGATTAGAAGAAAGACTGTCTCTGATCTGCCAGAGCTGTGTTTAACTGTGGTGATCATAAAACCCTGGCGCCCAGGGGTGTGCGTCACCAACAGCAGATATTTCCTAGGGTTAGTCAGCTGGCGTTTTCTATAGTCTAGCTAAAGAATGTGCTGGCTGTTCTCGGGAGGCTCCACGTAGCTTGGGTTCTTACAAGGTATATGAAGATTCGGTGCGTGCATTCTTGGAGGAGAACCCTTGGGTCCTTTCTTGACAGTGCAATCCTGACACTGCAGTGGCTCTCCTAGGCATGAGTGGCTGGGGCTGCGCCTCCTGGCGTGGGAGGAAGGATGGTTTTTTCCCGCGCTGCTCAAGTGACCGCAGAGCTCTCCTCCTGCTCCATTACGGTTAATGGATCGTTCATAATCACCTGCGGATCATGTTGTTTGGATAATTTACCACCAAATGAACGTAATTTAGGTCAGCCTCAAAGCAACTTAGACTTTGCTAAATTGAGAGACAACAGCAAAAGTGCTTTGGCTTTTGGGACAGGCTCACTAAGAAGTCACCCAGAGCCATCTCACGGTTGTTTTCGTGAGTCTTAATTGTGGACTCTTAAGGAATTATAGTGTCCAACAAACATCTTGGTCATTTTGGACACACGTTTTGGGGGGAAGCGTAGCTCTCTGTGAGGGATCCTAGAATTGCCGAGGGAAGAGGTGGAGAGCTCAGACGGGCTCTGCTCTCTGCTACACGTGGTGCTGGGAGGGACTGGTGCGGCAGCGCACCCACTGCATGTCCTCTCTCTGCTCCGTGTGGTCCTCATTATCTTTTCTCTTTACTCTTCTTTTTTCTAGGCCCAAAGGGTGAAGCAGGAAAAGTAATTCCTTTACCAGGCCCCCCTGGAGCAGAAGGACTGCCGGGGTCCCCAGGATTCCCAGGTCCCCAAGGTACAGTTGGAATTCCAGTTCAATGGGATACCACGAGAGCGTCCTCCCGTTTTCCTCAAGCTGACTGTTGGTCTTTCCCACCACAGGAGACCGAGGCTTTCCTGGAACCCCAGGAAGGCCAGGCCTGCCGGGAGAGAAGGGCACCGTGGGCCAGCCGGGGATTGGATTTCCAGGGCCCCCTGGCCCCAAAGGTAACCCTGCCAGACAAGCCTGTGACTTTTGTGAGAAAAGAGGCAGTAAACATAAAAACGGCACACAAGTTGGTGCCTGCTGTTCAGGAGGCTTTCAGAAGAGCCCAGGCAGGCAGGGCTGAGGACAGTGACTTCAGTGGCTTCTGTGCCATGGCTGCCTTGCTATGTAGAGTTTGCTTGGGAAGATGGGACGTGAAGGCAGGGTAAGCTTCACGGGCATTGCCACCACGGCACTGGTGGAAACCCAGGCTCCAGGTGTTCGTTTTTATCCATGAGGAGGACTTGCAGTCCACCTGAACACGGCCAGGGTGGGTTGGGAGTTGGGGGAGCGCCCAGCAACAGGTGCAGGGAGTCGCGGGGAGGGGGCTTTGCCCTGGGGGAGGCGTTCACGGGTGTTAGAGCCATCACTTCCTGCTGGAAACTGTAAGGAGGTAAGGAGGGAAATTTCTTTTCGCCCCTTTTCACATTTCTGGGATCTACTTGTCCTTCAGGTAGACTCTGATTAGCAGACTTGTCATCAGGGCCCTTCTGTTGAGGACTGAGGAGAAGGAGCTGTGAGCACAAAAGGGGCGTGTCATATGAGGAAGTTTGTCTTCGTGCCACACGCCGTGCGGCCAAACTTAGGTTAATGTCCTCCAGTCTCCCAGGCTCTCTCCCCAGAGGCCAGGCCCCATCCCCCTCACTGCTGTAGGCTTCTAGCGAGAAGAACAGGAGACGACAGCCCCTGTCCTCTGATAGCCACACCACGCCACGCCCACCCACCCACGTGGCCACTTCCCTCAGGCTTGGAGGGCAGCAGAGTGTCCCTGTTCACGAGGGACAGGAGCTGAGGGCTGGCCACGTTCACTACTGCTTCATATTCTATCATTGCCTCACACAAGGTCTCCTTCATGAGCGGCCGTGGCCCACGTGGCATGGAGTGGCTTGGCTTTGTGGCAGTGAGGAGGGTGGTGAGGGCCACTTGCCGTCACAACCTGTCTGTGCAGAGCCCCACAGGGGATGTGATTCGGGCCTGTGCCACTGCAAACTTACAAATGACTGGACATTGGAGACCCCGGTGTTGCATACACAGGGTGTGAACTAGTGGCTGGCCAGCTTCACTGCCCCTCGGAACCTCCAGGGTGGGGCCCAGACAGTGGCCGTGAGTCCTTCAGTCTCAGATCCTCTGCCATCTTGAAAAGTGGCCCTGCCTGATAGTCCCCCGGGGTTTGTATTTCTAACGAGGTGATGGTGGTGCCCCGGCCCTGACCACATCTTGAGCAGATGAGTAAAAGTGCCCTTCTCATCTGCAGGTGCCAAGGGGTGTATTTGTTTTGTTTGGGGAGAGTAGGGCGGGAGGGAGAGGTTTGAAGAGAGGAGATGGGAGGGGGCAGGTGCTGGAAGAGGCAGTTACGCACCTGCCCCCTCTGCTGGGCAGTCTCTCCTGGCCTCTTCCAGCCAGCTCCGAAGGCCTCCGCGGGTGACTGTCTCAGGCCAGGTCGGCACATTTGGGCAAGACTAAAAGTGAAGAAAGTGGGTACGGGAATTGGAATTGGAGTGATTTTTTTTTTGACTTTTCAAAACAGGTGTTGACGGCTTACCTGGAGACATGGGGCCTCCGGGGACTCCAGGTCGCCCGGGGTTTAACGGCTTACCTGGGAACCCAGGTGTGCAGGGCCAGAAGGTGGGTGCCAGGCGTTTCCTCGATGACCGGTCTCCCCCATCCTTGTTATTAACCGGACACAAAAAATGCAGGTTGTGAACCTCCCAGGACACGTTGGGCCAGCGGGTTTTGGTTTTTGATGAAATAGCAGAGAATAGGAAGTATCAGAGTACAAAGCACATGGAAGTAACTATTTGAGGGGAAACCTTTGTTTCGATTTTATGAAATTGCATGACACATTTTCTTGCCTGTGTGTAAGCCGGAACTCATGGTAAAATACGTTTCTTACTGAGAGAAGCAGCTGAAAGCTGTTTGCAAGCCACTGTCCTCAAAGAAACCATGGTCAGCCAGGAGTGGAGTCCTTCAGTCTCAGATCCTCTGCCATCTTGAAAAGTGGCCCTGCCTGATAGGCCCCCGGGGTTTGTATTTCTAACGAGGTGATGGTGGTGCCCCGGCCCTGACCACATCTTGAGCAGATGAGTAAAAGTGCAGGTTTCTCAGCCTCACACGCCTGGCGTTCTGGGTTCAATAATTCTTTTCTGCGGGGGCTACCCTGTGCCTTTGTAGGGCTATTGGCAAGAGCAGCCCTGGCCTCTACCCATGAATGACCGAAAGGACACCCCCTTCCACCCAGTCACAACTGAAAATATCTCCAGACACTGGCAGATGGCACTAGGGGGGCAACATTGCCCCTGCCTGAGAAGTATTGGTCCAGGGTGAAGTCAGCATCCTCCTTGCCCTCGAATATTCTGCTACCAACTTGCCTATACTTGAAATTCTACTCAGCAAACGTGAGGGCCTACTGATTACAGTAGGCCTGTTCTGATTGGAAGGAATGGATGTGAAATTGCTGGAAGGCATTGGTACCAAATGGGAGAAAGGGCCAACAGCCATGGATAAACGTTGCCAGTGACGGCCCCAGGTCGGGCCTGCTCCCTGTCCATCAGGAAAGGGCAGGTCAGCATCACAGTGGCCACACCTCTGTCATCCCAGGGTGGCTTCGTCCTGAGAAATACCAAAACACCTGACAGCAGGGTGCCCTCATCTGGTGGCTGAGACCGAATAGAAGCCTTTGGACCTTTGTCTTTATACAACCCGCCACCAGCTTCCCCGATGACCTACGTTGCATTTGAATGTTTAGCCAACCACGGCAGCGTGTGGATCATCTTTAAACCTGCAAGACTTGGGAGTTAGTAAATGCCTGATGGAATGTGAATGAAAGATTTAATTCATGATTTAAAATTCCGTGACTTTTCAAGAATCCCTTTGATGGAGTTCCTTCCATTTTGAAAATTTCCTCCTGGGATGTATAGAGAAGTTTCCACTGATGTCCAGATACTCCCTCTCTGGAAATGTCATTTGCAGACAGGGGACACGGGTGGAGTGCTGTGATTTCATGGCCACCTGCTTGCTTCAGAGCCTGACATCTGTGCCTAAATCCAGGCTGTTTCCAAGGCGCTGTCACCCTTTATTTTAATCACCTGTATCTGTCAAAGCCCAGTGACTCATGCCATAGATTAAAATGTTTAATTTCCTGTGAAACCTTCATTTATCCAAAAAACCAAAATAACTGGTGTCCATGCTGGTCCTGGAGCCTTGCCATCTCTTAGGAAGGATTCCATTCACTACTCACAACTCATATTTTGCCTTTTATCAGTTACTTAGGGTCAACACTTTGTCACAGGCGCCAGGCTGCAGAATTGAGGGGGCATGCTCAGGTCAGAAGACTTGAGAAGAATGTCGTTTATTGGCGGGGAGCCTTGCTTTTCCTCCTTTGTAAAATGAAAACAGTGAAAGTTACCCACAAGCCTGAAAACGTGATAGGTGTGAGGAAGGTTTGCAAGGGCGTGAAAAGGGTTGAGCAGAGAATATTCTTACTGAATGCATTGGCACTGTCTGTTAAGTCTTCACTCACGCTATTGGTTTGATAAATATATGGACTTTGCAAATCAGTTTGCTTTGGGGATTTTCAGGGAGAGCCTGGAGTTGGTCTGCCGGGACTCAAAGGTTTGCCAGGTATTCCCGGCATTCCTGGCACGCCTGGGGAGAAGGGGAGCATTGGAGTACCCGGTGTTCCTGGAGAACATGGAGCAATCGGCCCCCCTGGGCTTCAGGGGATCAGAGGTAACTTTTTGCAGATCAATCCGGACAGTTTCAAGGACAGGATGTGCTTATGTTTGCATTCCCAGAGCCCCTGCCGAGTATGCTTGATACGTATTTGTTGAATGAATGATGCAAATCCTAGAGGGCTAGAGGTGGTGGCTTTCTGTTGCTGGGGCCATTCGTGTGCGTGTGTCTCCTATGCCAGGAAACACGCCACTGCTCCTGCACAGCTAATTCTCAATTTTTCTTCTCCAGGTGACCCAGGACCTCCCGGATTGCCAGGCCCCATGGGGTCTCCAGGAGTTCCAGGAATAGGCCCCCCGGGAGCTAGGGGCCCCCCTGGCGGACAGGGACCACCAGGGTTGGCAGGTGAGTGACATTCTTCTACAATTACCTCTTCTTAAAAGCCTGCTTTCCTGAAGCATGGGAGATGAGGTTGGGGTCCCCATGAAGGAAAGCTTAGCACAATGTGTGACAAAAAGAGAAAAAGTAAAACTTGAGTTTGTGAAAATAGGTTTGATGATTGTTTGCTGAAATGTAGTCCTAGATTTTTTTCCCAACCACTGAGATTATGTACCAAACAAAGAGACCTTTCCTTTACTGTGTACTCAATCACGTTTTACATTTTATTCTAACTGATGTCTCTAGATCATCCTTCCATAGGAGGGTTAATTAGTTGTGGATAATTTACGCTAATTGAGCCCACGTCTAGAGCCTAGCTTTGCCTTTGGCAGTAATAATCACAGAGTGAAGGTGGTGCATGGAGATTAGGGTAAAACACTCAGTGAATGGGGCTCAGGAAACGCTAGTCCTCGTCCTGAATACTGAGGAGAGGCCGTGGTGGTACCTAGGGTGTCATTGCTGACTATCGGTGACAGGAAGGAGGGGGCCTTTCTTTTAGAACAATAGCCATTTGATTATCCTGATGACCCAAACACCAGCACTTAGTAGATGATCCATTCAAGTCCCCGGTGTGGGCGTGTTCACGTGCTTCCTGAAGACAGTCATAGTTAAACGGAGCACTGTACATTGTAGATCATTCTGTACATTCTGCTGAAAGTTATTTGTATTTCACCCAACTGCAGGTCCTCCTGGAATAAAAGGCGAGAAGGGTTTCCCTGGATTCCCCGGACTGGACATGCCTGGCCCTAAAGGAGATAAAGGGGCTCAAGGACTTCCCGGCGTAACAGGGCAGTCAGGTCTCCCTGGCCTTCCTGGACAGCAGGGGACTCCAGGGCTTCCTGGGTTTCCAGGTAACTTCCGTCTGGATCCATGATGAGGACACGGCCTCACCTTACTCTTTTTATGACTCAGCATTTACTGTCAGCGTTCCGAGTGAGGAAATGTTCACAGTCCTTTCCTTTGGCCACAGGTTCCAAGGGAGAAATGGGCGTCATGGGGACCCCTGGGCAGCCGGGCTCACCAGGACCAGTGGGCTCTCCGGGATTACCGGGTGAAAAAGGTAGGAGAGCTGATAATCCCCAAAGCTCATCTGGTGTCTATTTCTCTGTGCCTCTTGGGAGGTTCCCAAGGTGTCGTAGATCATACTTCATTTTAAGAGTCTCATGCAAGAAACGCAAGCACGGGGCCAGGAGACCCCCTTCTTCCGGTAGGATTCCTGGTGCTCAGTGCATGTAGGGTTGAAAACTGTAATTAGCCAAGCAAATCAGAAGGAACTTGGGCACAGATGTGATTCTCCTTGTGAGAAATGGTGGAATTTTCAGCTATGCCAAAGACACAGGGACTGAGTCTTTAGATTCCAGTTAGCAACCCACACAGGTTTACAGGTCTTTATCTTTATTTCTTATCTTGTTATTTGAAATCGGTCCAAAATAATGTCTTTCAAAAAGAAATATTACATGTGAAAAGGTCATTTGCTTAGCAGAACGACAAAATTCGTATTCTATTATTTTGTATAGAACTGGGGGGCAGTATGAGTAAGAGTGATAAAGATGTGTAGCAAGGAGAGAAAATGTAAGTTATCTAAAGCCGGAAGCCAAGTCACATGTGTTAGCGTTATTAGCGAATAATGAATTGCAGAAAATGGCCTTACTGCGCGTTTACCTGGGGTCAGGTTCTTCTGTGTCTCAGACCCTGGCCATTAATGCCATTTTGGACAAGTTGTTTGTTCTTTGTGCCCTCTTTGTCAGCTGCCCTCCCAGTCAACAAGAATGTGAGCCTCCTGACCAGCTTTGCAACACTGGCCCAGGCTCACCGGTGGCTTCTCTTTCCTCGCAGGGGACCATGGCTTTCCAGGCTCCTCGGGACCCAGGGGAGACCCTGGCTTGAAAGGCGATAAGGGTGATGTTGGTCTCCCCGGCAAGCCTGGCTCCATGGATAAAGTGGACATGGGCAGCATGAAGGGCGAGAAGGGCGACCAAGGAGAGAAAGGCAAGTCGAGGAAGCTTTCTCACGGCCAAGCTTGGAGCCCCGTGTGCCTTTCTTGGGTTATCGGGTCCTCCATAAATAATACCAACCAGCCTGCGTTTCTGCAGCAACTTGCTTGCAAGCAAATGTGGGTCATTGCTATTTGCTTCTCTGATGTGTAGGACAAATTGGACCAATTGGTGAGAAAGGATCCCGAGGAGACCCTGGGAGCCCAGGAGTGCCTGGAAAGGATGGGCAGGCGGGACAGCCCGGGCAGCCAGGTATGGTGTGGAACTCCGGTCCCCGGCGTGGCAAGGGCTCGGGATGAGGCCTGTGTTCCCAGCTCTTTCTGTAGATGTCCACCTCTCAGATTGCTTTCTTTGCTGTTCTAGGACCTAAAGGTGATCCAGGCATAAGTGGAATCCCAGGTTCTCCAGGACTTCCAGGACCAAAAGGATCTGTTGGTGGCATGGGCTTGCCAGGTAAACCGGATGTAGAAGAGGGTGCTCTAGCATGTATGCCTGTGGCCCTGGTAGGGCACGTCTGCAGAATGAGACCCTCTTCAGCTGAGGAGACAGAATCCAGGCGGTTATGTCTTTCACACACATTCACATCCTCAGCTCTGAATGGGCCCCTGCTCAGGAAGGGGAGCATTTGATGATGGTATGGAGAAAACTCAACATCTAATGGAATAAAGCATGGGCCATATACAGTCAGCTTTTGGCGATCTCCAAGTGACCGTCTCCTTAGCTAGGAGCTCCCTAGGAGACGTCGGCTTCTTCCGGGCTTGTCAGCCTGAGTAGCTCGTGGCTCCAGAGCCCTTTGTGCTAGTTCAGAAGAATTCTCTGGACTCCTCCACTCCAATCCTGGACTGGCCTTCATGCTTTGCCATCAGTGCCTACTGCAGTGAGAGCAGCCGGGAAGAGAGTGAGGGAAGGGCTGGGCGGCGACGGTCCTCAGAGCTCCTCAGAAAGCAGAAGAGTTCAGATGGGAAGCCCGTCTTTCCATCTCCTCCTGTCTTTAGCAGGTGCTGTTATCACTTTATGAGTATAAGCATGTAGGTTGCTGATCATGCCCATGTGTGAGTAAGCCTGGCTACCAACATGCATCACAGAACCAAGTGTGCATGGACTCTGGCCCGCCCACCTCATGGAACCTGTGATGTCTGGCTAATGAGAGCTGGCTGTGTAATAAAAAACATAAGATCCATTTTTATGCTGTTGAGAAAGGAAATATTCTAGGCAGTTAATGTATTTCTTCCCTGTCTTAATAACATGATGGTCTTCAAGGACAGGAGAGACATTTCCTAGCATGGCTCTGATGTGATCTGGATGGCTGACCTGGGTGATCAGTCATGAGCCAATTGATAGATGAGGGATTTGCGCTCTTGTATCTCACTCTTGGCTGGTTGTGGAGGCACCTTTTCATTTGTTATCCCAGCACTAGCTAAGCTCAAATCAGGTTTCAATTGTTTGTGTTTATAGGAACACCTGGAGAGAAAGGCGTGCCTGGCATCCCTGGCCCACAAGGTACCCCTGGCTTACCTGGAGAAAAAGGTGCAAAAGGAGAGAAAGGGCAGGCAGGCCCACCTGGCATAGGCATCCCCGGGCTGCCTGGTGACAAGGTAACTGGCACTCAGCATGGAAAGGTCCCCTCCTCCCAGCTCGTGGGAGGCTGTCTGAGAAATGCTCAGTAAATACCTTAGCATCTCAGCGCACTCCGTGAACCGCAGCACAGAGTGATCCTGCAAGGAAACACAGGCCACCTCTCCTCCCCTTTGTATTCACTACCTTGCCCCCAAGGAAGAATCTAGAAACTGGTGAGAGGCTAGGGTGGGAGACAGCTGTTACTGGGGTGAAACAGAGAGGATGAAGGGGAAGAGGGACGGTAAGTGGGAGCCAGATGGTTGGCTCCGCTGTGCTTAAGTCTTTCCTCTCTTTTCAGAAGAGGACTTTGATTCTTTGGTGAGAAATCTGGAAATGGAGTTTGGCAATGCAATATTCATTACACCAAAATGTATACGGTTATCTAGAACATGCCTACAGATGCACGCGCATGGACAAATGTAAAGTTAATATGCCTGACTTGTACTTGCAGGGAGATCAAGGGATAGCAGGTTTCCCAGGAAGCCCTGGAGAGAAGGGAGAAAAAGGAAGCATTGGGATCCCAGGAATGCCAGGGTCCCCAGGCCTAAAAGGGTCTCCTGGAAGTGTTGGCTATCCAGGTAGGTGAGGGGGTCTTCTCTTGGACTTGGGGATCTGAAAAGTCAAAGAAAAGACCAAACTTATGGATGTTCTGGTGTTTTGTGTTTTTCTTTAGGAAGCCCTGGGCTGCCTGGAGGAAAAGGTGACAAAGGCCTCCCAGGATTGGATGGCATCCCTGGTGTCAAAGGAGAAGCAGGTAGAGGCTCCTCTTTGGGACACAGCCCAGGCACATAGAGAAGAGAGGCCAGGGTATGGGAGGCCCCAAGGAGTTCCCATCACAGATGGGGAACATGGAGGCCAGCTGTCCTGTGTCCCGTTTTCAGATGGGCAAGCTGAGGCTAGTGCAGGTGACAGGGTCATTCTGAGGTCTTGCCACCATCAGCATCTAGGACCCACATCCCCAAACTGTTTTTGTAGCTAACATGGAGTTTCAGGGACCTCCTCTTTGTTGTCGCCAGTTTTTGAGGGTCAGGGTTTGATGGTGTTGCTGAAAGTATGCAGGGTCCTTTCTGAAGGGAAGTCAGAACTGACCTCAAGGTGTGCTTGGGAGGGAATGGCTCTCTTAAAGGATGTCAGCAAGGAACCATTTGTATGGCATCTAGGCTGCTGTGAGAGGTTATGTGGGTGTTGATGTTGTGACTCTTCTCTTTGAGGTCTTCCTGGGACACCTGGCCCCACAGGCCCAGCTGGCCAGAAAGGGGAACCAGGCAGTGATGGAATCCCAGGGTCAGCAGGAGAGAAGGGTGAACCAGGTATGGCCCAGTGCCCCATTCCCTATCAGAATCAGCAGTGTCCACTCCCAGAGACCTTCAGACTGCCTGCGTTCAGTGAACAGAGCTGGGCACAGAGTAGCCCCGGGACTACACATCTTTGCAGCTACTTAAACACCGCTGTGGACATGTGGAGCAGGATGGGTTGAGAGAAGAAGAAGGGAAGGGGGATTTATTATCCCTTAAATACTTAGGCATCTTCCCCTGAAATAACCTGAGCTCTCAGTGGTGAGTCAGAGACACGTAAAATACCTGCTGTTAGAACAATTTCCACTTCCCTTGTGGTTGCTATGACAAAGCAAAGCAAAGCATAGCAAAACAACACTCTTTTCTCTGCCCAGCATTTCCCCATTTGAGGAACTGTCCTGGAAATACTGGTTGACCCCTGAGTCTGCTCCTATCTCTGATGGGCCACAACTTGGCCAGAACTTGGACCATAACTTGACCATAACTTGGGCAAAAGTGCAAGCTGTGATGATGACAATCGCATACACAGTAATATTCGTATTTAATACGAGAGAGATAAACACACCATTTGAAGCAGGTTACCCCTGAGCTGGGGGGACACTGGGAGGACCACCAAGAGCTTCCACTGCAACTGGTGCTGGCCTCTTTCTTAAGTTCATTTTTTTCATTCTATAACTTTATGTTATAAACATTCATTTTTTCTATACAAACCATTCATTAAAAATGCCCTGCACTCCTTTTCCCCCATTTGAAACTTCCCTCAAGCCCCTTGCTGACATTTGTCATCTCCCCAGCATCTGCTGCCCCAAATCTCTTTGGCTCTCGCTTCCTTCCTGAGAAGAGCAATTAGCTGGATGGTTGTCTGAGAAGCCCATTTGCTCGTCTCCAGACGGCAGCAGGAAACAAATACTCATTTGCACAGATCGTTTCTGCTAACCGCCACGATGGTTCTGAGCGGAAAGGTACTTAGAAAAAAGCACTAAATTAGGAACATCCAGTCAAGGGTATCTTACAGTAACTGTAGGAATGTCATTTTATTACAAGAGTGCAATGAACTAATATCCATGTGCTCTACAAATATACATAGTGTTAGTGCAGAGTTGACAGTGCTTTGTGTTGTACCTGCAGATGGATTGTTTAAGAGAAACATTGTGTTTTACCCTCATCTAATAGGTCTTCCAGGAAGAGGATTCCCAGGCTTTCCAGGGGCCAAAGGAGACAAAGGTAATCTTTGCTCACTATGCTCTTCCTTTTCAACTAACTGCTGCTGCCTGATGTAGCAGAACAGGGGGCAGCATCTTCAGGATGAAGCCCCATCCCTGTTGGCCAGGCAGCAACTGGGTGGAGGATGGGTGCTGGGCCCAGGCAGCAATGCCTGCAAGACACATGTGGTTCCCCTCTCATTAATGGGTCAAAATGGCATGCAGCCCACTCATAGTCAGAGTTATCTTTTACTTGGACTAATTTTATAAAAATCCAGCAGAGGAGGGAAACCCTTGTCATTTTTGTGTCTAGAAGGTCATCAGAATATTGAAATTGTGACTTTCTAGAACTGGTTATACTTACATGAAGGCAGGCCAGGACGTAACACATACCAAGAGACTAAAACATACCCTGGGTAGCCATGATGTGCTCAGTACCACGTGCAGCTGAGAGCTGGCCAGGAGCTTGGCTAGGCAGTCACCTCTCTCAGAGAGCTGAGCATTTCATGGGATGCAATGTAGACATAGAAAATACAAGGCATGTGAGCCACATGACACTGAGGAGAAGCCACTGGTGGCTGCAGCCGGGAGTTCACAGACAGCATCCGTGGACATGCTTATGGCAGGTGGCTGGGCTGGCTGAGTGATTCCACTCAGTGGAAGGAATCTGAAAGCCCTGGAAGGCCTGGGACTTCAGCTGAGAAGGAGTAGGGGCACGGAGATGCTGCGTCCCCTGGCCCCTGCTCTCTCTGAGACCCGCTCACCAGGTTTCCTTGGCAGACGTGTGGTCTGGCACTGGAACCCCTGGGTTGAGATGGATGGCGTGGTGCCCGGTGGGCTGCCTTGGGAATGGGCACTTCCCCGTCTCTGAACTCACAGACTCCCTCAAACACAGAGCCCCTTGCAAACGCACCTGCTCAAGGGGTCACTGCGGGCTGTTCCTGCCCTGCCTTTCCTACCTCACCGCGCGATCCTGCACGCTCTGTGGACATGCTGCACTGCCCTTGCACAAGCTCAACACAGTGCCTGGTGTGTTCACACCGCCATGTGAAATATCAGGGAGAACCCCCAGGAGAAGAGAATCCCATGTGACCGCTTGAGGTCTTGACCCTATTTCATTCCTTTTCCTTTGTTCTTGAAATAACCATAGAATTTTGGCATTTTTATTGGTTAGATTTGGATAATATGTTTAAAATTCAACATGGAATTTTTTTTCCCTACAAGCTGTTACTTTTTAACTTTTTAAACCTGCTCATTGGGGTTTCATTAACAGGTAATAAACTACAAATATTAAGGTGTACAACTTGATAAGGCTGACATAGGCCTACACCCATGAAAACAACCATTCCCACATTCCAGATAGCAAGCACAGCCTTCCCCCAAAAGTCTCCTCTGCAGCTTCATAATCCCTCCCTCCGGGCCCCTCCCCAGACCCCAAGCAACTGTCCAGCTGCCTTCTGGTCCTCTAGTTAGTTTGTGTTTTCTAGCAGTTTATGAAGGTGAAACCATACACTGTACACTCTTTTCAGTCTGACTTCTCTCCCACGACATAGTGAGTTTGAGATCCAGCCCCGTGGCTGCTCACTTCTCTCTATGGCTGCGAGGGTCCCGCTGTGTGGACAGAACATAGTCGGCGTGTCCATTCATCTGCGGATGGAGCGAAGCTGTCATTCAGCAGTGTGGTTGCTGCAGGTGTCTCTCAGCACAATTCAGATGCCTCTGCCATACAACAGTTCTTTTAAGAAGTGTAAACATGATAGCTGGGGTCCCAGCTCTTTCTCCAGCCAGGCCACGGTCGGATTCTAGTGTGTTAGTAAAGAGAAGGAAGGATCAGACACTTGCTGCCGTTTCCCCTGGTGGCCCTCGAAGCCCCCTCTGAGGGTCACCTGCAGGGCTCTGCTGCTGCGTTTCCCATCACCTCAAACAGTTTTTCTTGTTTAGGTTCAAAGGGTGAGGTGGGTTTCCCAGGATTAGCTGGGAGCCCAGGAATTCCTGGAGCCAAAGGAGAGCAAGGATTCATGGGTCCTCCGGGGCCCCAGGGACAGCCAGGGTTACCAGGATCCCCAGGCCATGCCATGGAGGGGCCCAAAGGAGACCGTGGACCTCAGGGCCAGCCTGGCCTGCCAGGTAAGGGCGTATCACCAGGGGCTGGAGCTGGGGACTGGGACAGAATTCACAAAAGGAAATAGTGTGAAAGAAACAGTTACATTCTCAATGGAGCTTTTTTATTTAGAAGTCTGCAGCATTTATTAAAGCTTAAAATTGTGTTTGGCCTCCATTGAGTCAAAGCTTTTCTTGTATGGTTTCTGTCAGGGAATTTAAGTAATTAGCGAGATGCAAGAAAGCAAATGTTTGGACAAGCCTGGACGCATGTCCGATGGGTGGCATTTGACTTAAACCAGCACAGCTCTTGGGTACACTTTTGGGTTCTGAACAAGACCCCTAAGGGGTGGCACAGATGCCCAGGCACCACTAGACCACTGGCCATTTTGGACACAGAGACAGCAGCGTTTCTATTCTTTCCCTCCCTCCCTCCCTCCCTTCCCTTTCCTTCCCTCCCTCCCTCCCTCCCTTCCCTTTCCTTCCCTCCCTCCCCCCCTCCCTCCCCCCTCCTCGATTTCTGTCTCAAGGGTTCACGCTGTTGGTCCAGTGTTGTATCAGCAAGGGACTGTGGGTGCCAGTATTGAGAGCATCACAGCCCAGGGACCCTTGTGCATATCTAACCCCGAATGTGTGGCTTTATTCTCTTCCATTAGGACTTCCGGGACCCATGGGGCCTCCAGGGCTTCCTGGGATTGATGGAATAAAAGGTGACAAAGGACACCCAGGCTGGCCAGGAGCACCCGGTATTCCAGGGCCCAAGGGAGACCCTGGATTCCAGGGCATGCCTGTGAGTTACTGATTTGTAGATTACTTTTTTAAAGGAGACTATTCTGACCACAAGTATTCATATGTGTCTATGTGTGTGCGTATTGTGTGTATGTGTATATATGTGTGTGTGTTACACTCCCACGTCCCCTCTAAATCAGTTCTTTCTTTCTTGCCAGTAACCCACATTTTTATTGGCATCAGAGTAGGAAACTATTGTAACATTTTTTACAATCCAGTTTTCCAAGAACCATTAAGAGGAAAATGTTATACTGCTGGAAATTATGGCTCAATGCCTACATTTAATACCTATTTACAAACTCAACATAAAAAGCAAGCCAGTGTCATTTTGCAAAGAACAATTCTGTAAAGTGAGCCCAGCCATCTCTTAGGATTGGCAGGATTGGGAATTGCAGTTGGAACAGTTCAAGTCTTGGAAGATGATAACCAGCCATAGCCAGCACGTCCCAGCTCGCTTTACTGACCTTATCCAGACGCAGAGTCTCAGCGGTGACTTAGACAAGCGTTCGGAGGAGCACATCTCAGGGTGCAATAAGTGACCAGCAGCTGTGCTGTGTGCATGCGTCTGTGTGTGATTTAACTTTGGTCCTTTGCTGTACTTGAATATATAACCCTTCTTAGCGGTGGTCATAGATTTTTCGTTGCTCTTCAGCTTAACCACATCCATGGCTAAAGGACTCTGTTTACGTGGCTTGCTCATTCAGATAGCTGGGTTAGCAAAGCTTTTTATTCTCTGTGCTTGTCTCTCTGTTTCCCCTCTCTGTCTCTATCTGTCTGTCTGCCTCTCTCTCTCTCTAACATACATTAGGAGAAAGAGAGTGTGTCAGGGGAGATTGGGAGCAGGAGGGATTTGACACAGACCTCTGCAGTGATCTGGAGTCAGCAGCAGTTTTCTGTTCGTCACGCGTTCTCCCTTAGAGGGCAACGGGGACTGCTCCTCAGCAGCAGAGACTTGGCTTAGAGTCATCAGACTACCTTCCCAAGGATGGCACAGAATAACTAAGCTTGCTAGGTGCACAGTACGTGGTGCCGACTTACTTCGGAATCAGGAAGTTATGAAGTGCTTGTGAATAACGGCACAGAACTGGCTCTAAGGAGTGCAATAGGCATGTCCACTCACTCCCTGTCCTCGAAGCTGTGTGCGTGTTTCCACAGTACAGTGAATGTGTATGCGAATGTATTTTGGGGTTTCCATTGCTATATTGCAGTTTTCCAGGAATGGAAGTGATGATAATTTGTCAAGTATTCATGTATTCCCATGTTTATTCCTCAGTAACATAGAAATATACCCCATTCCCGGCCAGGTGTGCTGGCTCATGCTTGTAATCCTAGCACTTTGGGAGGCTGAAGTGGGAGGATCACCTGAGGTCAGGAGTTGGAGACCAGCCTGGCCAACATGGCAAAACTCTGTCTCTACTAAAAATACAAAAATTAGCATGGTGGTGCATGCCTGTAATCCCAGCCACTTGGAAGGCTGAAGCAGGAGAATTGCTTGAACCCAGGAGTCAGAGATTGCAGTGAGCTGAGATGGTACCACTGCACGCCAGCCTGGGTGATAGAGCGGGACTCTGTCTCAACAAAAAAAAACCAAACAAACAAAAAAGAAAACAACAAAAAAAACAAGGAAAAAAGAAAAAGAAAGGAGATATACCCCATTCCTGCTGCCAATCAGTGCCTCCCTACCTGCCTCTGTATACATATATGTGTATAAATGTGTGTTTGTATGTGTGTTTATATGCATATATATTTGTTCGTTATTTTGGTTCGACACTTTTGAAGTAAGGCTAAGAAATGAATGTACATCAGAAATAAGACAGCTCGTTACGTGCTGCCCACCACTAGAGGAAGGAGCGACTGCATTGACCTGGGAAGAAAAGGAGCCCGTATTTTTAAATACACGAATATTACCACATTATAAAGGAAAATACTCCTTCTTTAGCATTTTTGAATTCTTTCCATGTTTAAAATCAGTTTTCAGTTAAGGCATGAAGCTAATTCTAAAGAAAAATGACTGCGCTTGTTGGTTGGGGGAGAGTTTCCAAAACAGATGGCTGGGTGGTGCTGTATGCCTGTGCTGCCGCCCCGCGTGTGGAGGGCATCCTGGCTCTGTCCGTGGCATCGTGCTGTGGGCTGGAGGTGGCCAGGGCCAGACGTTCGCCTGCTCCTCAGGAACGCCCCCTGCGATGGACAAGCAGAGGGGACACGTGGGAGGGACGCAAGTGCTGCTGCTTTGCAGCTTCCTGGTGGAGGCACGCAGAGGCTTTGTTATTCTATCATGTAGGAAACCGCAAGGCACCGTTTGTACACAACATGCTTTGCAAAACATTGAGGCTGTTTCAGTTTTCCAACTAGCGGGTTACGAGACTTAACCTACATGTCTTGAGCACGTCCCTACCTCTTCTTTGTGTGTCTAGGGTATCGGTGGCTCTCCAGGAATCACAGGTTCTAAGGGTGATATGGGACCTCCAGGAGTTCAAGGATTTCAAGGTAAGACAGTACAGGCCTTGCTGCAGCACCTTGGCAGCAGGAGATGCTGTGCGAGGAGCTTCCTAGTCTTCGGCACTTTAACGCTGATGGCACCGGCGCCATTGTGGCACGAGATACTGTTCTCTTCAAATTAAAAATGGCGTTTCTGTGTGGCAGCCCAATTTGTATGATCTTATGGATGCCTGCATAAAGGCATTCTGATTTTCTCCTTATGAATCAGTGGATCATTAACATCTCAATAAGAAGTCATGGATTTGGGCTATTCATTAATTTATTTGTATATTAAACAAACTTTTTCGGGGTCCGTACCAGCTCCCAGGCACTGCAGCTTTTACTGCTGAGTCAGGTACACATGAAAGGCGAATAAAACAGGCCTCAGCCTCAGGGTGTCTTGTAGTCCAGTTGGGGACATGTGTGAATCAGATTGTGACCAAAACACTAGTCCTCTGCCCCTCTGCTGGTTGGATTATTTTACCATTTGTTACGTGCTTATAAAAATGTAGCTTCTGGGTTCTAGAAAAAAGAGTTTCATCAAAAGTTTTACTGAAGTGACAGAAAGAATGCTGTTTTCTTCCTTGAAGGCAAATTGGAAATTTGTTCACCGTCTGTGTGTATGTATACATCTGTATATATGCATATATGTGTGCATATGTATGTGTATATATGTGCCTGCATAAGCAGGTGTGTGAATGTGTATATATGGGTATACATATGAGTATATGTGTATGTATATGCATTTATCTATGCATTTGTGTACATGTGGGTATGTGCACTAGAGAGAGAGGTATACATACACACATATTTGTGTATCATTGAGAATTCTGTGCAAAGATGATGTTTTTCCTCTGCTTAGGTGCAAAAGGGCTTCCTGGCCTCCAGGGAATTAAAGGTGATCAAGGAGATCAGGGTGTCCCAGGAGCTAAAGGTAGGAGAGTGTGTTAATCTGTGGCTACCTTACTGGTGCTTTGTGAAAATGTAAAAGCCATGAATGAACAGAATTGGGGTATTTGGTTTTTCACATTGTAAAATGACTTGAAAATTGTTGGAAAACAGTTGATTGAGAATTCTTTGCAGCAAGCTGGCATTTTAACATCCACTTATCTGGAAGTAGAATCTGATAAATCCAGGACTGAGGGAAACTCCAGGGTAGGGGTGCCTGAGGTTCTCGCTGACAAGCTCAGAATTCAAAAACTCCCCAAAGGCTCTAAAGTTAGCCTGAAATAAACCACTGAAAGTTATAATAGGAAAGAAAATCAATCTTGCACTTAGAGACGGGGTGCATTCTTGCTGCACAGTAAAGGGTTCTTCTGGGAATGGTGCTGTTGGCTTCTCTACCAGTGGGAGCCCACAGCATGAAGGCCCTGCAAACCACGATGTCATTTCACAAGGGAACGGTTTAAGCACAGTGTTCATCCTGTTTCCTCTCTGTAGAGCAGACTATATTTCTAGGGCATCGTTTAATTTTCAAAACCATGTTTTGGGAGAGAGAACGAGAAGCCACGTGCCCTGAGAAGTGGAGCGCCAGGAAGGAGAGGAGAGGAGGGTGTGTGGAAGGGGAGGGAAAGTTGAGGGTGCTGGGCTGAAGACAGGGAGGCCGAGGGGACCTCACACTTTGTGTGGTTCTCACCACATGCCAAGACCTGTTATGCAGAAGAAGGATTAAGTTCATACAGCACTCAAAGTTCAGGACCAGTGTCATCCTCTGCAGTAGGGCAGGTTTCAGATGAGTGTGGGAAAAGCACCCTCATCGCAGAGCGGCACTCTCCACATCAGAAGTGGGGACGCCTGGGAAGAACAAGTTTCTCTCCCCACCGGGAGGGCTGGCACGAGGCTGCGGGGATGGCTGTAAGGGGTCCAAGCCCAGAACAAAGTGGGAAGTTACACTGGTGCCCCGGTGCCTTTGCCAGTCCCGAGAGTTCAGGATTTCAGGTTAAGTAATAAAGAAAGATGTTCAGATCGGACATGTTTTGTGAAGACCTGATTCGGGTTTTGAGAATGGTTTTACCTTTGGGAGTATGTTCTGTTTGGATAGCTTCACTTGGGACTCTCCTTGTGAAGCTGTTTCCGCCCTGGCTAAGTGGACAGTGAAATTGATCAATGGCTTCCCTATTTCCATAGGTCTCCCGGGTCCTCCTGGCCCCCCAGGTCCTTATGACATTATCAAAGGGGAGCCCGGGCTCCCTGGTCCGGAGGGCCCCCCAGGGCTGAAAGGACTTCAGGGACCTCCAGGCCCGAAAGGCCAGCAAGGTGAGAAGGCTCGGCTTCTACAAGGTGGTATGGGGAGCCCAGAGGGGCGGTGGGCAGAGTTCCTCCTCGCCCATGTGTCTAAGACAAGTTTTGGGTAAACTTGTCATGATTAGACACACACATGAATATGACTTTCTTACCTCCCTTCAATGCATATCAAAACCCATGATATTTTTAAAGGGACCTAAAAAAATCCAGAAGAAAATGCAGGAAAAGCTAGAGGAAGACATAACAACACGTCTGTGTTCAGTTAGAAAAACATGGGCTCGAAGAACCAAACCAGATCGTTATCGTTCCCCCTCCCGCTCCTGCTCCAGATGGGGGTGGTGGGCACGGATCTGGAATGGCAGAAATCGGCGCTCTCCATCCGTGCCTGCAGGAGCACTGCCTGATTGGCGCCGTCTGTACTGTTCTCTGTTGCTTCCCGAAATCCTGACCTAGTCTTTCTGCCTGTTTGAACTAAACATCTCCTGTTTCAAGAGCCACTGATAAGGAGTGAGTGGGAAGTAAAGGAGAATGAAAACATTTAAAGTTGAAAAGTAGGATCGGTGAAAATTTAAAGATGCTTAACCATAAGCTGACCAGGCTCAGTGGCTCGCACCTGTGTAATGGCAGCATTTTGGGAGGCTGAGGTGGGAGGATCGCTTGAGCCCAGGAGTTCAAGACCAGCCTGGGCAACATAGGGAGAGTCTGTCTCTACAAAATAATAATTTTTAAAAAATGAGCCAGGTGTGGTGGTGCATGCCTGTGGTCCCAGCTACTCGGGAGGCTGAGGTGGGAGGATTGCTTGAGCCTGGGAGGTTGAGGCTGCAGTGAGCCAGCCTGAGTGACAGAGTGAGATCTAAGAAAGAAAGAAAGAGAGAAAGAGAAAGGCAGGGGCAGGGAGGGAGGAAGGGAGAAAGCAGGGGAGGGAAGGGAGGGAGGGAAAGAGAAAAAGAAAAAGGAAAGAAAGAAAGAAAAAGTTATGTACGTGAACACAAAAAACTATCCATGCCAGTATATCTGTTGCCTAAAAATTGAGACCCCAGAATATGGCTGAGAGGGAAATGTTTATCCCGTCTCTCATTCCCTCCACATTGCCTGCCTTTTCCAAACCAATCTGCCAAACAGTGAGCAATCAGGGAGAACTCAGAACGAGGTGCCCAAACACACCCCCATATGAATATCCAGCTGCTTCTGCAAAGTCTGCACTCGACTTTGTGGGAAGCAACTCCTGGTTGTCCAACAAAACGTTCTCACCTGCACTCAGACTTCATGCTTGCCTCCTGGAACACTGAAAGTGACACTTAAGAGAGGAAGAAAAATACTGCTTACTGCCCTATAGGATCATGAATTCTTTGTCCTCTATCTCAGGTGTGACAGGACTGGTGGGAATACCTGGACCTCCAGGTATCCCTGGGTTTGACGGTGCCCCTGGCCAGAAAGGAGAGACGGGACCTGCTGGGCCTACGGGTAGGTTGTGAGACTTCCAGCCTAATTACCCTCTACCGGGACCTGGGATAGAAGCAGCAGACCCAGGCAGGGGGAGAGCAGCCCAATGTAGCTGCAAGTGTTCCTTGAAAGATTTCCGAAGGAGTCTGTTTCTTAGGAGGAACAGGCTCAAACAGAAGAGCTGAAGGAGTGTCTTTTTCTGTGTAGAGACAGATACTGATCAAAGTGTACATTTCCCAGATGTTGTTGAAAGGCAGCCAATAGTGGTGGCCCATGTGGTTTCTTAAGTGGGATGTGAGCTGCAGCTATGAAAATTCTATTTCAGCAAAGGACAAGGGAAAGTAGAAATGAAAATATGAAAATAAGGCTAGCATTGGCCCAAAGACCTGAGATAAACTTGATTTGCTTCCCTAGGAGAAGGGACACTTGAGTGTCCCATATGGCCAAAAGGCTGAGGCCACTGACTTACTGAACAAAGAGCTCAGCCCAGCAGACCTGGGCGCAGTTTTGCACGCGGCACAATTAGATAGGGGACAGAAGCAGTCCTTGCCTGCGAGGTCCCTCACTGCTCCATTTCCATGTGTAGGCTTTGGGCTGCTATGGAAGAGAAAACGCCCTAAGATGAGGTTGTTTAATAATTCCATAATAATCCTCCCCGAGAGGAACCCCACAATTCCATGTGAATGACATGCATAGAGTCACGTCATTCATTTTCATTTTCATATATGTCATATATTCATTGAACTAAATTGTTCAAGCATCTGCTCTGCACCAACACTGTGCTTAAAAAAATATCTTGAGGTGCTATGTGAGAAGAAAAAGTTAGGACACCATGAAGGAGACCGGCGGTTGTATTTAGTTAGCCATGCATCTATTTTTGTTTTAGACTTTTTGATAACATGAATAGGTAGGATGCTTTGTGGAAATATATTAAAAACTCTTTGGAGAAAATGAGTTTGAAAGCTTTCAGGGGAGCGTGTTTGCAATTAGAGAAACTAATTTGTCTTCTGTCTTCCAGGTCCAAGAGGATTTCCAGGTCCACCAGGCCCCGACGGGTTGCCAGGATCCATGGGGCCCCCAGGCACCCCATCTGTTGATCACGGCTTCCTTGTGACCAGACACAGTCAAACAATAGATGACCCACAGTGTCCTTCTGGGACCAAAATTCTTTACCATGGGTACTCTCTGCTCTACGTGCAAGGCAATGAACGGGCCCACGGCCAGGACTTGGGTAAGACTCCCGGAGATCTGTGCATTCATTCAGTGTTGGTGTGTTGCGTGCCTTCGTGCACAGGGCTGGACTCGCCTCTGCTGCTGCGGTGAGGCAGCCATGAGTGAAAAAGCAGCCCGGTCCCATTTCCCTCCCTTGATTACAAATATCGATTCAACAGCTCCTGTGTTACTAACGGCAAGCCAAGAAATATAAAGGCTGAACGTTCGAAAATCTTTAATAAAACTTTAGATCTCATCTTCAGATTATCAAGTAGGATCAGGATTCCTGGAGTGCACTTAGTTTGCATTGTGCCGCTTAAACAATTGCTCTTTGTAAAAAAATGTCTACATTATTCTGTCGGAACTTCTCTACAGCTGCTGAGCTCTGCTCCTCTCGTTTAGATCATCAGAAAGCTACGGATCTGTCCCCATTATCTTCGTCTGCCCCAGATATCCTCCACCAAACTGTTTTAATTTTCTGTACCTTTAACTTTTATCAAGGTTAGAATCAGCAAGCTGCTATAGAAAGAGCATCTCTGCATTTTCTGCAAGACTCTTGTTAAAGACATCACCCAGTTTGTTACTGTCCATTGCATAGTTAAGTTCCCTCTAGCATTCAGTTTTAGGAAAAGGTTCTTTGTGCTGGTTAACTGGTTTTGCTTCCTTTCGTCAAAAATATCCTAGATAATTCTTTATTCATTTCCATTTCCGTGACCAGTTGACGATACGTTTTTGCTTGTTGTCCAGCTGACATCCACTTTGCGTGGAGATAGATTGGGAATTACGAAGACGACACCTGACCTGGTCTTCTCCCCTGTCTAGGCACGGCCGGTAGCTGCCTGCGCAAGTTCAGCACCATGCCCTTCCTGTTCTGCAACATCAACAACGTGTGCAACTTCGCGTCACGGAACGACTACTCGTACTGGCTGTCCACTCCTGAGCCCATGCCCATGTCAATGGCACCCATCACGGGGGACAACATAAGACCATTTATTAGTAGGTGAGTCAAGCAGGTGTAGGGACAAATGCATAATTGAAGAAGAAAAGTCTCCGGTCTGGGCAAGCACATTTTTTCCATTTTTCTCCAAAACGTTCAATCCATTTCCATTTAGTTTGTTACTTGTGATACCCAAGTTTTGTAATGGAAGTCAGCCATAAAATTATTTGACATAAAAGTCAGTTGGCTGGGCACAGTGGTTCATGTCTGTAATCCCAGCACTTTGGGAGGCTGAGGCCAGAGGATTGCTTGAGCCCAGGAGTTCAAGACCAGCCTGGGCAACATGACAAGACTTCACCTCTACAAAAAATACAAAAATTAGCTGGATATGGTGGTGCGAGCCTGTGGTCCCAGCTACAAGGGAGGCTGAGGTGGGAGGATCACTTAAGCTTGGGATATGGAGGCTGAAGTGAGCCGAGATCATGGCACTACACTCCAGCCTGAGCAACAGAATGAGACCCTGTCTCAAAAAGAAAGAAAAAAGTCAGTTATCCTCTTTTAAAATTATAGTGCAAAACCATGGCGAGATAATGCCAAGCTTGCCCCTGACTCACTGTGGCGGCTACCTTTCTTCCTATGAGCAAAGTGATGTCACTTGATTCTTCAGCAAGTGTTAGAACAGTGTTTCTCAATCTTTCCTTTTTTAAAAATAGTAACTTCCCCAAGGAGCCTTTCAAGACAATATTTCTGGAATCATTCCTGCCCCTATGAATTTTTAAAAAATTATTTTTAATTTTGGTAAAATACACATGACATACAATTTACCATCGTAATCATTTTGAAGTGTACAGTTCAGCGGCGTGAAGTGCATTCCCATTATTGTTTAAACATCACAAGCATCCGTCTCCGGAACCACTGCGCTCCAGCCTGGGCGACAGGAACGAAACTCTGTCTCAAAAGAAAAAAAACATTTATTGCTTAGAAATACTCAAAATAATAGTAAAATGGCCAGTGAACAAATTCATTTGACTAAGAAGCTATTCTGTAATTTTACTTTTTACATATTAAGATAATAAATGATAAAAAAGGATAAAAAGTTCTTTATATCCCCTTCAAAGAAACCAGCAGTCCTTGAATATGCAGAAAGATGGAGCGGTACCAGCTAAGAAGTGCCCTAGCTGAGCGCTTTTCAAGAGAAAAGGGAAAAGTGACGCGAATGCTTGAAGCGACTCCTGGGAACACTCCTGCCCGGCTGCCGTGATCTGTGCCTCTCGCCCAGCCCCTACCACTAGATGAACATGCCCTGTTTGGAGGATGACCAGAGTTGGGTGCCAGGCAGGTCCTGGCAGATCACAATTTAGTGAAAGAGCTATGCCATGTGGGACCATGGATCAGAAGGGCTGGAAGGCACCTTCTATGTGGGAAAATCTTAGCTCTTTGATCCCCTTACATGAAAATCTCTATCAACAGTTCTCTTTGATTTTTTTTGAGCTATAAGAAAACTTATCTTATAGGTCTTAAAATGGAGAATATCATTCATTACACCTCCAGAATGACACTTTTCAGAACACAGGCAATACTTCATCTGTGCCAGTGGCTGCCAAGTAGTGACTGTTTTGAGACTTTTCTTGCTTGGAACCCTGCCTGAGAACGAGAAGGAAAAGTGACAACTTTTGTGGGTTTCTTTTTTTAGCTTCCGTTACACAACAGGTAGAAAATGACCATTCGTTTCTATGTCTCCTATTTCTCTTCTTGACATTCTTGACATTTGACCTTGATTCGTTTGAAGACACAGGAGCTCTGGCACGCATTGGTGGTGTTCCAGAAACAGGTCTAAGTGAAGCTGTGTGTCTGAGACCAGCACTTCTGTAATGCATTCTCTCTCTGTGATTGCTTTCAGTAACATACCCCTGGTCTGTGGGCACCAACAAGAGTCTAAGATTTCTGATCGTTTTAATCCTGAGACAGACTTATAAAACTAGTGGAGATGCATTACACCTTAGAGTCTAAGCAACATTTTCCACTTAATATGTAATTAGACCAGAAAGTCCTGAAACGTCCCAGAACTTGACATTTCCAGATCTTTACATCTTTGTTAGTTGACACAAAGAAGCTCAGCTAAAGAGACCTTCCCAGGCGCATCCTTGAAGCCGCTGCCCTTGCATCAGTTCTGCCTCTGTCTCCCTCTTGTGAGCGGCTGCCCCTTTCTCCCTGTCTCTGAGCACGTAGGTTTCCATGGTTACTTAACTTAGTGGTTTCCCACTTCTCAGAACTTACAGGTTCCTTCTCAGGACTTCCCTTTCGAGAGATCCTAAAGCTTAATTTTAGAAATAGCAAATGACATAAAATCCTTCATTTCGAGCAGAAAAGGTGGTGATTTTACTGCTTTCATCCTGATACTAGGACACAATATTCTAAGTACTTGCTCGCTTTCTGCAGACAAGGCTCACGAGGTAACTACTACTGATTGCTAATTGCTCTGACGAAAAGACTCCGGCTTGAGAGCAAGGAGAGCCGCGTTTTAGTTCAGTCTTGGACACAGCTAACCCTGGCCTTAGTGTCTTCATATGCAATATGGAGAGTTTGGCCATGTGAATTTTCAGGAACCATACAGCTCTTTAAGCCTGCAGTGGGGCAGGACCACCCTCTCTATAGCCCCTTGAATCCATCAGCCCAGAGACAGTCTGAAAAAGACAAAGCTCTTCCCTCCAGGCTGTATTTCTAGGTCTCCTGTCTAGCAAACAGATGGCGGCAGATGTATAAGGCCAATTTCAGTCACTGTTGTTTAACTGAACCTTTTAATTTGTCTGCATTTGGGTGAATAAAATAGAAAATTGCACACCACACACACACACACACACACACACCCCAAGTCCATGGGAAATCAAATGACTCATTCAGCCCCACTCCCCCTTCTGATCCACTTTCATGCAAATGTCCCAGTGTAACTAGGTGTAATTATTAACACCATTTATAGTCATTTATCAGCATTGTTAACACTCTGTTCATTTTGTGACTCGAATGTAATTATTCACTGTTGGTGTTTAATTATTTTTTTAAACAAAGCATTATCCCACCATCAAGGGTTCCCATCATTGAGAGGGTCTTAGTCAGAACACTGTGCTGTTTTAATTTATGTCTGGTGCAGTCCCAAGGCTGAGCTGAGCCAGCCTGGCTTGGAAGTCATCCTGTCCTTGGGTGGATCCTCTGGGGGTCACTTCAGCTGCAGTGGATGCTGACGGCCTCGGACCTTGAGCCCCTGAGCCCAGGGGGCAGCCCTGAAAATAAGTTTCCCGCAAGAGGCCCATGTGGACATTCAGCCTCAAGTTCATTAAAGCCTGGATTATTTGTCTTACTCAACTCACTAAGTGCATTTCTTACACTAAAGATTATTTATGGCATCAGACAAACTGTTGCATTCCAGAAGGAGTAGCTCTTGGATTTCACCAGCTTTTTCTCTGAAGCATTCCTTGTGCTTGTGGGAATACATACTCATTGTTGAAAAGACTGGAAAAGACTCAGACGCACAAAGAAGAAAAGTCACCTGTAACCCCAGCCCCTCCAGGAGAGCCTCTGTTGGAGCTTGGCCTTCTTATTTTTCCCTTTTACAAGACAAATGGCTAAATAACGCATGTTGGATCTATTTTTTAAACAATTTTTTAGAAGCAGGTCTCGCTATGTTGCCCAGGCTGGAGAGTCGTGTCACACAGGGAGCATAGCTCCCTGCAGCCTCGAACTCCTGGCCTCAGGCAGTCCTCCTGCCTCAGCCCCCCGAGTAGCCGGGACAGCAGTCCTGAGTCCTGCCCTATTTGAATTGAATGTTTTAATTCTGAGACAGGCTTATAAAACCAACGAGGAGGTGCTAAACCTGAGTCTAAGCAGTGGGCACAACGTTTTTGACTTTGTGTAATTGGAGCGGAAAGACTGTGTGAGGACGCTGAGTGTAGGTAACAACTGTTGTGCGTGGAGGGCAGCCTCTGCCCTGCGCCCAGCTCTGCTGAATGTCTCTGCTCCGCTTCCAGGTGTGCTGTGTGTGAGGCGCCCGCCATGGTGATGGCCGTGCACAGTCAGACCATTCAGATCCCTCCGTGCCCCAGCGGGTGGTCCTCGCTGTGGATCGGCTACTCTTTTGTGATGGTAAGTGTCTGGGGAGATGTCATATTTCTCCGGAAGAACCCCACCCACGCCCCATAGTTGCCTCTGTCTGGTGCCTCCACGCCTTGGACTTCTCTGCATCTCACTGCTGAAGCCCCTCCTTCCTCCTCTGACCGTCCCCTTCCAAAGCATGTCCATAAGCCTGGCCTGCTCTGCGTGGCGACAGTAGGGGTCTCTGGCACCAGCCAGAACCCTCCTCTGCTCACAGCCAAGGGTGGGATGAGCATCTTCCTGGACAAGCAGGCCCGGGCCTCTGCTTCCCTGGGGGTGCTCCGCTCCCCTGGGGGTGCTCCACTCAGGTGCTCGGCAGCTCTGTTCCAGCTCTGGCAATGTGAACAGCTTCTCTATGCAACCAGCTTCTCCATACGACCAGCTTCTCTATGTCAGCAGCTTCTCCATTTGAGCAGCTTCTCTATATGACCAGCTTCTCCATATTATCAGTTCTCCATAAGTCTAGTTTCTCTATATGACCAGCTTCTGCATATGTTTCTCTACCTGACCAGCTTCTCTCTATGACCAGCTTCTGCATATGACCAGTTTCTCTATATGACCAGCTTCTCTCTATGAGGAGCTTCTCTCTATGAGGAGCTTCTCTATATGACCAGCTTCTCTCTATGACCAGTTTCTCTATATGACCAGCTTCTCTATATGACCAGCTTCTCTATATGAGCAGCTTCTTTATATGACCAGTGCTCTATATGAGCAGCTTCTCTACATGGAGTGGAGGCCTCTTTCATGGGAAGGAGGAGGAGAGCCTGCGTGTGGGGGTACACATTCTACTACACTGTGCACGAGCTTGAAAGCGAAAGCCTCCGTTAGGGAGGGAGCACCGAGGACTGGCTGTGGCCCTCTTGGGCTGGTGCAGCCTGAGACCCTTCCCACGGGGCAAGGACTGCTCTCCTATCCCCAGGGCTTCCCTTCCCCACAAAAGCCAACTGAAACAGAAAACAAGGCCCCTGTCTGATACGCCCATTGTAGCTTATTTTATTCTGTCGCCTCAGTTGACAGTATTAATTAAATATATCCAAGTCCTGAGGTTGTAAGATCAGGGTCCTCCTGGAATTTGCCAATTCCCAGTAAACACCCTACACACACATCTGCATGCTCATTGGAAGTCCTGGTTCCATCTTCACAGTGTCAGGCATGGGTAAGTTGTACATTTGACCCACAGATGGATGTTATTTATTATCTGACTGACAGGGAACAGGGCTTTGTAGCTATTTTCTTCTGTAAATTATTCCAATTGTAGAAAAAATTGGCAGGAAACCCATTTTTTAAATGTTTGAGTGAGGACACAATGCAGCTAGCAGGGTCGCCCATGGATGGCACAGAGCCTGCCCTGTGCCCAGCCATGTGAGAGTCTCTGCTGTGTGTGAGGCGCCCACCGTCACAATGGGGCATCATGGCGATTCCCTTCTACTGGACTTTTCTTCTGCCTTTCTACACGTTTTTTCCAAGTGTAGAGAAAGTAGGCAGGAAAGCAGTTTTTAAAGTGTTTGTGCATGGATACAATTTGATGGTGCGGTTTGCGGGGGTTGACTGTGCTGCAGTTAGACTCTTCCTGCCTCAGTGCCACCACCAGACTAACAGGCTGTTCCAGTGATTCCAAGTGCTGCATTGTGGCTACTTGATCGAGAGAGCCAAAAAGGTTGAAAATGCTGTCTAGAGAAATCAGGACACTAGCAATGATATAAGAAGCCATTTTCATTAAAAGGGAGATGGGGTTTGTCACTCCATAATCATGAGAAATACTAAGTGGACTCTCTGTATGTCAGAGGAAACCCACAGTTGCACTGAGGAGCCACAGGAAAGCCATTGCTGCCACCAACCCTTGTCCGGGTGCCACACAGACCTGAAACAGGGACTGCCTGTAATTTCTCTGAATCAGGAGCAAACAACAATAGTGAGCTTCTAAGAACAGTGTCTTCCAGCACCTCCTCTGAGTTCTCAGGACGGTGGCTCTGCTCTGGAGGTCTGGAGACCCCTGTCCTTGCCTCTGCTCCACCTTGAAGCTGTGTGATCCTGGTCATATCCCAGAATGTCCTCATTTGGAATCAGTGGTCTTAGCCTTGTCCTCAAAGGCCCCTTGTGTCTCCAAAATTCTTGAGTTCCCATTTCTCATATCTGAAATAATAGTCACGGGGATCCATCGTAATGTCTTAGTCAAGGTTGTGTGTCATTCATTTTAAGGCCTTGGTTTCTGAGTCCAGGTAGGTCCTACTTAAACCTGCTAGACCAAAATGCAATTTGATGAAGTTACAATAGTAGCTGTTTTTCTTTCTCTTTTTAAAGAAAAAATATTGATGATTATTCTTTACCTTATTATAAGATAAACAGCATCTAATACAGCAAATACAGGAATGCATTTGTGAAGTCTGATTCCACAGCAGTTGGTTACAGCATCATTTGCACATTTTGGTATTGCCTTGTGCTCCACATTAGAATGGGTTAGAGTGTTTCAAAACTAATACACAGCGAGCACATTTAAACTCTAATAAAGCTGGGCTCATCACCTATTTGGGGAGCAGCTGTTGGATGTTCCCTGGTGCCCTGTTGAGCACTACGGGCACCCCCAGCCATGTGGGGACAGACTGGCTGGCCAGCGCGAGCATTTGGGCACAGTGTGTCCTGTGGTGATCACACGAGGCTACAGTATATGGCTTTCCAGAGGGAACACCCTGGCACCTTCCTGGGAAGGATCGATCTCTCTCCGGGTGTTTGGGGAGGGAACCTCTGACTCATGGCTTGCATCTGTTCCGCAGCACACCAGCGCTGGTGCAGAAGGCTCTGGCCAAGCCCTGGCATCCCCCGGCTCCTGTCTGGAGGAGTTTAGAAGTGCGCCATTCATCGAATGTCACGGCCGTGGGACCTGTAATTACTACGCAAATGCTTACAGCTTTTGGCTCGCCACCATAGAGAGAAGCGAGATGTTCAAGTAAGTGGGAGCGCTGCTCTTTTGCAGCGTGCTGGCCCCTTTGTGGCTTTATTTTTTAATCATCTGTGATCCATAACAGCTTCCAATGCAAAGTCTCATAGGTGGTTAGTAATGAATATTTGATGCTGCTCGACATGGGCAGATGACCAGGATGATTTTCAAAGGCAGACCCTGGGTCATAGGTTTAATTTTTCATTTACTGAAGAACCGTGAAAGACAAAGGTCGTTTTCCATTTTTTTTTTTCTAGGTGAATGTACTAAAATGTAATTAAAGCAACTGAAATCTCCAAACAGAGCATGTTTAAAACACAGTGTCTTGAATAATCCTGGGAAGAAGTGAGCAGCCCTCATTTTCTTCCCACTTATAACCCTGAATGTAATGTGCACTTTGTGTAAGTTCTGAGTGACTTCACAAGTTATTTTTTTAGACCTGTGCAAATAAAAATTAATTTCAGCACAAATTCAGCTGAAATGGAGAGGGAAGACCCTTCCTTTCTTTTCCATTACCAAAATCTCACCTTTAAAGACTGTCCCAAGTGGCTGCTAACCTTGCAGGAGTTGACTGGGAGCCGGGCGGCCCCCGAAGGCCGGGAGCGAATAATGAACCCTCTATCCCAGCACCAGCTGCAGCTCCCCCTGGGGCCCACCAGGAGGCTGGCGGAGCTGGCACTGTCGCTTACTGTTCATTTCCAAAACAAGTGCTTCTCACCCTGGAGATAAGCCTTTCCGTCTTCACCTTTTTGGAGAGAATTACATGGAACTCTGCTATGGTCCTGCCTCGTTCCAGCTTAGATCATAAGAGGCAGAATAACATGCTCACTCCTCTTGTTACTCATCCAAAAAGTGCCATGTGCCTAACTGGTGGTTCATTAGAGGCTTTCAGGGAGCTGGAAACTTGACATCAATGCTGCAAATAGAGTTTAGCCATTCACTACCAAAATGAGCGCACTTTGTTCACGCTCCAGCCCCTGGCACGTCCTCTTCTAGGGTTGATAGGTAATGATGGGATTTTTTTCTTTTGAACCAGCAGCCTGATACAATAAACTAAAATGTTTTCTGGAAGAAAATTAGGCAAGATCCCATTAATTTAAATAATAAATTTGAGGGCACTAGAATTTACACCAAAAGTAGTTGAAGTAAGCAGCCTCAATCTTAGGACCAGGCACTGTCATGAATGACTATTTTAATTTTAATAGAATTTTCTCAGTACCAATTTTGGTTCAGATTTTACCTTTTCAGTAATCAAAATAATGTAGAGTTCCTAAGCTTGAGAAACATCTGGGACATTAAATGTCTTTACCTCTTTTGGGCCTCAAAGCAGACCATCTGCATAGAAATCCTTCAAGAGTTTTATAAAAGTATTTCGAGGTCTAGGGAATTACCCCGGATTTATTACTCATCACATCACTCCCCAAATATTTAATGAACACTTACTATGTGTGCAAAGTGTTGCAGAGAATAGTATCTTCTTCTTACCCTGGAGATGTTTATGATCTAGTGGAGGAGGAGGAGGCAGGGAGGCACAGAGGGGAATGCCCAGGGCTTCAGAGTCAGACGGATGTGGCGGGACTTCAGCTGTGCCCTGCGGGGCTGAAGTGTGCACTGGGCAGGTGTCAGGGCCTGGGTGTGCAGCTGGTACTGCGCAGCGCTCTGTGTGCATGAGGCCACACCTGCACTGTGCCCAGCACATCTCTGCTCACGGTAAGGTGGACAGCAGTCACTGGGAGGCACCAGGTTGGGGCCTGATGCCGGGGGCTGGGCCGATCCCTTTGAGATTTCTGAGCAGGGCAGGCATGCCATGTTTCTGATGTGCTGTGAGCTGATGGCCAATGCTGTGTCTCTGTGTTATATTGCAGGAAGCCTACGCCGTCCACCTTGAAGGCAGGGGAGCTGCGCACGCACGTCAGCCGCTGCCAAGTCTGTATGAGAAGAACATAATGAAGCCTGACTCAGCTAATGTCACAACATGGTGCTACTTCTTCTTCTTTTTGTTAACAGCAACAAATCCTAGAAATATATCCTGTGTACCTCACTGTCCAATATGAAAACCGTAAAGTGCCTTATAGGAATTTGCATAACTAACACACTCTGCTTCATTGACCTCTACTTGCTGAAGGAGAAAAAGACAGCAATAAGCTTTCAATAGTGGCATACCAAATGGCACTTTTGATGAAATAAAATATCAATCTGTTCTGCAATCCAATGCACTGATGTGTGAAGTGAGAACTCCATCAGAAAACCAAAGGGTGCTAGGAGGTGTGGGTGCCTTCCATACTGTTTGCCCATTTTCATTCTTGTATTATAATTAATTTTCTACCCCCAGAGATAAATGTTTGTTTATATCACTGTCTAGCTGTTTCAAAATTGAGGTCCCTTGGTCTGTACAAATAATAGCAATGTAAAAATGGTTTTTTGAATCTCCAAATGGAATTACAGACTCAGTAGCATGTTTTCCAACCCCCAAATAGAAATTTCTGTCTTTCTGCTCTGTGTGGTACTATGCAGCTGCTTTTGCAGAAATCACAACTTTCCTGTGGAATAAAGATGGTCCAAAAATAGTCGAAAATTAAATATATATATATATTAGTAATTTATATAGATGTCAGCAATTAGGCAGATCAAGGTTTAGTTTAACTTCCACTGTTAAAATAAAGCTTACGTAGTTTTCTTCCTTTGAAAGACTGTGCTGTCCTTTAACATAGTTTTTAAAGACTAGGATATTGAATGTGAAACATCCGTTTCCATTGTTCACTTCTAAACCAAAAATGATGTATTGCCAAAACCAAACCCAGGTTCAGGAATATGGTGTCTATTATAGTGAAACATGTACTTTGAGCTTATTGTTTTTATTCTGTATTAAATATTTTCAGGGTTTTAAACACTAATCACAAACTGAATGACTTGACTTCAAAAGCAACAACCTTAAAGGCCGTCATTTCATTGGTATTCCTCCTTCTGCATCCTGGCTTGAAAAACAGCTCTGTTGAATCACAGTATCAGTATTTTTACACCTAGCACATTCAGGCCATTTCCGTGGTTTCTCATGAGCTGTGTTCACAGACCTCAGCAGGGCATCGGACGGACCGCAGGAGGGCAGATTCGGACCACTAGGCCTGAAATGACATTTCACTAAAAGTCTCCAAAAACATTTTTAAGACTACTAAGGCCTGTTATGTAATTTCTTTAAATGTGTATTTCTTAAGAATTCAAATTTGTAATAAAACTATTTGTTTAAAAATTAAGCTTTTATTAATTTGTTGCTAGTATTGCCACAGAATCATTAAAAGAAACTTACTGCACAAGCTGCTAATAAATTTGTAAGCTTTGCATACTTTAGATCATTTTGATTTTGCACTTCTTCCAAATGAGAGTCACAGACTGGGGGTGAGTTATAGTGATTACAACAAGGAAAAAAAATATTGGTGTTCTCTCTCTCTTCCTCTTTCGCCACCTCCTCATTCCCTCCCTTGCATTCTTCCATCTGTCTCCCCACACAGCTGCCATCCATCTCTCCATCCACCATTCATTCATTGTACAAATGCCACTTCCCAGGCATGGGTTAAATGTGAGATAAGCAGAGATGAATAGCACACATACATAGCCATTAAGGGTGAATCCACTGGGGGCTTGGAACTGAGATTTTACTTATACAGTAGATAGGAGTGGAGCAGAGGGCTGGATTCCAAGTATTATTTGATGTAGAAAAAAAAATAGATGGCAGATTTCTTTTCCCTAATGACTTAAGCTTCAGTTTGAACTGGATCAGAATACAGTCCGTGGAGAATCAGTGTTACTGAATACTCAGGGAAAAGCTCTCAATATGGTGATGTTCTCAGTTAAGTCACCCACCAGAGCTGCCGTGAAGACAAAGGACCGCAGATGAAGACAGCACGGTGCTCCAGGCAGCCCATGCGGCAGGACTCAGTTCGTCACCTTTTCCCCACCTTTGACAAAACCAATGAAAAGAGTTCTTTTACTCTCCTTAGTATATAGAACAGCAGAGAAGAAAATTAAAATCATTAGGCATAGTTTCTACTGAAGTTACTGAGCGGTATTAAGCACTTTAGAGCATTTTGTATGTGTATATATGTTTTGTATACAAAATTTATATATATTTATGTATATGTGTATATATGTAGTATAACATATACAAACTTGTATCCAAAATTTTGTATACAAAATATGTATACATACATAAATTTGTATCAAGTTCATTTATCATGTTTGTTATATACAATTCAGTATCCCTAGGGAAGTACAAAGAAGATAGGACCCTGTGGATCCCAACATTCAAATCCCATGAATCTTATACATGTTATTCTGAAGCACCTTTTATGTGTTTAAATTAACTTACAGTATAACTGACTTATTTGATGCACAGTTCTGTGAATGTTGAACATATAAATAGGTTCATGTAGCCACAACCAAATCAGCACACAGAACAGTTTAATCACCTAAATCCTCCTTCAACCCCTACCATGTATAGCACTCTCATGCACCCTAACCTGGCCATCATCCATGGAAGTCTCCCCCATCATAGATCGTCTATTCAAGACTGGAATAATAGATTTTTGAAACGGTCTTCTTTCACTCAGCATAATGTATTTGACATTTCCTCTAAGTCATTATGTGTATCAACAATTTATTCCTTTGTATTGCTGAGTCAGATGGCATTTTGTAGACATACCACACTTATCTGTTCACCTGTTGAAGGATATTTAGGTTGTTTCTGGGTTTTGGTGTTTATAGATAGAAATAAACATTCACATTCAGGTTTGCATGTGAATGGAAGTCTTCATTACTTTCGGGTAAATGCGCAGTGCTGTTAAGACAGCTATGTCATCGGGAGGGTGTGTTTAACGTTCTAAGGAGCTGCCAAACCACCTTGCAGCATGGCTGCACCGTGCTGCCTTTCCAGCAGCAACCGATGCGGGCTTCAGTGACTTCACATCCCCTCCAGCATTTGGCATTGCCAGCTTTTTTTTTTTTTTTTTGTGGTCTCCTCACAAGTATATAGTGGTATTAACTATGATTCATTTGCATTTCTCTATTGGTTAAAGATGTTGAACATTTTTTGCCTGTCTGTATATCCTTTTTATTTTGAAATATCTATTAAGCCTTTGCTCAATCCTCAGTTTTTGTTTATTTTTTTTTTAGATGGGATCTTACTCTGTTGCCCAGGCTGTAGTGCAGTGGCACAACCTTGGCTCACTGTAACCTCCACCTCCTGGGCTCAAGTGATCCTCCCACATCAGCCTCCTGAGTAGCTGGGACTACAGGCGTGTGCCAATTCACACAGCTAATTTTTTTGTATTTTTTAGAGACTGGGTTTCACCATGTTGTCTAAGCTGGCCTCAAACTTCTAGACTCAAGTGATCTGCCCAACTTGGCCTCCCAAAGTGCTGGGATTATAGGTGTGAGCCACCACACCTGGTTCCTTTGCTCAATTTTTCAATTGGACTGCTCGTTTACATGCTGCTGCATTCTGAAACCTATTTGCACATTCTGATTACAGGTCCTTGCCCACACTTAGGATTCTCCGATTTTTGATTATAACCATCTTAGTGGATATAAAAGGGTCATGGTTTTGATTTGCACTTTCATGATGCTGTGCATCTTTTTAATGTGCTTCTTGGCTATTTATATATTGGGTAGACATTTGAAAGGTCTACTCAATTTCTTTTCCATTTTAAATTAGGTTGCTTGTCTTTTTGTTATTTATTTATTTTTGAGACAGTGTCTCACTCTTTCACCCAGGCTGGAGTCCAGTGGCACAATCATGGTTCACTGCAGCCTCAACCTCCTGAGCAGCTAGGACTACAGGCATACGCCACCAAACTCAGCTAATTTCTCTAATTTTTTTTTTTTTTTTGTAGAGATGGGGTCTCATTATGTTGCCAGGGTGGTCTCAAACTCTTGCCCTCAAGTGGCCCTCCTGCTTGGGCCTCCCAAAGTATTGGGATTACAGTCGTGCGCCACCGTGCCTGACCCATCTTTTTGTCGTTTACTTGTAAGCATTCTTCATATATTCTGAATAAGAGACCCTTATCAGACATATGATTTGCAAATATATTTTCTTATTATGAAGATTGTCTTTTTACTTTCTTAATAATGTACGTTAGTGCACAAAGATTTTCGTTTTTTCATCTATTTTCATCTGTTGCTCATGCCTTTAGTGTTATATCTAAGAATCCATTGCCAGATCCAAGGTCATAGATATTTACTCCTGTGTTTTCCTGTCTATTTCTTCCTTTTCTTGTTTTACACACACACGTGCACGTGCGCGCACGTGCACACACACACACACACACACAGAGTTTTTTTTTTTTCTTGCCTTTTTGTACTTTCCAGAATTTTTACTACAATGTCAAGAGTGGTAAATATGGGCATTCTTCCCTTGTTCTTGATCTTAAGAAAAAAACATTTAGTCTTTCATCATTAAATATGATGTTAACTATAGGGTTAAAAAAACAACAACAGATGCTTTTATTCCTGTAAGTATCATGAGTGGATATCAAATGTTGTCAAATGCCTTTTCTGCATTAACTGGTGTGATTATATGGGCTTTCTTCTTCGGATTGTTAATACCGTGGATGAAAGTGATTGATAATCAAAGATCAGACCAGCTTTATATTTCGGGGATAAAGCCCACTTAGTCATGGTATATTATTCTTTTTACATATTGAGCATTTGATTTGCTAGTACTTTACTGGGGTTTCTTGTGTCTGTGTCAGTGAAGTGCTTTTAACTTTATTTTCTTATATTATCTTTGGCTTTTCTGTCAAATAATGCCATTTGCCAAAAAAAAAAAATAAAAAGCTGGGAAATGTTCCCATCTCTTCTGTTTTCTGGATGGAAGACATTACGTAGAATTGTTATTATTATCCTTTTTTAGGTGTTTATTGGAATTTGCCGATAAAACCATTTGGGCCTACAAATTTCCTTTCTTAGTAGGTTTTCAACTATAAATTTAATTTACAAACAGTTATAGGACTATTTAGGATATTTATTTCATCTTGGATGAGTTAGATAACTTTTTCTTTCAAGGGCTGGTTCATACTAAGTTGTCAAATTTGTGTGTGTAGAGGTATTCCTGCTATTTCCTTACCTCTATGTCTGTGAAGCCCGTAGACGCATTAATTTTTTCTTTTTTGGTATTGAACATTTTCATCTTCCAGCTTTTTCTGTGTCAAATTCATTAGAAGTTTGTCAATATTATTGATATTTTCGAAGAAACAGCTTTTGGATTTACTGATTTTTTTCTATTGTTTTTCCACTTTCAGTTTCATCAATTGTTTTTCTTATCTTTATTATTTCCTTTCGTGTTCTTATTTTGTGTTTATTTTGCTCTTCTTTTCTAGTTCCTTGTAAGGAACTTTTCATGTAAGCTTACATGATTGATTTGAGACTTTTTTCTTTTTAAATGTAAGCATTTGATGCTATATATTTATTTCCCTCTAGGCACTGATTTACCTGCATCCCATGAATTTTATGTTGTATTTTCATTTACATTCAATTCAAAGTAAGTTTTAACTTCCTTGATACTTCCTTTGATCCACGGTTTATTTGGAAGTATGTTGTTTAGTTTCCAAATGTTTGTAGATTTTCTGTTATATTTCTGTTTTCAGTATCTGGTTTAATTTCATTATGGTCACAGTACATACTACATATGCTTTCAATAATTGTGCATTCGTTAAGGTTTCCTTTATTCTTTGTTGGTGAACGTTCTATGTACAATTGAAAAGAATATATAGTCTATTAGTGATCGATAGGTTGTTCTAAAAATGTATGATTTATAGAATTTATGATCCACTTGGTTGATGATATTGTTCAGTTCGTTTACATCCCTGTAATTTTCTGTTTATAGTTCTGTCATTTACTGAGAGATGAATGTTGAGGTTTCCAATGTTTTTTATAGATTTTAAAATTTCTTCTTTCAGTTGGAAAAGTTTGCTTTTTCTATTTTTAAGTTCCATTATTTTGTGTGCACCCAGTTAGTATTGTTCTGTCTTCCTGGTGAGTCAACTATTTTATCATTATACTATCTGCCTTTTTGTATTTGAGAATTATTTTTTGCTCCAAAATCTACTTTATCTAATATTAATATAGTGACTCCATCTTTCTTTTGATTGCCATTTGCTTGATAAGTCTTCTCTACATTTTTATTTGTGCCCTATCTATATTATTATATTTGAAGTGAGGCTCTTGCTGACAACAGATAGTTGGGTCATATTTTTCAAATCTATTCTGGCAATCTTTGCCTTTTAATTAATGTATTTAGACTGGGCTTCAGTTTAAAGTGATTGGATTTAAGTCTAGCTTTTTATTATTGGTTTTCTACATCTACTGCTGATTTTCCCTTTTCCTGCCTCGTTTTGTTACTTACACATTTTCTAGTTTGCTATTTTCGCTTACTTGCGTTGTTTCCTACATTGTATATTTTTAAAGCTCAGGAGAAGAAAAGTCTTTCATATTTATCTATTTCCCATTTATATTTTACTTCTTTTATTCTTGATATTTCAAAGTGTCTTTCTTTATCGTTTTTCTTACGTCTAAAAAACTTCCCTTAACAATTCTTTTAGAGTAATATGTATTCTTTCAGTTTTTCTTCATTTGAAAAAATGTCTTTATGTCAGCTGTACCGGGGATTTTTTTCACTGGACATAGAATTCTAGTAGTTCTTCTCCTTCAACAATTTAAATCTATTGTTTACTTTTTTTCCTTCTGACCTCTATTTAGTTTCTGATAAGAAACTGAGTCATTCAAATCACTGTTGCCTCTAAGTCATGGGCTGTCTCTGGCTACTTTTAGGATTCCTCATTCTGTTTAATTTTCAGACATTTAATTATGACATGTCTGTGTGTGGACTGGATTCTTGGGTTTTGTGAGTCTGTAGATGTATGTCTTTCTCCTATGGAAGATGTGGGTGTTTGGGGGTTTTTGCAGGCCAGTGGCTGGGTCAGGCACCAGACTGCAAGTTCTAATTCACATTCTGTAGGTTGTTTTTGCGGTACGATTCAGATCTGTCCTGCATGGGTGCCCCCCAGTGGACTGCCTGGGTGTGGGCAGTGTGGGCGGTTTTCAGTTTGGTAGCTGTTCAGAGTCAGCTCTATGCATGCACAGATCAAAGATGAGTCCAGGAGCTCACAAACAATTGTACGGGTTCTCTGTCCCTCATACCATTCTCCTCCTGATCTTACCAGTGCTTTCCAGTTCCTAATACTCCTCTTGTAGATCCCTTGTTTCTAAAACCGGGTCTTTATTTACTCTGCACATAATTTCTGTGGCTGCAGCCATATCTGGCCTAAACGGCAGGAGAACTGGAGAAAAAATAAGGTAAAATTCCCCCGCTTTCGTGGTACATCTAAATATGGTTTTCTTCCCCAGTATGTCTGCTACTGTTCGCTGACAGAGTCCTCGAATGGCTGCTCCATGCACTTAGCAGGAGGGACAGGCTGGAGTGGCCTGCTCAACTTTATCTGGGCCTGGCACCAGCCGCAGTAGCAACTTAGAAGCACACAGAATACCTGTTTTGATGGTTTTAAGTATGATGATGATAAACAAGAGAATCAAACTGTTCTACTTTGGTCATTTGAAAAAATCTTTCACTCTCTTTTCTAAAGCTTGAACACGCCAAAATCTACCGACAAACTGTCACTCATGGCTTTTCTATTTTAATAACCGGATGCTGACTCTTTCCCTGCACTGTTTCATTTGAGCTAACTGGACTTTAAATCAGATGCATTGGGTTGTACTCATTTTGGGTACCATCACTTTCACTCCAGAATTCTTAAACCCTAAGGTTCAGTGCACCCATCCTGTATCTGAAGCCAAGAGTCATTCTGTTGTCCTCATCAAACTAGACAAATCTGAGTTCAGATTCTGACCCTGCCACTTACGAACTTGTGACCTTGGGTAAGGTATAAAGCCTCTCAGAGATCTGCACAAGTTAGGTAATTTTTACTTGTAATTATTCCAAATCAGAGTCACAGGCTGAGAAGGATTTACAGAAAAAGACAAAACCTGTTTCGCTGTATCACTCATCCATCCTTTCACTCATTCTCTGCTTCCTTCCATCTGTTCCTTCCATCCACTCATCCATCCATCCATCTATCCATCTAGTTATTTATTCATCCATCCATCCATCCATCCATCCACCCATCCATCCATCTATCCATCCATCTATTTATCCATCTGGTGATTTATCCATCCATCCATCCATCCATCCATCCATCCACCCACCCATCCATCCATCCACCCACCCATCCATCCGTCTACCCATCTAGTTATTTATCCATCCATCTATCCATCCATCCATCCATCCATCCACCCACCCACCCACCCATCCATCTATCCATCCATCTATTTATCCATCTGGTGATTTATCAATCCATCCATCCACTCATCCATCCATCCATCCATCCAGCCAGCCAGCCATCCATCCATCTAGTTATTTATCCATCCATCCTTCCTTCCATCCATCCAACCATCCATCCATCCGTCTATCCATCTATCCATTTGGTTATCCATCCATCCATCCATCCACCTACCCATCCATCTCTTCATCATTCATATTCTGCATGTATGTTATTTCCCAAGTACTGGGTTAGGTACAGGGTAAATGGAAATCAATAATGCTGGGCCTTTAAGAAGTGTTGTGCAAACGAACAGAGAAAAAAACAAAATAAAAAAACAAAACAAAACAAAAAAAACCACCGTGGAAGAAACCTGTGATTTGCCAGGTTAAGGGAACTAAAAAAGTGGTTATTCAATAGATAAGGTGGGGTTGAGGGTTGTATTACAAATGAAATAATGGTTGGTCACCTCAGAACGTTGCCTTCAAGATTAAATGAGAAATATGCCAGAGAAAATGCACCTGGTGGCTCCGCCTTCATCCAGGCACCGAGTGAGGCCCAGGGATGTGATGTCACAGCACTGCCCCTGCCTTGGGGGACTATGCCAGGGTGAATTGTTTTCCTCTCTCTTTCTGCATTTTCTTTTATACATTCGTCTGAATCATTCTGTGATTTTGTGGTCAACTTCATTTCTAACTGAATGAGAAATTCCCTATATTTAAATCCCATGAGGCAAAAATAGCATTTAATTTTATTGGACCTAAGATGGTCTCTCGGCAACATTAAAAGGTGTCCCCTAGAACAAAGTTTAAGTATCTGAGGTTTTGTTACGATAATTCTTTTCATAATTCTTACCTCCTTCAACCTGTTATTCCAGATCTGAGATGTTTTCAAGCCGTGTTCTAAGAAGCATCTTATCCTTATCCTCCTGATCATTTGAGTTATATCTGTCTGACTCGACTGCATCTTCTTGTTGGTTTGATAAAAGACATTTTCACACACTGTAGAGGTCATCAGTCATCTAATGTTTATTCACCATCCCCTCATTTCACGTGGCCTTCTCCGGACCCCCTGGGAGGAGATAAGGTAATGAAACCTCTCCTCCCCCTCCCAGGTTCAAGATCGTTTGGATAGACAAGGTATACAGAGAGAGAATAGTTAATAATTAGGGTCCTGAGGGGTGGACTTTGCAGTGAACTTCAACACCTCAAGCCCCCCTTCTTCTCCCACTTCCAAACCACGCCTGAATCACCTGGGAGAAGTGAAAATATCTTTTAAAGACATCAAGAGAAAAAGATTTCACAAGCCTGTTCGGTAACTTTCTGAAAACAGTCATTGTTCAGGGTGCTGCTTAAATGACCTTTCGGCTTCTGCTCATGGCAAGGCCCCTCCAGCTCTGAAAGGATGCAGAAGGGCAACCCACTGTTCCCCAAAAGCCCCAGCATCAATCACCTGGTCACCCAGCACAGCGAGCTCTGCACAGAATGTTTCAAAATGACTTTTACTGCAAGACTTTTCGCCAGTGGGTTCACACGGGAACCTCTCCCTCTGGCTGTCCTTACACCTCCACGTGGGTGGACACATGGCCCCGGCCTCCGGAGGGATGGAGAGGGAGGGGCTTCTGGAGAGAGGAGATCTGGTGAGGCTGGGGTCCCTCCAGCCGCGCACGTGGCACCCTGTGAACTCACAGGCGGTCATACCAGCTCCTTCCCTGGTCCTCAGCCCTTTTCTCCGTGCAGTTCAGCGCAATGGTCACCTGGACATTTGTTGCCAGTCACAGATTCCCAGAAACAGGGAAGCGGAACTCGCCAGCGACTGCGTGGATGAGTTTGCTTTAGGCTGGGACAAGCCTTGTCTTTGCATAGCGGGCTTCCGGGTGCGCCCTGGCCCGCCGCGTGCGCGCGGGAGGCGGTCACAGGGCCACCCAGGTCCCTGGGCGCACGCGCTGCCTGCCCGCCTGCCCCGCGCACCTGCTGGAGGCCCCTCCCTCCCCACCTCGCTGCGCCGCGAAGGGCGCGGGATGGGGGATTCTAGCGGCTCTGAATCACTTTCCCATAGCTCTGCGTGGGGCGCGCTTCCTCTGCTGCGCCCTGTCTGTACTTCCTGAGTGCGCGTGGACCGCGGGCCCTGCTCGCCGCAGACTCGCCCGAAATAGCCGCGCGCAGGCCCGGCCCCCGGCGCCGCCCGCAGCATCTGCCTCCCCCGCCCGCTCGTGGGCAACCGGGCGCGGCTGAGTCACGGTGACACTGAGTCACTCGCCAGCGCCAGGAAATGCCTTTTTTAGACTTCCAGTTGGAAATGGAGCAGCAGATGACTTCGTAAATTCGGTTTCGTGTTTTATCTCCAGGTTCCCTGGGGGCAGTTCTTGCTTGTTTCACGTTTCCCCAAGACTTGCTGCCTGGGGCGAGTGCCGCCCCACCTGTACCTAGGCGCTCCGCCTTAAGGGATATTCATTTATCCGACGCAACTGAGAACACCCTGCAGACTGGTTTCGAAGCAGGCTTCTCTAGACACGCCCATGCAACAGCGTGAATTCGCACGTGGGCGGACGGCCTGTGATCTGCGGCGCGTTCCCAGGACAGGCTGCAGGTGGCACCAGGGCCCTGACTGTGACGCTCCACCGCTGCAGGATGGCTTGGGTGCAATTTCCAGCAGCATCGGCCTTTTTAATTCAGTGTTTACCAAGACGGCACTGGGGCAGGTTCCTAGGTGCTAATTAGGGTCTATGGACAGGCCCATGCATTTTTTTTTTTTTTTTTTTTTAACAGAAAACTGTGTTGGAAACAAAGTGGACGGAGAATTATTCCAAACATGCTAAATGAAGCCTTTCACCAGAGTTCTCAAATATGAATTATAACAGTAAAAATACAGTGGGAACACACTTTTTTAAGGAATTCAAATGGGCATCCGTGGTACTGTATGCATCCTTACTGGCATTGGGGGTTTCTTCGTAAAGGAGGAAGCCCTCCTTGGCACTTAAAGAAATCTGACCTCTAGCGCCCTGTGCCTTCCACCCTGTCACTGCTAACAGCTACTGCCACACATTGATCAAGTATGGGAAGGATTGGGAACCTCACCTTGTTGCATAGAGGAGGAGGGACACGTAAGGAGCTGAGGTTGTGAACGTGGTGAGGGGATTGCCCTCAGAAACATAGGAGTCCTGTGAGGATGGCTTCTCAGTTTTGCTGGGGTAACAGGACACATTGGCTGAGACTTCCCCTGTTGTCCGACCTCCTTATTAGAGCCGCAGCCGAAGACAAAGAGGCCACAGTGCCTCACATTCCGAAGAGAGCTGCCAGCAGTTGGGGGCAGGGTTTCCGTTCTGCTCAAAGCGCCCTGCTCTGTCAGCCACCCCAGCCCTCTCCAGCCCACACCCATTTCTGGAAGAAGTGAGGAGAGGAGAGTTGGGGAGAAGGCAGGAGACACCGGTCTACAGGGGTCCTGTGCCTTCCCCTCTGGGAGGGGACATCTTTCTTGCCAAGTTTTCGGCCCCCACGCCCCAGGACCATGGGAATAGCTTAGACTTTGTGGGTGTCTTCTAAGAGGGGAAGCATGGCATCTCTAGACCTGGCTGGGATTCTGGTCGGGTCCCCCGCACCCATCTGAGGGATCAGTGCAGAGCTGGAAGAGCAGGGCACACCCACAGCTTTGGGGGGCCCAGGGCTGTGAGCTTTGTCTGGGGGCCTGTGGGAGCTTGGCTTGAGAGTCTTCTCTGGGGAAAGGGGCCAGCTCTGAGAGCTGTGAGGCATGCTCTGGGGTGTGAAAGGAACATTAATATTGGGGCCCTAAAATCATTAAGCTAAAGGGAAAAGTCGAGCTAGGAACTGCTTAGGGCAGACCTGCCTCCCGTTTTGGAAAGGCTAATCAGAAACTCAACAGAGTGCAACCATGTGTCTCTCACCCACCTGTGACCTGGAAGCCCCCTCCCTGCTTCAAGTTGTCCCTCCTTTCTGGATGGAACCAATGTGCATCTTCCGTATAGTATATTGATTGATGTCTTATGCCTCCCCAGCTACCTCCTGAGGCTATGTCACAGGCGTGCATCCTTCCCTTGGCAAAATAAGATTCCTAAATTGACAGAGACTTGTCTCAGATATTTGGGGGTTCCCAGGGGGCAGGGACTGAAGCTGGAATGGAGAGAGGAGTTCAAGAGGTGAAGGGCCTCTGGAAAACTCATCTGCAGACTGGGGACCACAGAAGGCCCAGGGCAGTTTGGGGAGGGCCTGTCCTTCCACAGCTCAGTTGTGAGAGGCTGGTCCCCTCTCCCTTGCACTGCCTGGTCCCCAGCTGGGAGGAGCAGGATCAGAGGAGGAGAAAGGAGAAAGATGCAGAGAAAGGCTCTGCCTGCTTCCTGTCCCTCCAGCCCAGAGTTCTTGTTTATTTGTTTGTTCTATGTGCTGTGGCAATTCAATAGAGCCCATGGAAATCTTTTAGAAAAAAATGATTATTTTAAAAAGGCATGTGCCAAAATACATAGTATTATAAGAAAGAAAGAAGAAGAAATGACTATATTAAAATGCACTTGTCAAAATACAAAAAAAATTATTGTTATAGTAATGTACATATTTCTTTATTGATACATTAATACCATCTAGAAGGGGATACCTTTTAGAATACTGCTGAGCATAAATAATATTTCATAATACCTGAAATTATTATAGCATTATGTCTACTTTTTCTGTTGGTGACAAAGTCTCAGATGCTGCTAATAGTGGTTTGTGGCCTTTAGTCATAATTGAAAGAAATGCTACCTTGCAGAAGGTTGGTGAAAGTGAACATGTGCTGTATCCCTGATCCAAGTTCATGGATGCTGGACCCCAGGGTGCTGAATCTGAGGTTCCTTGCAACAAGAATGGGCACCCAGCCCAAGAATGAGCAGGGCCTGGGGTCTGGGGGTGTTGGATGGCCTAAGAGGATAGCTTTATCTAGACAGGACTGGACTTTCCCTTGTCCGTAAAGGGCATCCGAAAGCTCAGGGGCCTGCCCAAGCTGGTGATAAGGGATAGGAACGATCACTTTGCACAGTGGGGCCTGCACTGAGTGCAGGAAAGTGAACACTCTTCGTCCACATTCTCTGTTGAGTTCACATGGAGCTCTTAGACGTCTGCTTCAGTGTATTCAACAGAAATGTATGGGCTTTGAAACTGGACTGCCTGTGTTTGAATTTGAAATGAATTTGGATATTTACTTACTCTGAGCTGAGTTTCATCACTTGTAAAACTGCAGGGTTGTGGATAAATTAGGTGACCCATGTAACATTCTTAGGATGGAATGTGACAAGAGTTTGAATGTGGGCACCTGGGCAGTGTGACTCCCCCACAGGGTCCTTCCCCCACGCCCTCTCTAACTCCACGAGGGTCTGTGGGTTAAAGAAGAATCAAAATGAGCCCTGTGATTTCCCGGCAGATGTGATTGTTCATTTCCCATCATGTTGCCATTGGTAGCAAACTGGTTATAAATAGAAGGAAACTCATGCTCTCCTTGCAGTGTGATCCCTGTGGCTCATATGACACAATGTTCCAGGGAGGCCAACCTTCGTCACTACAAAATAGCTTCCTAAATAGGCCACTAGGCATCATTAGCACCCTAATAGGTTCTGTTGTTGAAGTCATCCTTATCAGGTAGTATTCCAGGAGCTTTGGGTGGCATAATGGAAACACAGCCCAGCAACAGTCCCTTTTAATGACCACTACCTGAGCCCTGACTTACAAATCATGATCCTCTGAATGTCCAGCTTTGTAACTTAAGATTTGTGACACAAGGACAGTAACAGCTGCATGACCTTTTAATTTCCCCAGCTGTTCTGCATGAGTTATGTTAAGGAAAGCCTCTCTGAGGATGCTGAGATTTCCAGCTTGCTGCTCCGTGTCTCAGGTATTTATGCAGGAACATGGGAAGTGTGAACACCAAACACAGCCCACTTGTTAATACTTTGTGCTTTATTTTACTTTAGTTATGTAATGATAGATTCCTGGTTCCACTTTTGCAGTCAGTTTCACCCTGTCCGTTCCAAATGGGACAGTTCTGTTTAATTGAACACAATTATATGAAAAACGCTTATTACTTTAAAAAATTAAAAATCATTGCTTCTCTGCGAAGATCAAGTGTAATATCTGTTCTTATCAGTTTAAAAAATTAACAAAAAAGTATAAGAATTACACTTTTATAATAAAAGTATAAGAAAATTTTAAGAATTATAAATAAAAAACAAAAAATTAGGCAATTTCAAATAACCAGTTTTTCAATCACATTGAACCTCATTTTCAAAGTAAGACGCATTCCAATCGATCTCCCAAATGGAAATGACAACTTGTGAGACATCCTGTGTCCCTGCACCCCGGCCATCCAGGGAATAGGAGCTGAGTTCTGCTCCTGGTGCTTCAGGCTCCCTGCCTGACTTTGTTTTGAGTGACTGACCATTGTATGGGACTTGATCACCGCATCAGACATGAGAATAAATGTCTGAATATCTGTATCAGTTAGCCTTGGTTGAACCACAAACCAACCCAAACAGGGCTCAAACCGTTTTATCTGCCGACAGTTGTGTGGATGTGGGCAGGTCATTTGAGCTGGGCCCCACAGGATGGCTCGCTGTGGTGCTGGCTCATTCAGGCGCCTAAGTCAGCGGATGGTCAGTTGCCTCACTTATGTCCGGTGCTGGCTGAGGGGCCAGAGGCAGGAGCTGCTCATCACCCTGCAGGGCAGCCTGTTCCTGTCGTGCTGCACAGTCACGGAGCTCCCAAGGGCAGCAGCAGAGACGCCTTGTACAAATGCGCTTTCTTAGCCTCTGCTGATGTCACATTGGCTGATGCTTCCTTGGCCAAAGGAGAGCCCATGGCCAAGCTCAGATCCAGGGCTCCGTGCTGTGAACTCCACCTCTTGAGGCGGGGACAGGGGTGGCACGGTCACATGGCAAAGGGATGTGAATATAGGCACAGAAGTAAGGTGTTGTTCTTGTCATCTGCCGTCATATCCTTACATGATATTCTTATCTGCCATAATGTCCTTACCATAATGTTAAACATTGCTCACACATTCCTAAGAGAGAAACAGGGTCAGTAATTCTGAACTTTCACAATGTTATTGGCATTTTACTTGACTTTCTAGACATGAAATGAAATTCTAATTCCCGAGAGTTTTTTTCCCCCAGTATTTAACATTTTTTCCTGGGCTAAGTTTTTTTCCAGCCTCCCCTCTCCTTTACTACCAGGTTATTGAAGCTGTTCTTTTAAAACTACAAGGAAGAAGAAACGGAGCGGGCTTGGGAAATGTTGAAACAGCAGCGCGCCATTCATCACAGCACTGCTGAAGAGACCAGCTCTATGTGACATTGCCAGAATTTCCATCACAGGTGAGGGCGTGTGTCTACAACCCCAGTATTTCGTGAAAAAGGAATTCTGTGTATGAGCTTTAGGACAAGACAGAAAAGAAGCGGCGCCCATGGGGTCTCCCTCCCTTGCCCTGCCTTCTCCTTTTGAATGCAGCTCTCTCCTTCCTGGGCCAGGATGATATGGAACCGTTTTACATGCGAGGGTTTCTAAGGGGGCGTTGTGAAGCGTCATCATTAGCAACCAACACTGCGGTTCTGAGAAACAGGCAGCCCCACCCGGGGGCAGGCCCCTTCCCCTTCCCGGCCTCCCTGGCTCCAGGCGTCCTGACGCCAGCCCAGCCTTTGCGGAGCTCTGGGTCCTGTCCAGCTGAGCTCCCCAGGGGATGGTGAGCCTCTGCCTCAGTTCCCGAAGCCTCCTGTGGACTCGCAAGTCACATCTCTGCCACTCTCCTTAGAGATGAGCCTACACACTCATTTTCTTTTTTCCTCTGGACAAAGGAAGCAGCTTTTGAAAATCAAACTGATGGATGAGAGGGTGAAATCCACTGAGTGGGCCGTGGAGAACAGCCGTGTTTGAGAGGCAGCTCAGCGATGTGAATGAGGCCATGAAGACGGCAGTGCCTGTGGGCCCCGATAAATGATGGCACCGAGCAACTGGCAGGGCGGTGGGGGTGGGAGGGGTCCCTAGGCCCCACCCCTCTCTGCTCCTGTCTGTGTAATTAACAGCCTGCCTCTGTCAGGGGCTCAGCCTTCAGTGCTCTCTGCTGCGGCTCTGGTCAGCGAGGCCTGGAGGGGTGGCTCCTTCACCTGCCCTCTCCTGGTTTTTCCTGTGCCTGCCCCCATGAGCCAGGAGATGCATTCACAGCTGCCTTTTTTTGATGTCTTCCTTTAAAAAGAGGCATTCCTCTGTGATTGCCTGGGGTCCTGTGGCTTACTGAATAAGATTCAGCGTGGGGAACCACAGACTCTTCCTGAGAAGCTCAGTTCCAAAAGGAAAAGGAAAATGCTGACTGGGATTCCCTGATAGGCATTGATTTTTCTAAATGCCGTCTCCATCCACTGATAACTGGAGTTTTCAGAAAGGCATCCTCTGCAGCCCAGCACCAGCTTCTCCGCCCGCTGTGTGCCCTGGGAGGCGGCCCGTGCCGCAGAAGCAGACACCATTGTGGCTGGGTCCAGTGGGGTCTGGCTAACAGGCTGGATGGGGGACAACAGCGGGAAGAGGAGGACAGAGGAGGTGTTTACTCGGGTCCTCCCGTTAGGGCACTGTGGGGTGTTTGTTGGGTTTTTCTGCTGGCAGGTGCAGCTCTGGTCACCACCAAACCTTCCCAAACTATGAGGCTGCCGGCCGGGCACAGTGGCTCAGGCCTGTAATTCCAGCACTTTGGGAACCCAACGTGGGCGGATCACCTTTTGGGAGCCCAAGGTTGCGAGTTCAAGACCAGCCTGACCAACATAGAGAAGCCCTGTCTCCACTAAAAATACAAAATTAGCCAGGCATGGTGGTGCATGCCTGTAACCCCAGCTAGTCTAGAGGCTGAGGCAGGAGAATTGCTTCAACCCAGGAGGCAGAGGTTGCAGCGAGCTGAGATCATGCCATTGCACTCCAGCCTGGGCAACAAGAGTGAAATTCCATCTCAAAAGAAAACAAACAAAAACTATGTGGCTGCCCTCTGGGGCCACAGGCGAGACTTCTCCCCACTTCCTGAAGCCCTGAGGTGGTCTGGTGACCCCTGGACTAGTGGACTAAACTTTACCAGTGTTCCATACGCAGCCCCCATCCTGGTAAAATGTCCCTTCATCCTAAGGTCCTTAATGTCAGCTGTTCGCTGCAGCATCCTGAATCGTGCACAGTTGAGAGACAGTCAGAAGCCAGCAACAACGAGGGTGATTGTAACAGACCATGACTGAGGAGTGCACAGAATACTCAGGGACCCCAGTCCTGTGCAGGCGCTGAAGGTGGGCCAGGGAGTGCACACTGACGCTCTGTAGGGAACTGCATTAGGATTGGTGGGAGATCTCTCACTGCAGTCTTTTTGTCATGGCTCTCGCAGTGCTTCCCTGTATCCACAGTTCCAAACGATCTTCAGTGGGGAGAATGTGTGTGTGTGTGTGTGTGTGTGTGTGTGTGTGTATGCCTTAATACTTCTGGAAACATCCTTTTACCCACTGTTTTCATCTATACGCATATCACCTGTTTCATGGCTGGGACTTGGTAGGATTAGGCATACATGGGCCAGAGGTAACTGCAGTCAGACCCGGTTTAATTATAAAATGACAGAGTAAAAATAGATCCAGTATGTTAAGGGACGCGCCTTAAGCTTATCCAGCCTGAACAACGTTAATGATAAGTAGAAACAAGCAAACGAAGAAAGCCTTTTGAGGTAACAACAGAGGGGAGGGGTAGGTGTTGGCTCCGACCAAGTTGAGGACAGAGCCATTCCTCTCACTGCTGTGCTTCTCACTGGAGGTGGGGTGGGGTGCATGTGGTGTGCGCGGGGTGGATCCCACGCTGGTGCCAGGACTGCTGGAGTGTGTGTTGGTGGGGAAGAGAAGGAAGGGAGGGGTGGCTCTAGTGTCCACTGTGCTGATTTTATCGTGGACATGGAAATGAGAAGGCAGAGAAGATGTCTCAGTCTTTTGTAGGAGAGCTCACCCTCTCCTGGTTAGTGAGGGTCAGACACACTGCATCCGGATCCTGTCGGGAACCTGGAATGCCCAGAAGGCTGGCGGCGACGCGGTGCTGGACACCCCATCACACTGGGCTACGGCGCCTGGGGCGGCGGATCCACAGAGCGGCAGAAGATGTGGTGAGAAGAGACCCTGGAGGAGCCACAGAAGCGGAAGCGCCTCCCCCCACTCCCTGCACACCCACCCCTTAGCTGGGAGCGCCTCCCCCCCCACTCCCTGCACACCCACCCCTTAGCTGGGAGCGCCTAACATGCAGCCAGAAAAAAAAATGTGGAAGGCCGGTTCACATCTACCACCTAGAGAGCAAAATCCTCAGTGGTGTTGGTTTCGCATATGTGCCCATGTTCACTTCCTAGGGCTGCTGAACAAAGTGCCACAAACCACCTGGCTGAAAACAACAGGAATCTGTGTCTCATCGCTCCGGAGGCTGGAATTCTACGATCAAGGTGATGTCAAGGCCAGGCTCTCTCTGAGGCTCGGGGGTAGAGGCTGTCCTGCCTCTTCCTGGTTTCTGGTGGGGCGGACGGTGCCCGCGGACCCTCCTGCAGGCTGCGACCCCCGCCTTGACTGCACACCAGGGTTCCAGTGTGACTCGGGCTTCACGCGGCGTTTCCCTCTTTTTATAAGGACAGCAGTTGTACTGGACGAGGGGCCCCCATTCCAATGCGACCTCGTTCTAATTAATCACACCCGCAAGAACTCTATTTCCAAATGAGGTGACATTCTGAGGTCCTGGGGGTTAGGACTTCAACATCGTTTTTGGAGAAAACAACTCGACCTTTAACAATGCCCAAGAGAAATGGTTTCATTTTTAGCAAGTGCACGTTAGAGTTCGCCACTCGAGGCATCTTTCTCAAGGATTTCTAACGATAGCTCGTGGTATAGGTTGCATTTATTTTTCACCATAATGATTTTTAAGACGTCAAAGCCTTGGCCCAACGACATGGGTGAGTGTGTTTTCACTGTGAGAAAAGATTCTGTGCTGCTTTCAAATGTCTGCAGGTTTATTTTTAGCTGGACAGGAAATGCATCTTACGCTCATGTTCATTTGTAGGCTGCCCCTTTTTTGGAGGGGTGTTATTGTTAGAAAACCACGTTCAGTGTGGAGATGAGTTTGGATTGAGCAAGTCTAAGTTATAATTATACTACTCTCTGCTATAGATTTTCCAAAATAATCTTTCTGTTCATCAGAATGTGAAATCTTTCAAATAATGGCTCCGTTTGTTATTCACAATTGCCCAGCATTTGTCTTTAAGTGAAGGGCCGAGAGGTTTCGATTTAACCTGGGGTTGAATTGAAGGTTTCGATTTAACCTGGGGTTGAATTGAAGGTAGCGTGTCCATATAGTGAGATGTAAAGTGAAAAATAAAAATTTATAAACATGCTATGTCGTGACCACATGATACCAGAGCCATTTTTATTTGTTATGACTAAACTTCCAGTTGTTTCAAAGGGAGGGAAGCAGTTCAATTCAGAACTTACCTAAAATTTTCATTGTTTCAGCAAAGGGATCTGTGATTGGGGGAAGTTTAACTCCTAAGTAGGGGACCTTTCCCTCAGACAAGCTGCTCGTATTTGTCGCTGGCGCCAGGGAGAAGCTAATGTTTCAGAAGAGAGCAAGGTAATTCCATCCTAATGCCGTAATGAGGGTGACAGTGAGGTACAGGAAATGGTGGGACATTCCACCTAAAAATAACCATCATGGTTATATTGGCAGGTGGCTGTGATCTCCATTTCCAAAGGGGAAGCTTCAGGGGGAGGTCCTTTGGCCTTCCTTGGTGGGATTGCCTGGGAAAAGTGATCATTTCACAGAACAGTGTCTGTCTCTCCATCCTCTTCTTTGAGAGACTCCTGAATGAATAAAGCTATCATTCTCACACCCCAGACCAACACTTTAACCCTCTGTTGAGGTATGATTTAAAGGATGCATGAGGATGGATTCTATTTTTCCCTGACCAAACACGCTGAGTCTCAACAAATAGCCTAGATTTCTTTCTGTTGTGCCTTGAGTGTTGATCACAAACACCCCAGCCTTTCACGCTGGTAAGGGCCACTCCCAGGTTCACTAGTATATTGGCTGGTGACCACTGATGACGGTGCCTGCTGTGAGCTGGGCGCATATCACCCGTGTGGCATGTCCCATCTCACTTAACCCTTGCTACAACAGCCAGATCGTGCTCCCTGTGTTGCCTTTACAGAGAGGTAACATGGTTACCTGTCTGTAAACGGTGCGGGGGCTTTGACCATCCATCTCTTTGCTCTAGCCGGAGATCACTTGCAGGTGAACCACCTGCTCCCTTCCTTGGGCTTTCTGGAGGGATGGACAGAGGTACAGTATTGGGACTACCGCTTCTCTCTGTGCAAACAGCGCTCCTCCCATTTTAGGAAGGGAGTTATCTATACTAGAGAGACTCCCATGAATCAAGGAGCAGCTCAAAGCGAGCTTTTGCGTACTTCCAGGGGTCTGCGAATCTTCCACCTCTGCTCCAGCGTCTCTGCTCTCCTCCCCTTCCCTGGCTCTGATAGAACCCTGAGGGCCTTGCTTCCCTTGCTCCTGGACTTGCAACTAGGAATACGTTTAAAAAGTCTCCTCTAGAGGGGCACAATTCCAGCTAAGCCAATCATCCATACAAACCTTCGTGCCTTGGCTTATTGGTTTTCAACTGCACAGGGCACACCTCATTCCTTGGAGGGTTATGTGGGGTTTGATGTTGTAATCGATGGCCCATGTGATTTGGAAAGACGGACTCCGAGGGTTAAAGCAGGATGTATCCTTCCACATTTTAATTGCTCCCAAGAATGATCAGATAATTGCCTTCCTTTGAAGGATCCATGAGAATGTGCTGAAGTGTCCCAGCAAAACAAAAGAGAGTCTCTGAGCGGTTTCTATTCTTGTCTGGCTCTGTTGACAGCGATTGAATGCTCTGGGGAAGAGAAAAGGCTGGCAGGGAGCCTGGGCCCAGAGGAACGTGAGGAGAGCCGGGCCCCCTCCGAGAGACGCTAGCGCGCTGTGCTCATTAGAAGGAGAATGTGCCACTTGTGCTGCCTTCTGCGCTCCGCCCCTCCTCCAGGGAGGACTTGTTGAAGGCATGAGAAACTATGAAGCCTGAGCCTGGGGCTGGCAGCTGCCACTGCACGGGAGAGCCTGCCTCCGGGAGCCAGGGCTGCCGACCTGAGCATACACTTCCTTCCTAGCCTCGTTACAAACGTTCGTGGGAGATGGGCAATTCTAAAAGGCCTGGCTAGCTTTAAATGGAGATTGTGAAAAGGCTAAAGCACTTTTGTGAAGTCAGATGTGACTCATCTCCTGCCTGTCCTTAGGACCTGCTGGTCCAAACAAGCGGATGCATTGGTGAGAAAAGAAAAGGAAAGAAAAGGGAAAAGGAAAAGAAAATTCAATCTCAGCATTTGCTTTTGTGGTGGTTTCTGTGCTTGATTGTCAAAATTCCTGGGGAGAATTGGAAAGCAACAGTTTCTGGTGTGACCGTGGATTCTGGCTGCTCTCGGGTGTTGGCGCCTATGTTTTTAATGGAGAAGACATTTCTTTCTGTGTCCAGGAGTCATGGGTTGGGTGGTGTGGGGGTGAGATGATGCCAGGGATCAGGCCACAGGCGCAAATGCAGGAGGACTTTGACACTGTGGACTCCAAAGTCTGACGGGCAGGCTGGGCACAGGCTTGGCCCAGCACGGTGCCTGGGACGGACCTCTGCATCTTGGAGAAGATCATCAGGCCCGGTGGGTTTTTCAGGGTTGTTACAAAGTCGGGCAGTGGGACCAGGACAGAAGTGTTGAGGCTCAAAACAGTGGTTCTATGAGTAGTTCAGTAATGCAGAATCAGGGCCACAGGAAGCTCAGCTTCTGCAAGCTGCTGCTGCCTCCACAAAAAACGGGTCTTTCCAAGGCTCATGGCCTCTGCTGTTGCTGGGGGTGTGCACTGGCTTTTATCCTGATAACCTGTGAGTCTGCCTGTCTCCCTGTGTATTTAGTTGCCCTTCAGTTGTACAGAGTCTAGGGTTTGGGGAGGGTTGGATTCCTGCCCCCAAGCCCTCATCCGTCGTTGGGACTAGTGTCTGGGTCATTGGACTGTGCCTTGGTTGTGTCCACGGATGGCTGTGCATGTGGACAGGCTGACATAAGGGCACAAGCGCATCTCCTCACTCCTCTTGCTCTCTGAGTTCGGTCAGGGGACAGTGTGTCTCAGGTGGCCCCCTGGCCGTGAGGCTGACGAGCGTGGAACACACCTGAACTGAGCCCAGCTGACTCACCCCTGAGGCAGAACCGCACCAGCCCTCCTCTGGCCTTCAGTGCCAAAAATGAAGGCTGTAGACGCATGAAGGTTGCACAGGCAATCCCGACCTCAATGGCAGGGATGGGCTGGTGACCTCCATTGAAGTGGGAGGGACCTCACCGTCCGTGATGGCGCATCTAGTGCAGGGAGGCTGAGAACTTGGCAGCAGCGATCCAGTCCACCCCACTGAGCCGCCGAGACTGTAGCTGCCGAGATGTTCAGAATTCATTGTTTTTTGTTTGTTTTTGTTTTTTAGATGGAGTCTCGCACTGTTGCGCAGGCTGGAGTGCAGTGGCGCGATCTTGGCTCACTGCAGTCTCCGCCTCCTGGGTTCAAGCAATTCTCCTGCCTTAGCCTCCTCAGTAGCTGGGACTACAGATGTATGCCACCGCATCCAGCTAATTTTTTGTACTTTTAGTAGAGACGGGGTCTCACCATGTTGGCCAGGCTTTCTTGACCTCGTGATCCACCCACCTCGGCCTCCCAAAGTGCAGGGATTACAGGCGTGAGCCACAATGCCTGGCCCAGAATTTGTTTTATTAAGTAGCACAAATGGATGAACAGAGTGTCTTCAGGTTCTGGGTGAGCCTGGGTTTCATGGAGGGTCAGCCAGGAGGTCAGAGGGACCTCAAGATGCAGAACTGGGACTGTCAGGACAGAGGGTCCTTCGGCAGGAGAAGGAGAAGACAGGGAGCCCAGCCAGTCAGTTTTTCCTCAAAACCTACCAACAGCAAAAGCAACGGCGGCAGCCAAACAGACCTCGTCCTTCCTGCGGAGCTCCCTTCTGGGGTCCAGCCACCTCCACGCTCACCCTCCTGTCATCTGGGTGGTGCGTGCTGTATTCATAGTCATCGTGGGGGGGCGTCTCAGGAACCCCCTCACATCGCTGTCCCTTTCAATTACCCCCCATTTGATCTCCCTCTTTGAAGTGAGGTTTTAAAAGCACATTGACAGCATCATTTGGGTGATTGGCCCCACTATTGTACAAAGGTTTAAGGAGATTAGCTCAGCCCCTAGACAAGATGGGTGGACCTCATTGCTCCTTGGCACCCAGTCATTAATCTGTTCTTAGAGCCGCTTCTTGAAGTGGGGAATGCCTGGGAGACAGGCTGCAGGGCTCGAATCTGGAGGCCCTTTGTCGCACACACATTCTCAACGGCACTCAGCCTCCTGTGCACAACAAAAGGCATTTTCCTGAATTATGGGAGGCAAAGTCCATTAAGTGCAAAACGACGGTGGAAAAACGGCTTTCACGGTTTCCTGGGAGGTCGCTCCTGTGATTACAAATCCCACGAACTTTCATACATGAGAATTCAGTGATAAATCCTGGATTTCCTGGGGACTGTCTCTTGCTGGTGTTTGTAAGTCACAGCCTTCTGGAATTCAAATGGTCTCCCTTGTGCTATCTGCAGTACCTCACCGCCTCACGATGCCACAATGCTATCGCGGTCCATTTCTGGGCAAAACAGACACTCTGCAAATGCGTAGGTTTCCATCCTTGTAAGTCTTATTCTAATGTTACAGAACCCGCATGCACGTGTTTTTAATATATAAATGCCATGAAAAGAAAATGTGCTGATGAATTGTGTTTCGAAGCTGTTTTCACAAGTCTTTTTGTTGTTGTTTTGAATTCTTAAAACAAAGCACTCTCTTGTGTAGACTAAGTTGGGAAGGGTGCTTGTCTTCCCAGACCAGCTCACACAGACGAGAGAAAGCATAACTGCTGAGGTAGGACACCGAATACTGCAGGAACTCAGCGCAGTATTGACAAAGCTTCTGTCTGCTGAAAACAGTTACACACATCCTCTGGAGCATTTGGGAAAACACCCTCCTTGTTTCCTTTAGATTCCAGAGTTTCTCCTGGTTTCCCCCCTCCTCCCTCACATGGCCTTTGCTGGAGAACCTGCATGGAAGAATGGAAGTCAGGAGCGGGGGCTGCTGAGGCAGGCAGGGCAGAGCCCAGGGAACACGGGGGCTGCCCAGCAGCCCCAGCCAGGCTGAGTGGCATGAGGGGGGCTCTTGTGGGGCTATTGCAGTGGGAAGAGAGATTCCGAATCGCTGGTTCTGATAGGCGCGGGAAGCATGGCTCCCACACTTATGTGTCAGGGGCATCCCTGGAAGTGGGACTGGCTCGTCTGGGTTTTGCCAGCACCTTGTTGCTGAACAGGGTCTGAGAAGCTGTGGAAGCTGGGACCTTAGTCACTGGCCTTTTGTCAGAGAGTCTGAATGGCAACCAGTTTCAGCTGTAATCCACAGAAGGCAGTTCCTGGCTCCCACCGGGCTCCAGCACGGGGTCCCTGGGTCCTCCCCGAGTCAACCCTGGGCGGGGCTGTGCTCGCCTTCATGTTCCACTCTGCTAGAAGGTTTCCAAAGCCGCGCTCTTTGTGTCCCTGGGTTTAAAAAATTCTTTCCTGGAATAGCTGTTGCAGTTTTAACCTAAGCCTTTTTTTTTCCCGTAAGACCCAACTGTGTGCCCACAGGACTGGACTGCATGGGTGTCCGCAGCCAGCTCCCCGCGGAGTCTTTGTGACCCATCCAGTTTACACTTGCTTTTTATTTTCTCAGAAACTGCGGTCTCCCAGGAGTCACGCCAGCTCCGGGAAGGTATGCTGTGTGGGTCGGCGCCACCACGAGCGGGGCGGGCCCAGACGCGTCTCACCCCCGTGGCTCCTGAGGGTCACCTGCTTTCCACTGGCAATTTGATTTGGCTGACAGCTCAGGGGCCCTTTCCAGTGTCTGTGGGGAAAATTAGAACCCTTATCTCATCAATTACTTGAGGGAGGGCTTTCTATCAGATCCCTCGCCCCTTTTACAAGTTCTTCAAAATTAGCAGCAGAGCTGAGTGAACTGCCATTAACAGCTGAGCGGCTCAATCTCATTGACACAGAATTTCCAGACCCCTGATTCTTTTCTGTTATAAGTTGAACTGTGCGTCTCAGAAAGTTCAAGTCCCAAATCGGGTACTTCTGAATGTGGCTTTATTTAAAAACAGAGTCCTTGCAGGTGTAATTCGATGAGGCCATATTAGAGTAGGGTGGATTCTAACCCGATATAACTGCTGCCCTTACAAAAAGAAGAAAACGCTGTATGAAGACAGAGACCGGCAGGGCGAGCATGGCCTGAAGATGACGGCAGAGGTCGCGGGGACGTGTTAAGAGCCGAGAATTGCAAGCATCGCCCGGCACCACCAGAAGCCAGGAGGAGGCAAGGAGGGTTCCACCCAGGGTCTTGGAGCATGGCCTTATGACACCTGGATTTCAGACGTCTAGCTTCCAGGATATGAGACAGTAAATTTCTGTAGTTTAAAGCCACCCAGTCGGTGCTATTTTCCTGTTGAAGCTCTAGCAAATGAACATACCGTTTGCTGGGCACACTCACTTAGACTGGTAGATCTTTTATCCCCATTTGATCAGAACACCAGCCTCAGAGAGGTTGAGCAGTCTATTCAGCGTCACGCAGCTTTCCTGGAGCTAGAAGTGGTACTTGGGCTGGTTGCTGTCGTTCTGGCCTCATCCTTTTGTTAGTTTTCTGCTTATCAAAAGATACATTCCCCGGGTTTGTGACACAGGTGATGGAAGTGACCAACAAAATGATTCAACAATGTTTTGAGGTGTGATTTCCAGACATTAAGAGTTAAAATGAGTTTCGACAAGTGCATACCTCCATATAACCCAAATCATATCAAATCCATATAACCCAAATCATATCAAAATACGCACTTTTCTGTCACCCAGAGAGTGTTCCCGTCAATTCTAGTCCTCTCACCACTGATCTGACTTCTGTCTCTACCAATCAGTTCTGCTGGTTCCTGACCTTCGTAGAGGAGGGACTCACTCTATTTGTTTTGCTTCTTTGTTCTGCATAGTTTTCAGATCTGCCCATATTGTTAGGTTCTCAGGGAGCTTGTTTCTTTTTATTGCTCTGCAGTTTCATAATATGAATTCACCCCAATTTGTTTGCCTGTTCACCTGGCGGTAGACATTTAGGTTATCTCCGGTTTGGGGCTACCGTACACAGTCCCACAGCCTGTGGCTATTGCTCCATTTGTCTTGGGTAAATACCTAGGAGTGGAATTGTTGGGTCACACAATGCAGGTATAGTTAACTGTTTGAAGCAACTAAGAACTCATTTTCAAAATAGTAAACCATAGGAAGATGAAGGCCTGTCTGCTCTGTGACAGCCCCCTCTTCCTCCAATTGTCACTGGATTTGCAGCTTGGGCTTCGGGCTCAGGTCCTTGGCTTCCATAGCTCTAAGAGTTGAGCAGAGAGCCTCACCCTCACGGTGAGTGGTCCAGCTCCAAACACGGGTTCGCAGACCGAGAGAGCGAGCCGGAATGCCGTTCACTGAGCAGGCGAAATCAAAGCGTCCACAGCATGGAAGGGTGGAAGGGGCTCAAGAGCGTTGCCGCTGATGGCCGGGGCTGCCTGGGCTTCTATCCCCAGGTAATTCTCAGTTGCCGAGCCTTTGCCCCTAGTCCTGTGTGGGAAGGGGGCTTATGACCATGAGTCACCGAATCTCTCCTTCTGGTGGTTTCCTGTTTCTATCGAACTTGCAAGGAGTATGGGAATGTGGATGAGCAGCTGATTGATCCTTTGAGCACAGCCTCCTGATATGGTTGAAGTACCCGTGTAACCTTTTCCCGTGCTAGAATTTCCAAAAGATTCCCCATTGACCCAAAAGGTTTTATTCCCTCACGTGGCACAGGCACAGTCTAATCATGGTGAGAAAGTTCAGTGGCTGCATTTGGCTTGGTGTCTTGCTGATCCACAACCACACATGGACAGGTCCATGCAGGTGCGGGCTTTCACTGTCGTGGTTCATAGAAGTATCTGGACTTACATATTAGAGTCGCTGGAGGGACAAAGCTAATACGGGAAAACTTTATAAACGCAGTTTTACTTAAAGATAGAATTTACTTAAATATAGGATTTGTACCTAAATATAGAGTTGCTTTACTTAAATATGAAATTTGTTTTACTTAAATATATATTTGTTTTTACTTAAATATAGAATTTACTTAAACTATAGAGTCAATTTTCTTGATTTTAAAAATAGCCAGCTCCTTTCCATAGAGTTCACAGATCACAGAAGCTACCATTAGAAAATAACATGGATTTAGGGAGCTTCTTGGCGTTTCAATTTATCAAGCACATTCTCAGAATGGGCAGTTTCTTCCACGTTCGATCTTATGGAAGGCTGTGGAGAACAACAGAGTGGAGAAAGAGCAGGTCCATCTCTAAGGAGCCTGGCACAGCTGCTAGCAGGGGGAGGGCAGAAAGAGGGAAGCGGGCAAAGGAAGAGTGGGAAAGAGATGCAGGGAGCCATCGGGAGCAGCAGCGGAGGGCTGGGGAGAACGAGACAAAATCCAAGAGAGAAGAAGAGGGGAGAAGCAGAAGACACAGACGCTGTGGAACAGAAGAACATAGAATGCTAGTGAAATGCTCACAGAAGGTGACTCACAGAGACTGGGTCAACATCTCGGGTGGATGCCACATACACGTGGCAGATGGCGTGGCTTGCCCCATCACCATGTCAGGGACCGATCAGTGGACACAGAGGTCTGCCCCACACATGCCACAATGTGCGCACAGTGTGGGGTGCAGTGAACGTCCACAGCGGGGGCCAGGTTTCATCTTCGGCTTTTCTGATAACCCAGCATCTACCTGATGCCGACTGCTCTGGAGATGAACAGTCCACAGAGCACAGAAGTCCCTGACTAAGTGTTCCATTGCAAGGTGGATTGTTGCCCTTTGGGTGACTGTGTGTCTCCGGGGAAGGCGGAAAGCTTGCAAGGGACGTTGGCTTGCAGTGCAGTGGGCTGGCCCTGAGCACTGACTCTGTCATAACCAACTGCGAACCTGGGGCTGTGTCTCTGCTTCTCTATGCCTCAGTAGGTTCCTCTATGAAGTGGGCATTATAACCATGGAGTATACAACATAACACAAACCACTGAGCCCTGTCCCCAGCGTACAAGGCATGCTCCAAGGACACCAGAGCTTATCAATGCTTCTCTTGACTCTTTTACTATCATGAGAGGAGTGGCAGAACACTTAGCACTTAGCTACAAAGGATTCTATCTTTAGAAAGGTTGCATTATACAGGGTAGGTCTATTTAAGGTCTGGAATCTACCAGCTGTGACCTAAACTTGTTTAACCTGTTATTTATTTTTTAAACCTATTAACATAAATTTTTGAATAGGTAACATATTCGTACGGTTCAAAAATACATAAGAAGTAAAACATTGAGAAATGCTCGTGTTCCATTCGCCTACCTCCTGCTTGAGCCGGTCCCCACCTCCCTAGAAAGCCACGATCATTTGTTTATATGCTTCTGGTCTGTATTCATGCATATAAAATAAATACATTTTTATTCTTCTTTCCTGAGTTTTTTAGACAAAAGATTGCATACAATTCACACATCTGGCATTGCTTTTTTATTATTAATGGAATCTACCTTGGAGGTCTTTAAACACCAGCGTGCGTAGAATTTGCTCCATTTTCATGACGGTTGCAGGTGTTGCATTCTATGTGTGTACCACGCTCTCACTTGTCTTCTTTTATGGACTCTTGAGTTGCTTTTCTAACGTTTCACTGTTACAAAAAATCTTCCCATAAATAACCCTATGCAAGTATATCTGTAGGGTGCCTTCCCAGAATGGGTCAAAGAGTATCAGCATTTTAATTTTTTTTTTTTTTTTTTTGAGATGGAACCTCGCTCTTGTTACCCAGGCTGGAGTGCAGTGGTGTGATCTTGGCTCACTGCAATATCTGCCTCCCGGGTTTAAACAATCCTCCTGCCTCAGCTTCCCGAGTAGCTGGGACTGCAAGCACCCACCACCATGCCCAGCTAATTTTTGTATTTTTAGTAGAGACGGGGTTTCCCAGGTTAGCCAGGATGGTCTTGAACTCCTGCGTTCAGGTGAGCCACCGCCTTGGCCTCTCAAAGTGCTGGGATTGTAGGTGTGAGCCACCTCACCCAACGTAGCATTTTAAATTTTGATAGATATTGTACATTTTCCCTCTAAAACAGTAGCAATTTACATTCCCATGAGCAGCACGCAAAGATGGCTGTTTCTCCTCAGCCTCAACAGGTGTACTATTAAACTTACGAAATGAGTCTAGGTCAAAAATACCTCATTTTTGTATCATTTACTCTGAGTGAAGTTGAGCATTAAGCTCGTAAAGGATCCTCTGATTTTTTTGTTTCTCAAAAATCTTGTTATTGTCATTTTCACACTTTTTATTGGGTTGTTAGTCTTTTTTAAAAGTAATTTTGAAAATATCTGTGATGAAAATTACATAATTTCTCTCCTTGATTTTGTTTATGATATTTTAAAATGATTTCAATTAATATTCCATGTTGGCATGTAGAATTCCTAATGTGAATTCAACATTTTCATCTTTTTAAAGTCTTCTCTATATTGAACCCCTATTTTGCAAGGTCTGCTCTACACTACGGCTGTGGAGGAACCCCCCGTGTTTCCATGGGAAATGCTCACGGTTTCCTCATTGACATTTGGGTCTGCAGTCAGCGGTGTGCTCACCAGGGCCTGGAATCAGCCACGGTGGAGGATTTTTGCCATGAAATTGGCAAATGCCACATGACCAGGTTTTTTATTTTTCCAGAGCCCTTTAGTAAGCACTTGTGAGGATGCTCCTACCTTTAATCGACTTGAATTTTTGACCAGATGTCTGTCACTTCACCACTGCAGGGTTAGTGCCTCCCTGGGACAGAAAACAGTTGAGGGCAGGCACCGAATCCATGCAAGCCTCAATAGGCGGCTCTGCTCCCCTGCGTGCTCCAGCAGGAAGCCTGCAAGGACCCATTTCCCCCATTTTCACAGAGCTGGACTAGAAGCCCAAGCTGGTCCAGCCAGCACGAGCAGTGGGAGGTTGGAGGTTGGAGGTTGGAGGTTGGAGGTGGGAGGTTGGAGGTGGGAGGGCCTTCCACAGATCTGCTGGATGCTGGGGCCCAGGGCATTGTGCTTCCCTGTCAAAGATAATGTTGTGAAACGGGAATACTGGGGGTGCACCTGTCACCTCAGGGAAAAAGCACGAGTGTAATAGTGGAGGAAAGGTTTACCTTGGTATATGACAAATTGTTTAGTTTTTTTTTTCAATTATTTGAGAGATGTAGATTTTCTTTAATGTTCAGGTAAGTGGGGACCAAGGAGGCAGCCAGGACAGTAGCAGCCACAGGTGTGGAGAAGGGCTCAGGTCCCAGGCCATGCACAATGGCTCATGGCTGTACTCATAGTACTTCAGGAGGCCGACGTGGGTAGATCACCTGAGGTCAGGAGTTCAAGACCAGCCTGGCCGACATGATGAAACCCCATCTCTACTAAAAATGTGAAACTAGTCAGGAGTGGTGGCATGCACCTGTAATCCCAGCTACTCGGGGCGCTGAGGCATGAGAATTGCTTGAGTCTGGAACGCGGTGGTAGCAGTGAGCCAAAATTGTGCCATCACGTTCCAGCCTGGGTTACAGAGCAAGACTCTGCCTCAAAAACCACAACGAAAAGAAGGGCTCAGGTCCCTCCATTCCTGCTCGGTACCCGGCACCTAGTTTCCAGTTCCCATGGGAGACAGCAGGGATGCAGGATGGGTTCTCATCTCCTCTTCCTGTGCTTGCCTTAGACTGCTCAGGGGTCATTTAGTGCTGTTTTTCTTCATGTTTTATTTAAGCCAAATTCTTAAATAAATATACCTTGAGGGTGCAGGCAGATAATACCAGTGAGATTTTCTTGAAGTCCTGAGATTTTCTAGCAATGGCCCTAAGTGGAATTGTGTTCAACACAATATTTTTAAAAAATTAGCGTAATTCTTATAAAAATAACCACTGACTTATGTTCATTCAAAAAAATTTTGCCTCTAAGTTTTTTCTTTTGTTTCTTTTTTCTCTTTCTGCCTGACTCTTTTGCTCTCCATCCCCCAGAGGAAAACTCCTTACAATTCTTCCCTTAAATAACTGTTCAGGGATGATGGAGACTCTCCTGGGTGACCGAAGGACAAATGGGAAAGCCCATGATAAGTAACATGAAATGAACCCTCAGGAGGTTCAGCAGTCGTGTCTCAGGGGTATTTAAAGCTCACCTGGGAAGAGCGTTAGATGCCATAGATGAACTTCCCCAAAGGGCAGGGAAGTGTCAAAGTGGCCCCTCGCTCCGCTCCTCAGTCCCTGCCATACAGGGTGTTGCCGCACCTTAGGGGCCCAGCATGGGCATTCCTGCCTCTGAGCCTCTCTCCCTGCTGCCCTTTCTGCCCAGCCGGGACAGCCACCCACTGCCAACCTGAGCTCGCCTGTCATCATCTGTCTGGAGGGTCCTATTCCCCACCCGACCTTCTAGGCTGTGTTGTTTCCCAATTCTATCCCCACGGCACCTTTGTTTAATTCTGTGAAAGCACCATCCCACCGCATGCAACACTCGTGCCCTGAATAATATGTCCTATTGCAGTGTGCTATGGCCTTGTTCATTTCTTTGAAAGCACCATCCTATTGCATGCAGCTCGCCCCCTGCATCCATGTCCTATTGCTGTGCACTGTGAATTTCTTGAAGAGTGGGCCAGTCTTATCTTTTAAAAAAAACTTCCTTTGACTCCAGCTAAATGAACATGGAATATTAGAAGCAGATGTTGAATGCATGAGTTTGCATGTGCACGCACAGGCACATGCGCACGCGCGTGCGCACACACACACACACACAGCCTTTCATAGCACATATCACCTTGTCTTTAAAACATTTAGATAAGTCTGGTGAAATCATGCTCTGTTTTTCCCTATGTTTTCTTCCTTGTTTTGCAATCCCCCTGTCTACCAAGGATCTCGTCAATGAAAAAAAGTCTTTCCTTGGGTAATGCTCGTATTAGCTTTCTGTTGCTGCTGTAACACATTGTCACACACTCAGGGGCTGAAGACTGCACGGATGCGTTGCCTTCCAGTTCTGTGAGTGTGGAGTCTACCGGCCTGGCCGCCCTCCGTTCTGGAGGCGCAGGTGGGGAACCGCGTCCTTCCCTTCCCAGCCTCCAGAGGGCGAACCCGCTCCTTGGCTGGGCACAGACCTGGGCGAGCGCCTGGCATAGGGGCGCTTGAGCCAGTCCCAGAAGGAAAACCCGCTGTGAGCTGGTACAGGACCAAACGAGGGCAGAGGAAAACACGAGCGCGCAAAATGAAATGGAAATGGATAAACATTTCCCATTAAAAAAATCACTGTGTTTTTGCATATATCTTCAGTATCTGTGCCTTCTTTTCTAATGCAACACAAAATATAAAACTGAATAGAAAACAAATGTGAATTAAAAAAAAAGCAGTCGACTTATGACAAACATATGTATGCTATGCACTAGCAAATATATGTAGGTGTATTTTCGTTAGTGCAAATTATGTTGCTCAGACAACAGAAGGAAATATTTCGATTCTTCATGGTCTTCTAGAAAGCACAAAACTGACTGGAATTGTGGGCACCCTACCACTTGCACACATTTGAACATTTTGATCAGATCCGGTTGGGTTTCTTATATTGCATCTGTTGGTTTCCTGATGCAGGGTCTGCAGCTGCGCCTGCTTAAATGCTGAACATCTCAGGAAACTTCCTTCTGACCGTGGCAGCCGAATTCACCGGTAGCCACAGCAAGGTTTGAGGTGCTTTCCTCCTGTTGAGCAGTCTCTGCCCTGCCTGCACCTTTTTGGTGCTGGCCACACCCCACAGAACACAGAGCACACCTGCCGCTCGCGGTGTTCCGGGACGTCCTCAGAGTGTGGGTGGACAGATCAACCGTGTTACCATGCCTGCTTCTCCTCAGCCAGAAGGAGACCCCTGAGGTGCAGAGGAATGAGCGGAGTCCAGCAATGGCCTGAGTAAGTCGCTGGCCTCCTGGGCCTCAGCCTGTTTGCTCATAGAGGAAAAGTGCTGCCCTGGACACCTCATGTGATAGGATTGGAAGGGATAATGGTCATAAAAACATATAGTCTTCTCACAGAGCGGCAGAACAATCTCAGATTCTTTACCCTTTCCTACCAGCATCTGTAATCTATTCCACTGGACAGGCCCAGCCAGTTCAGAATGCAGTGAGACTCTGACACCTCCCACAGCCTGGGTGTCACACTTAGGACATCCCAGGTCTGTTGTTTTCTTTAAAACTTGCAGGGACATTATGCAGTTGGAATCACCTCTTTACACTGCAGGTAGCGTGTGTTACTCTAAGAGACGAACCTGCTGAAAACATCAATCAAGTCACACAATTGCTAAATGTTCAGTAGAAAAACGAACCCTGCTGCAGGGAAGACAGAATTGGCAGAAGACATAGGACCACTCTCAGGAATTTATGGAAGAGTTGAGAGATCAGACGAGGCACATAAAGCTGCCAGAGAGCAATATAAGACAATATGTAAAGAAGGATAAATCACCTGAGGAAAGGCGGAAAGTCAAGGAAGCCTGTCAGGAGAAGGAGAGGGGGCAGCCCGTCTGGGAGGTATGAATTTGAGCTGGAAGAGAGAACAAAAAGGCCAAGTTGCCAAGGGAAAAGAGAACACCACATAGAAGGGCGATGGCACAAACACCTGGAATCCAAGCAAACCAGCTCAAGGCGAGTTTATATAAGAGCTGCATATAAACACGCAGGTGCAGGAAGTTGAGCTTGTTTGAAGGCTACAGCTAACACTTAGGAAGAAAACCTGCCCCTTTCCTTAAATGTCTCTTGAAGATGCTCTCAGAGACTGACCGCGTATTATTCCCTTAGTCATTCATTTGCTGATATGACTCAGCCATCCCCCAAGTGACAGATGCGGGGGTGTGAGTGTAAATGCGGCACAGGGTCTCCCCTTGGGGGGTTCCCAGCTTAGCTAGAAAGAAAAGCACATACACTCTGCCTTTATTGGCACGTACTCTGGGCTTCACCGGAGCTCTATCTGCGGCGATTTGGGAACACTGATAAAGGAGCAATTCACTGTGCCAGGCGAGGGCTCCGGGAAGCATTCACATCGCAGGTGGCATTGCAGCAGGTTGAGGAGGGCAGAGTATTCCCTATGTAGACGGGGACGACGGGCATTCCGACAGCACTGCCTGAGACACCCATGGAGAGGCCAGCACCTGGCAAACGTGTGCAGCGGTAGACACTCCCATGCATCCTAGAGCCACGTTCCAATTGGGGGTTCATGAGATAACATGGGGCACTTTCTCCAAATGCGCTAGGCAGGACGCCTCCTCCGGAGGTCCTAAGTGGCTGGGTCCTGGGCACGGAACCTGTGGGGCCGTGAATGTTTATTGTTTGAAGTAGGTAACTTTTGTGGTGGCTTATTATACAGCAGTGGATAACTAACACAGCCTACGAAGGCCTGGAGGTTTGGAAATTAGGGAGATACTACAGTTTTAAAGGACAGCAACATGCTCAGTCTTTATTATAATTTTTTAAAACGAAACCATTTATCTTCTTAGTTTCTATGGCTCAAGATTTTAGGAACCGTGGAGCTGGGTGGCTCTGACTCAGGGCTTTTCATAAGATTGCAGTCAAGATGTTGATGCGGGCTGCAGTCATCAGAGGGCTCGACTGGGGCTGGAGGACTCAGTTTTCATTGGATAAGGTTCTGGGAGAGCTGCCAAGGGGACGGTAAAAGGGTGAACAGAGACGGGAAAGCACCATGTTGGACACTGCTCTGGCCTGCCACCCAGCCCGCCACCCTGGCCCGCCTTATCTCTTAGTCTGCTAGTATTCTGTTTTGTTTGTTTGAGATGGAGTTTCACTCTTGTTGCCCAGGGTGGAGTGCAATGGTGCAATCTCTGCTCACTGCAGCCCCGCCTCCCTGGTTCAAGTGATTCTCCTGCTTCAGACTCCCAAGTATCTGGGATTACAGGCACCTGCCACAATGCCCAGCTGATTTTTTATATATTTTTAGTAGAGACAGGGTGTTGCCATGTTGGCCAGGCTGGTCTTGAACTCTTGGCCTCAGGTGATCTGCCTGCCTTGGCCTCCCAAAGTGCTGAGATTATAGGGGTGAGCCTCTGCACCTAATATTCTGCTAATATGGCCATCCTAGACTCTGTAGTAAGAGATTCTAACTTCGAAAACAACAGAGAGTTCGCCTTATTTTATTGCTATTTTTCAAAGCATGCTGTTTCATCAGTGCCTAAGCAATAATGTCTATTTTCCATTGGGGGCCTGTCAATACCAGGTGAAAAGGGGCACTTGTCAATATCAGGTCTTCTGGCCACTCTGCAGGAAGTCTGCTATTGACAGGTGCCCTCCTTCACGCTCAATCCCTGTCTGCTTGGGGTCCAAAGCATCCTGTGGACTTTTTCTTCCCTGTGGGTGTTGCCTTGTTTGTTTAGTTTATTTCTATCAGAAGACCCCACAAAGGGATCAGAGCTGACAGCTTGGGACTGAGGGGCACTTGGTGTCTCACGGGTTAGACAGTAGGGAAATGAGAGCTCCACAGAGGGAAGGAAACAGAGTAGCTAGAGCTTGGAAAGAGAAGGCTGGAGGTTGACTTGGCAGCTTCTGGGAGTGCATGGCGGGCTTATCCCTCCGTGGAGGGCAGGCCTGACTCAGCTGCCCGTCTCCATAGAGGAAAGAATGAGGCGGAGGCGTGCGTGCCTGGCCTGCAGGACAGCTCGGCAGCGGGAGCTTCGAGGGCTGCCAGGGCCCTGCGCGGAGCACTGCTCTGCTGCAGAAACTGCCTTTTACATATCAGGATCATGCTCCTCTAAAGGTGCAGCTGCTGCACCATGCAAATGAGCTCTTAAAATCTGTATTGCAGCACATACAAGTCTGAACAAACTATCTTAAAGAAAGAAGGAGAAGAACGAAACCATCAGTCACTGCCGGGAGCAAAGGAGAAGTGTGCTCTAGAATTGACTGTATTTTAAATGGTACATTTTCTTGGAATTAGAGCAAGATAGAAATGTATGAATTTGTTGTCCTAGAGGTTGGTGAAATTGTCTCTCAGGCGGAGCTCAAAGACCCTGGGGCACCAGGAGATGTGTGGGAAAGTCAGTTAGCGGGTTTCCTTATTCCTACAAAAGGCTCCAGTAGCTAACCGGCATCTTAGGGAGTGTGGTGATGAATTTCCAAGGCTCCTCAATGTGGCATTGCAGTTTCAGATGACACAACAAAATGAAGCTTCCTTAAATTCAAGGCATTGTTGGAGACCTAATCTCCAGTAAGGATCACTTTGGGGACACATAGAGGAGACAGGCCACGCCTCTGTCCTGGTATCCTCAAACACCCTGAGCCAGCAAGCACCTCAGACGGCAGGAGTGGGGACAAGGTCCCACTGATGAGGACAGATAGTCCAGGTGTTTCTGGAGCCTGCACCTGGGGTCTTGGCGCCTTCCCCTTCTCTCTGCTGGGGCTAGTCCCTGACTCCCGGCCCCTGCACCCTATCCATCCTGTCTTGTCTGACCTGGAGACAGAAACCACCCAAGACCAATGTCAACCTGCCATGTTGGCCGGACGCCTTCCCCTGGGTGGCAGCACACTCCACGCAAAGCAGGCAGAGCAGGCCTGTCGCAGCATCCACGCCCGGCTGGGCTGGGAGGGCATCCCTGCTGGAGGTGCATTCACGGCCTGGCCCGCCTCATTCCTGGGCCTCTTGGGGCTCCCATCCATTTGCCAGAGTCCACCCACACATGTACTCTCACACTCACACACATGCTCCCCACACAATCACACACACACTCACATGTACACAACCACATTAACACTCACACACTTATTCACAAACTCACACACACATACCTGCATACAGGTGCACACTTGCACATCCACACCCACAAAGGCACATCCACACGCCCACGCAACCACACACACACTCACATGTACACACTCACATTCACACCCATCTACACCCACACATATGCACATTCATTTGCAAACTTATACATGCACACGCCCCAACACGGGCAGTCGCACGCACACACCCTCTCTCACGCTTGCACATGCACACACATCCTTACACACACTCATACTTATTCACACATGCACACTCACACTCGGTCACACTTATGCATGTATACACTCACATGCACACTCTCCCATACTTAACACACAATGTTACACACACTCTCTCTTTTTTTTTTTTTTTGAGATGGAGACTCGCTCTGTCACCCAGGCTGGAGTGCAGTGGCACGATCTCAGCTCACTGCAACCTCTGCCTCCCGGGTTCAAGCGATTCCCCTGCCTCAGCCTCCCCAGTAGCTGGGACTATAGGTGCCCGCCACCACGCCTGGCTAATTTTTTTGTATTTTAGTAGAGATGGGATTTCACCATGACCAGGTCAATTGATCACGAGGTCAGATTGATCACGAGGTCAATCTCCTGACCTTGTGATCCGCCTGCCTTGGCCTCCCAAAGTGCTGGGATTACAGGCGTGAGCCACTGCCCTAGGTCCACACCCTCCCAATCACAGCATGCCACACGTTCACCTACACACTCACACATTGTCACACACACTGTCACACACTCACACACACGTGTTCTTTTGCACACTCACACTCTCACATTGGTGTGGTGCCTCCCTTGGGCCTCTGCTCTCTTTGGCTCTGAAGCTTAAAGAAGTGGTGGCCCTGCCCGGGCCGGGCCTAGTTGCTTGCTAGGGCCTTGTTAATGGCACTTCAGTGCATGGAATGGTGGGAAGCATGTTTTGCTTCCCAGGGTGGTTGATCCCCAGACCACGGGGTCCAGCCTGTCTGCTGCCCCAGGGTGCTGACAGGAGCTGCCCACACTGCGCTGGCCTGCCACGTGTCTATTAAATGAGGGGTCCCCATGTTCCTGAGGCCCACTCCCTCCTGGCTGTGCCCCTGACATTCAGAGGCAACACCCTCTTTGATGACTTACCAGTGTCCACAGAGAGAATGACTCTGAAGGCCAGAAGTGCCAACACCTCCACTAGGCATTTGGCACCACACTTGGAGCCTCCGACTGCCCCAAGCATGTGATCTGGGAGCCTTGGGGATCCATGCTGCCACATCCATGCAGGGCTCCAGGTCCCATCGTCAAGGATCCCTGAGCACGGGGCCGAGACAGCGCTGCCGCATGAAGTGCACGGAGCACCCTTTGTGCCCCGTGTGCACTGGGAGGAGGAAGGTCTGGGCCCAGTCTTAGCAGTGCTGCCTCTTTATGGAGGGACGGTGTTCTGAGCCTCGCTATCATCCTACAGAGGATTTTAGCACGCTCAGGCCACTGTAATGAACAGCCACAACCTGTGAGGCCTGACATGAGGCGTGTTTTCTCACAGTTCTGGACGCTGAAGGTTCCAGATCATGGGGTGCCTGGGCCGTGCTCCCTCTGAAGGCTCCGGGAAGGGTCTGCCCTGCTTCTGGCATCTGTCCTCGGCACTGCTCGGCTTCCAGCCACATGGCGCCCGTCTCTGCCTCTGTGGCCAGGCGGCGTCTTCCCGGTGTGTCCTTCTGAGTATGTCTCTGTATAATTTTCCTCCTCTTAGGAGGACCCCCATCACTGGATTAAGCCCCCGGGTAATGAGCATGACCTTGTTTTAACTCGATGACACCCACAGAGACCTGTTTCCAAATAAGGTCCTGTTCACAGGTATGGTTTAGGACTTGAACTTGGCTTTCTGGGAGATGCAATTCACTGTAGCACTGACCTTCAAGATCATGACATCTAGAGACGATGTGTAACCAGAGAGTATTAATATTACAGTAAATGACATGAAGCAAAGGAATAAAGTGTCAGGCGTGGCTGCCCGCCAGCCTGTGCCCTGGCTGCTGAGCGCATTTCCGAGTCTGACTGGCAGTTCAGTCTGGGGCCGTCCTCACTCTCGTCTGATCTTCTGCTGCTCAGGACTGAGAGTTCTGTTTTAGAACCTGCTCAGCCCTGACATCTCAGGGCCCCACAGAGGCTCGGTATTCCCTCAGGAAGGCTGAAGGACCCGGAAGGTCTCTGAGGTGAGGTGTGGGGAGTGCCACTCTGCTTCCTTATTAGGGGCCAGCTGTCTTGGAGCTGGTCTCAGTAAAGAGCTGTCTCTGCTCATGACCCCAGCCTGCTCTGCCATGTGGGGTCTCTGGGCACCTTTCCAGGGCTCAGGTCCAAGCTGCAGCTTCTTGCCTCAGAGCATGCACTACCTTTAGCCTCAAGGTATGATCAGTGCTCCAGCCCCAGCTCTCTGAACCTGAAATTCCAAGCAATTCCGAGAGTCAGCGTGGCCTTTGGAGGCACCCCCGTTACTCATCGATGGAGCCCCCGTCACCGTGAAGAGGACAGCCCACATAATCACAGCTCTATCCTGCGCTAGGCAGGATGTCGGGGAATGAAGTTCATCCTCATGTTGGAAGGCTGATGTCCTCCAGAAATATTCTGCGGCTTTGTAAACTCACAACTATGAACACGGGCTGTTCCTATCAACTCTCAATCTTCAATACTTTCCCTTGGGCAACCCCTTCCCAGAAAACCTGGCATTTCTACACTGTCATCTTTAACTGGGTGTCTTTGATCTATGTTGTCACTTCTGTGATATACTTGTGAAACATCTGGTGTGACTATTGTCATAAAAGAGACCAGTCCTCAAGCCGCGTAACGACGGGAAGAAGTCCATTGACCCATGTGAACATAAGCCTACACAATTCCTGCCGTTTCCTCTGAAAACTGCCTTGCGTGTGAAATGAATGAGAGGCGCCGATAGTGAATTGAGAGGTAGTTGCTGTACAGCCAGTCGTTCCAGGACCTGTCACTGGCTCTGGAGACAGAGCGCTGACTCAGGCATCATGGCTCATCACTGCTGGCTTTGTGGCCTCGTGGAAGTGAGTTAACTCACCTAAGCCTTAGTTTAGGCATCTGTGGAATGGAAATACTAGTAGGACCCATCTCCTAAGTGGATTCTCAGCTCTCCCTGAAGTAATCCATGTACAATTCCTTACTATGTGACCTGGCCCATAGAGGCACTTAGTAAATGTTAGGTCTTTATTCTTAGTAGTTACAATATAACAGAAATAAAAGAAGCCAACGGAACAGTGACAGAAACACCTGGAACTTGGGTTCAGAATGAGCTCTTTCATGCTCTAGCTAAGTTTCTTCAGACAAGTCATAACTCCTCCCAACCTCACTCACTGCACCTCTACCATGGGATAATAATGACATTCCATCACACAGACGCTGTGAGGTTACAACGCGTGGAAAGAGGTGGAGACGTGATCCCAAAGGTAGTTATCACTAAGGCATTCAGGCTCTGCTGTATCCCGAAGAGGTAGGTAGGAGAGTTAAAAACACCTTGACTTTATAGAATGAATGAGACCATGTGTGCTGAAGTCCTTCAACGTTTGCCAAGCTTTCACCGTGTGAGGCGCCACGATGGCTACTAAGGAGACACTGAGCAAAGGCCACATACGTGGCTTCAAGTTGAGGTCTTGAAAAAGAGCAAGACTTGTTCATTGACCTGGACGTGAATTCTGGCTACTCATTCCTCTCAATTAAGTGTCACCGTGAGTGGCTGGGCCACTTTTACACTCAGGTACGTTGGTCAGTTGTGTCTGCCTGCCCTTGCTAAGTCCTCAAGAGAGCAAATGTCACAGCGGTCTGCGCCCTGGGAACAGGGAGCCGGCCTCACACTGTCTCTCTCGCCCCATGGCCCCTGTCCTTGCTTTAAAATATGACTTCTAAGAAATGCAAACCCGCCAGTACACAGTGGAGTCTCATCTCATGACGTCAGAGTGCTTGGCAGGCCTTGAGATATCTTTGAAGATAAAGCTGAAGGGGAACTAGGGGAGGTGCTCCTGCCATACTGTGAGGAGAGGCTTTTTCTAAAATAACAGGAGCTGCCTGTCAGGGACAGGAGGCTTTTGGTGGTTGCGGTCATGCCTTGGACGCCTTAAAGAAGGTGGGAGGAAAACTCTGCAAAGGATCTGCTGAGACACCAGGGGCGGCTGACACCACAGGACTGTCCTCTGGGAGGGAGCAGGCTGCATTGGGCAGCTTGCCAGCTCCAGGGCATGGGCACAAGGCTGCGTAACATGGGCCAGACCGGACCGCTCCTCGAGGGACCAGCTTCTCACTCACCTGGCAAGGCCCAGGCAGAGAAGCCTGAAGGTGGGCTCCCACAATCACAGACCCAGTGCATTTGGAAAACGAACCAACCAACCAACCAACAAACAAACCACTAGCTCTGGCTCCCGGGTGCTGAGGAGATGTTACTGTCCTCCTCCCAGAGGATCTGCAGGGTGAGGCCGGTGTTCTCAGACAGTGGCTCCAGCACAGCGGCATCACCATCACCACATCACCTGGGCTCTCATTACAGGTGAACATTCTGGAGCCCCATCCTGCACCCCGTGAACTGGCAAGTCTGGGCTGGGCCCCAGCCATCACTGTTTAGCAAGCCCGTCAGGAGATGCTGACGCCCGCTCAATTTGGAAGCTCCGGGTTTATTTAAACAAATGTCTGAAGATATGTGTACATGTATGTAAAGTTACAAGGGGTTAAAAATAAACGTCTCTTTTCTCTAGTTATTCATTTTCTAGGAATTTATTGCATTTCTAGAAATTTTTTCTATGGATACACTCATAAAAAGTATGTGAAGATGTGGGCATGAGTTCTAGTAAAAACCCAAAGTAAGATGAAGGATTATCAATAGAGCAGTGGTTAAGCAAGTGACGCTGTATCTACAATGAAAGCCCAAACTTTAGTCTACGTCTAAGCATGAAAATAACGAGGAAGAGATACAGATACTCAGCTATAAACATGACTAAGATATGTTGCATTAAAGGAAAGTAACAAGCTGTAGAACTGTATGCAGAATGTAATCCCCTAGTGTTTGTAAAAGGAGGCCCCACACACACACACACACACACACACACACACACATATTAGTTTGTGCCTGGAAAATACACAACATGACCTTGTGTTAATCTGATGATATCACAGCTACCCCATGATAAGAAACAAAAGTCAAAAAACTAAATGAAGAGTCTCCAGCGTTTCCCTGGGCACTGCACTCCCTCAAGCAGCCCACTCTCTGGTCTGTTATCACCACTGTCCTCATCAGACAAATGTATAAACTCCATTCCTCTTGCCTGTCCTCCATGAAAACCAAGATGGAAGGTTTCCTGATGCTCGAAGGCATAAGGCAGTCCTCATCGCCTTCATTTCCAGACTAAATGGTTTATTTAATCTCATCATCTAATTTCTCCTTAAAAACCTTAGTTCTCCTGTGGAACTGTCTATAGCTGTGCCAATTTGGAGATGTCAGGCTAAGGCATAATTACTTTCTCCAGATGGGTTCATGTTCTTAGGTTAGTTGTGAATCAATGGTTAATCATGATTGCAATGCTCACAGTAATCGTGGGCTAAGGTAGATATTCAGTTGACAGACAAAACAGGAGGATTTTTTTTTTTTACCTTAAAAAAAATTGTGGTGTGAATAAAGGAATGAAAGACATGAAGAGGAAGAAGGGAATGTCAAGGTTTTCAATAATCAGCTCTTACCCACGAGCCATGGCTGAGACAGGGCTTGACAGAACTTCTGTGCAGGGCTGATGTCCCACTTCTGTGAGCCTGGAGACCAAAGCATTCTGCAGTGGGGACCTCACGCTAATAAGGCATGAAGATCATCTGTGAATCTCTGATGTGGTCGGATTGCAAAGTGCCGGCAAGGACAGCTGCCAGCACAGAGGTGCACATATTCCCCAGGCTTTCTAGAGCCTTCCAAAAGACCTGCAGAAGAGAAACTGGGAGGAGCATTCTATCAAAACCACCGCTGAAGACACTGCTCTCTGCTCCAGTCGAAAGTGACAAGCTGCGTGGGCAAGGATGAGTGCCTCCCTGTACCCCTGTGTCTGAGGCCGAGTGGAAGGGAGAAGAGGAAGGGAACTCAGCTATGCGTAGATGTGAAGAAAGCACAGTTAGCCTGCCAGATTCGAGTGCCTTCTTTCCCTTCACCATTCTTTCTGAAGTTCTTTAGTCATAAAAGATGTATTTGCTCATCTTATTTGGGGAAAAGAGAAATATGGAGATAGGAGTTAGTTTCCGTGGAATTGTGCAAACCAAGTACAATTTTTATTTGGGTCCCAACTGTGTTGCAGGTAGCACGGCAGATGCTCCAATGTAATAACACGAGAATGGGGTTCTTCAACTGGAATTTAGTGTTATAAGAATGAAGGAATTGTGAAGGATTAAAGCACAGCATAGGTGAATCATATCATGGCATAACGGCAGTTTGTAAACTGCTTTAGGCACACGGAGAAGGGGTAACCCAGGTGTAAGTCCCACTTCCCTTGGGATTGGCAACACTTCCTAGCATAGCTGAAGCAGTGGCGTATTCTTGGTGCTGGCCTGTTCCTTTCCCGAACTTTACACTATCCTTTTATCGTTTCTGCACTGAGTTTCTGTGTTAGTTATCTATTGCTATGAAAACAGATTTACTCCCAAATTAGCAGTTTAAGCAACAACCAGTTATTGGCTCACATTTTCTATGGGTTAGAAATCTGGTAGAGACTTAGCTGGGTGGCCCTGGCTCGGGGTCTTCCACGAGTCAAGGTGTCAGTCAAGGCTGCTGTCATCTGAAGGCTCCACCAGGGCTAACAGCCATGGCTGTTGGAGGAGGTCAGCTCCTTGCCACATGGGCCTTTCTATGGGGTTACTTGAGCTTCCTCATGACATGGCAGGTGGCTGCTTCCAGAGCAAGCAATCTGAAAAAGAGAAGGAGGGAGACAAAGGTCTTTTAATCTTATCTCTGAAATCACACATTGGTGCATCCACCACATTCTAATTGTTGGAAGTGAATCTTGAAGTGCCTTGCACACTGAAGGGGAGGGAGCTGGGCTTCCCTGTGAAGGGAAGGGTCCTGAAGAATTAGTGGACATAGTTTAAAACCACGGCAGCTGCAGGAGAATTTCTCATTGGAATGGTGATGGTGTTGGTCTATATTTCATTGAGGAGCCATGTGGATAGTCCCTTTCAGAGAGAAAGCAGGGCCCTGAGGGCCTCCTGCGAGCATGCTCCCTAGGAGCTGAAGCTGCTCTGCATGGAGGCCATTAGGGTCCAGGTGTGATACTGCAGAGGGTGGGCTGCTCGCTGCCGGGTAAGGCACTCAGGTGAGCTCTAAAGGGCGCCTGGCCACAGGAAATTCTTACATTCAGCCCCAGCTGTCTGTGTTGCTGTGATATCACTTTCTTCCCTATTTCCTGAAAGCTTCCAGCTCACACCAGTGCCTTGTGTGAGAGATTCTTCAACTGTTGATCAGATTTGGGATCCCAGTGAAGGCTGGTGACCCTGAAAGTTTGGTGACCCCATCTGCTCTGTGCAGTGGATTGAATGTTTTCGTCTTCTCTAACATTTGTATCTTGATCTTAACCTCATGGTGATGGTATTATTAATAGTAGGTGGGACCTTTGGGAGGTGATTAGGTCATGAGAATGGGCCCTCGTGAGTGGGACTGGTGACTTTATTAGAGGGACCCTAGAGAGCTCTTGCCCTCTCTTTACTATGTGAGGATTCAAGGTGAAGTTGACCTTCCACAACCCAGAAAAGAGACCTCACCAAAACTTGACCAAACTGGCACCTGGAACTTGGATTTCCAGCCTTCTGAATGGTGAGAAATAAATTTCTGTTGATGATTAGCCATCCAGTCTATGGCAATTTGTTATAAAGCTCAAATTAGCCAAGTCACTTTGGCATATTTTATAGTATTAAGTAAGGGTAGGCAAGGACTGAGCTGGTTGAGGTTTGTGAAGCAGGTGGGACAGACACAACCACACAAGGGAGGTGGGTCCTTGTCAAGGAGGTGGGGGGAGGGGACGTGTCCGGGCATGGACTCCAACAGCGGGACTCCAGTTGGGCTACTTGATGGAGAGAGAGTAGAGCAGGTGATGGATGGGATGTTCAGAGAACACTGTGGAACCAGGAACAATGAAAGCAACAGCCCGAGAGAACAGGAAGTTACAATCAGAGATGGAAGTTTCAATTTGTGATATCACAGGTTCAACATTTCTGGGTGGTCCAGGGTCTTCAGTATGGCCATGAAGCCAGAAGCTGAAAATGAGCAGAGGTGAAGGTGATTCGGGATGAGGAGTTCATGTGGCTGAGAGGTGTTGGACACCAAGCTTGGGAGGAAGTTGAGTCACGTCACTCAAAAGTCCAGGTGGAGATCATGTCTGGTTCAGCACAGTGAGGGTCCACTGCTGGTGCTTTGGTGAGCAAAGGGAGCAAGGGGGTAATGGATGAAAACTAGGGTGTCATGGCATCAGGGCCACAGGGACTTTCCCCAGAGGCTGGAGGAGGAACAGGTGTGAACATACCATCTCCATATCCAGACTGAGGTCCCGAGGTGTGAGGAAAGGAACAGACTTCTCCTGCCAGGGTGCTGGGACAGCTGGTTCTTCAAGGAGACAAGTCCTAGGGAACCCTGGGCTGAGATCATGGGGGAGGTTGTGTTCATAGAATAGGAGCACCAAGAGAGCCATGGAAAAGGTTGGAGATGCCAGAGGGAGCATTTTCCAGAACGGTCTTGAGTTGGGTACACAGAAGACATGAGGGCTCTGGCTTATGACTGGCGTAACATCTGGAGAATAAAGCATCCATCTACAGTGGGGGTGGTGGCACTGGAAGTGCGTCTGGTGGAAGATGGAGTGGGCCAGGCAGTAGAAGCCCAGGTCCTCAACACCAGAGGGAAACTTGTTGGTCACTGGATTCCATAAACTGAAATTTTTGGGTCAGTTTATTGAAGTATGGTTTACATATACTAAAATTCACTCTTTTCAAGTGCAGAGATTGTTGAGTTTTGACAAATGAATATCTTGCATAACCACTACCACAATTGAGGTAGGAAAGATTTCCATCATTTCTGACATTTCCCTCAAGCAGTCAATTGCTCCCCTGACCCTCAGTGCCTGGCAGCTGCTTTCACTCACCCTAGTTTTGTGTTTTCTAGAGTGGCATAGAGATGTAACCATGCTGTACGATGTCCTTTGTGCTGGCTTCTTTTACTTCACATGATGCATTTGATTTGCAGCCACCTGGTTCTGAGATTGGGGTCCATTCCTTTTCATTTCTGAGCAGGATTCTATGAACTGGACATACCAGAGCATGTGTATGAATTCACCACTCAATGGATATTTGGATTGTTTTCTGTTTTGAGCTGTTATGAATAAATCTGGTATTAATATTTACATATGGGCCTTTGAATAGAAATAGGCTTTTCTTTCTCTTGGACAAATACCTAGAAGTGGGATTCCTAGGTTAAATATTAAGTGTAATTTTAACTTTTAAGAAAGTGCCAAAATATTTTTCAGACTGGTTGTGCCATTTTGCATATCTGCCTGCAACGTGTGAGTTCCAGTTCCTCCACATTCATATCAACACTTGGCATGGTCAATCTTCTACATTTCATACATTCTAGTAAATTTGTAGTGTTATTTCATGTAGTTTAATATGCATTGCCTTAGTGACTAAATGTATTAAGCATATTTTAATATATTTATTTGCCATCTTATTTGGTGAAGTAAATCTGCAAATCTTTTGTTCATTAAAAAATGGCTTTTCCTTTTCTCCAACCCTGTCTCCCATCCTCCACCTCTACCTCCTCCTCCTCTTCTTTCTTTTTTTTCTTGAATTAAAGGGATTTTTATATATTCTTAGATACAAGTTCTTTATGAGATATGTAATTTTGCAAATATTTTCTCCCAGTCTGTAATTTGTCTTTTAATTTTCTTAATATCATCTCTTGGAGAGTAAACGTTTTTCATATTGATAAAGTTAAATATTTATATTTTTAAAATGTTTTTTGGTTTTTGCATCCTAAGAAAACTTTGCCTATCTCAAGGTCAAATATATTTTTTCCCCTATGCTTTTTTTTTTTTTATATCCTGGCTGTATTTGTCAGGGTTCTCCTGGGAAACAGAACCAATAGGAGATTATATCCACACCTACACCTGTACCTGTACCTGTACCTGTGCCTGTGTCTGTCTTTATCTCTATCTATGTGTGTCTATGTCTGTGTCATCTGTATCTATATCCACACTATACATGTGTCCATATCATCTATGTCTATTCCTATACCTCTATCTAATCTCTGTCTATGTTAAAGGAATTGACTTGTGTGATTATGGAGGCTAAGTCCCAACATTTGAAGTTTGTGGGCTGTGGATCTTGAAGAGCTGACAACATGCTTCCAGTCCAAGTGCAAAGACCTGAGAACCAGGAGAGCCAATTATGTCATTCTAGTCCAAAGGCAGGGAAAAAGACCCAGCGTCAAAGTTCAAAGGCAGCCAGGGAGGAGGAGCGTTCTCTTATTTGGGGGGGTGGGGTCGTCCTTTTTGCTCTATTCCAGGCTTCCATTGTTTGGATGAGGTCCACTGCATTAGGCAGGGCCGTCTGCTTTACTCTGCCCACTGATTTAAATGTTAAGCTCTTCCAAAAACATCCTCGTAGGAACACCCAGAATAGTATTTGACCAAATATCTGAAACCTCATGGCCCGGTCAAGCTGACACACAAAAATAACCATTGCACCTACTTTTCAATGAAAATAAAACCCCCTAACCAGGAATGGTAGCTTGTGCCTGTAGTCCCAGCTACGCAGGAAGCTGAGGCAGGAGGATGGCTCGGGCAGCCCAGGAGTCCCGAGCTGTAACGCCCTGTGCTGATCCCGTGCCTGCACCGAGTTTGATGCAATATGGTGACCTCCTGGGAGCAGGGAACCACCAGGCTGCCTACGGAGGGATGAAGTGTCCCAGGTCAGAAGTGAAGCAGGTCAAAACTCGTGTGATGATCAGTAGTGGGATAGTGCCTGTGAATAGTCACTGCATTCCCACCTGGGCAATATAATGAGACCTTGTCTCAAAAAAAGGAAAAAATAATAAACAAACCCTGAAGCCTAGAGAGGTTCCCAAATCATCCAGGAAGTTCAAGAGGTTAGTAGCATAATTAGTAGAATGCAAATCTCTTGGCCCTTAGTTCCCTGCCTTCGTAATATCTACCTATCATTTTTCTTTCATTAGAATACGAGAAGTTTCTGGCAGTACATGCTGCTGTCAGTCACTGAACTTTTACCCTTTCACCCTGGCTTTTGCATTTTACACATTTCCGCACTGTGCCTCTCTGCTACGCTGAAGACACTTCAACCCTTCTCTCGTTGGTGTTGGCTCACTTACTTGACCTCTGCTAACGATGCTCATTTTTTGCGCTACTTTTGAATCTGCTTCTCATGGCAACAGGTCCCCTTGTCGCACAGTGGCAGGATTTATTCTCTAAGTGGTCATTTCTTTCCTGTCCTTACAGTCTCTTTGGCCAGTAGGAGCACTGTCCTGCCTGGTATCGTGCAAGTGTGCCGTCTCCCTGATTGCCACGGTTCGCCCTACCTCTCCGCCCGGTCTCTTGGCTCGGTGCTGTGGAAGCTTCCTTCTTTGCAGCTAAGTCATTTATAGAAGAGCTTCTCAAACTGTGATCCGTAAACTTCTGTCAAGTCTTGAACTATTGGTTGTCTTTCCACAACAGGACGTAAGTATAGAAATTGAGAGTAAACGTTTAGAAACGTTTCCATTCATCTGACATCATTATGACATCCAAGCACACATACCAAACTAGTTATCGTTGGATATGTGAGGTAGGTTGAGTGTGGCATGAGCTGTTCAGTAGCCCAATAGTACCACATGGTAGTTCACGAAGACTTGGGAATTTATAAATATACAGATTATTCATTTACCACACCTCCTTTGAGAAGTACTGATCCGTGTCTCTTTTAATGCTTATAATGCTCTTTTTTCTGACTCAATCGTTAATGGTTGGCAAAGGGTGAAAGATATTGAATGAGTGAATGAATGTGTTCTGTATGTTATTCATCCGTAGATCCGGATTGTCCCACTCATGTCCCTGCTTCCTGTAAAGAGTATAGTTGTCTGATTTCATAGGAGTGGGAGGGGCCTGGGAATCTGCATTGCCAACCCCCATCCCTAGGGGATTTTGATGCAGGCATATGGAAGGTTCACACTTTGAGAAGAGGTGACTTACACGAAGAAAAGAAAATGCTAGCAGTGGCCTCTCAGTTGTCAGGATGTTGGGGAACACTCCGGGGCCATCATGTTATAGAGTTGTGGGGTCACTGGATTCAGCCCTGCTTGGTACCAGGAGATGCTCCAGTTGCCACCTGAAGCCGCGAGAACCACAACATTTCTCCTGAAGATCTGACTTCTTATATGGAAAGAAAGAGGCTTTATGCTGCTTAATAGTAAAGTTTTTGAAAAATATCATGCCATGTTGATAATGAAGTCAGTTATTGGAGAATCCATTAAAACAAGGTGGGCATGCACCCATTAAAACAAGGCGGGCATTCACCCATTAAAACAAAGTGGGCATTCTCACTCTTACTTCTCTTTCCTTTTTGGTCTCATTAGCTTCATGACACGAGACTCAGAACCAGCCAGCTCTTTGTAGTAAAGCCGTTTCAAACAGAAAACAGATTTTACATGGTCTGGCTCGTTTGCTGCCATCGTTTTCATAAAGCAAAATTACTATCTGGTTAAGTCACCTTCTCGGATTATATTGTTTCTAGTGCCAGTTTTAAATACACACAAAAATCCCTTAATTATTTGGAGTTCAAATGACGAGAAGGGCCAAACAACCCAACCATTGTTTGGGGAATTCTCCATTTATTGTGTTCTTGTCCTGCTCCTACTGAGATGCCAGGTGCTGGTCCACCTGGATGATGACCAGACAGCGTGGTGGGGGGGAGAAGTGAGGGTTAGCGCTGTCCACACCAGCGGCGCTCATCCAGCCCCTGGAGTAAGTCACAATGAGGTATTTAATATGGGGGTGTAGGTAAAAAAAATCCTCCCCCTAAAGGCTTTATAGATGAAGCAAGGATCTTTCTTTTCTACATAGCAAAGGGGTCTTTCTGTCTTTTTTGTTCGTTTGTTTCTTTTTTTTTTTCTTTTGAGATGGAGTCTGGCTCTGTTGCCCAGGCTGGAGTGCAGTGGTGTAATCTTGGCTCACTGCAACTTCCACCTCCCGGGTTCAAGTGATTCTTGTGCCTCAGCCTCTCAAGTAATTGGGATTACAGGCATCTGTCACCATGTCTGGCTTATTTTTGTATTTTTAGTAGAAATGGGGTTTCACTCTGTTGGTCAGGCTGGTCTTGAACTCCTGACCTCAGGTGATGCACCTGCCTTGACCTCTCAAAGGGCTGGGAATATAGTTATGAGCCATTGCACCTGACCCCTTTTCTCTTATTTTTGACAGAAGGAATTTGGGGAATGAGATTGCAAGTGTAACCCAGTTCTAAAAACGTTCCTGGCCAAGCGCAGTGACTCACACCTGCAATCTTGGGACTTTGGGAGGCATGGCTTGAGGCCAGGAGGTCAAGGCTGGGGTGAGCCGTGATTATCCCCCTGCACTCCAGCCTGGGTGACAGAGTGAGATCCTGTTTTTTTAAAAAAGTTTTCTAAGCTTTGAAAGTAAGCCCCAGGTACAACCATAGGGGCAGAGCAGGCAGGATGATCAGAAGCACAGAGCAGACATGGTGCTAGGTAGAAGTGAGTACTGGTCCGATCAACCTTTGAACATTTACGACTCTGGCATTCAGCGGACAAGGGCAGGCATGAGAATGGTTGGCAGCCTGCTCAGTCGCAGCAGAAATGAAGCTCCTGCCATCTGGGTGCTGAAGGGGAGGGGGCGGTGGCCTCTCCTGGAGTCAGGCAGACAACCGTGCAGGTATTGGCTCACCAGGCACACTGGCGCTGCGATCCAGTTCTAGCACAATCACGCCTTGTTCTGAGAGTTCCAGGCCCAGGTTGCATCAGCTTTCAAAGGACTCTGACTAATAAGTTCCAACTGCGGTGGAAGATTCTGAGAATGAACATGAGGGAAGTAAATGTCACTATTGTGTGGGGCTGAGTTTTTGTTTACCGTTTCAAATAGACCTGGCTGGACTTGCTAGTGGCTCAACTGACAAAGCATTGTGCAATCCCGAGGGAGGTGCTGGGCTGGCGGAAGGGCTGGATTCAGCCATCACACAGGAGGGATTGCTCCGGTTCACTGTGGGAGCCCACGTCAGCACACCGCAGTTTTAAATCCAACTGTTTTTCTTCGGCCAAACCCCCTGTATTAGCTTCCCAGGGCTTCTTAATAAAGAAGCACTACAGACTGGGTGGCTTAAACCACAGAAATGTGTTTCTCACGGTTGTGGAGGCTGGGAAGGCTGAGATCAAGGTGTCAGCAGGGCTGGTTTCTCCTGAGGCCTCTCTGGCTTGCAGACGGCCAGCTTCTCCCTGTGTGCTCATATGGCTGTCTCTCTGTGCCTGTCTGCGTTCATATTTCCTCTTCTTATAAGGACACCAGCCATATGTGGGCCCATCCTAATGACCTCGTTTTAATTTCATCACCTGCCTAAAGACCCCATTTCTAAATGTAGTCACATTCTGAGGTATTGGGGGTTAGGGCTTCAGTGTATGCATTTGGGAGGGATGCAGTCACAGCATTACCAAATCACTGTTGTCAGAAACACACAGTGAGCACAGAGTGAGCACGTCCTGTAAAAGTGACTCGTTTGGTATACAGTTCTAGGAGATTTGATGAAGGCACAGTTAAGGCATGTTCTGTAGGCCATTGGCATCAGGCATCTCATCATTAAATAACCTAATTATGACAAATGCTACAAGAATACAGGCTGCCAGAGTGTTCCCACTGCAGGGGCCCTTCAAGAGGGTTTACTTTCAAATAGCCCCTCTAGTGATGGGAAACGGAAGTGTGGAGAGGCGTGAAGACTCACCCAAGGTCACAGGCAAGTTAGGAGCAGAGCCAGGGCGACCTCACTAGCTTCCCCAAGCCCGTCATTCTCACAGGCAGGGTGGACTGCAAGGGGGCCTCCTGAGAACTTTCAAAGTTTAACGTGCCGGGATTCAGTAGTTCTGAGCACTGGGAGCTCCCATGGGGTTCCGCTACCCAACCAGGATTGAGGGTCACTGCTCCTTCTACAATAGAAACAGCGGTTGGATTTCCTGTAAAAGGCCAAAGAGTAAATGTCTTTGGCTTTGTGGGTCACACAATCTCCATTGCAACTACTCAGTGATGCTGTATAGTGTTGAATTACAACCATAGTTTTCAATCAAAAACGATCTGTAGAGATATAGGTTCAAAAAAATCAAAGACCATAAAAAGAGTTTAGGAGAACACAGAAGGCTAGATAAGGTCTCCACGCACAAGTGGGGACAAGACATGCTTACAGACCCACGAGAAAGACACCCAGCAATACCAGTGGCTCAGGGCTCACGTCCAAGCAGAGGTTCTAAGCCTGAACGCTGCACAGTCACCTGGCCACTGTGAAACATTCAGCATCTTGGACCCCACCCACAGAGACTCTCAGAGAGAGGGTCAGCATGTGAAGAATCTGTAGTTTACCAATTCCCACATGCAATTCTCAGGTCGCCAGGGTTCAGATCCATGACAAGGAATCAGGCAGTGCCTGAATAAGCACTTCAGAGGCATTGAGGAGGGGAACGGCTGTGATGTGAAGGTATCAGAGAGGACTTTTTGGAGCTATTGCTTGAGGGGAGGTCGCAGGCTTGGGAGAGTTTAGTTAGGATGAAGCTGTCAGCAGAGGCTGCTGCAGGTAGGAAGCTCACTGTCCGAGATGGGAACGTGTGCCCAGGGATGGGGGTTCTTGCTGTGCAGCTGCCAGTGGGTTGGAGAACCATGTGGCCATGTGAACGCAGGCTGAGTCAGTCAGGGCATATTCTGCAGGTCAGTGATGCTCATTGTATAAAGCAGATAAAAGCAGAACAATGCCGGTTAAAAGAGGGCTGGGGAAATAGCCAAAAAATAGAAATTGAAAAAGAAGAAACGTGGAGAGCTCACATGATCTGATTTCAAGATTTACTCTAAAGCAATTGCAATCACTCAGTCTGGCACTGGCAACGGAATAGACATATCGATCAATGGAACAGAATGGAGAGTCTAGTGAGAGACCCACACAAATACAGTCCATTGATTTTTGACAAAGGTGCAAAAACAGATCAATGGAGAATGGATAATCTTTTAAAAAATGGTGCTAAAATAATGAGAAAACCATATGTAATAAATACAAAATAAACTCAAACTATATCATAGAGCTAAGTGTAAAATGCAAAATCATGAAAATTTTAACAATAAGAGGAGGAGATATATGGGAAATTCTGCACCTTCCACTCAGTTTTGCTATGAATTTAACACTTCTCTAAAAAATAAAGACTGTTGTGTGTGTGTGTGTGCGTGTGTGTGTGCACACGTGTGTGTGTTGGTGTTTTGTTTTTTCCTGAGACAGAGTCTTGCTCTGTCTTCCAGGCTGACACACAGTGGCGTGATCTCGGCTCACTGCAGCCTCTGCCTCCCAGTTCAAGCTATTCTCCTTCCTCTGCCTCCCAAGTAGCTGGGATTACAGGTGCACACTACCACACCTGACTAATTTTTGCATTTTTAGTAGAGATGAGGTTTCACTATGTTGGCCAGGCTGGTCGCAAACTCCTGACCTCAAGTGATCTGCCTGCCTCAGCCTCCCAAAGTGTTGGGATTACAGACATGAGCCACTGTGCCAGGCCAAAGACTGTTTTTTAAAATGGGCAAAAGGAAAGATACTTCATCAAACAGGATATACTGATAGCAATTAGCACATGAAGAGATGCATTAACATCATCAGGCATTAGGGAAATGCCAATTCAATCTGCCAGGTGATGCCACCACAAGTGGGTAAAGTTAAAAATCTCATAATACCAAGTCCCAGCTAGGATGCAAAAGAACGGAAGCTCAGGCACTAAAGGTGCCGGTGTAGAGCGGTGCAGCCACTTTCGATAGTGATTTGATGACTTCTCATCAAGTTAAGCATACATCCACCAAATTAGCAAGCCCACCTACCTGCTTACTCAAGTTTAAAAAAAGAAAACAGGGAAAACTATACCTACATTTTTTAAGTGTTCAAATATTTATAGTGGCTCTATTCTTAATTATTCCAAACTGAAACTGAAAACCTATGAAACCAAAAACCTATTAAACTGAAAATCTGTTAAAACTATTAAAACCTATTAAACCAAACAGAAACTTATTAAACCAAAAACCTATTAAAACTATTAAACCAAACTCCTGAAAACCTATTAAGCCAAATTAATAGGTTCACTGCAAACCTATTAAACCAAACTCCTCTGTGGGCAAATGGATAAGCAGACTGTGGCACATCCACGAAATGGAATACTACTCAGCAATAAACAGGAACACACCGTTAACTCATGCAACAGGATTGATGGATAAGCCTTTCTTTCTGGAAAAGGCAACAGAGATGGAGAAGAGATGAGTAGGGCAGGGCTGGCCACAGAAGGGCAGCACGTACAATCATCTGGGGTGATGAAGCTGTTCTGTATCTTGATTGTGGTGGTGGTGATGTGTTTCTGTGCATTCACCAAATCTCCTAGAACTGTATAGCAAACCAGTGGGTTTTATCATATGTGAATTCAGAACTAAATAAATAAAAACCTAAAAGAAGACAGAAGATCCTAGAGTCTCCCTGATCAGCTGTGTGCTAACCCTCCACGTCTCTTTCACCAAGTGTGATCACTCCCTGGGGCTGGAGAACACCCTGGCTGCAGACCACGAGCTCCACCTCCACATGTTTGTGCCATGATGTGATTAGAAGATGAGAGGGTTTTAGGAAGAAAATCATGGTGGTGATAAATTATGTGCCTTAGTGCTACTCTTTGCTATGAATTGAAGAGGATTAAGAAAAGTGGGAGGGGAGGCAGAGGCAGGACCTCATCTCTCCTGTCTGAGAACTGTGGGGTCTCTGTACTGCAGAGATGTTTTTCAGTGTCTGCTCTGGTTTCTCTTGGTTAAAGCTCCCCTTCTCCATCCTCCCTAAGAGGAGTCAACCTGACCACTCACCACCTTGACAGGAGTCTAAGGAGGAGCTGGAGCTCCATGGTGTCCCCCACCTGTCTTGGCAATGCCTACTGCTGGGTGGATCCCTGTGTGGCTCTGGGCCTTAATCTTTGATTTGCAAATTGATTTTTAAATTGGCTGTGTGCATCCTGCAGGGGTAGTTGAGAAGCTGGAGGCATGCGTATGTACTGGAACAGATGGGGTAAGCTTGTGCACTTCCATACATACATCCCCCAGAATAATTCACACTTCTCCATTTGATATACTCCCATATATGAGTGAGAACATGTATTTGTCTTTCTATGCTTGGCTTATTTCACTTAACATATTATTCTCCATTTCAATGCATGTCATGCATGTTGCTACAAATGACAGAATTTCATTCTTTTATATGGCTGAATAATATTCCATTGTGTGTGTGTGTGTGTGTGTGTGTGTGTGTGTGTATGAGCATATCATCTGGAAACAAGAATAATTTGACCTATTCCTTTCCAATTTGGATGCCCTGTATTTCCTTCTGTTGACTAATGGCTCTGCCTTGGACTTCCAGTAGAATATTGAATAAAAGGGGTGAAAGTGGCTGTCCTTGCTTTATTCCAGATCTTAGAGGAAAGACTTTCAGTTTTTCCCCATTCAGTATGATCTAGCTGTGAGTTTGTCATAGATGGCCTTTATTGTTTTGAGGTATGTTCCTTCTGTATCAAATTTATTAATAATTTTTGTCATGAAATAATTTAAATTTTATCAAATGCTTTTTTGGCATTTACTGAAGTAATCATAAGGATTTTGTCATTGATTCTATTAATGTTTTGTATCCTGTTTACTGATTTGCATACGTTGAATGATTCTTGCATCCCTGAGGTTAATCGTACTTAATCATGATGAATGATCTTTTTAATGTGTTGTTGAATTTGGTTTGCTAGTATTTTTTTGAGAATTTTTAGATCTGTATTCATGTGTGATATTAGCTTCTATTTTTCTTTTTTTGATGTGTCTTTGGTTTTGGCACAGGGTAATGCTGGTCTCAGATGAGTTTGAAATCATTCTTTCCTCCTCAGTTTCTCTGATAATAATTTGTGTAGAATTGAAATTGGTTCTTTTTTTTTCCAAACAAAAACCAAAACAAAAAAAACCCCAAAGTTTTCTTTTGTTGATCTTTTGTGGGTTTTTTAGTCTAAGTTTTATCCATTTCTGCTCTAATTTTTGTTTTTTCTTTTCTTCTAATTTTGAATTTATGTTGTTCTTGCTTTTCTTGTTCTTTAAGGTGCACTGTTTTTTAAAGTTTTTTTACTTTTTTGAGGTATGTGTTTATTACTTATAAATTTCCCTCTTAGTTCTGCTTTTGCTGTATCCCATAGTTTTTTTCTACACTGTGTTTCTATTTTAATTTGTTATCACCAACATCAATGTTTTTTCTTATTTGTCTAGTTCCGTATCAATAATATATTATTATCAAAAATTGATTTGGGGACAATTTCTTCTTTTCTGTTCTCTGAAAGAGTCTGTGTAAGGGTGGAATTGTTTATTAAACATTTGGTAGAATTTACTCACAAAATCCACATGAAATGGTTAATTCTTTTTGCAGATTTTTTTTATGACTATTTCAATATCTTTAACAGTTACACGATGATTTAGATTTTTTCTTACTGAGTCAGCTTCGGTGATCTATATTTTTCTAGGAATTTGTTTACTTTTTCCTGTTTTTGACCGTATTTGCATAATGATTGTAATTTAATCTAACTTTTAAAAAAGATATCTTTCATCTCTAATGTGCTTCTTTTTTCTTCCATTCTTATGTATTTGTGCCTTCAATTTTTTAACTGACAATTTTGTCAGGGATGAGTCACTTTGTCTGTTCAAAAAAAATCATCTTTTGTCTAGTTAAATCCTCCCTGTTATATATACATGTAGGTATCTTTCATTTATATCTTCTCTTTCTATTATTTCTTTCTGCTTTGTTTAATTTTTTCAGTCTTTTTCTAACTTCTTAAGTTGGATGCTTAGCTAATTTCTTTTTAGCCCATATTTTTTAATACATTCAAAAACTTATGAATACCCCTACTCTTAATGTCTTACTGCATTCTACATGTTTAAGTCACATAATAATATTTTTATTATCATTATGCCCTAAATATTTCTACTATATATTTTTTTGGAGTCACAAATTATTTAGAAGTGTTCTAATTTGTCCTTGATTTCTAATTTCTTCGAATTTAGATTAGAGAACATGATCAAACTGATTCTCTGAAATTTGTCTGGTTCTTTTTGAACCAGCATGTGACCAATATCCACAAATATTCCATGTATATTTGGAAAGCATAAACATTTTCCAGTTTTTGAATGCGGCGTTCTTTATTACGTTCATTAGATCAAGCTTTCCAATTTCTTTATCTTTCCTATGCTTCGCCTGCTTAAGCTCTTGATTACTAATACAATTGATTAAAAGTCTGAGTTTATCCTTATTTCAACTCAGAATTCTGAAGACGTGTTTATAGTTGTCTGGCTTCCACTGTTGCTTTTGAGAAGTCAGCTGTCTGTCTGTCACTGTTTTACAGACGTGGTCTCTCCCCGGCTCCGTAAGATCTCCTCTGTGTCTTCGGTGTACTGTCATTTTACTGTGGTGTCCTTATTGTGAACATCTCTTGACTACACTGCCTGGAACTCTTGGGAATTTCCGAATGTGAAAATTTGTATCTCTTATTAATTTTAGAAAACCGACAGTCATTCTCTCTTTGAATGCTGGCTCTCTCACATTTATTTATTCTCTTTCTAGGACCCTAATGAAATGCATATTAGACAATCTCACTCTGTGTCTCTTAACCCGTTTTATATTTTCTATATCTTTGTCTCCATGAACTGCATTAGGGGTAATTTATAAAAATCTACTTTCTCAAGCAATGGTTTTCTTTTGGCTATTTTGAATTGGCTATTATGATTAATTTTTAACTTCTACAACATCTCAGTGTTTGGTAGAATTTATCTATAAGACCCACCTGAAACTGATGTTTCCTTCGTGGAACTAAGTAAGTATTCTTAGTGGGTTGATGACTATTCAGAGACTTTAAATTTCTTCTTGAGTTAGTTTTGACAATTTGTAGTTTTTTTACAAATTTGTTAGTTTCTCCATTTGTCAAATGTATTGGATAAGGTTGTTCCTAATTTAATTTTTAAAGCTTTTCCTCTCAATGCATAGTTTTGTTATTTAAAAATATACACTTAAATATTAAACACATTTATTTTGGTTCTTTAGATAATTATTTTAATATTTGCAATATCTGTGGCTTTATTCTACATACAAAGAGTCAGTGTATTCATTGGCTTTCCTCGTAATAATTTTTTTCCTTACATGTTTTGCAATATTTGATTGTAACTTCAGGATCTTTGTGACTTTATTTATGGAGAATTATAAGGTCCCTAGAAACACTTTATGCCAGTTTATTGCTTTTTTTTTAAGTTTTTTTTTTTTTGCTACAAAATTTGCATGAAATGAGACTTCAAGCTCACAGAAAGAGGGGCTTGTCGTTAGAGACATTTCTTTATTCTCCCTATACCCAGAGCTAAAATCAAAACAGAGGAGTATGTTTGCCATCTGTCTTTGTTGGTGCTTTACCTTTTAGGGGTCCAGCTTCATTTAGGAGTCTTATGTGACCTCCCTTTTTGAGGCTCTTGTCCTGATATCCATTAAACCCCATGATTTAAGCTAGTAGGGATTGAGTAATGTCCCTATAAAATGCTGTCTTACTGGCCCTCTTAAATTCTTTATTGGTACTTTATCGTCCTTTCTACCATCCAAAGGTTTCCTATTTTTTACATAGGCAACCAGGCACTTGAAATATAAGTATACCTATATATTTGTATATATATTTTATTTGGCAGTTTCAGGTGCTCTGTACAAGGAACGTTTTTCTGTACGTGAAAGCCACTTTATTTCTGGGAATGAATTCTTTCTTTATCTGTTCTTTATAGGAAGCTGGACCGCGCTGGAGGATTTCCCATTCCATCAGAAGAATGGATCAAGCTTTCAGTGGGATGGTACTATCATCGTACATCTCCATCAGTCTTCAAGGTCATAATGCACACTTTTGCAAACAAATTGAGATGTCAGGAGGTAGATGAAAGTTCTTACAATGCTATAATTTTATTAATTTCACAAGAAGTTTAACTACATTTTGGGAAATGGAAACAAATGCACTCAGAATTTCACTCCCTTGACATAACGTCCATCTACATTTGTGGAATTTATCATTTTTCCTTTTCATTGTTTTTGCATTGCTTAAAAAGTATTTTTTATGCTTTTAGAGTATTATTGTCAGCATTATAAATGCAAAGGAAAGAAATTTTCCTTCTAATGGGCCCTTTGTGCACCATGTTTGAAACATAAGATCCCCTGAGGACACAAACAAAATGACAGGCCAGCACAGTGTATTTTCTCATCTTGGGACCAAACCAATTTTTTAATGGAAAGCACAAGAAGTGCTTGATAATCCCACAACGTAAGTAACCATTTGAGTGACTGGCAGGTAGGTCTCCTGAGCATAGAACTAGGCCAAGAAAGGCAGAACTGTGCAGAGGGAAGAAGCCAATGAGTTTTCCCTGCAAATCTGTATCTGGCCAATCCACAGTCAGCTTTAACGTTTTTCACCCTGAGGCAGGTGCCTGACATTGAGTAGCCTTTGGTTATGTTATTCTTGGTGGCTGTGAAACAGGGTCACACCTCTCAACATCGTGCTCTGTGGTGACTTGGGTGGGAATGTCAAATTGCTGAAATCCCATCAGCAGGAAAGTAGAAATCTTGGTAACTGGTATGTAATCCACTGACCTCAGCCAAAGGTGCAAAAACTGAGGCCCCACTACCCTCCATAGACTGAGATATAATTTCCCTCCAGGCCAAAGGAATAAATAGAATATGATGGCAGATAATGTCTGTTCTGCAGACCTAAAGAAGTGAGCTTTGGTCTCTGATCTTTGAGACAGTTGATGGATAGTGTACACCAGATCTCCAGTGGGGACCTGGTTGGATGGCTTCTCATTTAGTGTCATGTTAATTGCCTCAGGCTCCTTCTGGTGAAAGGAACTACCCATCCACGTGAAAGGTTTGTTTCTGGGAAAGTTTCTAAGGTTGCTAGAACAGTATCACTATTACCTTAATTACCCTGATTTCATTGATATAATTTGAATGTGAGTGGAATGTTTATGTTCTTACAAGTTTATAGAACATTTTAGCATGTTTGAAAATAAACACAGTGGTCATTCAGGAGCAGGTTGTTCAGTTTTCATGTAGTTGCGCAGTTTTGAGTGAGTTTCTTGATCCTGAGCTCTAACGAGAGACTGTTTGTTATGATTTCCATTATTTTGCATTTGCTGAGGAGTGTTTTCCTTCCAATTATGTGGTCAATTTTTAGAATAAGTATGACGTGGTGCTGAGAAGAATGTATATTCTGTTGATTTGGGGTGGAAGTACTGTAGACGTCTATTAGATCTGCTTGGTCCAGAGCTGAGTTCAAGTCCTGAATATCCTTGTTAATTTTCTGTGTTCTTGGTCTAATGCTGACAGTGGGGTGTTAAAGTCTCCCACTATTATTGCAAGGGAGTCTAAGTCTCTTTGTAGGTCTCTAAGAACTTGCTTTATGAATCTGGGTGCACCTGTATTGGGTGCATATATATTTAGGATAGTTAGCTCTTCTTGTTGCATTGATCCTTTTACCATTATGTAATGCCCTTCTTTGTATTTTTTGATCTTTGTTGGTTTAAAATCTATTTTATCAGAGACTACGATTGCAACCCCTGCTTTTTTTTTTCTTTCCATTTGCTTGGTAAATCTTCCTCCATCCCTTTATTTTGAGCCTGTGTCTGTCTTTGCATGTGAGATGTGTCTCCTGAATACAGCACACCAGTGGGTCTTGACTCTATCCAATTTGCCAGTCTGTGTTTTTTAACTGGGGCATGTAGGTGACGGGTTGATGGGCACAGCAAACCACCATGGCATGTGCACACCTATGTAACAAACCTGCACGCTCTGCACATGTATTCCAGAACTTAATATAAGACAGCTTCTTTTCTACTGGAGGGGAAACCAATTAGTGCTGTTTAATGAAAAGTGACTTCCTTTTGCTTACTTTTTAGAAAGGCAAATTAAGTGTTGTAGTCATCATCAATTTAAATTAAGAACAGGGAACAAAGACCAAGCTAAAAATTTAAACAAAGACTAAGCTAATAATTTTTAAAAAGTTATCTTAACACACACACACACACACATATACACACAAAATGAAGAAAAAAATGCCCAGAGAATAAGCATTTGAGATGCGTGTGGGAATGCGGGCACTTTGTTATGGACCACGCTGTGTGTTTCAGGCTGTGTTAGCAGTATATACACACACCTCTAGGCATGGGCCACCTCATCTCAGGTGTGTGGGTGTGTTTCTATCTGAAGTTCTCAGCAATAAATAGAGAATTTACTTGAACTCTAAGTTTTATCTTCTAATGCTGATGATATGTCCTATGCCATGATATAGCCAGATTTTAAAAATATAAACTAAAGTTTTCTATCAACATTTTTAAATAAAAAATAGATGTTCCAGAGAGCTGTTCCATGCTGATCTGAAGGCACCGAAGCCTCCTCTGCCCCTTTACACACTACCACTGCGTGAGGGTCATGTAGTTTATGTAAAGTTAAAAACCCAAATGAAGTCGCATTTCCCCTCCTCCTTGCTTTAGAGTGTACCAACACTGTGTTGCAGAGTCACCTCTGAAATTTTATTTGAAAGCTTTGTTTTGAATTGTTAATCAAGGGCGAATATGTCAGAAGCTGTCAGTCAGCAGGTTGATGCTATGTGAATTTTTGTCTATGAATCTATTAGTAATGAGATTCTTGGAAGATGTATAAACACAAGGAAATGTACTGATTTTTAATCTTTTGGCATTGCCAGTGGCCTCAGGGCATCTTGTTAAACGGCCCTGCATGAATTTTTTTTTTTACACCACAGAAGTAATAACCATTTTTGCACACAGAACACTGAATTTTTTTTTACTAGCTCACAGTGTCAGAGACCAGCGTGCTCTTCGTGAGAAATGCAGGTCAGCTGTGCCCTGAGCATTACCTGGGCAATGGTAGCTGTTCTCTCATTTGCTGGAAGGCCCAAGGTCGTGGCTCCCGCCAGGAGGCTCTCCTTGGAAGGGTGCCCTGGACTCCAGCTGTGCAGAGGCGCAAACGACAGTGGGCCTAGTCATCTTCATCACAGACCATGGGCCAGTGGCAGGAAAGCTTCTTTTCTACTGCAGGGAAAAGCAATTAGTGCTGTTTAATGAAAAGTGACTTCCTTTTGCTTACTTTTTAGAAAAGCAAATTAAGTGTTGTAGTCATCGTCAATTTAAATTAAGAACAGGGAACAAAGACCAAGCTAAAATTAATAAAACTATACTTTTGTTATGTAATATGACCAGATAAAAAGAAAAACAGAAGTATAACAAAGAGATAGGAAAGCAGATGTAAGTATGGGGAGGCCCACAGAGGAAGAGGCACTCGGGCAAATGGGCAGACAGACCCTTCTCGGGCACAGACACTCAGCACGTGAGGTCAACAGAACACACGACAGCACCGTTCCCGGTTTTGTGTCTTCTGGGATACTGGCAATTGACACCTGAAAAAGATAAGGTTGCCTTTCACAGCTCTAGTGATCAAGCTCCTCTTGGGACCTGCTCCATCCTTTGAAAGACGGATTCATTTATTAGAAGAAGTTTCCCATTTGTGGCTTTATGGTCTTGGGAGAGGAATCCCAGAAGTATTACCTAGCTAGGAGACAGCAAATGCTGAGACATTGGTGAAGATGAAAACAGACTCAGAAGCTAATTTTACAGGAGAAAAGACTCAAATGATTACAGAACCACAAAATTAAGAGAAAAAATTCAGACACATAGATACCCAAATTCAAGGGTGATACATTTAGGAAAAGGTAAACTTTAACCCAGCATTAGGCTTAGCCGAATCTTCTAGAACACCCTACACTAATACGGCTCCTTTAGCTGCTACATTGAGTTTAGGTACCAAACATTTAAGACTCTCTTGCTCAGAGCACATGGAGTCAAGACTGTCAGAAGGAGCCCGCCCACCCTTTGCAGGTTGAAGAGCTTCGTGCTTGAGGCTCCCTCACCTGGTACCCCCTATGCGTTGCTTCTGGGGCTGACCCAGATGTTGTTGCGGACACTCTCTCAGTAATGAGTTCCTCCTTTGCAGGCTTGAATTCTTCCCTTCCATTCCTCTGACACATTGCTTTTCCCTTTTACAGGCCCCTCCATGTCGCCCTGAAACTCTGTGGCCATCGTCTTCACCTGCAGACAGACACCCACCTTTCTTTCTCTGTAAGTGTGGGCTCCTGAGAGCCAAATGCATGGTTTTAGAGTCAAAGGGCTTGGGTCCCAGCTCTGCCATGTGTTAGCTCGTGGCCTCTGGCTGACTGGATGTACTCAAGGGTTTTCCATCTACCAGGCAGGATTATTCCTCCTCCCTGGCAGGTGCTGAGAGGACGAAATGAGACAGAATTCGTGGGCACCTGGCTCAGTGGCTGGGGGGAGGGAGCCCCATTCCTCAGCAAGCCCTAGATCTGCCTACTCCCCCTTCCTTCCCCTTCTATCCTCTGCCCCCCATGGCATCTGTCTCAGCCCCTGCTTCTGATGTCCTGGGTGTTCTGGCTGCAAATATCACCCGGGAGACAGCAAAAGGATCCCCTAACCCACGCAGTCCTGGGGCTGTCATCCAGGCAGAGTTGGCTGGAAACAGAAGATGCATCTGTCGGCAGCGGTCTGTGGAGAGTGAAGGCCTCTCTCCAGCTCACTCCAGCGCCTCTTTGGCGAACTCTTGCCTGGAACCAAGTGAGGAAGGAGATTCTAGGAAGGAGGGGCCTGGCTTTTCCTTAGAAGCATAGGGAGTGGCAATGTCAGAAGGGAGAGAGTCCAGCCAGGATGGTGGAGCTGGTGAAACACCCCAGGTCCTGACTGATGGAAACTTGCCCGAGAGCGGCTTCCTCACTGTACGCCCTTCGCATCCTCAGGGCTTTCGTAGGTGCTGAACGCAGCGCTGTGAGTGCGGCCCTGAGCACATCACGTGCTGGTGCACATACTATTTTGTGTGCGCGCACACACACACACACACACAGTCCTGAGGGTCGGACACACAGCACTAACAGTGAGCAGCTCTAGAATGTAGCATTTTACTATTATTTTTAATTTTAGATTTGGGGGGTATGTGTGCCAGTTCGTCGCATGGATATATTGCCTAACGCTGCAGTTTGGGCTTTTCTTGAACCCATCACCCAAACAGTGAGCATAGTAGCCAATAGGATTAATGCAGAATCAGAAAATCAAATACGGCATGTTCTCATTTACAAGTGGGAGCTACACAGTGGGTGTGCATGGCATACAGATGGAAAGGACAAGCACTGGGACCCAGGAGAGAAAGGAGGGACGGGGCAAGGGCTGGGTTTGGAATCTTTTTAATGTTTTTTTTTCCTTACTTCTCATCTGTATATTTGGATTTATTATTTTCTATCCTAATTAATATTGTGTTACTTGTTTAACCAAAATATAAAGGGAGACATTTCCAAAAATTAAATCTATACCCCTTTTACACAGGAAATTTAAAATAGAAAACATTCCTTAGGACAGCACAATTCAACTATAAAATATTAGCATAAAAATGTAATTAGCCATTGATCATACTCAGGAAAGTTAAAAAGGAAAATACTAAACTCCCTCAGAAGGAGAAAAAGGTGAGTCCACTTGTGCTAGCTTACCTGCACACTATGGGAGTGGATGGTGCGATCACTCTGACGTGTGTTTCTTTACGTGAATTTGAGGTCCACAGGCATCAGCTTCTCTCATGCTGATTTGGGTAAGTTTCCAAACATCCCACTTAGAACTGCTAGAATTCTGACTTTTCTGGAGGGTTGAATTGAAATGGAAGTCTTCTGAGCTGCCAGAACAAAAAAGAGATTTTTTTTGAAATCAACAGAATCATTATCTTTTCATTATTTCCAGTGTTTTTGTAGTACCCATTGACAATGGCTGGTGAGCCACTGTTGCAGACACACCTGTGTGCACACGTTTGCGCACACTTGCTTCTTTGGGTCCCTTTGAACTCTTTGCTTTTTTAGTTTAGTGTGTTCAGGATGAAATGAAGCCAATCATCAGCAATTTGGTGGGTGGAGGAAAGGTTTGGAAAGAGGGGGGAAGAAGTGGCAGCTTTTTGGAGGAATTCTAAGTATGCTCGACTTGCAAGTTTAATATCTGAATATTTAACAGGGTTGTTAATAGAATGGGAGATAGAAATATAAAATCATAAAATGGAGAAATAGAACTTATGGCTTGGTTTCTCAAGAAGCGCATGGGTCTAAATTGTTTGGCAATGACAGCATTCTGCCCGGCCGACGTTCAGGCCCCGGCCTGCTTGCTGATGTCACAGCCTGAACAGCTCTACAAGGCGTGGGAGGTGCATGTGCGCTGCCTTTTTACATCGCTGCTGAAAAAGTTATGGTTTCTTCTTGGTACACATTGTTATTTGGAAATAAAATCAAAACAAATTCTGTGTTATTTTTCTTTTTTAAACAACAAAATACTAAGTGTTCACCTAGAAGTCAGATGATGTTATTAATCGTAATTGTGTGGCCTGGCTGAGTAATTCCTCATGAATCTTTAACCACAGAGCGTCTGCTTCTCCTGTGTGCGGAGAATGATGTATTTAGAGTCTTGAATCCTATACATGGCTCTGAAGTTCAGAAAAATATATCCAGAAAAGAAGTTTCAAAAGTTTAAGGAAAACTGTGACGTTTCAGAGCTCCTTACTGAGCCTTCGATGGCTGGGATATGAAGATTATACACTTATTTTTCAGGACTGTTTGTTCTGTCAATTAATGTTCAGTAATAGAGGAGCTGGGCTACCCTCCCCTTCTCTTGTCAATCTCCAATTTGAATAACAGAAACAATTCCTCCTAAGAAGAAATAAAGCCACAACAATGCGCTAGGAAGTAAGACAGAAGATCTTCACAGGCAAGGCGTCCATCATGAGGAATTCCTGCAGGAGAGAAGGCATGGGGAAGGGAGGGCAAAGGGAACTGCAAGCCCAGAGCTTCCCAGGAGGGCCTCAGAGAAGTTTCCCTTTGTGAATTAAATATGCAAATACTAGAAACAATTAGTTTCAAAGTACTTTACTTAGTGCAGTTACTCCTTAAGGTCCTCTCCTGGGGAGCTGGGGAGAGAGAGCAAGGGGAGAGATGCCAGATGTAGGTGATGGGGAGGAAGGTAGGAAATCACACTGCCACGTGTGTACCTATGCAACAATCTTGCATGTTCTTCACATGTACCCCCAAACCTAAAATGCAATAAAATAAATAAATGGGTAAAAAAAAAAAACCTTTAGCTAAAGGCTGGGAACTGTTCTGTAAAGAAAGCGAACCCCACACCGAGAAAGGGCCCCGAGAACAGAAGACAACGTCCAGTAGCCCCAGTTCCCTGCAGAAGAAAAGGAAGAGAGGAGCATTGTTTTTTGAAAGAAACGCAGTTTTTTCTAGGGCAGAAATACGCCCGAGTGAACTGTATCTTAGGATGGCCAGTGTGGGCCATTGCTATTCTGCAGGTTCCTCTGATCCACCCTCCTTGTGGCTTCCGGGATTCACAAGGTCCAGGTGCATGGAGGTCCACGGGGTGCAGAGCCACACCACCACCAAAGCACAGACCCCAGCACGCAGTTCCTCATTCAACACTCTAGGAAAAGCAAAAATCACCAGATACTTGCAAAAATGAGGAGCATGAAAGAGAACAATCAACACCATGAAGCAACTAACTGTTGAGAGCAGCAGGGATTTGCAGAACAGAGAGGAATTTAAAATGTTTTAATTAGTATTTAGCGAGCATCAAGAGGATAATTCCTTCGTAAAACATGAATAAGTTGCTTTGAAAGAGGAGCTATCTGAGAACAAAAAAAGTTCTTATTAAATACGCTAAAATTAAACATTTCTGGATGCACAAAGTCACAGAATGGATGCGATGGACGAACCAACTGTGAGCTGGAAAACAATGCTGAGAAAATTTCAGTTCATAAAATAAAAGGGAATTAACAGATATGATAAAGATATGAAAAGTAGATTCAAGACTTTCAGAAATAAGACTGAAGTTGGCTGGGTGCGGTGGCTCACGCCTGTAATCCCAGCACTTTGGGAGGCAGAGGCGGGTGGATCACAAGTTCAGAAGTTCAAGACCAGCCTGGCCAACATGGCAAAACCCCATCTCTACTAAAAATACAAAAATTAGCCGGGCATGATGGCGCACGTCTGTAGTCCCAGCTGCTCGGGAGGCGGAGGCAGGAAAGTTGCTTAAGTCCGCAAGGTGGAGTTTGCAAAAAAGAGTGAAGAGTAGATTAAAGAAATCACAGGCAAATCATGTCCTTGAGCTGCAAATGATTTAAGTTTTGATAAACAAGTTAATGGCCAAGCAGAATAATTTATGAATACAGAGCCATTCTCGGAAATGTAACATGTAATTTTAGAAGAGCAAAGATGGAGAGATAACCCCCAAAACTTGCAGAGCGGATAAAACGTAAACAGGCACCAGGTTATATAAGAAGGGATGAGGCAGACAGAAACGCCAGACGCCCCGTCTGCGAGATGCTGCCAGACCACAGGGCAATGGCTTCATGGCTGACTTCACCCATCAGCAGGCATGTCCTCAGCGAGTTCTAGGAGCCACACGCTGTTCTGGATGAAGGTTCCCAAAGCTTAGATTCCACTGTAGAGGACCAGCAACAAACAAGATGGACAGGTGAAATACAGTGAACGTTAGATGGTGTTAAAGGCTTAAGGGAGAAAAATAAAGGAGGGAGGCAGCAGCGTGGGGAAGGTGTCCAGGCAAGGCCTCGCTCAGAAGCCGGCTTTGAATGAAGATTCGCAGGAGGGAAGGAGGCTGGAAGGACCTGCAGACGCCAGAATGTTCTTGGCAGAGACAGCAGCGAGCATGAAGTCCCTGAACCAGGGACTTTGTAATTCAAGTTTTGAGAAAAATAAACTTCAACCTTGCAACAGTCTGAATGTTTGTGCCTCCCTGAAATTCTTATGTTGAAATCCTAATCTCTAAGGTGATGGCATTTGGGGGTGGGGCCTCTGAAGTGCCTCGGCCAGACCGGTGGAGCCCTCCTGAATGGATTGAACAGGCCCAGAGAGCTCTCTTGCCCCTCTCACCATGAGGACCCTGTAGGAAATGGCCTTCTATGAAGCAGGACGTAGCCCTCACCAGTGCCTTGAACTTGGACTTCCAGTCCCTAGAACTGTGAGAAAAAACTGTATGTTGTTTATAAGCCACTTGGCTTATGGGATTTTGTTACAGCATCCAAAACGAACTAAGACAAACCTAGAATTCTATGCTATGCCAGTATCCAACAGTGTTAGGGCAAAATAAAAACATTTTTAACACATGCCAGTCTTCCACCTACACATACTATATGTAAAAACTTACACACAGATGTTCTCGAGCAATATAAACAGGAATCTGAGATAGAATATGACCTGAAATATAAGAAATAGAGACAGCTGAGTATGATTCAGAAGCAAAAATAAAAACAAATTTAAAATGAAATAAATGTGATAAGAACAAACTATTACAAGACCTCAGGATGAAATTAGCAGTGTCTCAGAGTATTCAGCACGCTAAAATGAAGGAACATAATAAGATAACTGGAAGCATGATGAAAGAGTAACTGTCAGTTCATGTGAGCTATCCATAGAAAATGCCAAAATCTTTCTTGATTAATGAGACTTTTTTTTTTCAATGTTGAAGAGACAACTGTGGCTAATTTACATCAGGTTTTAAAAGCCTATCTGTAGCAAATCCAAGTTGATTTTAACTTGAGTTGAAATGAGTTGCCAAGCCAAGGCTGGAGCTAGGAACAGCCATGGAAATTTTAATGGGATTGCAGCCTTAAAGGAGGAGATATGTGTCAAATCATGTACAGAGAGCATCCAAAGCAGGAATGATTTAGTGAGTGACCAAAATATTCAATGCTTAATGGCATACAATTGTCAGATGGGTATGAACATGCACGCCGCTCTGTATAGGCAGAGTTGGTTTATTGAGCCATTTCAGATGCATCATGGATCGTCTCACAAATAAAAAAATCAAGCCATCAGTTGTTTTGATGGCAGAAATTTTGTGGCAACACCACTCATGACACTCTAGTTGTGCTGTTACTGCATTTACTACTGATTTTTTTCCAAAGATCCCATTTAGAACCATGTAAAAACATACTGTCATAATGATTCCTGTCAACAGGAAAACACCACAGCAGTAGCAATGGCATTTTGATAGCGTGTTGCCATTGATATGTCTTGGAAACTTTCATTCAGCAGAACTCCATAAGCACGACAGGTAATTGCACTATAACAACCATAAGGGAAGTCCACCCTTGCACCTCGGACAGATGATGTGTTGAAACATTATCTAGGAAGGCAAAGGGTGCTTATTACTTTCTGTGTCCACCATGTTTATGTCTTAAGGTGTTTCAAGGAAAAGAAAGGCAGGATGTGAAAGACATTTCTTAGAATGGGTAGAGTTGGGCACAGGGAGAGAAGGATCCATGTTGACATCAGGGCTTCTGTATTTGATATGTTGAGTGTATGATGACATTATTAGCCAAGATGGAGAATCCAAAACTTTGGGCAGGTTTTCTAGTAGAGAAGTCCTATTTGGACCTATTAAGTTAGGCACAGCAGGAGTTCAAGGTGTATATGTGGCTAATAGACACTTGCAAGTTCTCTGTGAAGATCTGGGGAGAGCATTGGGTTAAAGATCAGGATTCAGTGCCACCATTCCGTGAAGTGTTGTTAAAATCATGGTGGATGGAATCAGCTGGAATCAGATGGAGAAATAAACGCTGCCAGACTGCATGGGGCTCAGCACTGCCTTATAGAAACCATCAGGTTGGGCCCTGGCAGAAACAGAAGGAAAGGAAGCATGAAAGAGATTTTAGTGAGGGTGAGTGTGCGTGTGTGTGGGGGGCTGGCAGGGCCAGGCCAGAGAGGGCCACTGCGTAGAAACCCGCAAACACAGGCTTTCAGACTCTCTAATAAGGGACCATTGGATTCCTTCCTGGGTCCCGTCAATGCTGATTTCCTGCATAAAACTACTCTTAATCTTTAATGTAAAAAATACAGCAATAGTGGGATTAGATGTTTTTTCTCCCACAGTATCCAAGATCATAGACAAGTTGACCAACTCTTTGAAATTAAAGAAAACACATGCTATCAGGTTGGTGCAAAAGTAATATGGTTTTTGCCTTTAGTGTTGTTGTTTGCTTGTTTGTTTTCTGAGATGGAGTTTCACTCTTGTTGCCCACATTGGAGTGCAGTGGTGCGATCTTGGCTCACAGCAACCTCCGCCTCCCAGATTCAAGCAATTCTCCTGCCCCAGCCTCCTGAGTAGCCAGGATTACAGGCACCCACCACCACACCCAGCTAATTTTTGTATTTTTAGTAGAGACAGGGTTTCACCATGTTGGCCAGGCTGGTCTTGAACTCCTGGCCTCAAGCCATCCACCCACCTTGGTCTCCCAAAGTGCTGGGATTAGAAGTGTGAGCCACTGCACCCAGCCTGTTTTTGCCATTTTTCTAAAGTTAATAGTAAAACTTGCAATTACGTTTGCACCAACCTTTCAGGCAGGGGAGGAGAACAAAGTAGAAATCGTACAATGGTTGGGGTGTGCAGGATAATGGTCCCCCAAGATGTCCACACCCGGATCCTTGGAGCCTCTAGATTTGCGCACCCACATGGCAAAGGCACCGAGCCGGTATGATGATGGTCACGACGCTGGGGCAAGGGGTCGTTCTGGATGGTCCAGGAGGCCCACTGTCATCACATGACACCCTCACACCAGGAAACCCAAGCTCAGCACGTGAGGAGCCCACGGCTGCTTTGAAGTTGGAGGGAGGGGCTGTGAGCCAAAGAGTGGGCTGGCTCCAGAAGCTGCCGAGCCAGGGACCCGCTCTGCCATGCAGCCCGGAAAGAGCCAACCCTGATGACACCTCTGTCTTAGCCAGTGGGACTCACCTGAGCTTCTGACCTCCAGTGCTGTAACATCATAAATCTGTATCCTTAAACGGGGCACCAAGGGCGTGGTCACTTACTACAACAGTTCGAGAAAATTCATCAGCGCTTGTTAAACATACAGTGTGGTGAAGTTTGTGTTCTTAAAGTTTATGTGTAAATAGATATGTGAAGGAATTTTATGTATTCTTAAACTTAGAATGGCCCTGTTTGGCTGGGTGTGGTGGCTCACACCTGTAATCCCAGTGATTTGGGAGGTCAAGGCATGAGGATCACTTGAGGCCAGGAGTTTAAGACCAGCTTGGTCAATATAGTGAGAAACTGTCTTCACAAAATTTAAAAAGAAATGAATAAATGAAAGGGCCCTGTTTAATCCTACATGGCTTTCTATATATATAATAAAAATATAGTGTCTTCTGGGGACAGTGGCTCATGCCTGTAATCCTAGCACTTTGGGAGTTCAGATGGGCAGATCACCTGAGGTTGGGAGTTTGAGACCAGCCTGACCAACATGGAGAAACTCCATCTCTACTAAAAACACAAAATTAGCTGGGCATGGTGGCACATCCTGTAATCCCAGCTACTTGGGAACCAGGGAGGCAGAGGTTGTGGTGAGCTAAGATCACACCATTGCACTCCAGCCTGGGCAGCAAGAGCAAAACTCCGTGTCAAAAAAAAAAATAATAATAATAAAAAAAATAGAGCCTCAGATCTGGGACCGAGAGGAATCACTGTTTATAGGAGGAGTTTGTATTTTCAAACAAACCTAGCACTTTGCTCCCAAAAAGAGAAAAACAAAACCTGCCCTAATTTTGGGGCACCTGTGTCACAATGTGATCATGTGATGCTGAGAATATTCTGGTTCCTGGGCTAAAAATAAGCTGATGACACTGTGTTCTATTAATGAGTACACGATCTTATCAGAGGACTCCAAGCTTTGATCTAAAGTTCATCAGCTTAAAGTCTTTATAATTAGCTTTCCCTGGGAATGCTGGCCTTACCTCTTTAGTCTTTATTTTTGCTTCTAATTGAATGATCACTAAGCACCTCTTACCATTGCACAGATGGATGCCGTTTTTCAAAAAGGAACATTTCTTCCTCTAAAGCCTTTCATGTAATAATTCTTGTTCTTGTTTTATTTATAGCACTAGTGATTCCCATTGCTTTCGGCACAGATCATGCCAGATTGTTTTCTATACTGGGGTCAGATCGGTGCTTTCTTCTCCCGACAGCTCCAACTTACAAATAGGTAGTGTCCCACAGCTCATGTTTAAATCCGTTGTTTGGAATTTAGAAGATTTTCCTAGACAAACAAGGCAATAAAAGTTGATTTGGTGTCCAGGCTGCTTTTTAATGCCCAGTTGAATGGCCCCATCCTAAGTGCTAGCATCTGGGGGTGGTGACCCCTCAGTGCTGCAGATGAAGAGCTCAACAGACCAAGAAACTCTCTGCCCTATTTCTGGGTCTGGAGCTGGTACACAGCATGCCAACCAGGAGAGGCCCATTTTCTTCCTCTCTGCAGCTCCCCCTCGCCAGCCAGCGCTCTGCTCCCACAGGCCCTCAGCCCCTCCAGCCGTGGTCGGCCCTCTCCTATGATGTGAGCCCCAGGCTACTCCAGTGCTCATTTGCAGATGGCACCCTGAAACTGTCACCTTCAGAGCGGTGGCGCCATCTGGGGAGTCCCCAGGAATGTTGCCTTCCCAGACCTGGTCCTCCTCTCTCCACACGTCAGGGAGTATAATTGGTTGGAAACCCTGTGGCCCCCCTACTCCATGAGCAAGCACAGCATGGGTGTCCCAGGTGTAGCTTGTACTGGATACCTGCCCTTCGTGCTGACACCTATGAAGGACCCTCTGCGTCTGTGCCACGCCCTCACCTCATTGTGGGCTGGGATGCTTTACACCTGCTGGCTCTGTCAGCCTGACCACTGCTGGCTTGACCAAGGATGGCCACCTGTCCCGAAGAAGCCATCAGCAGAGGGCTTGTGAGCCAGGAGGACAGCCCTGCAGGGATGTTCCGCACTTGGGCTGACCCTGTGTCCCGGTTCTCCTGGGACAGCACAGTTCAGATGGACGCCTTTCAGCCCTGAATGAATGATTAATAGTGCTCCTGTCACACCCACACTCCCCACCTCCAGCAGTGAATTCCACGGTCACCATACCTGCACTGCGTGGGGTGTGGCTGAGTGGTGAGTTCTGAATGGGCAACATGGGGAGGGAGGCGGGATTGCCAGCCCTTGGAAGGAGCAGTGGCAGCAAGGCTGGAAACTCCACAGACTCACGCAGGTAAGAAGCTCCAGAAAGAATCCCCAGACATCCTCTTCCAAAGGGATGACCTCAAGATGGATCAATCCGCTCACTGATCCAGCAAATATTTATGGAACCCATCACACATGGCAGATGCTGCCAAGTCAGGGGAGACTGCCGTGCACAGCTCAGTGTGGTCTGGCCTTCCCAGAATGCCTGGCCTCTGGGTCAAGAGAGCAGGCACAACCTATGCATGTGACTGTGCTCTGTGGGAAGAGCAGGCAGCACAGAAGGTCCCTTCCACAAGACACCAGATTTCTGGTGTCAGAAAAGGCTTTGCAGGAAATGGCATCTGTCCTGAGTCCATACAGGATAGTGATTGCCAGTCAAAGGGAAGGAGAGGATGGAGTGGGGTGGGGGCCAGAGTGACGAAGGCAAACAAAGGGAAGACAGGGTGTGGCTGCCGAGTCCCCAGAGATGCTCCCGACCCACAGAACCCAAAGCCGGGTCCCGGACCAGCAGTACGGGCATCACGGGAACTTGCAGGGAGTGCACCTTCTCAGGCCTGAGTCCCGACCTCCTGAGTCAGAAACTCCGGCAGGGCCCCCATACCTGGTTTTACCAAGGCCCCAGTTGGTTCTGAGGCCTGCCCCAGTTGAGAGCAGCTGGGCCTTCCCTGGACGCCTCCACGCGAAGGTCTCTGGAAGGCCCAGCTCTGGGGCATGCCAGGCACCTCCCCAACTACGGGACTTCTCACGCATGACACTCATGGCCTCAGATTTGGCAGCCTCTCTGAGGCATCCTCATGTCCGGACTCGGCAGGGTGGTGGCGAGCACTCGTCTTTACATGCACATTGCCGTAGCAGAGGGAGGGGAGGAGGAATGTGGCTCCGCTGCATCTACGGGACCGTCTTTTCCACGATGCCAACTTCTTGACACCTGTCTGCCGTCTGTGATTTTTCACTAAGAAAATGTAAGCCGCAGAATGCAGCCTGGTGAGGGCGAAGGGCACAGATTCCGGAGTCAACGGCCTGGCTTCAGCCTCACTTCACCGCTTCCTCGTTGTGTAGCCAAGGGCAAGATATCCCACCTCCCACTGCCCCAGTTTCCTTATCTGAAAAGTGGAGGTAATCTTGCCTACCATATGGGATTGTTGTGAGTCATAAATGGGTAAATGAATGCAGAGTCCTTTAAACAGGGCCGAATGGAGAATATGTATCTGGAGAAATTCCCTGTTGTGTTGGGCTTGTTGTCATCTTTCCATATTATACAGTTGTTGCTGCCTCTCTCCCCAGGAAAATCCTGGGGCCACATCCTTCTGCCTGCTGCCTGTGTGGGGCGCTCTTTCCCACTCACAGCAAATGCCTAGAGTGCTTTTCTTTGACTTCTCTAACCAAGACATCCCAAATGGCCAAGAGGAGGGCCGCCTGCCGAGCCCGCGTACTGCAGCGTGCCATGCTTCCAGCACCCCGGGTCATCAGGGTGGCAGTGATTGTTAAGGTAAAAGCTCACTGCTTTGCTGCCTTTTTAATCTAAAATTGGTGTCTGTTGTCACTGTGGATTCCACTGCGGACTGAGGAGTGTGAGCTGGTGGTGGCTGGGTTTTGATGAGACTTGGTGATGTTTTGCCTCTGCAGAGGGGAGGAGAGTTGCTGAGATGCTCACAATCTGTACTTTCTCCTCGAGGGCTCTCTATTCTCCCACTGGCTCACTGTGGCAAGCAGCGAATTGCTTCATTGCGATGGAATCTTACAAAATATTATTCCTAAAATGTATGTACTGAGACAGTTCTGAGGGAATGCTAACAGGTGCTATCTACAAAAGACTTTTGTGGTCAGATAGCTTTAGGAACAGTGGAGTGAAAGGTTTGTTTTCTTTTTTTCCCTCAGGACTTCTCAGAAACTTTGTATATAAATATGGTGGACATGATATGCGGTGCTTCCCACAATTATTTGTTCTAAAACACTTTTGTGTGGGAGCGTCTCAGGGTGTGGTATACTGTGGGCCAGCCCCCCAGAAACGTCATGGCTGCTGCCCAGGCCCAAGGGCAGTAAGGTGTGTGTGTGGAGAGAGGCCGTGTTTGTCCCAGGCGTGGTCCTGACCCATCCTGGCAGGCTGGTTCGGAGGCTGTGTCTTTTACACCCAGTTACATCCTTGACTTCTGCTGAAGTCGTCTGTAGACCTGTGGGTTCCAAACTACAGTTGGGAAAGGCAGCGCTGGAAGGGAATGGAGGGATTAGGGATGAGAAATAGTCAATGCTTGCTGGAGAGGTGAAGCCCTGAGAGGCTGCTGGCAGAAAGGCATGCGCAGAGGCCTTTCACCATTGTTTTAGAAGAATTTTGGCAACGAAGAAAGCGGTCTCCACAGACCATGATCCGAACTGAAGGAATGAGGGGGAGTGTGAACTCAAGGTGACAGAGACAGTCAGAGGCCTGTCATGAAGACACGAGCTTGCCCAGACACAGCTGTCGTTGGCCGAGTTATAACACAAGTGCCCATGGCTTTTATTAGTACGTTTTTAATGTGTGAAAAACCTGTCAATTTCATGAAATTTTCCTATCGTGACACACATTTTTTTTTCATGCTGTGGGGAATTATGAAGAGTCTGTTTCACCCCCACCCCATCTGCCTTGGGTTTCAGATCAGTGGACACCATGAGGACACCCACACTGCTCTCGGAGTGCGTGGATGCTGAGCTTCACGGAGCCTATCCGTTTGGGCGGGGAGCTCATTATCAGGTCTTTCTGTTTCATTTGTATCTTCCCAAGCAAACACAACATCAAATTCGAAAGTGTCTACCCCTTGTTTACATGACGAGAACTTCCAGGTTACCTTTGCCAAATTGAAAAACATATTTTAAGTTTTTCAAGTCACTGGAGAAAAAAAAAAAAGCCTCCCCAAATCCTCCTTGTGTGTATAATTAAAATTATTTTATGAGATATTTCCTACCTTTAAAGTGGATGTCATGCTAATGTTCTGCCGATTCTGTGAGTGGCTCTCACCCCAGGAGCAGGAGTGAGGTGGTAAGTGGATCATTTTGGAATCCCCTCTCCTGAGAATTTGTTTCTCCCTCAGGAGAAGATGGCGAGCATTTTAATGAGCTCCATGGGCTCCATGCGGTGTGTATTCTCCAGGCTCTTCATTCTTTCAGTAAAATGTTGCAAATCAGTCATTGCTGATGGGCACATCTAAACTAATGCTTTATATTTTTAATTGCCTAAAATACTTTGTCATTGATTTCTTGTAAGAAGTGAATCAGGTCATTGGTGGAGATAGTTTTCTTATTTTTTCTTTACTCTCCTTTCAACTCTTTTGGGGGACTGGAATAGATGAAATAAAGAAGCTCCAGGCCCAGGGAAGGAATTAACTAATGAGCTAAGTCTGGAAGCAGGGGGTTGGCAGTTTGATTGAACTGTGACTACAAGCAGGAAATGCCAGAAAAAAACAACTGGAGAGAGATTGCTCTTCCTGTATGTCTACAAAGAATCACAGTCACCATTTGAAATCTCACTTGTTAAGATGTGCAATGCCACGGACCGGCTATCTTAGGAACAGGCTGTGAGCTCCAGTAGTAAGCAACTAGGGCCACCTCGGCGAAATCTACAAGACCACCTCCCAAATAGTCTGAATACGCCTTGCAGAGAAGAAAAATCGACATCATCTTCAAACCTCCCTTTGGATAAAAGGTTCACTCGCATCTGGCAAAACGAAAGAACTCTGATGACTATATCATTTTTAAGAGGGAATAATAATGTAAAACTTAAGGTAAGGTGGTAAAATAAATTGTCAGTAACTATGACAGGTATCTTCCTTCAGTAGAGCCTTCAATCGTGAAGTTGTGAATCAAAGTGTTACAAATATTCATAAATATTATAATGCAGAAGGTTAAAGGGGTCTTGATTTGAGATGGAGTTTTACTCTGTCACCTAAGCTGGAGTGCAGTGGCACAATCTCAGTCTTTGCTCACTGCAACCTCCAGATCCTGGGTTCAAGTGATTCTCGTGCCTCAGCCCTATGAGTAGCTGGGATTACAGGCATGTGCCACCATACCTGGCTATTTTTTTTTTTTTTTTTGTATTTTTGGTAGAGATGAGGTTTCACTATGTTGGCCAGGCTGGTCTTGAACTCCTGGCTTCAAGTGATCCACCTGCCTAAGCTTCCCAAAATGCTGGAGTTACAGGCGTGAACCACTGTGCCTGACCAGGAATATTATATTAATATAGATCTTTATATCCTAAGTAATAGTAGTAGGTATCCCATTTAACAAGGCATTCTACTAAAAATATCATATCCAATGGTCTCTTTCACCCTTAATGACTTTTCATACCAAAACATTTCTTGAAATTCAGAGCTGTTAAAATAGGTCAGCATGTTGATATCCTTTCAATATCTGTTTTATTGTTTTAATTTTTAAACATTTTAAGTTAGTTTCTTACTATAAAAGTGATGTGTGTATGCTTAGGGGCAACGTTTCCAATGTTACTGAATGGTACACAGTGAAAAATGACGTTTCTTTTTGAATCCCTGCTTTGTCCTTACGAGCTCACCACTCTGGACATTTTTTGGTAGGCATCCTTCCAGAAGTGTTTGCTCAAATGCTATTCTACTTCTGCATTTTGCTCCCTGCACTCATGGAATATTACTTAGACCATTTGCCATGTCAGCAAATATATGTGTACCTCATTCTTTTAAAAGACAGCGTGCTGTTTGGGAGGACATTCTAGAATAATTTTAACAGACATCTATATGTGAACACTTAGTTTCCTTCCGGCTGTTTTTCCAGTTTCAGGGAATGCTGCAGGGAACACTGTACAATGTATACCTGCAGCCTTGATCAAGTATTAGGTATGTTTCCGGAAGTGGAATCACTAGCATAAGGGGGGCTTGAATTTTAAATCACGGGGTACCGAGCAAATACCCTCTGGGGGTTGTGGCCAATTACACTCATGTGAAGGGGTATTTGCTTATTCCTGGCCTTACTGAAAATCACCAAGCTCTTTATCTCGATTTTTATCTGGCAGGTAGAAACCTATGACTTTTTATTTAAATTTCCTTTATAATTATATGTTAAATGTGTACTTATTTTAATGTTTGTGTTTTTAAATTTTCCTTTTTCTTGTGTAAGGTGATTTTTTTCCTCATCAATTTATGAGTAGTATTTGTATGGTAAGGAAATTAGGTCTTGATATGTTTTCTATGTTGTAAATACTTGTAAAGATTTTAAAATGGATTTCTAATTTGTTTATAGTATTTAAAACGCATGCATTAGTTTGTTTGATGTTTGCATAGTCACATATGCTAATCACTTTCTTCCTGACTTCTGGGAGATGATGTATTTTTAAAGCTAGTTTGATTCTGTTCTCCACTCTTTTTACTTGCTATGTTGGTCATATTTTTTTTATTTGCAAGAAAAAAAAGCTTTTTGCCGATTTTTTCCTTCAATTCTTTATCCTACTGAGGACAATTTTAAGGGGTACCGCAGCCCCGCCGTACGCCGGAGGAGTGCAGTGAGCTAGCTTTCCGTGTGCTGAGGGCAGGATGACCTTGTTGAGATGCTCACCTGCATAGCTGATGGCAGCCCAGGGAGGTGGTGGCACAGCCAGGCCGCAGGCGGGGGCAGCCCAGGGCCCCCCGGGGGTCCTGCATTTCACCGTGGCGTTGATGTCCTCAGGCCACATATAATTTAACGTTTTCATGTGTTCCCTCCAGGTGAGCAGTTACACTGTATCAACTTTAAACATAATTCAGTGAGGGAAGGAGCCTCCATCCTGGCGACCTGCCTTCTGGCCTGTGTCCTGGCACCCGCAGGGCCTGCTGACGTTTGTTGGGCATGCAGCAGCTCCAGGGCTCCATTGCACCTTCTTGGCTCTCTGGTTTCCTGTCCCTCCTGGTGACTGAAAACCCCTCCCTCCCTGACTTTTGACAGAAGCTCAGAAACGAGCTTATTTTGTGACTGCATCCAGATCTTGAGTTCTTTGGCTCTCCTGTGAGTGGAGGTGACACCAGGCCAGCCGGGGATTCTTCTCAGGCCAGGCTCACAGGCTGGGGCTGGGCACTCAGAGCTGCCGCGGGAAGGGATCTGGACACCAGCGCCCTGCCTGCCATCTGCAGGAAGGTGAGGCGGGGACGGAGTGACATCGGGCATGCTCAGGTGAGGTCTGGGCTGCCCTAACATGCATCATGTGACCAGAAAATGGCAGAGGAGCCCCTCCCTGGGTGGTGATTTTAATATTACCATGACACAGGCGTGAGGGTCAGGCTGCAGTCCGTCTGGTCTTCAGGCAGCTGGACCTGGTCAGGTCCCTATGGGGATCTCCAGAGTCCTGTGTCAGCGACCTCAGAAGGCATCACTCAAAGAGACAGACAGGCCCTTCCTTATATGGTCAGGAATTCAGCCTGGTCACAGACCTGGGAGCCTGACCTTCCTCCTCCGTGACCCAGTGCACTTTTGAAGGGGTGCAAGCGGGGGAGGAAACGTGCCTGAATGTGTGGGCCCCGTCGGGACCTGGAGTGCTCTGTCACGTGTCTGCAGGACCCAGTCTCTTTCCTATCCTGCCTCAATTTGACAGAAAATCAAGACACCTAAGAAATTTAGGATGGAGTGTTGTTATGGAAAAAATGAGGGATCACAGTCCATGAACATGACTTTGGGGACAGTAAGGGGTCTAAAAATATCAGACAAAGAACAACATCTCATCGATCTGCAAAATGAACAGTGGAATCTTGTTTTAAATTGCATTTCTTTGACGACTGGCAAGGGTAAACCAAGGGTAAATCTTTTGCTTCTTTCAATTTCTTCCTTCCCTCTCTCCCTCCCTCCCCTCCCTCCCTCCTCTCCCTCTCTCCCTTCCTTCCTTCCTCCCTCCCTCCCTTCCTTATTTCCTTCCCTCCCTCCCTCCCTTCCTTCCTTCCTCCCTTTCTTCCTTCCTTCCTTCCTTCTTTCCTTCCCTCCCTCCCTCCCTCCCTTTCTCCCTCCTCTCCCTCTCTCCCTTCCTTCCTTCCTCCCTCCCTCCCTTCCTTCTTTCCTTCCCTCCCTCCCTGCCTCCCTTATTTCCTTCCCTCCTTCCTTCCTTCCTTCCTTATTTCCTTCCCTCCCTCCCTTCCTTCCTTCCTTCCTTCCTTATTTCCTTCCCTCCCTCCCTCCCTTCCTTCCTTCCTCCCTTTCTTCCTTCCTTCCTTCCTTCTTTCCTTCCCTCCCTCCCTCCCTCCCTTTCTCCCTCCTCTCCCTCTCTCCCTTCCTTCCTTCCTCCCTCCCTCCCTTCCTTATTTCCTTCCCTCCCTCCCTCCCTTCCTTCCTTCCTCCCTTTCTTCCTTCCTTCCTTATTTCCTTCCCTTCCTCCCTCCCTTCCTTCCTTCCTTTCTTCCTTCCTTCCTTTCCTTCCTTCCTTCTTTCCTTCCCTCCCTCCCTCCCTCCCTCCCTTCCTCCCTTTCTTCCTTCCTTCCTTCTTTCCTTCCCTCCCTCCCTCCCTCCCTTCCTTCCTCCCTTTCTTCCTTCCTTCCTTCTTTCCTTCCTTCCTTCTTTCCTTCCCTCCCTCCCTCCCTCCCTTCCTTCCTCCCTTTCTTCCTTCCTTCCTTCTTTCCTTCCTTCTTTCCTTCCCTCCCTTCCTTCCTTTTGTTCTTTCTATTTCTTTGAAACAGGGTCTTGCTCCATTGCCCAGGCTGCAGTGCAGTGGTGTGATTATGGCTCACTGCAGCCTTGACCTCCTGTGCTCAAGTGATCCTCCCACCTTAGCCTCCCCAGTAGCTGGGACTGCAGGCATAGACCACCACGCCCAGCTACTTTAAATTTTTTTTTCTGTGGAGACAGGGTTTCCCTATGTTGCCCACACTGGCCTTGAACTCCTAGCCTCAAGTAGCCCTTCTACCTCAGCCTACCAATGTGCTGGGATTACAGGCGTGAGCCACTGCAACTGATCAAGTGTAAATATTTCCCGAATGTTAATTTCCTTCTGTGTTTTTTTTTTTTGCCATAAAACTTAAAACCAATCCCTTTAAAACTTGTTTATATGGACACTTCCATGAGCAATTCTTTTCCTGTATTTAATCAAGCATGAATCTAGGTGCTGCTTTGAAGGTATTCTGCAGATGGGCTCAGTAGCTGCAATCAGTTAACTTGAAGTAAAGGAGAGGATGCTCTGTAACTGCGTGGGCCTCACTCAGCCAGCCATAGGCCTTACTAATAAAGTCGGCAGTTTCCATGGAGGAAGACGGTCCACCTCAGCACCGCACCACTGCCTGAGTTTCCAGCTGCTGACCTGCACCACTGATTTTGGATTCTCCCCCCACCAACAATCACATGAACAAATTTCTTAAAATTGTCCTCTGTTATCTCCTGTTGCTTCTGTTTTTCTGGAGAACCCTAATACAGTTACGGACAAGATCACAGATGCATGGAGCCCTGTGTCTGAGCTTGGGATGAGGGCCTTGGAATGTCCTTCAGTGTAGACACTAAAACACATCTGCTATTTCTTGCTCATATCATCATTATCAACCAGCAGATCACCTTGCTCAGAAGAATAGCTCTGCCACTGTTTTACAACTCAGAGAACAAAGAGCTGCCAGTATCTTAACCCCTATCAAAACGAAAGTAAAGGCACCATTGGAAAGGAAGAATGGCCTAGACAGAGAGGAAGGCCAAGTCCAATAGCTCACAATGCTAACAAGTTCCTCCTGAGCCAGATCCCAGCGGTCCAGGGTCGAGATTTCCAGCCCGGAGTCCCAGCAGGCAGGGAGGTTTGCGTGAGCCCTTCAACACATGGCTGCCAGATAAATGGCACCTCACACTGTGGGCAGCGCCCTGCTGCAAGCCACCGAGTGTCAGGAGGAGGGACAGGAGTACAGGTGTCTCCTTCCCTATCCTTATGCAGAGGCGAACGTCCATGCTGACACCGGCAGGCACCCGGAAAACCCCGTTCTGGGGAGACGGCAGTTTCCTCTCTGAGCCAGGATTTTCATCTACAGACTGCCCTGGCCACACAGAGCCTTGAAGACATTTGTTATCTGCTGACCGTGGGTCGGGCGTCGTGCTGGTGCTGCAGAGGGCACCACGTGAGTAAGGCACAGAGAGCTCATGGGCAGTGTTTATCTTGGTAGAAACAGGAGCACAGGGTGTTTCTGTTTTATTTGTTTCGTTTTTGCAAGGATTTGTGAGGAACCCAAATAGGTGCATTTGTTCAGAACGCGGGCTGAGGGGGATTCAACAGTCGCTGTGAGACCAGGGAGGACGGGACAGGGGTGTGAAGTAGAATGACGACAGTGGAGTCAGATGGAAGGTATCGGGTCTGTTGATTAGGCTCCTGTGGCTTCACAGTTTTCTTCGGCTGCCTTACCTACACACTTTATAATAAAATTAAAATTAAGGTGATAAAAAAAGACAATCAAATAAGCAAGTCACAAGGGCAGATCTTGTTATAGTTCATTATCTGCCTCATTTCTGAGCTTCCCGAAAGCCTGAAAAAAAGAAAAAAAAGGAGAACACAGTAAGTTGCCAAGCTTTTGTTTCCAGAAAGTAAGAAAATATGAATTAAAAGCCATTTATGAGGACACACCAGAGCAGTGGTGCGGATGTAACTCTCTGAGCATCAACAGCTGGAAATCCCAGCAGACTGCACCTGTTTTCAGACGTTGAGGACCGCAGCCAAGGGTGGGATTCCTGGGGGGTGCGTGGGGTGTGCTGTGGGATCACTGAGGGACTCTCTCTGGGCTGTGGCACGAGTGAGTGGAGCCCATGCACAGCATGGTGGCCTTGTGGAGTTGGGGACAGAGGCTAGAGGTTGGGGTGTGTGAGGAGTCGCAAGGTTTGCAGTGTGGGTTTGACAAGACCTGCAGAGAGGTCCCCTTGAGTGTCATGGAGAACAAGGAACGCTCCGAGCAGAACAGGGTGTCCAGAGTAGTCCACGTGGAAGGATGGGGAGACAGCACTGCCCACCTGCATTCAACAGAGACACAGCAGCACGCGCCATGCACAGGTCTCACTCAGCTGCCAGGCAGGGCTATTCGGGGGCTCCTCCAGCTAAACTTACACATAAGCCTGGGAAGGTAGGCCAGTCCCACCGATAAGCTCACCACCCACCAACCGAAACTCAGCAGACCTTATGGGAAACCACAGAGTCCAGCATTTCAGCAGGATGGTATCTATAATGTTAAACACACAATTAAAGCAATCGCTAGAGGCGAGAAGAAGCAGGGAGATGTACACCATAACCAGGAGGGGAAGAGGTCAGGGGAGACCCTCCTGGATGTGGTGGGAACGTCAGAATGAGCAGACAAGGACCTTAAAGCAGCTGAGATTTCAGACACTTGAAGCAAACAAAAAACAAAATGGCCAACGGCTGGGGATGTTAACAAAAAATTCCAAACTACTAAAAAGAATAAAACAAAAATTCTACAGCTGAGAAATACAATGTGGGAAATAAAAAATGTACTTGACTGGCTTACACCAGCTTGGGTGTGACCCATGCACTAGAAAGACGCATGTACACGTGTGTTTATTGCAGCACTATTTACAATAGTGGATATGAAGAAAGGAGCAGTGCCTTTGGATGCAGGACAATAGAAATTATCCAAATGAAGAACAGCGAAAAACTGACCATAATTCTAGATGTGCATGCACCTGATAGCAGAGCTTCAAAATACGTGAAGAAAATAACATAACTGGTGGAGAAATAGTCAAAGTCCACAGAGACACTTCCAGGACTTCAATGTCTCTTTCAGTGATTGCTGGAACCAGCAGACCAAAATGTGGTAAGAATAAAGCATATTTGAACATCATGGGGGAGAGAAAGTAAGTTATTTTGGGAAAACCATATTGGAACTGGATATCCATGTGGAAAAAAGGGAACCTCAACTTCTACTTCATACTCAGTGGATTGACTTATGTCCTCCAAAGGTTCACATCCACCTGGGACTTCAGAGAGGAACTACTTGGAATTAGTCTTTGCAGTTGTAACTGAAGATCTTAAGATGACTCATCCTGAATTTAGGATGAATCCTAAATCCAGTGACTGATGTCCTTATGAGAGAAAGAAGAGGAGGACTCAGAGACACATGCAGGAAGAAACTCACTAAAATGGATAATTTAAAATTATTATTATACTTCAAGTTCTGGGATACATGTGCAGAACATGCAGGTTACACAGGCACACACTTGCCATGGTATGGTGGTTTGCTGCACCCGTCAACCTGTCATCTACATTGGGTATTTCTCCTAATGCTATCCCTCCCCTAGCCCCCCACCCCCAACAGGCCCTGGTGTGTGATATTCCCCTCCCTATGACCATGTGTTCTCATTGTTCAGCCCCCGCTTATAAGTGAGAACATGTGGTATTTGGTTTTCTGTTCCTGTGTTAGTTTGCTGAGAATGATGGTTTCCAGCTTCATTCATGTCCTTGCAAAGGACATGAACTAATTCTTTTTTATAGTATTCCATAGTGTTTATGTGCCACATTTTCTTTATCCAGTCTATCAATGATGAGCATTTGGATTGGTTCTAAGTCTTTGCTATTGTGAATAGTGCTGCAATAAACATACGTGTGCATGTGTCTTTATAGTAGAATGATTTATAATCCTTTGGGTGTATGCCCAGTAATGGGATTGCTGGGTCAAATGGAATTTCTAGTTCTAGATCCTTGAGGAATCACCACACTGTCTTCCACAATGGTTGAACTAATTTACACTCCCACCAACAGTGTAAAAGCGTTTCTATTTCTCCACATCCTCTCCAGCATCTGTTGTTTCCTGACTTTTTAATGATTGCCATTCTAACTGCTGTGAGATGGTATCTCATTGTGGTTTTGATTTGCATTTCTCTAATGACCAGTGATGATGAGCTTTTTTTCATATGTTTATTGGCCATATAAATGTTTTCTTTTGAGAAATGTCTGTTCATATCTTTCACCCACTTTTTGATGTTTTTTTTTTTTCTTCTTGTAAATTTGTTTAAGTTCTTTGTAGATTCTGGATATTAGCCCTTTGTCAGATGGATAGATTGCAAAAATTTTCTCTCATTCTGTAGGTTGCCTGTTCATTCTGATGATAGTTTCATTTGCTGTGCAGAAGCTCTTTAATTAGACCTCATTTGTTCAATTTTGGCTTTTGTTGCCATTGCTTTTGGTGTTTTAGTCGTGAAGTCTTTGCCCATGCCTATGTCCTGATTAGTACTGAGAATGGCTACTTTTTTAAAAACCTGAAAACAACGACTATTAGTGAGGCTGTGTTGCCACAGGAGCTCTGCTTTCCAGCCCACTCCGGACTGGACCGTATTCCTGCTGTGGGTGCAGCATGGTATATTCATCTTGGCACGCTCAGCCTGTCATAAAAGAATATTCAGTCACTGCTAAATCGGAGAATGAAGTTGGAGCTGTTCAGTGCATGGCCATGAGGCCACTTAGGAGTTGCTCATTCTCGTTTGAAGGGAGGTTGTCGTGACATCGTTTTATGAATGGTTCAATTGGCAAGAGTACATTTGCTGGGCAAATACAAATGGATTTGTCTGGAGTGCAGTGGGAGAGAGGCCAAAGGGAAATTGTAGTCGGGCTACTTGAGGGCTGTGGGCGGGTGAGCCGGAAGCTGGGTCACAGATATGGAGAAGGGGAGGGAGTCCACCAGCTCAGTTCAAGTCAGGAGCTGGGCCGAGGAGTCTGGAGGGGTCCGGAAACGAGGCCGTTTCAACCATTGTCTGTTTCCTGCAGCCCTTTTCAAAGCTCCCCCACCACCCACTGCCTTTTAAAAATCTCCTGTGGTCTTATGTACTTCTGCCTACATGGTTGTTTTGAAAGCTGGTATTTACAGACTACGTGTGTGTTTGTTTTATCTTAAATCTCTTACAAGACCTCAAGCATAAAGCACTCCAACAATTTTTAAAAATTAAACTAGTTTGCATGATTGCTGCGGAGGGCCTGGAGAAACAGTCACAGAAACAGTGGGTGTCGTGGCTTATGTATTAATTTTTCTACAATTGTACACTCTTTTGCTTCTGGAGCAGGGAGTCAGCGGAAGAATCATTAGACCTAAATTTTTTTTGAAAGTAGGCTTGATTTTGCATTTTATTCATCTCACTGTCTTGAAAATTGCTATGATTTGAACAAAATAGTTCATGATATTTATGATTGTGCCTTGGGAAATGTATGGGCTGAGTTTTGGAGAATTAAAATCTATTGGTCAAATCTGACCAGTGAGTACAGTCACTCCTAATCATGCAGAAGTGCTTCGGACACCACTGTGCACCTGAGTAAAGTTTGCAACTCTGGCTGTTGGTCAGACTCCAAGCTGTCCATTTACGGTAAGGGTTCCCAGGCCCAGTGCTGACGTGTGAAAGGGCTTCTCCCAGGCTTTCTGGCCAGCGCAACGTTTCTAGCTTTCTGCATTCAACCACGAGCACCTGCAAGGGTTGTTTGAATATTTTTTAAAAGGATTAGGGAATTGGGATTGGGCTCTCTTGGTTAAGGAGAAGAAGCTATATTTTCCTTTTTTATTTTGTAGAGACCATGAGATAAGACAGTGCTCAGAAGTGCCTTATCAGCGGGCAGACACCAAGCAGGAGAGGAGGGTGACCTCCTTCCCAAGCGCTCTTTCAGCTGGACCCATTTCCTGCTCCCCCTCTCCACAGGGCAGTGCCTGAAATGCTACTTGAAGATTCAATTCTAGAATCGTAAGATTGTTCCAGGCAAGAAGTAGACAATTAAAAAAAATGTTCCTCGCATTGGGTAAATCCTATGAAATTGCAAATATACTTACCAATTATCAGTGTCGGAGAGCGGGGGATATTACACAACTTATTTTTTTTTTTTAAAGTGAAAGGAAGTTTGCACTGAGAAATCAAAGTCCTTCCCTCTGTGCTCTGTGTGTAGACTTCAGTGGAACTCCCAGGTCACTGAAATTCAGGGTGGCCGGAGGTGGTTTGATGCTTTTGGGGAAAGAATGGGGGTGAAGGATTCTGTGAGGCAGGAGAAGGGGGCAGCCTCTGGATGGAATCAGCAGGTCACCATGCCTCCCTGCCCCATCCACCTGTGGGCCTCTCAAGTGTTTCTGTGAAGTTTGCAGTAAAGTCTCGGCCTGTATTTTTCAGGAACATGGTCAGCCTCCGCTTTCCTCCGCTATCCTGCTGATGGTACAGAAAACAAGGCAGGGGCTGGGGGAGGTGAGGTAATGCGAAAGGGAGGGGGTATTTTGGATTTCCTTCTCTAGCAATTCCGCTGTCAGAACTACAATCTCGTTTAAATAATTTCTTATGCTCAAATATGTTCCCCCGTGAGAAGGTGCCGTAAATGAAATGCGATTTCTTTATAGGGGGATTCTGAAGGTCGGTGGTGGATTCCTGGAAAGTAGCAGGCAGAACTGTGCCTGGCACCTACCGGATCGATGCGAAGGTACAGCCAGCAGGGCCGCTTTCAATATTAAAGGAGGACGTTTTATTTATTTATTTATTTATTTATTTGTTTGTTTGTTTATTATTGCATTTTAGGTTTTGGGGTACATGTGAAGAACATGCAAGATTGTTGTGTAGGTACACACGTGGCAGTGTGATTTGCTGCCTTCCTCCCTTTCACCTATATCTGGCATTTCTCCCCATGCTATCTCTCCCCAACTTCCCAACCCCCGCTGTCCCTCCCCTATTTCCCCCCCAACAGACCCCAGTGTGTAGTGCTCCCCTCCCTGTGTCCACGTGTTCTCATTGTTCGACACCCGCCTATGAGTGAGAACATGTATGCAGAGCAGTCAAGAGGCTGCCACAGTAACGCTGTGTTTTGGTGACCAGCTTTCTCAGAAGGTGAGCCTGGGTTTGCTGTTTCAGAGGAGTGGTTCTCAGCTGCTGGACCGCGTAGTCCTGAGTTCACACAGTTTCCTACGTCTGAAACCAGCAATCACGAAGTCCGTTTCTCATCAAGAAATCAAGGTCATTAATTTTTGATTTAAACATATTTTCAGGCTGAAGAAAAGGTTGGGAAGGTCAGGCTGGTATCACATTAGAACGCTGGAGGAGTGTCCTTAGCAGAGAAGGTCAGAGTGCAAACCTCGCTGTTTTTTTCTGTCTCCTTTGAGGCTCAGACGCTCTTGGAGAAACCCAGTCGGGTATTTGGTCTGAGTGACAAATCCATTGCGTTTTTAATTACTGCATATCACAGGCGGTGAGACGAGACTGGTAATGATGATTATTCAGCTCAAGAGACCGAGAAGTAGTCATCTGGGTGTAATTAGACAAATGGCTGCTATCTAAATACATAACTTAGTATAGGTCTCCAACGTCACACACTTTCAACATCCCATTAATTTGTGAAGTGATGGAGGACGCTGTCATGTGATTTTAGAAGTTACTTTGAATGCCCCACCCCACCCCAAATGCTAGAAGTCTCGCTGAGAATTTTCAGTAAATCTGTTTTTGGTTAGATTTCGCTCAACACAAGCAGCTCTGTTTGGTAAGTTCTTCAAGTCAGTTAAATGCTTAGGGAAACTGGCATCTCCTTGTGAGTTAGACTCCGTGGCGGTGATGAATACAGCTGTGAAGTGTTCTCCCGGGAGAGGTGGAGGTGGGGGTGGGGGTGAACACACGTTTCAGAATCCCGCCGCTCATCCACGCTGTGGCCGTGACTCTGGTTTCTGCACCCACTGGGTCACTGGAGCACTTGGTGGTGAGGACTGAGGAGTCCCTACATCAAATGTGATTGACTTCTACAAAGTCCCTAGACTGTTGCGTGAGGAATTGCATGTTCTAAAGAGATCTTTGAAGGATCCGCCCCAGCAGATGGAACAACATCGATGAACAGGAATGCAGTGGGCAGAGGACACAAAGGGTTTCATTTTCTGTATTTTTGTTCTTTTTTTTTAAACAATGAAAATGAAAAGGTGAGTGAGTGGTCACTGTGCTTGGAGATAATCTGGTTTTGAAAAGTCCTGTAAAAAGTCAAGAATTAATGGAATGCCTCTATTTGTGTTTATGTTGTTTAGTTAAGGAGTGCTGAGATATTTTTCCCTCAGGAAAGAGGTAGAATTCATGTTTCCTGAAAACCATTTCTTGATGGTCAGTGAAAGTGAACCCTGAAGTGTTGTGGTCTATAAGAAGCGACAAGGGCCACGGGATGGAGCAGAGGCCTTCGTGTCCTCTCTTTCCTACTATTCACGCATGTACTTTGGATTTTGTGCTCACTTAAAATTCATGTGAGGTAAAGTGAAGTAGCGAATTTCCCCCTCTGAAGCTAGCATGATTTATAGGTTCTTAAAGAAGTTCAGACAGTGCATGTATCTGTGTGTGATGTGACTGTGTGTGGTGTGTGTTTGTGTGTATGTCTATGTCTGTGTGAGGTGTGTGTGTCTGTGTGTGGGTGTGTTTGTGTGTGTGTCTGTGTGTGTTTGTGTCTCTGTGTGGGGTGTGTCTGTGTGTGATGTGTGTATGTCTCTGTGTTTGTGGTGTATGGCATGTGTGTGGTGTGTGTCTGTGTGTGTATGCATGCGTATGGTGTGGTTTGTGTGTGTCTGTGTGTGATGTGTGTGTCTGTGTGTGTGGTATATGCATGGTGTGTTTCTCTCTGTGTATATGGTATATGTATGGCATGTGTGTGTGGTATGTGTGTCTGTGTGTGTCTGTGTGGTATGTATTTGTGTATGCATGTGTCTGTGGTATCTGTGTGTGTGGTGTGTGTGTGTGGTATATATGTGGTGTGTTTCTCTCTGTGTATGGTGTATGTGTGGCATGTGTGCGTGGTATGTGTATCCCCGTGTGTGTGTCTGTCTGGTATCTGTGTGTGTGGTATATGTCTGTGTGTGTGGTGTGTATGTGGTGTGTGTCTGTATGTGTGGCATCTGTGTGTGTGTCTTTCTCCGTGTGCTGTATGTGTGTATGTGTCTGTATTGTGTGTGGTGTGTGTGTGTGGTGTGTGTGTCTGTGTGTGTGGTGTATCTGTGTATGTGATGGATGTGTCTGTATTGTGTGTCTGTGTCTCTGTGTGTGACTGTGTGAAATGTGTGTGTCTGTGTGTTGTGTGTGTGATTTATGTGTGGTGTGTATGTTTCTGTGTTTGATGTATGTGTGTATGGTGTGTGTTTATCTGTGTGTGATGTATGTGTGTATGATATGTGTTTGTGTGGTATATGTGTGGTATGTGTGTCTGTATGGTGTGTCTGTGTAGTGTGTGTCTGTGTCATGTGTGCATTGCTGTGTAGTGTGTCTGTGTGTGTGATGTATGTATGGTGTGTGTGTGTGTGGTGTGTGTTTATGTGGTGTGTGTGGTGTGTGTGTCTGTGTGTGTGGTGTGTGTGTCTGTGTGTGCAAGTGCCAATGGAGTGGCTATCTCAGTACATTTCTGGACAGGCTGGGCTGTGGGAAAAGAAGCCAGGTCTTACACAGCAGGGCCCTGAAGGGGGCCACAGTTCCCGAGCAGGACTCCTGGAAGGTTGACGATGGGTGTCACCCTCTTTTGACAAGGCGGGGAAACACAAAGGGAGAAATGCTCTGTCCCTTCTGTGATGGACTGCTGCATCAAAGTGTGTTTCCTGGAGATGTTTTTGAGCTTCTTATGATAAACTTCAGCTCTCCCACCAGCAGCCTCAATGTGATCTACCGAGGCCTCTGGAGTCCCCGGGCAAGGAGAACTGGATCTGCTCACATGTCTCCTTCTTATGTGGGAGGTTTATGTGCAGTCCAAGAGCACAGGGTGGGTGAGGGTTGGCAGGCATTCTGAAGCTGTAGAATTGACCATCGCCCTCACAAATGCCCTTCCTGCCCAACTCTTCAAGCTCTGTTTCTGTGCAATGCTCTTGCTTTCTTTATAAGGACGGAAGTTAAAGACACAACCAATCCGCCAAGGGCTTCATTAAGTAAGGGACTCATGAGGGACAGCTGATTCCACTGGGGACCTTCACTTGCTCATTTGGGAGGAGGAGGCCGAGATGTTCTTTTCCAGTTTGAGTTGAGTGGGCAGATAAAACCTTTTTTTCATGCAAGCATACTGAGAAAGCTTTAAAATCACATCACCTTTGTTTTTTTCCTCAAGATTATTTTGGCTATTTGGGGTCCTTTGTGGTTCCATAAACATTTAAGAATTGCTTGTTTCTATTTCTGTGAACGATGCCACTGGAATTTTGGTAGGAACTGCATGAATCTGCAGATTGCTTTGGATAATGTAAGTGTTTCAACAATATTAAACATTTATACCAAGTCCAGGAATACAGGATAGCTTTTCATTTATTCATGTTTTTTTTTTTTAAATTTCTTTCATCAGTGTTTTACAGTTTTCTTCATACAGACTTTTACTTCCTTGGTTAACTTCATTCTTAAGTATTTTACTCTTTTTGTTGCTATGGTAAATGGGATCATAAACCTTTTTTGGGTAGATTGTTATTGGTGAAGTGGCATGCCACTGATTTTTTGTATGTTGATTGAATTCATTGATTAGTTCTAAGAGTTTTTTTTTTTTTTTTTTTTTCCTGCTATTTTTCTGCAAACAGGGATAACTTTCCCTCCTCCTGTCTGGTTTGTACGTCTCTGATGATTTTTTTCTTGTCCAATTGCTCTTGCTATTACTTCTAGTACTATGTTGAATAGAAGTAGTGAGATTGGGCAGTTTCGCCTTGTACCAGATCATAGAGAAAAAGCTCTGTTTTCCTTTACTGATTATAATATAAGCTATAGAATTTTCATAAATAGCATTTAGTATGTTGAGAAAATTTTCTTCTGTGCTTATTTTGTTGAGAGTATTTATCGTGAAGAAATGTTGAGCTGTGTCAATGGCTTTTTCTGCATCAGTTGAGATGACCAGGAGGTTTTTATCTCTCATGCTGTTACGTGGTGTGCCACACTGATTGATTTGCACGTGTTGGTGG
>NW_022437000.1:9961864-10244328 GCF_009761245.1 Sapajus apella | reverse complement strand
TAAATGGTGTTGCTGTTACGTGGTGTGCCACACTGATTGATTTGCACATGTTGGTGGAGAAAGGATGGCCTCTTCAATAAATGGCGTTGGGAAAACTGGATATACACACGCAAAGGAGTGATACTAGACCCTTATCTCACCCCATATACACACAAATCAGCTCAAAGTAAGTTAAAGACCTAAACATAAGACTTGAAACTGTAAAATTCCTGGAAGAAAACATAAGAAGAAAATTCCTTGACATTGGCCTTGGGAATGGTTTTTTTGATATCACACCAAAAGCTCAGGCAAAAACAGCAAAAATAACCAAGTGTGACTATATCAAATTAAAAAGCTTTTGCATAGCAGAGGAAGCAGTCAACAAATGAAAGAGACAGCCTATGGGATGAGACAACATAATTGCAAACCATACATCTGATTAGGAGTCACTGTTGAAAACATAAGGAGCTTGCACAACTCAATAGCAAAAAAACATAAACAACAACAACAGAAAAAACCCAAAACAAAAACCAAACAATCCAATTAAAAAATGAGCAGAAGGTTGCAATAGGCCCTTCTTTTTTAGAAGAAGACATGCAAATGGCCAACAGGGAGACAAAAGAGCCTCAACATCTCCAACCATCAGGAAAACACAAATCAAAACTGCAATGAGCTGCCACCTCACACCTGTTAGGCTGGCTGTGACCAAAAAAGCCAGGAGGGAAAAGCATTGACGAGGATGTGGAGAGAAGGGAACCCTGTTGGGAATGTAAATTAGAATGGCCATTATGAAAAACACTATTCAGTTTCCCCAAAATAATTAAAAACAGATCTACCACATGACCCAGAAACCCCTCTGCTGGGTGTAAACCCAAAGGAAATGAAACCAGCACCTCATCAAGAGATCTGTGCTACCATGTTTACTGAGGTACTATTCACCATGGCCGAGATGGGGAAACCGCCCCAGTGTTCATCAGTGAATGAATACATAAAGAAAGTGTGTGTGTGTGTATACATTGTGTGTGTACATGTGTGTGTGTACGTGTGTGTGTGTACGTGTGTGTGTGTATGTGCCATCCTTAAAAAAGAAGGAAATCTTGCTATCTGGGCACCTGCACTGGTCCTGCCAACATGGTTAAACCTGGGAGATGCTATGCTAATAAGCAGACACAGAAATAAAAATATTTGCATGATCTTACTTATATGTAGAATTTTAAAAAGTGTTGAATACATAGAAACAGAGTAGAGCATTGGTTCTCGGGGTAATGAGGGGAAGAAAATGGGGAGATGTAGATCAAAGGGTGCAAACTCTCAGGTATGTAGACTGAATAAGCTTAGAGCGCTAAGGTCCAGCAGGTGCAATGTAGCTAATTACATTGTTTTGTATACTGAAAATTTGCTAAGAGATTGGATTTTAGGTGCTCTTACCCCACACACACATACACACACACACACACACACACACAAGATCTCTAAGTGAGGTGACAGATATGTTAATGTGTATGACTATAGTACTCAATCTCTATGTGTATATGTGTCAAAATATTATGCTACAGACCTTAAATATATATAATAAAAATAAAAATAAAGACACATACAAAACATTTAAAAAATAACTCACATCACCTCTTCCTTTGAACTTGAGAATGTCTGTAAGACATGAACTCTTGAATCCCTCGGCTGTCCCATTTAAGATGAGAAAGGAACAATCCTCTGAGTGCTTTGTAGAAATCAAAGAAGTGATTCAGAGTTGGGGGAGTGGAGCGAACTACTTTTGTTTGATTATTGGCCCTAGAACTTAGTAGCTGTGAGACCTTAATATTGCTAATCCTCATTTTTACATATAAAATGGTGGTAACAAATTCCTTAATGTGTTGATTAATTTTGAAAGGTTAGTAAGATATTTCAAGTAGAATTACTCAACGCCATGCCTGACACATAGAGTGCTTCATACGGGCCAGATGCAATGATGATGGCAATGATGACAACTACATGAGAATGGGAAGTCAGGGATTTGCGCCCCTGCACTGGTCCTGGCAACAGGATGAACACTCTTGCAGTGCCGGGCAATTCATTTCCCCTCACTGACCCTCAGCCTCCCCATCTTTTTTTAAAGGTAGGATCAAGCCAATGGATCACAAACATCTTGGAGAGCACCGACTGTGATTCCATCAACCAGAATACGAAGGACTGAGAAGATCCTCAGCACTGCCCACTACTGCATCCCATTGAGAAGCAGCACAGCACTCTGGTGGCAGGGGCTGGCACTCAGCAGGGCCAGGGTCCTCTCCTGTTGACCATAACCAAGCTTACAGGACATGAGACGAGCCCCCTGTGTGACACAGAGAGTGGGACACGGTCTGTTTAGTCTTACACAGCCACAGAGACAGGACTTCCCTTGGCCTCCCTCTCTCTGCTGGTGCTCACGCGAACACCCACCTATGTAGATTGACTCCTTGGGCATCGGTTCATTATTGCTCTGGGAATCCCTTGAGCTTCTGCCTCTGCCCAGCTTCCCCCACCCCATTGTTTTCATTGTGTTTCACCAAATGGGAATTCTAGAGCAACCATTCAAGTCATCTTCCAAACCAGTCCATTGTCTAGAGTGCTAAAATGCTAACCCCAAATGCCAACTGACGGGTATGGTTTCTTATCTTTACAGCACTGTGAATTGTATGTTAAGTGGAATCTAATGAAAAAATAGTTAATTGACCAACATGAATATCCCCTGAATAGAATCCTACAATGAAACTAAGGGAAATAAATAAAGCTGTTTCCCTGAAAGCTCTCTCTAATCAAAATCCTTTGAAATTTATAAAACATGGTCAATATTTACACTTGACTTTGTAAAAAATATAGTTTGATGATAAAAGGGCTTAAAGTGGAATGCTGCCACTTTATATGCAATATTTGATTTAAATTTAATTCCTAGAAACCTCAGATGAATGTGGTTCATGTATCAAAACACTGAGCATAATTTGTCACGGCCTTAAATGTACAGCAAGCTTACATGTGAATGAATGTATATATATATACACTGTTCCCTTAAGAGCAGTCAAGGGACGCCATACATCAAATTTCTTGGCATGTGGTGAATATTAATATCCCCAAAGTGCTGATGTCAAATGATTTGACTTGAAATCACTAAGCTGGGAAATCTCACTATTTTTAAACAAGGCCTAACATCTTTTAGTCTTGAATACCAGCAAGTTCTCAGACTTCAGTCGTTTATTTATTTATTTATTTATTTATTTATTTTTTTTAAGGAAAAAAAAGAATTAAAAAAAAAAAAAAAAAAAAGAATACAGGAAAGGAAGAAAGAGGAAGAGGAAGAGGGAGAGAGAACAGGGGTGTTGCTTTATTGCCCGCGCTAAAATGCAGTCTAAAACTGGGTATGCCTGTAATTGTGTTTAATAATAGAGACATAAAAAAAATGAGGGAATAAAATAATTAACAAGCAGCCAACCAATATTTCATTTAAACCTGTAAATACGTGTGATGTAGTACTGATAAGAGTGTATATTTTGTGTATTTAAAGTGGAGAGTTCTATGAATGTTAATTAAGTCTACTTGTTCCAGATCTGAGTTCAAGTCCTGGATATCGATGTTAACATTCTGTCTCATTGATCTATCTAATATTGATGTTGAAGTCTCCCGCTATTATTGTGTGGGGGTCCAAGTCTCTTTGTAAGTCTTATATATCTGGGTATTTCTGTATGGGGTGCATATATGTTTAGGATCTTTAGCTCTTCTTGTTACATTGATCCTTTTATCTTTATGTAATATCCTTCTTTGCTTCTTTTGATCTTTATTGCTTTGAAATCTATTTTATCAGCAAAAATTGCAACTCCTGCTTTCTATTTATTTATTTTAGCTCTCCATTTGGTTGGTAAATTTTTCACCATCCCTTTGTTTTGAGTCTTTATGTATCCTTGCATGTGAGATGGATCTGGATGTAGCATACCAATGGGTCTTGGCTTTTTTTGCCTGTCTGTGTCTTTGGATTGGGGGATTTAGTCGATTTAAATTTAAAATTAATAACAATATATGTGTGTTTGATACTGTCATTTAATGTTAGCTGGCTGTTTTGCCCGTTAATTGATGCAGTTTCTTAAATATGTTGATGTTCTTTATTTTTTGGTATTTTTTAGAAATCGTTTATTTAGATTTATTTAGAAGTCATTTATTTCTTTTAAAAAATTCTGAACAAGCTCTTTTTCTTGACACAAAGAAAGTGAGTAAGTTTTATTTTAGATTGAACAACAGAAATTTGCCTCTCATAGTTCTGGAGATTGGAAAGTCTAAGATCAAGCCGCTAGCCAATTCAGTTTCTGGTGAGGACTCTTCTTCCTGGCTTGCAGATGGCCACCTTCTCACTGCGTCCTCTCATGGCACAGATTGAGAGAGAGAGAGGGCTCTGGTGTCTCTTCCTTTCTCATAAGGCATCAGCTCTGTGGCATTACCTTAATTACCTTCTTATAGGCCCCTTCTACAAATAGAATCACATTGAGGGCTAGAGCTTGACGGTGAATAATTATAGAGGCTATTCTTGGCTTTAGAATATCATGGTAGAAACAATTAATTGCCTTTGTATTTATATTTTATTTTGTTTAACATTAATGTGTTTACAGCAATGAACAGCAGGTAAATACATTCTGGGTAGGGGAAAAGATGGAGGAGTGCTATCCAGAAGTTATATTTCCTAGGAATATGGGGAATGAGATATGAAACATTCAATACTGGTGATTCTAATAGATGAATTAAATTGAATTTGATGTGGAGTAGCCGTGTTCCCTCTCTCGGGATGCTGTGTGAAGCTTGGCTCCTGCCCATGTGATGGCTGTTTAGATCTGCTGAAAGATGTTTTAAGTGTCCTAGGAAAGAGGTTTTCATTCATTCTAGGACTGATGGTTTTCTCTTAAAGTGTTATGTTATATTTTAATGTTGATTTGGTATTCACCTCAGATTAATATTTGGCACTAGGTAATTGAATTTTTAAATATCTCATTTTATTTATTTTCTGTATTCTTTTGGGAGAGAGAATATGAAGTGCTTAGGTTTTTTTACAGGAAGGATTTTTCCCTTTCTCTATCATAATACCTGAAAGCCAATGTATATGTAAGCTATATATGAAATCATTAAAATTCTTTATTCTCATTTTATTTCCACTTTTGGGAAAGATTGCTGCCAATGTTTGTGAGATCTCATTTCAGTGTTATCTTTCACTTCTGCAGGTCTATTATCTTAGTCATGCAATGTGTAGTTTGAGGCAGGTTCACCCAAGGGAGACACCTAGAATAGGCTCCAACGGCCGGCAATGAATGACTGATGGAGGGAACAGTGGTTTATAGGTTTTTTTCCTTGTTTTTAAGGGGAAAAATTAACGCCCTTCATCAAACCTCCTCTGTCTTCCTTCTCTCCTCCCCTCCGTCCCACCCTGCCTCCCCTTGGGATCTTACTCCTGTGATTAGTTTAGGTTCCACACAAAGAAAGATTTATTACTTTAATGTCTTTGTGATTCAGTTTTATGTGATCTTACTAGGGACACCAGGGAATACATTCTCCCCTTTCTGAATATGTTGTAAGCTCCTTTGAGGCAAAAATAAATGTTCCTGTGTTAGGGGAACAGAGCTCTTAACATCTTCTTGAATCTTACCTGTCTGAGTTAAACATTTGGCATCAGTGACAAAGTAAGACCAGACGTTGAGGACGGGAGAAGTCAGAGGCCAAGTATGTAGAAAACACACAGTTGATGCATCTCACATCTTTTAAATTCTTCTCTGTGCACTCCACGCTTGCTGTTCCTGCAGACGTTTACCAAATGGGAACATATCTCCAAAAAAGGAGAATTTTAATTTTTCATTGCTTCTCACCCTCCTTAGATGCTGGATTGGATAATGTGGTTGTAATCTTGAACTACTGTTTTTAAAACAAATTTATTTGCAATTGAAAAAAAATACCTAGAGGGACAAGCATTGGGGCAGGGAGCGTTGAGTCTCCTTCTGAAGATGATTTTTGGTGTCGAAGGAATGAGAAGTAAGCTTGTGCCATCGGCCACAGCTCAGCTTGTCCTGGAAGTTTTGCAGAGTTGTTGATCCTCTGCCAGGTAGACCAGTAATTCCACATAATGGGTAATTGGTTTTATCATCCATTATTCCCCTGAAGTGTATATTGGTTCAGCTGAAATGTTGGTAATATCCGCTTTACGCACTGAACAAGCTGACCACATTCATGGTTGGATTCATCGGTGTCTCACAGGAACTCCAGCGACACACCATCTCTCCTGTTTGGCAGGTGATGAGCCTGAGGCTCAGAATGAACAAGTGACTTCCCAAGGCCAGTGATAAATGCCAGACTCCTAAGTTCTTCAGATGTCAAGTCCTTTCCATTCTGCACTGGCACAGACATCTCAGGTTGAGGCCTATATGCAGACACCTCTGTCCTTACCAAAAGACCAGGATTCCCAAAGAAATTATACAAGATGATTTACATTCCCTGGCCCTTTTCTTTTATGGTGTGTCTATCAGTTGGGACTCTTTACAAATAACAGATAACCTAAATCAAACTGTTTAAGCAAAAAAGATGATTTTTAAAAAATCTCACGTAGCTAAAATACAGAGTAGGAAAGATACCGAGTCGATTGATTCAGAGGCCAGATGATGTCAAGACCTGACTTCTGCAGTCATGCTTCATCTGAAAGCTTGTTTTCTAGGAAGGATTAGGGACAATTTGCAGACAGAGGGCATTTTCCCAAGCAACAATCTTTTTTTTTCCCCCATTTATTTATTTTATTGCATTTTAGGTTTTGGGGTACATGTGAAGAACATGCAAGATTGTTGCACAGGTACACATGTGGCAGTGTGATTTGCTGCCTTCCTCCCCATCACCTACATCTGGCATCTCTCCCCTTGCTATCTCTCCCCAGCTCCCCACCCCCCACCGTCCCTCCCCTATTTCCCCCCAACTGACCCCAGTGTGTAGTGCTCCCCTCCCTGTGTCCATGTGTTCTCATTGTTCAACAGCCACCTATGAGTGAGAACATGCAGTGTTTGATCTTCTGCTCTTCTGTCAGTTTGCTGAGAATGATGGTTTCCAGGTTCATCCATGTCCCTACAAAGGACACAAACTCATCATTTTTGATGGCTGCATAATATTCCACTGTGTATATATGCCACATTTTCCCTGTCCAGTCTATCATCGATGGGCATTTGGGTTGGTTCCAGGTCTTTGCTATTGTAAACAGTGCTGCAATGAACATTCGTGTGCACGTGTCCTTATGGTAGAACGATTTATAATCCTTTGGATATATACCCAGTAATGGGATTGCTGGGTCAAATGGAATTTCTATTTCTAGGTCCTTAGGGAATCGCCACACTGTCTTCCACAATGGTTGAACTAATTTACACTCCCACCAACAGTGTAAAAGTGTTCCTATTTCTCCACATCCTCTCTAGCATCTGTTGTCTCCAGATTTTTTAATGATCTCCATTCTAACTGGCGTGAAATGGTATCTCAATGTTGTTTTGATTTGCATTTCTCTGATGACCAGTGATGATGAGCATTTTATCATATGTTTGTTGGCCTCATGTATGCCTTCTTTTGCAAAGTGTCTGTTCATATCCTTTGCCCACTTTTGAATGGGCTTGTTAGTTTTTTTCTTGTAAATCTGTTTTACTTCTTTGTAAATTCTGGATATCAGCCCTTTGTCACATGGGTAAACTGCAAAAATGTTTTCCCATTTTGTTGGTTGCTGATTCACTCTAATGACTGTTTCTTTTGCCGTGCAGGAGCTGTGGAGTTTGATTAGGTCCCATTTGTCTATTTTGGCTTTTGTTGTCAATGCTTTTTGTGTTTTGGTCATGAAGTCCTTGCCTACACCTATGTCCTGAATGGTTTTGCCTAGATTTTCTTCTAGGGTTTTTATGGTGTTAGGCCTTATGTTTAAGTCTTTAATCCATCTGGAGTTAATTTTAGTGTAAGGTGTCAGGAAGGGGTCCAGTTTCTGCTTTCTGCACATGGCTAGCCAGTTTTCCCAACACCATTTATTAAATAGGGAATCCTTTCCCCATTGCTTGTTTTTGTCTGGTTTGTCAAAGATCAGATGGTTGTAGATATGTTGCGTTGCATCCAAGACCTCTGTTCTGTTCCATTGGTCTATATCTCTGACTTGGTACCAGTACCATGCTGTTTTGATTACTGTAGCCTTGTAGTATAGTTTGAAGTCCAGTACTGTGATGCCTCTCACTTTGTTCTTTTTGCTTAGAATTGACTTGGCTATGTGGGCTCTCTTTTGGTTCCATATGAAGTTTAAGGTGTTTTTTTCCAGTTCTGTGAAGAAGGTCATTGGTAGCTTGATGGGGATAGCATTGAATCTGTAAATTACTTTGGGCAGTATGGCCTTTCTCATGATATTGGTTCTTCCTAACCATGAACATGGAATGCTTCTCCATCTGTTTGTGTCCTCTCTTATTTCATTGAGCAGTGGCTTGTAGTTCTCCTTGAAGAGGTCCTTTACGTTCCTTGTTAGTTGTATTCCTAGGTATTTTATTCTCTTTGTGGCAATTGTGAATGGCAGTTTGCTCTTGATTTGGCCCTTTTTAGGTCTGTTATTGGTGTATAGGACTGCATGTGATTTTTGCACATTGATTTTGTATCCTGAGACTTTGCTGAAGTTGCTTATCAGTTTCAGTAGATTTGGGGCTGAGACGATGGGGTCTTCTAGATATACAATCATGTCGTCTGCAAATAGAGACAATTTGACTTCCTCCTTTCCTATTTGAATACCCTTTATTTCTTTTTCTTGCCTGATTGCTCTGGCTAGAACTTCTAGTACTATATTGAATAGGAGTGGTGAGAGAGGGCATCCTTGTCTAGTGCCACATTTCAAGGGGAATGCTTCCAGTTTTTGCCCATTCAGTATGATATTGGCTGTTGGTTTGTCGTAAATAGCTTTTATTATTTTGAGATACGTTCCGTCAATACCTAGCTTATTGAGGGTTTTTAGCATAAAGGGCTGTTGAATTTTGTCAAAGACCTTCTCTGCATCTATTGAGATAATCATGTGGTTTTTGTCTTTGGTTCTGTTTATATGGTGAATTACGTTTACAGACTTGCGTATATTGAACCAGCCTTGCATCCCCGGGATGAAGCTTACTTGATCATGGTGGATAAGCTTTTTGATGTGCTGTTGCAATCGGCTTGTCAGTATTTTATTGAAGATTTTTGCATCTATGTTCATCATGGATATTGGCCTGAAGTTTTCTTTTCTTGTTGAGTCTCTGCCGGCTTTTGAAATCAGGATGATGTTGGTCTCATAAAATGATTTGGGAAGAATTCCCTCTTTTTGTATTGTTTGGAATAGTTTCGGAAGGAATGGTACCAGCTCCTCTTTGTTTGTCTGGTAGAATTCGGCTGTGAACCCGTCTGGACCTGGGCTTTTTTTGGGTGGTAAGCTCTTAATTGCTGTCTCAACTTCAGACCTTGTTATGGGTCTGTTCAGGGTTTCGGCTTCTTCCTGGTTTAGGCTTGGGAGGAGGCAAGTGTCCAGGAATTTATCCATTTCTTCCAGGTTTACTAGTTTATGTGCATAGAGTTGTTTTTAATAATCTCTGATGATGGTTTGAATTTCTGTGGAATCTGTGGTGATATCCCCTTTATCGTTTTTTATTGCATCAATTTGATTATTCTCTCTTTTCTTTTTTATTAATCTGGCTAATGGTCTGTCTATTTTGTTGATCTTTTCAAAAAACCAGCTCCTGGATTTATTGATTTTTTGAAGGGTTTTTTGTGTCTCTATCTCCTTCAGTTCTGCTCTGATCTTAGCTATTTCTTGTCTTCTGCTAGACTTTGAGTTTTTTTGATCTTGCTCCTCTAGCTCTTTCAGTTTTGACGATAGGGTGTCAATTTTTGATCTCTCCTTGCTTCTCATGTGGGCACTTATTGCTATATATTTTCCTCTAGAGACTGCTTTAAATGTGACCCAGAGATTCTGGTAAGTTGTGTCTTCATTCTCATTGGTTTTGAAGAACATCTTTATTTCTGTCTTCATTTCAGTGACTAGGCTGCCTCCTTGCTGGGCAGGGCAGCTCTGAAGGAAAAAAAAGAAGGCAGCAGCATAACGGACACTCATAAAGCCCTAAATCCCTGGGACAGAGCACCTGGGAACAAAAAGCAGTTTATGAGTTCTGCTGCAGCAGACCTAAACGTACCTGCGCAGCAGCTCTGAATGAACAACAGAGCTCACAGCTCAGCATTTGAGCTCCTATAAAGAACAGACCGTCTCCTCAAGCAGCTCCCTGATCCCTGTATATCCAAAGAGCCACCTCATAAAGGAGAGATCAGATTGACCTTTGGCGGGTATCCTTCTGGGACAAAGATAGCAGCAGAAGAAAACTGGTAACAACCCTTACTGCTCAGCAGCTGCTGCAGGTGAACCCCAGGCAAGCAGGGCCTGGAGTGGACCTCAGCAGACGTACAGCAGAGGGGCCAGACTGTCAGAAGGAAAACCAAGAAACAGAAATAACCTCATCATCAACAAACAGAACGTCCACTCAGAGACCCAACCTGAAAGCCAGCAACTACAAAGACGACAGGTGGATAAATCCATAAAGATGGGAAGAAACCAGCGCAAAAAAGATGAAAACACCCGAAACCAGAACACCTCTCCTCCTAAAAGGGATCACAACTCCTCACCAGCAAGGGAACAAGGTTGGATGGAGAACGAGTGTCATGAAGTGACAGAATCAGACTTCAGAAGGTGGGTAGTAAGAAACTTCTGTGAACTAAAAGAACATGTTCTAACCCAATGCAAAGAAACTAAGAACCTTGAAAAAAGATTTGATGAAATGCTAACGAGAATGGACAAAATAGAAAGGAATATAAATGAATTGATGGAGCTGAAAAACACAACACGAGAGCTTCGCGAAGCATGCACAAGTATCAACAGCTGAATTGACCAAGCAGAAGAAAGGATATCAGAGATTGAAGATCAACTCAATGAAATAAAATGGGAAGGCAAGAATAAAGAAAAAAGGGTAAAAAGGAATGAACAAAGTCTCCAAGAAATGTGGGACTATGTGAAAAGACCTAATCTACATTTGATAGGTGTACCTGACTGCGACGAAGAGAATGAATCCAAGCAGGAAAATACTCTTCAGGATATTATCCAGGAAAACTTCCCCAACCTAGCAAGGCAGGCAAATATTCAAGACCAGGAAATACACAGAACGCCACAAAGATATTCGTCAAGAAGAGCTACCCCAAAGCACATAATCGTCAGATTCACCAGGGTTGAAATGAAGTAGAAAATACTAAGGGCAGCCGGAGAGAAAGGTCGGGTTACCCACAAAGGGAAGCCCATCAGACTCACAGCAGATCTCTCAGCAGAAACCCTACAAGCCAGAATAGAGTGGGGGCCAATATTCAACATCCTTCAAGAAAAGAACTTTCAACCCAGAATCTCCTATCCAGCCAAACTAAGCTTCATAAGTGAAGGAAAAATAAAATCTTTTGTGAACATGCAAGTACTCAGAGATTTCATCACCACCAGGCCAGTTTTACAAGAGCTCCTGAAAAAGGCTCTACACATGTAAAGGAACAACTAGTACCAGCCACTCCAAAAACATGCCAAATGGTAAAGAGAATCAACACAATGAAGAATCTGCATCAACTAATGGGCAAAACAGCCAGCTAGCACCAAAATAGCAGTATCAAATTCACACATAACAATATTAACCCTAAATGTAAATGGACTAAATGCCCCAATCAAAAGACACAGACTGGCAAATTGGATAAAAAGACAAAACCCATCGGTGTGCTGTATCCAGGAAACCCATCTCACATGCAAGGATATACAAAGGCTCAAAATAAAGGGATGGAGGAAGATTTACCAAGCAAATGGAGAGCAAAAAAAAGCAGGAGTTGCAATTCTCATCTCTGATAAAATAGACTTTAAAGCAACAAAGATCATAAGAGACAAAGAAGGACATTACATAATGGTAAAAGGATCAATGCAACAAGAAGAGCTAACAATCCTAAATATATACGCACCCAATACAGGAGCACCCAGATACATAAGGCAAGTTCTTAATGACTTACAAAGAGACTTAGACTCTCACACAGTTATAGTGGGAGATTTTGACAGCCCATTGTCAATATTAGACAGATCAACCAGACAGAATATTAACAAGGGTATCCAGGACTTGAACTCAGACCTGGACTAAGCAAACGTAATAGACATTTACAGAACTCTCCACCCCAAATCCACAGAATATACATTCTTCTCAGCACCACATCACACGTACTCTAAAATTGACCACATAATTGGAAGTAAATCACTCCTCAGCAAGTGCAAAAGAACGGAAATCGTAACAAACAGTCTCTCAGACCACAGTGCAATCAAGTTAGAACTCAGAATTCAAAAACTAACCCAGAACCGCACAGCTTCATGGAAACTGAACAACTTGCTCTTGAATGTTGAGTGGATAAACCAAGCAACAATCTTGAGGGGAACCCTGATCATGTGACGCTGTGGCCAGGGAAGGACAGATGTTGCCCTGATCACCCCTGGCACCAGGTGGCGCCAGCCTTTCCCACAGCACATGGAGCAGGGGAGGATAATGGGATAAAAATCCATATGGCATCTTTAAGAAGTGGATGGAAAGGTGAACCCTGGATGATAAACTAATAATGCCCATCCTGTGTTCACGTGTTATTGATATCAAAGCCTAATTCTCTTCATTTTCAGATAGCATCTTCAACCCAGAAGCACCAGTCTCTCTTGTTTGAGGAAAGGATGCAAAGGAAGGAACAGCCTGACTTGCTTACGCGTGCCTGATTCTTTGTGGGCACCATGTGGGGGCTGCCATGCTTGAGCAGAAGCTTTGAGAACATTCCATTTAAATACCGATTTCAATGCCAGTGCCTTACATGGAGCGCAAATACCCAGGTGCCTCTTTGATTTATTCTCTTTTACTTCAAACTCTTTGAAAACAGAAATTTTTCTCATTTTTGTTCGTATCCTCTATAGTACTTAGCAGAGTGCCTTGCCTACAGTAGGTAGGTGCTTAGTGACTCTTGTGCTACATTAGGACCTATTCAGTGATGGTTTGAGTTTAGAAAAGAGTTTCCCTGGCATTGAGTTTGCCAGTTTTTGATCAGCATCATTAAAGGAAAACTAGCTTTACCTCTTTAGTAGTTTGCTTAATTCTAATTCAGTAAAATTTCTGTTGTATGCTGACTACATGGCCTAAGCTATTGCAGGTGGTTGAGGTATTCAAGGAAATAGAAAAATATCTAAGACCAAATTCGTTTCCTAAAGAAGCTCACAGAGCTGTGGGGGCCATAGATAAGAAAGAAACATTTATGAAGCACATCAAAATTGTCTCAGAGGAGCTGTGTACTTGGCCATGGGGGCAGCAGGTAAGGAGAAGAGGGAAGGGGAGAGGAAGGGAGGGGAGAAGGAGGAAAGCAAGGGATGGGGAGGAGAGGAGAGGAGAGGACTCCCGTAAATTCTAATATCCAAATTTGGCAACTATTTTGTTCTGATTTTATTGGTTCTTCACCCAAAACATTTCCCAAGATACTCTTTGATCCAACCTTCCTCCCTCTTAATTTCCAGATATCTGAAGTTGTCGGTGAGGTCAGCCAATAATCACCTTTGACATGTGGTGGAAATTCTGGGTGCTCTCTGTAGATGAAACTCATATAAGCAAAAATTCTAGTGGCATTTTTGTGGGACGAGGAGGAAGGGGAAGAGTGAAGTTAAGGAAATATTTCCACAGGTATTAATTGAACATGTACGCGTGTAGCAACTCCTCCAGCACTGTCCTCTTCTAGTCTAACTCCAGGTGGGAAGGGGATGTGGGGCTAGAGAGGGTTGTCAGGGTGGGGCATGGGGCAGGATGCAGGAAGGCATCCCTGGGTGCTCCCCTTTCAGCGCTCACTCAAGCATCCCCTCATACTGCACACCTCCAGGACTTGCTTTCTGTGCTGTTCTGAACGCCAGGGTCCTTTTCTCTAGAAGTGGAGGAAAAGTGTGAGAAAAGAACTTGGTCTTTGAAAATGGTACCTGAATGATTTCTGAAATTTAATTAGAACCTGTAGTTTTCAAAGCCTCCTGTTATGAACTGAATTATACTCTCCTGCATTCATATACTGAAGCCCTGACTCTGGTGTGACTCTGTTTGGAGATGGGGTCTCTCAGGAGGTAACTAAGGTTAAATGAAACATAAGAATGGAGCTCCAATCCAGTAGTACCGGCATCCTTGCAAAGAGAAAGAGACATGAGGGATGCACAGGCGCAGAGAAAAGGCCATGTGAGGACACAGCAGGAAGGTGGCTGTCTGCAAGCCTGGAAGAGAGCCCTCACCAGAAGCCAGCCACGCTAGCACCTTGAACTCCTGAACCATGAGAAAATAAATTTCTGTTTTTAAGCCACCCAATCTGTGATATTCTGTTATGGCAGCCCAAGTTGACTAGTAGACCACCCAGAGACCACCATTATACACTCCAGCATCCACGGGCACAGGGGGATTCCACAAGCTTTCCATGCTGGGCATTTCCTGGCAGCTTGCAAGGTGCTCTCTATGGGATAATTTATACTCATATTTCTAACAATTACTTTTATGTTGTTTTTAAAAGTGCTGATTAGCCTATTAGACATTAGAGATGGCTAGGCTGCCATGTTTTGTATGTGCAGCTGTTTCTTGAATTGCCACTCCTACATTTTCCTACAGCCAAGTGTGTGCATTACAATGTTTACGGTCAACACTAGTCCCTTAAGTGACACACATATGACTGTGAGCAGTGGCTTCTGGAGTTATCACCAAGTCTGAAACTCCAGAAAGGACAGGGCTAATGTCCTCGGATAACAAAGGTCACCTTCTAATGACACGTGAGCCTCTCTGGCCAGTCCCGTGTCTGGTCTCTGGCCCCCAGCTTACCGACTTCTAAGGACGGTTTATACTTTGGTTTCATCTTTCAGTTCTGGGGGCTGCACACCTGTTGCTTGCTCAGGAAGTTCTGTATGATATGTTGTGCCCAACTGCTGACTTCCCTGCCCATTACCCATGGCTATGGCCAGCACACTTGTGGTCCAAAGTAGTAGAAGCAGCTTGAGGATTTAGTTTATCTTTCTTTCTAGAGAAGGCTACTTGCATATCAGGGAATTATTAACACTCTGGTGTGAATAAACGAACACCGAATTGAACTCTTTAGAGCACTATAGGGAATATTTATGCTACTTAAATAACTTTGTAAAACTAGGCCTGCCAAAATGGACACTAAAATAAAAACCCCTTTTGTTTCTTTGACAGGGAGAGCGTTCTGACCAAAGCACCCTTTTCGAGTTTAACCAGCTGGTGCATGGAGGAACATCTTTGTAGATTCAGCATCTTTCCCACTGTTACAGCCATGGAGAAAAAGTTACATCTCTTCACTTCCACTGATTTTTTCTTTAATAATACTTTCAGTGTTTTAGGATGTTAGATACCAGGGTCTCGTTCATTTCATAAGCTCTGACTGTAATACTAGAATGCCTAATGTGATTTTTTTTTTTTTTTTTTGAGACGAAGTTTCGCTCTTGTTACCCAGGCTGGAGTGCAATGGCGCGATCTCGGCTCACCGCAACCTCCGCCTCCTGGGTTCAGGCAATTCTCCTGCCTCAGCCTCCTGAGTAGCTGGAATTACAGGCATGCACCACCATGCCCAGCTAATTTTTTGTAGTTTTAGTAGAGACGGGGTTTCACCATGTTGACCAGGATGGCCTCGATCTCTTGACCTCGTGATCCACCCGCCTCGGCCTCCCAAAGTGCTGGGATTACAGGCGTGAGCCACCGCGCCCGGCCGCCTAATGTGATTTATGCACTGCAGAGGTGAGTACACAGGTTGGCTAATGACAGGTTACATGGCTTGCAATTTGAGAGCCAAAAACAAGTTAATCCAAGGGATCCCTGTGGTGAGGGCAACTCTGTGTCTTGACTATGGTCATGGGTATACAAATATACACGTGATGAAGATGTATGGAATCAACATAGATACACACACATACACACGCAGAGTCCAGATAAAGCTGTAGACATCTGCATGAGACAGGTGGATGGTATCAGTGTTAGTATCCTGGTTGTGATTTTGTACCATGGTTTTGAAAGATGCTAGCATGAATATGAATAAAAGGTACGTGAGCTCTCTCCCTATTATACTTACAACTGCATGTGAATCTAAGTTTATTTCCATAAAACTTTTAATTAAAAAAGTTAGATTTACCTCCTAAATGGAATTTTAAAAATCTCTAAATGTTAGCAAAGCAGTGGGGGAAATATTATCTGATAAAGCACAAAAGTGCAAGCACTCAATTATTTTAACTGTGGATAATGTTTCCCAGACTGTTCTACGGACGGGCATGAAGAATGAATTAACATGCACTCCTGTTAGGCTGAGAGATGGTATCCCATGGAAGTCCTGGGTCAGATAAGTGAAAACATTTGAATATGTAGAACTATGCTGCTGAAAGCATTTCAATTTTTTTTCTGATTATACACATAATGTTATTTATAGAACATTTGGAAATGAAATAAAGCATAAGAAGAAAAAAATCTGTGATCCCAAGATTCAGAGATGACCATGGTTAACATTTGATTATAGTTCCACCAGTCTTTTGCTCTTTTCAAATATATATTTACATATAATAAGCATTTCCCCATTTTCTAGGAAACCTTCAAAAACAAAGTTTCCATGGATTTTTGAAGCACATTCGAAGTGTGACTGCACAAATCTGATACTCTCTCAGTGCACACCTGCATGGGGGTCAGGGTCGTGTCCATGCTGACGGGCTGGGATCCGTTCCAAGAGGCCATGCCATGCTTTATGAAATGCAGACAGGAATGATTTTGAATATCACTCCTGGATTGCACGATTTGGATGAACATCTCTTTGATGTTGGGTAGGAAACTTGTTTTGATCTTTTCATTATGATAAGCCATGCTGTAATGGAAATATTTTTGCTTAATGCCTTTTCTGAATTTTAGGTTATTTCTTTAGGATAGATTCCCAGGAGTAGAATTAATGGATAAAAATATATGACTGTTTTTAATATGCATTGCCAAATTTCTTTCCAAAGAGGGTGCAGTCTTCAGACATCCAGAACTGTGCAGGTGGTTCCAACAGTAGGGAAACTCTGTGTCCTCTTTCCCTCAAGCTTCCTGATGTTGTAGGTAAAAGATGATATATATCTCATTGCTTTAATGTGAAGTGAGGTCAAGTATTTTTTTTAAGTGTTAGTGACATTTGTGTTTTTCTCGCTAATGAATTGCTTGCTTACATACTTTGTGTATTCACTGGGAGAGGGGCCAAATCATGCCACACTAATGTTACTTGTCATGAATATATGCATATTAATGACTTTCTTTACTGAGAACTTTAATACTTTGTAATAGCTTAAAAGTGTGAGATACTAGGGATATTTAATTCTTTTTTGTAAGCTTAACTGTCATCTTTTTGCTATTTCCGCGTTGCATTTAGAATACAGATACTCCTTGACTTACAATGAGTTACAACGTGATAAACCCATCATAAGTAGAAAATATTGTAAGTCAAAAATGCATTTAATACACCTAACCTACCCAACATCATAGCCGCCTAGCTTACTTTAAACATGCTCAGAACACTTATAACAGCCTACAGTTGGGCAAAATCATTTCACACACAGCCTGCTTTACAAAAATTATTGAATATCGCATGTGACATATTGAATACCGTGCATTATGTCAAAGTTGTAATGGTTTCATGCCACTGCGAAGTTGGAACACTGTAAATCAAACCATTGTGAGTCAGAGACTGTGCAGTGAGGAGGATGAGGTTTGATGTGAAGCTCAAAATACGGGGAGCGAGGGAGTAAGCATGTGCGTGATGTCATCGGAGCCCAGGCTGCGACCTCAGCCCCCAACCTGGCTGACTGGAGGACACATGTTAAGAAAACAAAATCCACTTTCCGAATCCCGGCCCCACCTGTCTGCATCCTGCTTTCTCCTTTCTGGGCCCTCATCCTCTCCCTTCTCTCCTCTCCACAAAGAGCACATTGACAATGTGATGTGCTCTCAGACCGCGCTGCCACTAAGATGTGGAGTTTTAAAGCATGAGTCTCTGTTGGAGATTTTGCGTGTCAATAGATTCCAATCCTTATGACAAACTGGAGAAACAGAACGTGAATGTTTAGGCAGCAGCTAAGAAATGAAGCAGGATTCGGAGGTTGTTCAACTGTTCTGAGTCAACCCTCCGAGCCCTAATGATTGGAACCAATTTGGTGATCACATCATGAGAACAAAACCATGACTCTATACATTGACACTTTAAGTATTACTATGATCATGGCACTGTTGGTAACATTGAATGACAGAAAAAAATTTGTCACCAGATTTCTCTATTCTCATGTCTTGAATTCTTGGACCAAAAAAAAAAAAATTAAATATTTATTTTTCCATATAAATAAGGACATTTGGGAAATTGTGGTCTTAGCTCTGTGTTTGTAAAATGTTATGACTCACCAATTATTGCATTAAAAACTGCTCAGATATTTACCCTTGGTACATCCCCAAAGTACAATAGATGAACTTCTGTCACCAGTTGGGAGGAATAGCAGAAAATATGTAGAATTTAATGATGACCTTTCCCTATACCTTGATTTTGGCCGGGGAGTAAATAGATGAAAATGATAGTGTCTTTTGCTGCTTCATTTTTTTCCTAAATGTCTGGCAAGTCTCCCTGGAGGTGCTGCTTTATCTGCAGAGCTTTTCCAGGCTTAATTCGGTTACAGCTCCTTCGTTATAACACATGACACTGTGTCTGTGCAGCTGTCTGCAGGGAACAGTGTGTGGTAGATTTGCGGGCACTCATCCGTACCTCCACTTGCTGTCTCCCCAATGTCTCGGGGACCGTGTCCTGCTCACTGCCCTGTCCCTGGAGCTATGAGCTCTCCTGGTATGTAATGGGCATAAAATAAATATTTCATTAGTGAGTGAATTTCCTGGCAGTGTGTGCCTGCAGAGACCCAGCCTGAGTCAGAAGCCTGCTCAGCAGGGATGGGGGCACAGCCCTGGAGGGTGGGCCTCTTCAGGGAGTGGACCCCACTTCACTCTCCGTGTCATTATCCTCACCAAGAACACTGTCCTGCTTTCTCTGGGACAGCCCAGCAGTGGACATTAGATGGCTGCCTCCACCCCGTGGAGCTTTTGCTTAAAAACTTCTGTATCTTGAATGGGGAGATACTTTTTATTTTTTGTTTTTCATTGGTTTTTGTCTAGGAGGACAAATCCTGGCATATGTGAAAAGAAGTTTGGTGTGGAAAAATCTCTAAGTCCATTTGGCTTAATCGACATCCCATATCCATCATCCAGTCTATGTCAGGTGTTTTAGTAAGGTTTTTAAATTGGCAAATGATAACTATAGGGAGTACAATGTGATGTATTGCTCTATGTATACATTATGGAAAAGTTCACTCAGGTTCTGTTTTTCTCTATTACATCATTGTTCTTATTTTTTAAGAGGAGTTTTCTCCCTAATGCAAACAGATCCATGCTTACTGTGACTACAATGACCTTCTGTGACATGAAATCTGGTGTGGATACTGACTCTTGCAGTGTCTGTTCCAATTAAGCAAGATTTTCAATGGTCAATTTTAAAGGTATTGATAGAAATGTAAAATTGATGACGTTTGTTTTCTAAGCAGTGTCCTGTCTGAATCTGCAATTGCTGCATACATTCTTCTGTCATGCCAGGACACCCTGTTCCTGGGTAATCCCGAACAACCCCTCTTGCATAGGCGAAGCATGCAGAGGACTTTTTTTCTGGATAAGGATGTAGGGTACATTTGTTTCCCTGTGGAGGCCAGGTGGGATCAATGTTCACAGAATGTCCGTTCAGCCTATGAAGCAGAGGTGAATGTTTCTCCTCTTCATTGGATGCCCCGGGCAATGTACAAATGAGGCTGACCATACTTTGTGGACAGTATTTAAAGGCAATGACTCCACTGGGCTTGCCTTAGAAGTGGGGCTGAGTCTCACTTTGCCTTTTGTGGAAAACTTATTCCAGGAAATCAAGGAAATGCTGGGCTCATTAGATCCATTTCAGTCTCCTAAGATGAAAGGCTGCAGATGCATTTCTGGGACTCTTCATTCCTCTCTGAACCTCCCAATTTCCATCTGGTCCAGTTTCCATCTGGTCCAGCCTTGCTTCAGCTGGAGATATTTTCTTAGAGAATGTCTGATGGTGATGAATTCTCTCATGTTTTACATACCTGCAGATGTCTTACTTTTGAAAGATATTCTTGCTGGACGTTGAATTCTGGGTTGACACTTGTCTTCTAGTGCCTTCCATTATGAGCCTTGGTACCCTGGCCTCTGCCATCAGTCATAGCACTGTCTCCTGGAGTGAATGCATCTCTTTTCTCCAGTTGATTTTAAGATTGTCATTTTATTTATCATTATCATAGCATTATCACTGTTATGTGCCCAGCTGTGATTTTTAAAATTTATGTTGTTTGGGGTTAATGGTTTCTTAGATGTGTAGACTGGTTTTTTACTAAAATTTAAAAAATTTTGTCTGCTATTAAAAAAAATTCTGTTCCATTTTCTCTTTTTTTCTTTTCAGACTCAAATTTCACATATGTTAGGCTGTGTGGTATTGTTCCAGTAGCCATAAAGCTCTGTTTGTTTAAAATACATATGTTTTACTTTTTTCCAGCATGGATAATTTCCATTGATTTTTTTTTTTAAGCTTACTTATCTTTTTTCTGCAGTATCTTGTCTGTTAATTGGCCCATCAGTGATTTTTTCAATTCCAATGTTGCATTTTCATTTCTAGAATTGCCACTTGGTTCTTATTTTATTGTTTCCATTTCCGTGGTGATATTCTCCAGTTATTCACTTATAATAACCATATTTTCCTGTAAATTTTTTAACATACTTATAATAATTGTTTTAAAGTCTTGTCTTCCTAAATTCAGCATCTGAGTCATCTCAGGACTCTATTTGTATAGAATGCTTTTTTGCTTGATTATAAGTCAGAGTTTGCTACTTCCTTCCAGGTCTAGAAACTTTGGATTGGACGACAGAAATTTTGGCCGATACACTGAGAAGTCTGGACAGTTTTTCACTTACTCTATTTTCATTGAGATCTCATGCTAATCTCTGCAGTAGCTGTAATTGTTCCAAAGCCTCGTGTTTGATAAAGGGCCTGCCCCACATCACACAGTTAATATGTGGCAACACTGACACTCAAAGCAAGACTGTCTGCTGTTATCTTGTTGGCTAGATTTGTCCAGATGGAGGTGTTCTGGCTGGGCCATCCTTGAGCACACCCTGCTGAAATTTATCCTTCGGGCCAAGGTCCTACTTTCTCTGAGGGAGGATGGAGGCCCGCGGAGCTCTCTGCTGTTCCGTGGGTGGAGGCAGGACACAGAGCTTATTTCCCACTTTCTGAAAACAACTGGGAGCACAATTAGCCCTGTCAGCCCTCGCTGCACTGCCGTACGTGGCTGCCAGCTCTCCAGGGCCATTCAATAATCCCCAGGGCCTTCTGCAGGGGCAGCGATTAGCAGAGGTGTTTACATCTCTGAAATGTACCAGGCTATAAATAGAAGCTATTTTCCCAGCATCTTGTGATACTGGATTTGTTCTTTTCTTTTTCATTTTCTTCCCCGTTTGTCAGCTTTAATAAAGAAAAAAAGGAGCAAAAGGGAGAAAAAGCTCATTCACCAAACAATTTCAGATTGACAGAAGGAGCATTCACTTCACTTCTCAGAAAATCTGTGGCAGAGCTCCTGGCCTGCAAAAATGGAAACAAACTCCAAGCAAAATACACTCTCTTTCTGAGAAACAGAATGAACCTCAACAATGCCAGGAAGCAGCCCCTGACTCAGTGTTCTCTGCGATGGGTGCCCCGAGAGCTCGGAGCTGTTTCTGACAGCTTCTGGAACTGACACTCAGGCACCTTCCTGGCTCCTGGGATCTCAGACCTGTTTCCCAGAGTCTTGGAATCTTGGTTATAGATTCTGTTTCTGCATGGACCTGGGATCCAGGAGCTGAAAATATTGTGGATTTGTGCCTTTTCCTTTCTCTCTTGGTTTCCCTGGGTAGAGTCCTAAGGCTGTTCTGTGACGATATAATGCACAGCAATGATGCGATAATTCCACGGTGGGGCGGGGCAATGCCTCAGGGACCCCAGTACATGGGGTGTCTGCACCACACAGGGCAGCCCACCCTTGGGACAGATGACTGCTTACCTGTGTCTTCTATGCCGAGGGCCAGGCATTGGAATAAGAGCTTGCTGGGCAGTATCTCCTTTTTCCTGACAACAAGTCTATGAAGGAGGAACTTAACTATTTCATATGTGAAGAAATTGAGGTGACCAGGATTATGTAACTAACCGCGGGTCGTGTGCCGGTCATGGCAGGGCCAGACTTCGCACAGAATTTGCAGCCTTGGCTTAGCTCCCAAACAACATTGCCTTCCCTTTCTAGTCCCCAGGCCTGACATTCTCCGAAAGGACACTGGAAACAGCCAGGAAAAGAAAGCCAATGGTGAGATCTCTAGAGAATGTATAAAGAGTCCTGATCCTCAGTAGTTTCCAAAGTGTAGGACATGATGAAAGCATCATGACTCCGAAAAGCACAGAGGGCTGAGGATCAAGAAAGGATGAGTACCGGTGAAAGTCCTCTGTGGATATATCTGAATGTCCTTCTTCTCACAGAACCTCTTGCCCTCCCTGCCCAACAGTTGGAGGGCCACTGATGGGGTGGAAAAGAGGATAAATAAAGGAGAGAAGCTATGGGTTTGAGTTCCCAAAAACATTGCCCATGCTGGTTAGGGTTGGGAGCCCTCTTCCTCTAGGTTGTGCAGCTGGAGGCGGGGATGCCCCGGAAACAAGGAGAAGGGCCTCTCTTAGCTCCTTTTGGTTGCCACAGTGCTGCTTCTTGCTCAACCTCACATGACAGAGGACAAGGTCACCGTCCCCCACCAAACAGGAGGTTTCACTTCTTGAGCACCAAACACGGGCATGGGACAGCTCTTTCCTAGGGATTCCCGAGGCCATTATTTTCGGGGCTCCTCCCATCCCCACATCTATTTGCACCACCATGCTCTGCAGGACAGCTCATCGGATGCCCTCTCCCCTTCCAGGCTGCTGGCATCGGAGGAATGCAGACCTCAACCTCGCCGGAACAACTGCGGCTGAGGCCACTTGGATCTCATGTTCTTCAAGTGACACATCCTCCCAGGACTCATGAAGAGTGAAGGTTCTCTTGGTTACTTCCCAACTGACCGAGAAATGAAAAGTGACTATTGACACTCCTCCAACCAGGTAACCCACACTCAGAGCACGAAGGTTTCCTGGGCCAGGGAGAAAAAAATGCCATAAAGTTATACCTGTAACAGGGAAACACAAATGTAAATTAATTTCTCAATCAGTTCCCTTGCTATAAATGTTTACACAACATCCCAGCAGTCCATCGACCCAGAGGAACATATCAGACTCATCTATAGTTCTGTAACACTCCTTAGCTCCAATTATACAGCAGATCCTCAACTTACAGTGGAATTACATCCTGATAAACCCATCGTAAGTTGGAAATTCCGTGCCAATACCCATTGAACACACCTGACCTACCGAACATTGCAGCTTAGCCTGAAGTACCTTAGACATGCCTGGACACTTCCATTAGCATGCAGTTCGGCAAAATCACCTAACACAAAACCCATTTTATAATAACGTGTTGGATATATTGTGTGATTTATTGAACACTGTATCAAAAGTGAAACACAGCAGAGCTGTATGGCCCTGGGAGTGTGGTTTTACTGACTACCTACCACTTTGCCACCATGGTGCAGTCAAGAAGACATCAAGCCATCGTAAGTTGGGGACCGTCTGTCAATATTTCCGTGTTTCTGTTGCTTTGGCCATGGTCAGGCTCTCTTCTCTTTGCTCAGGCCACACAAGGGCTTCCGGCCACAGTCTCGCTTCCCTAAATCCGTCCTCCATTCTGTGGCCTTGGGTGTTTTATGTAATGCAAACATCATCTCCTTACTTCCACTTAGAACACCCCAGAGCTCCTCCTTGCCGCAGGCTCAGTCCAGACACCCCTGCCTCTGTCTCTGAGGCATCAGCACTGATGCTCTGGCCACACCCACTGCTCCCCATTCCCTCCTCATACCTCTGTCTTTACAAAAGCACTTCCTTTGTCCCACCTTTACGTTCAATGGGTGATCCCCACTCATCCTTAAAAACCGGGCTGAACGTCAGCTCCTCCAAGAAGCATTTCCTAAGTTCCCTCGAGGGATTCTGCCATTTCCTCCTGCGTGGCGAGGCTGGGATTTGGCCTTATTCTTACGGCATTTATTTCAGGACAGTACAATAACATATGCACATTTCACTGCCTCTGTTACAGTGCACTCTGGAGGGCAGACATACTTTGTGCATTCATATTTATTTCCTGGAGCCCTGCACCAGCCTGGAAACATCCAAACTCTCAAGGAATTGTGTGCTGAGGGCATTGCAGCTGCTTGAGTAGGAGTGCGGGGGGTGTGGGGCTCTGCACAGAACTACATGCAGAAAGAACAAGAGGAAGGGAATCTGCCCTTCTCATCCTACGACTCCTTTGTAAAGAAAATTGTGCTTCTTCAATGAATAAAGTAACCAGGAAAAGACATATTTTTCCCACGTCTGCTTGGGTTCTCGTGGGAGAGTAGAGTGGCACTGAGGAAAGAAAACTGTCCTGGGAAAGCAGAAGGAGTATGAATCGCCAGACGTCAGCGTTAGGGTTGTGTCAGCTCTGCAGCTGTCAGCTTTGGAGACATCCCTGCTCAGGATGTGTTCCCCAGGAAGCAGTCAATGCTGTCGCCGGTGGCATCACCTGGATCATTGGTTAATGGGTCTGAGTCGCTCGATCATTCCATGGCTATCACATTTATTTAATTTTCTAAAGAAATGAAAATACATTTCAAGAAGAATCTTAAACTGCTCAGAGAACAAGCTGTCTGTCCACTGTATTCAGAGCATTCTAGAAAAGTGCAAGGGAGGAGAAAGTCATAGCATGTAGGATTGTGTTAGGACTCACACCAGCATTCAGGGATGTTCACTGCATGTCTTCTTTTTACAAGGTAGTGTGTGGGGGGAAACACATCTGTCCTTGTTTTCCAAGAGCATATAATGCAGTTAGAGAGATAAGATAGGTGGTAAGACCACATAGGTCTGTGTTGCAAGGCACAATGCCTAGGGAGATGGCTTCAGAACACTAAAGGGACCCTCGTACGTGGTTGGTGGGAATGTAAATTAGTACGGCCACTATGGAGAACAGTATGGAGACGCCTCAGAAATTAAAACCAGAGCTACCCTATGATCCAGCAATCCCACTGCTGGGGTATGCACCTGAAAGAAAGGAAATCAGCACGTGGAAGCGATATCTGCACTTCCTCATTTACTGTAGCACTATTCACAATAGTGAAGACTTGGAAGCCACCTGTGTCCACAAGTAGACAAATGGATGAAGAAAATGTGTTACATATACACAGTGGAGAACTCTTCAGCAATGAAAAGGAGAGCCCATCATTGGTGACAACATGGAAACAGAAGACATTATGTTAAGTGAAATAAACCAGGCACAGAAAGATACACATCTCATGTTCTCACGCATTTGTGAAGGCTAAACACTAACACAATTAACTCACAGAGATGGGGAGTAGAAGGAGGGCTACCGGAGGCTGGGAGGGTGGTTGCGGGGACGGTGGGTAGAGCAGAGCTGGTGAATGAACACAAAAATACAATTAAAATGAATGAGATCTAGTATCTGAAAGCATAACAAGGTGACAACCGTCAACAATAATTTATTGTAAGTTTTGAAATAACTAAAAGATCCTAATTGGAATGTTGGTAACACAAAGAGATGGTAAATGCACAAGGCGATGGATACCTCATATACCCTGATGTGATTATTACTCCTGTATGCCTGTATCCAAATATCCCATGCACCCCATAAATTTATACACTTACTATGCACCCACAAAAATAAAAAAAAATAAAACTAAAGGACAGTAAAAGGAGAAGAGGTTGCTTCTTTATTATTATCTTTTCTGAGACAGAGTTTCGCTCTTGTTGCCCAGGCTAGAGTGCTAGGGCATGATCTTGGCTCCCTGCAGCCTCCACCTCCTGGGTTCAAGCTATTCTTCTGCCTCAGCCTCCCAAGTAGCTGGGATTACAGGCCTGCACCACCACACTTGACCAGTTTTGTATTTTTAGTAGAGATAGGTTTTGCTATGTTGATCAGGCTGGTCTTGAACTCCTGACCCACCCACCTCCGCCTCCCAAAGTGTTAAGATTACATTCGTGAGCCACCGCACCTGGCTGAGGTTGCTTTTCGCGAAGTGTTCAGAGCAGAGCTTTGGGTGAGTGTCTGGGGACAGGGGAGACTAGGGTGGACAGGAGAGCTGGGCAGCATCCCAGATGTGAGGGAAGTGATGTGGGAGGAGATTGTGGGGCGAGTGTACTCATATGACAGGCAACAGAGTGGGGTGTAAATTGTGAGCAAATAGAACAGGACCCACAATGACAGCTTAAATTCTATCCTGTTTCAATATCTACTGCAGGTGACACACTCAGACTCAGGTTTTTGAAAGAACTGATATCGACCAAGGGGACATTTTGGGAACACAGTTAGAATAATGGTGTCAGCGCAGTGTCATTTGAGAAGCAAGGATGATTCAATGGAAGGAGCTCTGGACAAGCAGTCGACAAGTCCGTCTCAGAAAGTGTTTGTCGTGACAACTCCCATCCCCTCCTGTGGTGAGCCGGTGGGCAAGCCCCTTCTGCTCCCCGAGGCTTGGGTTTTCTAATCTATAACATTAGGCTATTGAGCTAAGCCCTTAGCCGTCCCCACAGGCCCTTCAAATCTTAAAGTCTGTGTTTTTGTGGTTCTAGAGGTAGAAGTTGAGAACAAGGGTGAAAGGAATCAGTGATGGCTGGGAGATGCTGAGCCTGAGGGAAGGAGGAGATGGAGATTATCACTGGCGAGAGCTAGGAGCGGTGTGAGGGGCTGATACGTGATGACTCCAAGACACTGCAGTCTTAGGAAACCAAATAAGGATTCCAGAAGCACAGGAATTAGGCTGGCTTCCCAGCCTGGCCAATGTGATGAAACCCTGTCTCTACTAAAACCGCAAAAATTAGCTGGGTGTGGTGGTGGGTGCCTATAATCCCAGCTACTCAGGAAGCTGAGGCAGTAGAATTGCTTGAACCCAGAAGACGGAGGTTGCAGTGAGCCGAGATTGCGCCACTGCATTCTAACCTGGGTGACAGAGTGAGATTCCATCTAAAAAAGAAAAACACAAAAAAAAAAAAAAAAAAAAAAAAAAGAAAAACAAAGTAGTCCAGGGCTAAGACAATAGCCCTGTGATGGCGTTAGAATCCAGCCTCAGCCTCCTTCCCACTCCCTGTCATGCCCTCCTGGACCCGTGGTTTTCAGCTCCAGGTCCTAAGACGGCTGCCCACCTCTGCTTATTGTATCCACGTGACAGGCAAGACAAAAGGAACAGTCAACACAAACAGCCGGGACCACGGGACAGGCCAGCCACATGTGCTCCTCTCCAAAGGGCCATCCCAGAAGCACCGCTCAGTATTTGCTCCTTGCACTGTATTGATCAGACTTTGTGATATAAGAGTCGAAATAATTTAGCCAGGGATATTTCCACATTGAACAAAATCAGAGTCATATTAACAAGGAAGAAAAGGAAAATAGATGTAAGGTAGGTAATTTATGGTATGTTTGACAACAGTTATTGAAGACTGCATGCAAATTTTATATCCATTGTGTGATGTATATAATATATATAATGTACAGCTATGTATTTGCGTGTGTGTGTAGATAGGTAAAATGGCGAACTAACTGGAGGGCTCCAAAATTAAGTGTTTGGTTCAGAAATATTGTAATAATCCATATAATAAAATTCAGGCAATGGAATACTATGTAGTTGATATACATCAGGCCAGAGAAGGATATTTCAAATTTGGTAAAACATTATAACGTATTGCTAAGTGAGAAGTAGGCTCCACACAGCACGCATGGCCAAACACCAGTCAGGGAGGGAAACACTGACACATGTGTAGGAACACAGAAAAATAGCCAGAAAGAAATGGACCAAAATGTTAATGGTGATTGCAACAGTGGGGAGTGGAATTGTGAGTATCAGATGATTTTAAAAATCTTTCGGTTTTTATGAGTTTTCCAAGGTTTTTGCATTGAACAGATACTACTTTTGTAATCTAAAAATAAACAGTGATTAAAAAAAAAGAGGTGAGTTTAACTTTTCCTAATGGAGTCCCAAGGAAACGAGCTGTTTCATGGAATTGGGCCAAAGCAACAGGAAGGTGGTTTCTGGATTTGGGTGGTTGATGTTCAAGAAGCTCAGGACTTACTCGTGGTGAGCGATCTCATGGCCCTCTACCCGATGGTCCTGGCCTTCCAGGGTAGCTTTCAGAACAGGTAAGCAGGTGACAGCTAAGGTACGCTGGTTTGTTTCTCATGGCTTACTTTCCCATTTCATCGAATGTTTAACAATACTAATTTTTTAAACCACTTGGTGGAGATTAAAAACACAAAATCCTACTGTGCATTGAGCTTACATTTCATTGTTCCCTTGAAATGATGGTTTTATTTTTAACTTTTCATTTCAAATGTTTTCCTTTACAATTGTAATTGAAACTGCGGAAAAAAAAAAGTTGCGTTTCCTGGGGGAAAACATTCTTTCCTAAAACGAGCAGGCTCTTTATGACTGTGCAAACAATACAAGCACAGAGTGTACTGTAAGGGGATCTATATTTGTGTTATGTACACATCTATATTTATATGATGCACATCCTAATAAGGGCACCCTGCAGCTCCAGGACCAGCTGGAGCCCTTCTGTTTGAAATCATCTAAAGTGCCACTGACGTCAAGTTGAAAGATACCACCGCACCCAGGTTCTAACAGGTGTTGCTAAGTCTGCATTTACTCATGGTCACATGCAGCTCCCCACAGCATGCAGTAGCCACCACAACCAAAACCAGAGGTCCTCGCTCTCTGTCCTGAGGGCCTGGGAGCAACGCACCCCAATAAATTACACATAGGTTGAAAATTTGTGCTAAGGGAAGCTAAGTTCTCTACCTAATGTTTTCAGGGTGAAATATTCATCTATTTTAAAGACTGGGAAGTAAAGTAAAAGGGCGAAGCGCTTTCTAGTAAGATACCTGTAAACCGTGTATTCTCCTGGAAAAGCATTCATCCTTTCACTGAGTCCCCGGGGCCCAGTTTCTCATCTGTGAAACGAGGGCTACGAACCCTATCTTGGTGGATTGCCAGATAGCAAGGCAGGGTGCCTGTATGTAAATTACTTCAGCCCCAGTATATGGTGACTGGCCAATAAATGGCAGTCGTCATGATAGGTATTTGTAGTTATGTAATTATTTTTGTTGTCACATAGTATAATTCTTTGGAATGACCAAAGCTGATTTATCAGCTTATGTTTTTGAGGAACTTGGATCACCAAAACCCTAAAAACATTAGAGCTTCCACTAAACAGCTCAACAAATCAATAAACCAGTTTATCTAAGAATATTAAGAAAAGCCAGGAAGAACCACAACCATATATATATGTAAATAGGTTTGTAGCTATGCGACAATTTCAGAGAAATAGCCACCTCATTATTTACCCTCTAAGGACCCCTCCTTATCGATCCTTAACATCATTTACTCTCTTAGTTGTTCTAATCCTCTCTCAGCTGTACTTACCAGGAAGGTTCACACATTTATTTGGGGATACCTAAGCCTAAATGAGTTTATGAAGTCATTTTAGATGGTCATTTTGGGAATATGAGAAAATGACATTGAGATAAAATGATAAAAGGGAATTCTAACATACTGACATAGAGAAAGGTGTGGTGGAATAGAAGAGAGTAGTTATTCTTCGATCACCATTCGGCTTAAGGAAGATGTAAGTCTAATGTGTTCTTGGTAACTTTTGGAATCAAAGTGTATTAGAAAATTTTACAAAATGGCCATGATAACAATAAGCATGATTTGTAAGCTAGTTATTAGAACAGGTTACGCAGCACTTTTACAATTATCGTCTTCCTAACATGGGCCAAATCATCAATCATTCATTCATCTAGTAATGCATAAAAAAATGGTATGTCATTTTCTGGGATCTGATTTTTTAATCCCATGAACAGGTCCTATTTCAGTGTGTAGCATGATAGTAGGTCTGCTCACCCCAGACCACCGTCTCACAGAGAGGTGCTTATCCCAAACAGTTAGATCTTTGAACATTTATCACAGTTACTCTGGGGTAATGAAAGTCTGTCCTGTGGGCAGTGGATGATCTTTGGGTATGAGTGAGCGCTACCCTTTAATTTTTTCTCAAACCTTCTGGATTGATGCATTTCTTACAAAGATAAATGACATCACAGACAGGGCCACCTGCTTATATTTATCTTCTTGAATTCGTTGTGAGATTATGGCACTGGCTGAATGGCAATAGTGTGCTACTTCCACAGAGCTGCATATTGTCCAGTGGACTCTAGTCCTGATGAAAACAGCATAGATTCAACTCGTTAGTCACATAATCTCTTGAACAGTGAACATTGCTGAGCCCAGGCCTCAAATGAGCCATACGTTGGTGCTCTCCGGGGGCTCTACTCAGAAGGGCTGGTTATGACTGCATCAGGGATGGGGAACGTGGCACTCCTGCAGGCACTATTCACATGTATGTGACCTGCCTCTTCAGTTCTCCTCAACATTGCAGTCAAAAGAAACAATGCTGTTACTGGAATACAATTAAAACAAAGTCTAATCCTCATCTTCCTTTGTGCACGTATTTGCTCAAAGGAAAGAGTAAGTTGTAGCACTTGCTGTCCAGCCTTACAAAAAGCGATGTATGGGAAAGAAAAACCTAAAGAAGACACTTAGGGAAAGGAAAGCAAGTTCCATCCAAGGGAAGGAAAGCAGTGATGAGATTGGGTTTCATCCCTTGGAAAATTCCCTGCTTTACAGAGATGGGATGTTTTATGCTATAAATTAAGCTACATTTAATCCCTGAACAATGTGTCCCTGAGATGTTATTAGAGGTTTGCGTTTGTCATGGATTCTATTGAAATGTGTTCATTATTTTTTCCAGAAATATGAAATAGAGACAGGGACTTTCATGGGCTCTAAACACCGGAATTCATTATCTGCATTTAGAGCGAGGACAGATTTGTCAAAGGCTTCAGGCAGTGACTAAGAACTCAGGAGGAGGAGGAAAGAATATGACAACTTGTTCTTGACCCGCTCAGTTATTTCAACCACAGGAAGCATTTTTAAGATTCTTTGCATTATCATTATTTAGTGACTCACACTGTGGGTTAATAATTCCCTTTTCCTTACTTCTCTTGCTCCTCATGGTTCTGCATAGATCAGGGGCTCAGGGACCTGTCAGCTCGGATATTATTTCATCCTCAGCGGTGCTCAAAACCTCCACATGTGCTTCTTGAATATGCTTGAGAAAAATGTTGTCTGTTGTTGGAGCTGCTGGCTGAGAGATCTGGCTGAGAGATGGTGTTTTAGCCTGAGGCCTCTTGGAGACGTTCAATCCTAGCTCATTGCGGAGGACAACAGTGTCAACCCATTGGCTGCTACCCTTTGAGGAGTGCTGTTCTTCACCATCTAAACAAACCTGTTGCATGTTAAAACTCAGTGCTCCTGTCCTCACTTGTGCCTGGGAGCTAAGTGATGAGAACACACGGACACTTAGAGGGAAACAACACACACTGGGGCCTATCAGAGGGTGGGGAGGAGGTGGGGAAGAAGGTCAGGAAAAAGAACTAATGGGTACTAGGCTTAATACCTGGCTGATGAAATAATCCGCACAACAGACCCCCATGACACAAGTTCACCTATGGACCAAACCTGCACATGCAGGGGGCGGGGGGAGGGGCGGTCATGGCCTCACGTTCCTGAGTTTCCAGTCTTTACTGACCAAGATTAACCAAAAGCGCCTTTCTCAAAGACAAGTACATTCTCTCTGAGGCACTTCTACTCCATGTATTTGTTTATTCTGGCATTGTGACATATTGATATTTTTCCCATTATCAGATTGTGTGAGGATATCAGTGGTACATTTTAAAATCTCATAAGCATTATCAGATACCTCATGAAGATTATCTCCCAAATTATAGCCCTAATAGTAAAAGATTTTAGCCACATTTTGTTTAATTACCTTTACTCAATGTGTTGATGTTTTATTACTTAGAAACCCCCAACCCCTGAATCTTCAAATGACTTGTTCCTTGAACATGAAGAATAAAATTGGGACAGTCTGTCCTCACAATATTTTCTGGTCCAAAGTAATTCCAGATGAATACATGCTTTTGAATAGAATAAACCATTTTGCATCAATTACATTTCCACTGATTTAGGCAAGGACATTGGTTAGGAGAAACAGTGCAATAGTTTAGACCTTGAAACCCTTAGCAAAACAAATCAGCATCAAGTGTGTAAAGTAATATTCATGTGGGTAGAAAGGGTGGAAATGTCTTAAAAGATGGGACCAGAGTCTCATTTCTGGCTGCCCTCTGTGAGTTCCCAGTGATTTGGTTTCATAGTGCCTTATGACTGCCTGCTCTCTTTGCTAAACAATCTGGTTGTGGCTGTTATTTAAAACATTCTCCCCTGATTTTGAGGCCACATGACTTTCATTTGTCATGCAAGTGGATGAGCACGCTTTATTTTTCATTTACAGACAACATGCTTTGAGGCTCCTAAAAAATGTTTCTGTAAGCTGTGGTTTCTGAATGTGGTGACAGCTTTTACATGATGCCTTATAAACAGGTGTTCTCTACATTAGAAGCATGGCCAGAGCCCCGCTCAGGGCTTGACATCTGCCGGCCATAGAGCAATCGCTGGTGAGTGTGTTGCTCCTATTCTGTTGATGGATGACAGCCATAGATCAAGGTAGATGGACATTCTTAAGGTACAGCAGTAAAAGGGTGAGAGTAAAATGGAAATGCATGAGTGCTTTTCAAAGCCAAGAGATTAATAGCTCTGGGCAGGCCAGAAATAATACCGGGATAACTTTTCCATATCTCTAAGTGGAGTTAGCTCTACTCTAATTAGCTTGTCCTTGGCCAGACCAGAGACAGCCGTGGGGTGGGCAGCTCATACACACTGTGCTTTTTATTCCCTCAACTGGAGTAAGTGGTGGCCCCTCCCGGCTTATGTGGAGATGAACAGAACTGAATTTTCTGGAAGCATCATTGAATTTACCTCTTACATGGTTCCCCTTCATCTTCAAGCTGGTGAGGACCAGTGACTACCACTAGTCAGGCTCCACCAACAAGGAGTGGAAAACGGAGGTTACAGACTCTATGATGTTGACCTCTCATGGTGGAAATCTTTTTTTTTTTTAATTATACTTTAAGTTCTGGGGTACATGTGCAGAACGTGCAGGTTTGTTACATAGGTATACGTGTGCCATGGTGATTTGCTGCATCCCCCATCATCTACATTAGATATTTCTCCTAATGCTATCCCCCCAACCCCTGCTGTCCACCCCTTAGCCCCCCCACCCCTCAACAGGCCCCAGTGTGTGATGCTCCCCTCCCTGTGTCCATGTATTCTCATTGTTCAACACCCACTTATGAGTGAGAACATGTGATGTTTGGAATTCTACCACAGGTACAAAGAGGAGCTGGTATCATTCCTTCTGAAACGATTCCAAACAATGCAAAAAGAAGGAATCCTCCCTAACTCATTTTATGAGACCAACATCATTCTGATACCAAAACCTGGCAGAGACACAACTAAAAAAGAAAATTTCAGGCCAATATCCATGATGAAAACATTGATGCAAAAATCCTCAAAAAAATACTTGTAAATCGAATCCAACAGCACATCAAAAAACTTGTCCATCATGGTCAAGTTGGCTTCATCCATGGGATGAAAGGCAAATCAACATACGCAAATCAAAAAATGTAATCCATCACATAAACAGAAGTTTGGGAAATCTCCTTTTAATATTCCTGTTTCCTAAAAAATGTGTGGATCCCCAAGTGGCCTTATCCTAGTAATAGGGTCTACAGATCAAACCCAATTATTTTCTTATGCTATAAGACTGCCAAATTCACTTTAAAATGTCCCAGGTCCATAGGATGATGTAGCTGCAAGGTTTTAAAATAAAAGAAGAACCTACCAGCTTTCCCTTCAGCAATTAATGAGCTGATGTTAACAGCTCTACCTCTGTACTGACTGATAATACCGTGTTGAAGATCCCTCTGAATTTATGTCAATCCCACATTTCTAATTATTTTTAGTCTGTTCTTCTTTTTCCATCAAGTGGATATATCCATGAATGATGATCTATTTAAACGAGGTTTCTGAAATGTTAAAAGAGTGAGGAACTTTCATTGGAATCAATCATGTATTTTCTTGATCTTTAGGACAAATTTTCTCCATGTGGTAGAATTCGAGCTTGCAGCAGTGGCAGAAACCGAATGACAGCTGAAGTCACCCATATGAAGAAGTAGCTTTACCCCACTTCCCTGCAGGCCCCATCCGTGTAAGCTACATCCCAATCCCAGAAGTCCTTGAAGCTGCTCTGCTGCTGGCTTGACATATAGATAATCAAGTGAGGATAAACACAATAACCTAACAATGCGAGCAACTAGCAAATAGTGGCTTGATCTATGGCACTTACGGAGTGTCTGAAATACAAACTCCCATGAGGCCATGAAGAAATTCCCAATTAGACAACATTGATGGATGAGCTACATTAGATGGCTTTTATACCTTCTAAAGATTTCTAGAACCTAATTTCCTTATTTGAGGAGTGGGACTAGCGCCCTCTTCTATTATCACTGATTGTAAGTGACTAAGCCCAGTGTCACATTTTTTTGTAGCAAAGATTGCCATCGATTGTTTATGAAGTTCAATACCAACAAACCTGATTGATAATGGGATCTTATTATGGATCATTAGCTGAGTGCACAAAAGATTCTGATACAATCCTCCTCTCAGATCATAGGAATGAAATGCATTTTAAAAATGCAAAATATTACCTGTATTTTGGGCATCAAGAGAAAACAGCAAACCAGTCTGAGATTCCATGACCAATGAGCCCTGGAATATGAGTATGCTTTTAAAACAGACTGCTTAGAAGAACAAAATGTTACAGCATAATGTGACCCTGGTAATTTCTTCACTGGAACTTTCCACCCACTACTTCTGAACGGAAAAAGTACTCGAGTCCCGAGTTACCCATTACACATTGACTCTGTTCTTAATAGTAGCTGGTGGATTTGCTTTTGAGTAGGATATTCCAGGACTTCTAACTATGCCTTCATTATTCCCTTTTCATTCAATGAGGTGGCATTCCTTGTTAGTTATGAAGTGGAAAATGCAGGTATTGTAACTCAGCATACTTGCTCATAAGAAATAAAACCAAAAAGAAATTAAACATTTTTTTGGCATCTGAAAAACCATTTTAAAGAGTAGTTAGAATAATCCAATTTTCAGTTCCTTTAAATCATACTACATTTAATGCTAATGATTTCCAAATTCATTATAAACATAATCAAATCATTTAAATTAATGTGAAAAAAATGATGTTACCTGTGTTGAATTATTAAAATTCTTAGAAATTTAGAATATGTGATTAAAGAATGCCTAGTGACAAAGCTACCTTCACCCTATCTGATCCAGTCTTTGGAAGGGCCCCTGGTCCTCTGAGCTCATATCTGGTCCAGTCTTTGGAAGGGCCCCTGGTCCTCTGAGCTCATATCTGGTCCAGTCTTTGGAAGGGCTCCTGGTCCTCTGCTGCGGAGCTCTCATAGTGCTTGTCGAACCGAATGGGAAGGCTCTGAGAACCACACTGTGTGTGAACTCATTGAATGTCAAATGTGGAGATGATGGTGAACCTGTAAAGAAGGAACTGGAGAATGTACTGTGGACCTTCTTAGGACTCTGTTGTAATTGACCCCTGGGATAATGACTCTGTCAGATTTGTGTCTTACAAAGTTGAGTAACTCATTCTGAGGATGATCTGGGCCCTTCATCTCCTGCTAATTCCCATTTGATCATCAGATGAAAACAAAGTGACAGAAAAGTGTCTGAAGCCATGTTTAAACTTTGCCTGTTCCATTTTTGGTAAGAGGTCAAAAGTCATAACAAAATCAAATATTTGGGTGATTTAAATATTTCTATTTCTTTCATTTATCTACTCTTTTTCCTTGAGGTCTATGGGCAAGACTACTTATTGCAATAGGAATAAAGTGGATAATCTTGTGGAATATAATACTGAGAAAAAGCAGACTGACTCCCACATATTTATTTCTATATCTAGGTATTTTTAAAGCACACTTCACAAGATCACCTTCAAGTTAAGGCTCAGACCCTTACTGACTGCAAGTGTTTTTTTTTTTGGAGATGGAGTCTCGTTCTGTCACCCAGGCTGGAGCACAGTGGTGCGATCTCAGCTTACTGCAACCTCTGCCTCCTAGGTTCAAGCGATTCTCCTGCCTCAGCCTCACACTGCCGTGCCAGGCTAATTTTTTGTATTTGAGTAGAGATGGGATTTTACCGTTTCACCCAGGCTGGTCTCAAACTCCTGAGCTCAGGTAATTCGCCTGCCTTGGCCTCCCAATGTACTAGGATTATGGGCGTGAGCCACTGCACGTGCTACTGACTGCAAGTTTAAGAAAACTACTTTACTTTTCTGAATATTGGTTAATTCATCTGTGCAGGAGGCATAATGCCTAACTTACAGTGTAACAAAAAGCACTTGGAACATAGTATGTACTCCATAAATTTGACAATATTATACTGTCAAAACAGAAGGACCAAACACCCAGACAAATGTTTCCTCCAAAAATACCACTGTCATTTATTTTCTACACTTACTTGCTAATGTCTCAATTTGCTGATACACTCTACATTCTTCATCACTATTAAATTCAAGAGTAAATTTTACCAGAAGCGCAAGTAAACTGAGCAGTTCCTATGAAAGTCATACCAGCCACTGACCTAGGGACAGGCTAGATTCCCAATGCACTCTCTTCCCCTGGTACCTTGTGTAAACCTTGGGGAGCTATTCAATGGGGAGCTATTCAGATTTAAAAACTGGAATCTCCAGTTTTTAAATAGTTCTCATGTTATGAGTCCAGTACTTGTGGCAATCAACATTGGGTAAACCATTTGTTTCATGATTTGATCCCGTTATGCTGGATGCAGTTTGTATGTGACTAGGGCCTTTATGCTTTGATGTCATTATTTGTTGGTGTATGTTATCTTTGAAAATTCAAGAGTCACAATATTTAGGTGTGGCTTAAAAGGAAAATCATCCCTTGAATAAGAAGACATTCTAAGAAGAAGAAGGCCCAAGGAGACCCAAGCTCCCTTGTGGAGTAGAGACAGCTGAGAGTTCTTATTCTGGTTTGAGGTTCACCCAGTCTACATGTCCGGTGGGCACTGAAGGCAAGAGAGGCTTGGCAGGCATGGTCTTCAGTGGGTTGAGCAGATCGGGTGCTGCGGTTGGAATTGAACTCGGATCCCGCCCTAGGAAGCTGGAGTTGAGCAATGGGAGGGAGAGGCAGAAACCGGAGCCAGGAGGCTGAGGGCAAGGTGGCCCTGGTGTAGCCATGTTTTGGACAGGACAGGAGCTTGTGCTCAAGTGGCCCTTGCACACGACACAATCAGAGACATGAAGAAATCGATTTGCTTGTGAGGAACCACCTATCATTCTCTTGGCTAGACCAGAACATAATGCTTAATACACAGTCTTTATGGCAGACAGGAGTCTCCTTCCGGGGCTGCCGGCACGGACTTGTTAAGTCATTACAGGTGGGGCTTGGCAGTGCCATCCTCATTTAGGGTCTGCTGTTTGTTCCATTATAGCATCCAGTTTACCCCAGACGTTTCAACTCCTTCGAAACAAAAGCTTGGTAGACGTTTCCTTGTACCAGAAACTTCCTTTTAAAGAGGCCTGGGGCTGTAGAAGCTGCATGGGTAAAATTTGGAATGTGCTACTGAGTACTTGCGCTTAAGCACCGGAGTCCTTAGCAACGTTTAATTGAGGCGTATCTACAAGTATTTACCGTGTATGCCAGTTGGCAATCTGTTCTGTACTTATCTGTGGATTTTAAGACATTTCCATGTGAGCGTAGAGTGTGTAAGATTTATTTGTGCAGCGAGTTACCTAACGGGCCCACATATTGTACAGAAATCCAAATTTCAAAGGCTATCCTCATGCTCTCTTGAAAAATACAGTGCCTCATTATATCAATACATCAACCCCGAGGTGAAGCCAACCTGCTAACGTTGAGGTGTAAATCTGAACAATTGGCTGATTTATTAGGATGGTGCAGATAACTACCCAAACAGTTAAGCCACAACATCTACTCTAACGGTTTGGACCATACAGATCAGTTAAAACCACAGGACAGTCACCCACTGGCACTGGGACCAGCCTTGGGTGCTGTGTCCCCGGTTTTCTCTGCAGACTGTTCCTCCTTACAGGAATTAACCCCGTATTGGGTGCAGCCCTGTTTCCCAGTCCAGATGTGCAGGGAGCAGGATTTAAGGAGGCACTCGTTCTCCCTTGCCTCCCCTGTATGTCCCCCACCCAGAGCATGGGTGCCTCCTTAAATGGTGTGCCCTGGTTCCCTCACTCCTCTCACCCTAGTGCCAGCTCCATTCTGACCTTAAGGCCAACTGGAACTTAGGTGCCCTAATAACTCAGCTTTACTCTCTGAACCCCAGGAAAATGGGGTTCACTATGTGTCTGGCCGTGACTTCATGCAGCATCTGTGATAACCAGGGTCATATTTTACTCCTGTTATGATTCCAAGCACCCACTTTCCCTGGGATCATCCTATCTTCGCACTTAATCCTCACAGTAGCTATGTGAAAGGGCTGTTACCCTTGCTGTTCAGATGAAGCTCAGAGAGGCTGTGGACATTGCTCCAAGTCTCATCGCCTGCGGTGATGAGCCTGGGGTTTAAATCTAGCGTGAAGTCCAGCCTCTTCTTGTTCCGCTGTTCCTGTGGCTGGCTCTCCATGACACAGCCCTTTCCTGGTACTCCAGGAAATCACCATCACCCATTAGTATGGCTAGGACCTCATCGTCCCCTTTGCAAAGATACTCTGCATGGCCACTCTCTGACAACAGACCCTGTTTTTAGCCATCCACTTGGGACTCCAAAATCACCCAGTCTTGATCTGGTGGTTGAGGGGAGGGTCTCAGGAGTCCTGGCTTCACCGTCTCAGAGCATGTGATTTGGGGAGGTCACTTCACTGATGAGTGCCTTGTGTTCCTCAGATGTAAAGTGGAGATCCTAGGACATATGTGCCTGGGAGGCTGCTGCAAGACCAAATGAGGCGTGATCAGTCAACTCCTTAGAACAGTGTCTGACCTATAGGCAGCATTCAATCAATGCCGTCACTTATTATGACGCTTCCTAATGTCTGGCACTGGCCTTCCTCTTAGGAAACCCCATGTAGACTTCTGTGGTAGCAGCTGCTGGAAGCTTCCATCTGCAGGGCCACCCCTGGGGCCATGTTTCTCTGAGCACCTAGAGATGGACTTGCTTCTTGGGCCTCTCTTAATCCTTGTGCCTCTGCAGCTAGCTTAGTCTTGCATTACAGAGTGAAGTGAATAGGTGACCTTCATGGGAAGTCACCAAATGCACCAAAATGTTCAATCCAAGAGAAGAGAATGCTATGATGGAGGAAGGGCTGGGATAAACTGGTGCACAGAAGGAGCGAAGCACATGAGCTGTGAGCAAGAGCTGCGCTGACCACAGTCCCCTCCCAGGAGGTGCCTTCAGCATTTTGTTCACACATAAGACTGAAAAACATGGTGTCATTAGTGAAAGACACTCTGTTGGCCTTGGATGTCGTGAGAAGACATAGGCTTTTTGGTAAGGACGGTTGGGTGTATTAGGATTGTTCAGAGCTGCAGAACCAAGAGTCTCCTTACAGAGAGAGAGGAGAGAGATTTATTTTATGGAATTGGTTTATACTACTGTGAGGGCTGGCAAGTCTAAAATTTGCAGGATCCGCCAGCAAGCTGGAGACCCAGGGGAGAGCCCATAAATGTGACCGTTTAAATCATTCGGTGATCTGCTGGCAGAATTCCCTCTTCCTCAGGGGAGATCAGTCTTTTACTGAAAGGCTTCAGCTGATTAGATGAGGTCCACCCACAGCATGGGGGGTCATTTACTTTGTCCACTGTCTCCTGATTTAAATGTTCACATCATCTATAAAATAACTTCACACCAACATCCAGATGTCTTGGACCAGAGATTTGGGTGCTGTGGACTGGCCACATTGACACACAAAATTAACTATCACATTGGGCCTTTGAAATTAACTGAATGTCCAAGGCACTCCCTCACCTGGGACATTCCCAAAGCAGGTTATTTCAGGCCAAAATCATTTTGTCAAGTCGAAGGTTGCCAGGGGAATTAAGAAAGCATCCTTTTAGGATGATGACAATCCGGGCGTTTCAGATAGGCCGATGGCATGCATGTGCAAATGGCAGATGTCTCTTTAAAGGATATTCTGGAGACATGGTGAGTTCTTCAATGACACTAACAAACAGCAGACTCACATATTTGTGCACAATACTTTTGGTGCTGAAACAGAGAGTTCTCACTGGAAAACTTAATCCTGGATGGGAAATTAGTAGAATTTTTGTTTTTTTTTTTTGAGATGAAGTCTCACTCGGTTGCCCAGGCTGCAATGACCCAACCTTGGCTTACTGTAACCTCTGCCTCCTAGTTCAAGCAATTCTCCTGTCTCAGCCTCCCCAGTAGCCGGGATTACAGGCATGCACCACCATGCCCTGCTAGCTTTTTGTCTTTTTAGTAAAAATGGGGTTTCACTATGTTGGTCAGGCTAGTCTTGAACTCCCGACCTCAAGTGATCCACCTACCTTGGCCTCCCAAAGTGCTGGAATTATGGGTGTGAGCCACTGCACACAGCCAGAAACAAGTAGAATTTTTAAGTTATATCCATAGAGACTCACCTCACTGTCTCAGATAGATAAAGAAAAAGTGTGCCTTTGTTTTGCTCTTAATTGAGGGAACTCAGAAGGAAATATTTCAGTTGTGTCAGGGACTGACATTCCACATTTTTCTGTGCATCTACAGAGAGCATCAGCCCATTAATAACATGATGAATTATGATGACAGGGGAGAACACACTGGTGGGCAGTGACATGCTTCTGAGGTTTTACAGATATTGGAAGGAATGGAAATATGATCTCCTAATACTCTGATTTGTACGTGGGGTGCAAATTGTAGTTGTTTGGGAAACTTCTCTGTTTTACTTTCACAGGAGTGATATACATGGACAAACATTCTTTTTTTAAAATGTCAAATAGATAGTAAAATTGTATAGAGACAGGAGGGCTTGGCGTGTAGGAATGAAATAGCCTAAACCTACTTGTGACCCTTCAGAGCACTTAGCTTTCCTCTGTGGGGCACTCAGAGCTTTTGGAAAGAGCATGAGTATGGGAGTCCGCATGTGCCACACCTGCAAATGGTAAACTTTGAAATGAAAGGTTTTCTGTGAAGATGGAGAGCATGGAGAACTTAAATTAGCTTGAATTTTGAGGAACGAGACCTGGGATTCTGGGGCCAGCCACTATTTTCCTGTAAAGCGCAGGCATCGTTTCCTCGGGATCCAGGGGTGCTGCGTCTGCGCAGTTCATGCTCAGCATCCCCGGCACAGAAGCCCTCTGCCCGGACGTCACAGCCACAGTCAAAATCTCACACATGTCTCTGTGAAGGGCCACCTCCCCCCAGCCCCCATATCCGCCCCCAGGCTCCACAGCATTCTCCGGCTCACAGGTGCATCCCTCTCCCTGTAATCATGGGTAACTCTTCCTGTCCTCTGTGTCTTGTGTCTTCCTGTGCACACACTCCCTTACTATTTCCTTGTAAGGCCTACCCAAAATCCCCACTCTTTTATTATTTGGGGCCACCTTCACCACGTTTACTCTAGTACCTACACTGTCTCTTCCTTGACCACCACATCTGCCTGTTGACTAAGCAGTGGGGAATTTGATTGGATATAGGTGATGATATATCTTACACTCAGACCTGGCCGATCTAAAAGGCAGCAGGCCCCATTCTAGCGTTCACAGTTAAAGGGCATTCTCCACCTTCTTCTCCAATATCCAACAATAACAAACGACCCAGGGCTGAGATCCCTTAAGGGTTTATTTGACTTAATTGCCATGAAGTGTGCTGTGAACAAGATATAAATGTATATTTTTCTTGCAGTAGTTCATGGTGCTCTCATAATCTGACTCATATTTGAGGAATTTGGAAATAAAATATTTTATAACAACACTGGAGCCAAGGTCTTTTTCATTCTCCCTGTCTGATCATATTCCCTTGAATTATTTGGGTAATCATGGGTAGAGAGCATCTTCTCTTCAGGGGTAACATTTTTGAGAGTCTTCCTATCAAAGCTAAACTTGAGGGAAAAAGAGCTGAATTATAGATTAGAGGAATAAATGGTCTTCCCTTTTCTCAATCTGTATGGACAAAGAAAGTAGATAGGTTTTATTGTAAGCCACAATATATTTCTTGAACTCCTGGCCTCAAGTGATCCTCCCCCACCTTGGCCTCCCAAAGAGCTGGGATTACAGGTGTGAGCCACTGTGCCTAGCCATAGCACATTTCTGATCAATTAAAATGTAGACCCAGACTGGAGTTAGGAGTTTTAACGGCCCCATTTCTTTGACTCTTGTTTTTTAGCACATGTGACTTAACTTCAACTGCTAGCACCTGGATCCGTGTGCCTGGGGGCTTCTTCTGGCTCCTAGAGCTTGCCAAAATAGGTCAGAGATACTGAGGCAGTTCACCTCCAGCTCAGCTCCAAACCAAGGACTGTCAGGAGTTGGTGTATAAATGCCTCCACTCCCTCACCCCTTGAATGAGGCAACTCTGAGGTGGGCAGTTGACACGGGCCCCAGCAGAATGAATCTCCAGTTGCCCACGGTGGCAGCATGCCTGATTATGTACGCTTCCTTGGCTTCCTTTACTTCCCCGTCTTAGTTTGGTCCTTATGCTCCAGGAGGATCTCCCAAGTAAACTCCTTGCCTTTGAATCCCTGCCTCGGGTCCTCTTCAGAAGATTCTCAGACTAAGACAGGAGAGTAGAGGCCAGGACTGCAACTGTAATTTTGTCACAAACAGCAAACCGGGGTGAGTCGGTCAGTTCACAGATTCCAGTTTCCTCATATGTCAACTAATGCTACTTCAGCAGCGCGTCTCACAACAGCAATTCGAATGCTGATGCTAAAGCAAAGCTGAGGATGACAATCGCCCCATCATCCCCTCGAGTGCTGTTGATGCGTACCTGACCCGGCTGTAAGGCAAGAATTTCAGAGGAAAATAGCAGGGCATTTTCTTAGATCGCGGGTTCAGTCAATTCCATATGACTTTCCAATGAAAAGAAACTTGTTTTATGTCACCTTGTCCTACTTCCGCTCCGTCAGAACTCCTGTTCACTCAGAGTTGGTGTCACTTCACTTCCCACCCCGTGAGTCCCGGTGCCGTTAGGTGGCTCCTGCAGAGACACAGGCTTACTTTCCTGGCTTCCTGCTGCCTGTGGCAGTAGGCAGAGTCTTGCAGGGGACACAGAAGTGACTGAAATGAACCTGAGTGGCTGCTTGTTAGCCATAGGGTAGGCGACCTGATGTTACCCGAACCTTTATCTCTGGTAAAACATGAACTCACTCACAGGCTGGAGAGAACCTCGGGCTCCATGCTCTTTGGAAATGAGTGCCTGGGGGCGGCTCTGAGGGAGTCTGCCGAATTCTTATGACTCCTGGGCGTCTCTTCTGCAAATCCTCCCGAACACAGCCTTTCCTGAGCAGCCCCTCCGCCGCCTCCCCCAGAGCAGCAGAACAGGTGCCTGCACATGCATGCCGTCTCTGCACATACACAGCCGCAGTTCAGGGGCCTCAGATCCCAGGCTCAGCCCAGTGCTTTCCACACTGCCTGGCCAATGTTCGCTGTGTTTCCTGGCTCTCTGCAGCATTGGGGCTCCTTGGCTGTTATTTCTTCCTGCAACAGAGCCTCCGAGCTCACTACAGGAATCCTGGAGAAATCGCAGCTCTTCACCCCAGCACCTGACTATCAGTTTGATACCAGAGCTACTCCAAAACCGATCATGCTAGGGCAGGTAATCCCGTGATGTGCCCTTTGTGTTCTATGCCAAGGTGTCCCTTGTAGCAAATAAGTCTAGTTATCTATGCACAGCCCTCTAGGGCCAGCTGACAGGGACACTCTACCTGGTTGACAGTGGCACAGAGGCCTTACGAGCTACGGAAAGTGACAGCACTCAGCCCAGCCTCAGCTCTGTGACGTACGTACTTGCTGGGTATTCATATAATTGAACTACAATATTTACCAACTTTGCATGTGTTTTTCTTTGCAGATTTTGGTGAGTATGCCAGATACTCTTCTTAAAATACATGAGGGGGAGAGAAAAAGAAGAAATATGATTGAAATTTGGGGTTGCATTGCTGAAGTTCAGGACATTTATCAAATGTTGCTCTAAAATATCTTGAGTTAGGGCTTACTTATTGCAGATAGCAGATGTCTGCATTTCCCAGTGTTTTAAGATAGGAAGTGAAGTGTATTGTTTTCCACAGATGTCATCTAAAAAAAGAGGAGCAGGGTAACACATAGCCCCTTCCTGCTGTCATCCCGGGATGCATTTGCTGTCTCCCAAACAGCTAGATGGAGCCCTTTCCTCTTTAATTAACAGAAAACCATTTTATGAATTAATTAACAAGTTGGAGACCTAAGCCAACAGCGCAAGGTCTGTATTGGAATTACTCACTGAACACGTCTCCCCAGGGACGAGGCAGATGATGAGAGAAGGCGGAATGGAAAGGAGGCAGACCAGCGCAGTCTCATGGCTGGTATGTCAGGAAGAGCCTCCTCAGCAGGTCAGTGTACAAGAAAGGGCTGCACGGCAAAAAGAGAAAAACCTACTGAGGCGTGTGACACGACCAATAGCATTACACAGGGCAATGCCTTGAACAAATATCCTGGAATGAGGCAGACAGAGTGGGGATATTTGTTTGATAAACCCTGGGGCGAGTTATTCCACCAACTGGACTTTTCTCTAAGTGGTTAAGTAAAACTTGTGTGTGTTTTTCCCCCAGAGTATTTCAGCATTCAGGAGAAAGAGGCCGTTGGAAAATTTAGACTCCAGTAAGACGTTGCAACACAAACTTTGCTGTTTGTTTTTAAAGGGAGATGTACAGATCTAAATCTGGTCTCCACTCACCCGTAAGATTCTTGGAGACTGACATAGTCCTTTTCTCTCTAAATTTAACTTAATGCTGTGTCTCAGGCAATAAGCGCAGTTTGGTTTTTGTATCAAGGGTAGACCCCTTTGTGTTAAGAGCAAGTTCGTATTGAAGTTCACAACTAGATGTTACGAAGTGAGATGACTTTTTCCAACATTTTGTTTTAAAATTATTACATGATACAGACAGCAAGTCGAGGGGGTTTTATTCCGCACCTATATGGACACCATTTAAATGTAATTCTCCCATTACCATTAGACTATACTTGCTTTATCACCCTTCTATCTGTCTGCACTCCAACCATTCATTCATCTTGTATTTTTGTACACTTTCCCTTAATACTTCAACATACATATCATTAAGTAGGGTTCAGTTTTGTTTACAGTTTTTTTGGTGTAAAGTCAATTCTCTGAATCAGTTTTGACCCGTGAGTAAGCCTATGTTACCCATCCTTTATCAGAAAAGGTAAGAACACCAGCACTGTGACCCAGACAGTTCTCTCCCACTTCTGCCAGCCAAGCCCAGCCCCTCTCACTCCCAGAGGCAATTGATCTGCTTTTTTTTCTTTCCAGTGGGAGAATTTGGGGCACATTTATTTCTCTTTGTAAGACCAGATGCCCAAAAGCATAGTAAACATACCATTCATAAATTATTACATTTATTGCATATGTTTTAGGAAACAACAGAAAGAGAAACTTTGGCAAAGGATGGCAAGACCTTCTGACCAATGGTAACCTGACAGTAGCAGTCCTGGCCTTTTTGGCAACAGGGACCAGTTTCAGGGAAGACAGTTTTTCCACGAACTGAGGTGTAGGGATGGTTTTCAGATGATTCAAGCACATTGCACTTACTGTGCACTGTATTTCTATGATTATTATATTGTAATATGTAATGAAATAATTACACAACTCACAATCACGTAGTAGCAGTGGGACCCTGAGCTTGTTTTCCCACAACTAGATGCCCCATCTGGGGGTGATGAGAGACAGCGACACCGAAGTGTGTTGGTTACGTCCGGTCTACTCTGTAATTGCGAGCCAGCTGCTGTCACTGCAGAAAACCCTGCTTCACAAGGGTGAGCTGTTGCACATGGAAGCAGGCTTTGCAATGCCTGTGTGGCAATCTCAAAATATTCCTCCTTGACCTTCATCCAGAGTGTATGGAGATTTGAAGTTGTCTCAGACATACTTTTAAGGCCGCCACCATTTGCAGTCTCAAGCAGTGGATCCTCTTGCTGTACGATCAAAGTGGATTCACCTGGCTTATTCACAAACGGGTTCATTCCTTCCCAGGAGCGGGGTCTTTTGTGATTGGGAAGTAATGCTCGAGCTGTTTTGAAAGCTGAGGTAGGTGATCATGCCCCAGCTGGGGGAAAGAAGGCCCGGGCTCAGTCTCTTTCAAAATCCCTGCTACTGTTTGAAACATGTTAGAAATCCCAGTGTTTACTCCTCAGCCACATACTTCCAGTTTGGCTTTGATCGTGGTCACTTTATCTGCCGACTTGAACCCAGCTTCCTTCTCTCCTGAAGTGACAGATTGAGTTCGTTGAGCAGGTTAAATACGTCACATGAGTAAGCAAGTTTTGCAGCCCATTCTGTGTCACTGAAATGTGCTGCCAGTGGTAACTGTCCTTCTAAATAAATCACTGGGGCAGTTCTCGTAACTGAAAAACTCTGGTCAGTGAGCTACCTTTGGAAAGCCATCTCGCTTCTGTGTATCAGAGAAGACGTGTGTGCTCCGCAACCACCTCCTCACAGAGCCGCAAGAACAGACGTGAGTTAAGGGCATGCGATTGACAGTTTTAATCACATCTTGTGAAACGTTCTTAAGTTCAGGTGACATTTTTCGGCTAGCCAGCATGTCTCTATGGATGACACAGTGCATAGACTCACATCAGAACTGGCCTCTTTGACCTAAGTGGTGAAACCAGAAAGCCATTCAGACAAGCTCCGTTTGTGCATGTACTGACACAAAATGACCAGTTCAGTTTTCCTGATATGTCACCACCCAAAGATTTGTATAGTCCTGCAGCTGTGGTGTTGGCTGGCAACAAAAGCACACATAACACATCTTCATGCACATCCTCCTGAAAAATATATCGCACGGAAACGAGCATTATTGCCTTTGTGGTCAACATCGGTAGACTCATCAACCTGGACTGCATACCACGGTGACTCATTAATTCTCTCTCAGATTCATGCCCCAGTAGCCTCTGCTGTTTCATCATTTCATTTAGTTATGCTGCTAGCTGAAAGAGGAACACACGGTACCTTTGGAACGGCAGCCTACCCTAAAAGTTCAGGACAAATTTCCCTAGCAGCAGGCAGGATCAACTCTTCACCAACAGCAAAGGGCTTCTTAGCTTTAGCAATGTGCTTAATCACTAGAACGGGGCTCTCAGGGCAGACATGTTTGACGAAGCTGTGGCCTTCAATAATTGCTTCTGTTCTTTGTTTAACTTTTTTTTTCTTTTGAAAAACTCCAATGGCTTGTCTTTTAATGCAGGGTGCTCAGTCTCCATGTAGCAAAGCAGTTTTGAAGCCTCGTGGCTTTGTTGGGTAGCTGGTCACCACATATTACACAAAGTGAGCTTGGAGAATGTGAATCGCCTGTTGCAATTAACTGGGAATTTAAGTAGGACTCTTGGTATTTTCCTTTTGCTGGAAGTCTCAGAGTCTCCTGCTGTCTCTTCATTGGTTCTTTTCCCCTTTTCAAAGACGCTCTCCAGTGACATTTGTTTTCTACTCATTTTGTCTCGGGTTAGTTCGTGGGCTTACCAAAACTGTGACTGAGACAAGTGTGCAGTGCAGGAAAGAGGTGTGAATGGAAGTGGTAAATAAAATAACAGGCAGGCCATGCATAGGCTAAAATCAGTGTCGGATTCTGACTTAAAGCCTGCCACCGGAACTGCATGGAAGCATATCAACTCACCTGCCACCACGAAACCTGCATGCTTAATAGTCACTGTCCACTCACGGAGGGGAGTTTGACATGAGGCTGCAAGCAGTGGGTGTATTATAGCCACCATGCAGTCAAGCCTGTCTGCTAATATTAATCTGTATTTGCAGCTTCTCCCCAGTGCTAGCATCACTTCCTCAGCTCCACCTAGATCATCAGGCATTAGATTCTCATAAGGAGTGTGCACCCCAGATCCCTCACACGTGCAGTTCACAATATGGTTAACGTTCCTCTGAGAGTTTAATGCTGTGCTGATTTGATGGGAGGTGGAGCTCAGGTGGTCATGCACGCTCATCCACCGCTCACTTTCTGCTGTATGGCCTGATTCCTAACAGGACACAGTACTGGTCCATGGCCCAGGGCTGGGGACTACTGCCTTAGGAAGCTGAGACATTTGACACCATGAACTCCATGTGGACATGCATCGTACGGTGCTCACCTGGGTTTCCAGAGTATGATGGAATCAAAATTTGCTGTGATTTTTTAAAATTAGAGGTTTTAAATAAGTATACATTATAAAGTTTGTATCTACCTACTTCAATCATTCAGATACACACTTTTATAAAACTATTTTGTAAAACCATTTTGTATTTACAGCAGAAGCAACTTTCTCCGAAAGTGTGAGATTTGAAGAGATGTGCTTTATGGACAGAGGCATTCTCATGTCTTCTGTATGCACCATCCATCATGCAGTCTTGACATTTCTCCAAATTGCCTAAAAACAGAACATTTGACCAACACAGAAGTAAGTTTATCCATTTCCTTTTTACATGACTCAAAACAGTCTTAACTCGATGGCAGGAATTGTGGGATGTGAGTAAGGAAGGCAGGGACTCACCTAGCCTGAGTGACAGTCCAGGGAGGTATGCAGAATTAGCCCCAGCTCTGAGGATGGGCTTGAGAGAGAAGAAAGCTGTGTTGGGCTCTGAAACACAAAATAGAGAATTTGAAATCATGTCGTATCCTCGGGCCTCTAGCAAGTTTTGCTTAGAAATTAAAGACCCAAGAGAGATCTGTGTTTCTTTTTCAGTTCTACATCATCCTTCAGTACCACATTTTGATCTTTGAACATAGATAATGGCCAGGATGCCAACTCCATCTAGCAAACATACCCCCAGCACCAGTTCCTCAGAGTAAGAAATGTGCAGGAAATCAAAATTTGACCATAAGTCTGAGTAGTAACCTTATTAGTTGAAAAGTAGCTAATCCATTTTTATTCCGTTTTTTTTTTTTTTCACAAAAGAAATAAACAAATAATTTATTGTAAAGAATTTCCAACTGAATTTTTTCTCTGTTTGGAAAGAGTTTTCCACAGTTGGTGTCAAGTTATTCCCTGACAGGCCGAACCCCTCATGCCTGCACTGTGGTGAGGGTCCAGTGATCTGTGGCCACTCTGTGTGCAATCCTGCGGGACACCCTTCATTGCAGGGCCATTTTGTTGGTGCCGAGGCTGAGGCTGGGAAACATGAAGTCCCGTGCTCTTTCCATGGACGTCCTCTCTTGAGTTAGCCCTCTGCCTGGCCCTCTTGTAGGGTGGGCATGTGAGATCCTGTTTGCTTCCAGTCTGTCTCCTTCATGGTCTTCAGTTGGTTTTTATTCTCAGATGAGTTTGCCTTCCTCTGAGCCGGAGGAACACCCTTCTGGAGTGGCTTGATTCTAAATGAGACTAAACAGCATCATTCTGGCTTTCTCCTGGAAAGCCGCTGGCAGAGCACGGCACTTCATCCCTGCAGATGAGAAACACGCACCTCATCTATAATACAGAAAAACTGCTTTATGTTCATGGTGTTCATTCCCATTTCTCCCCTAAGTCTGATTCTGAACATGAAAAGAAGGAAAATATTTAATTACTCTGAAATATATAGGCCTGAAGAATTATCAATAATGATAAGAATGGAGAAAAGTTGCTTCCGTGTGAGTATTTGTTTTCTTTCCACCCAGGTTGGTAGGCTGTGCATTTGTAGGTGATGATGATACTAAAGAAAGCAATGTAAACAGCTGCACCGACTCCCTTCATTAATTAATTGGACAAACATGTATTGAATATTGAATATTGCCTATGCCCAAGACTCTAATGGGTGCTGTATTAGTCTGTTCTCACACTGCTAATAAAGATATACCTGAGAGAGGGTAATTTATAAAGGAAAGAGGTTTAATTGACTCACAGTTCAGCATGGCTGGAGAGGCCTCAGTAAACTTACATTCATGGTGGAAGGGGAAGCAAACGTGTTTCTTCACATGGCTTGTTCACTCAACGTTGTAGTGCTGAGCAAAAGGGGAAAGTCCCTTATAAAACCATCAGCTCTTATGAGAACTCACTCACCATCATCAGAACAGCAGCATGGGGAAACTGCCCCCATGATTCAACCACCTCCCACCAGGTCCCGCCCATGACACAAAGGGATTTTGGGAACTACAATTCAGGGTAAGATTTGGGTGGGGACATAACCAAATCATATCAGGTGCTCAAAAAATAAGCAAATAAGAAATCATCCCTACCTTTCAAACTAATGGGAGATAACGGTAAATAAAGGACTTTCCCTAAAAATTGGCCAACGTGAATGATTGAATGGATTTAAAATCCAACAGGTATGGATTCACGAAGGAGGGAACAACTCATTTTGTCTGGAGTGATCTGAAAATGTTCAGCAAAGATATTGAGGACAGCTAGACCCAGAACTTGAAGAATGGGTAGAAGTTTGCTGAGTAGCAAAGTTGAAGGGCATTCCTGGAATAGAAACTAACAGATGCCAAAAATGAAGTTAGAGGTACACAGCACGTACTTGGAACTCTGGTGGGAATGGCAGACTGGACTGGTTTGGAATGAGATGGCCCTAAGTTCTGTCCTTGGTGTGGTGGGTAGGACAGGGGTGTTGCCCAAGAGCTCTGAGCTTTGGTTTCTGTAAGTGGAAAGCTGGAATAACGATAATGCCTCCCCACCACAAAGACAGGAAGATAGAATAAATAAGTGAGGTGAGGCCAGTGGTGAATACAAGTCATTTCAGATCACTGGAGCTGTAAGTATCAGCCTACAGAATCTAGAAGCTATAGGGGCATTCCTCTAAAATGGCAGGTCAGAGCCCTAGTAAGACAGACCATCTGGAGCAGCCTGAGGAGGAGGGAGCTGTAGGGTAAGCAATGGCAAGACAGCAGCATTTCCCAAAGGGGAGTTACCTCATGTTTTGAGTTTGAAATAGTTCACGCCATTTGCAGTGGGGAAGTTGGCCAAGTAAAGATGAGACTGAAGTTGGGCTGAGCATTTGGGCAGCTCTTGCAATTTCTAGTCCATGAAATAAAATGTGAAAGTTCTAAATTTTTAAAGTTTTCCATACAAAAGTAATACGTACACAGTGCTAAAACTGGAAAAGTAGAAAAGAGAAAAGGGAAAAGTCAGACATGGTCCTGCCACCTACATGTCATCAGCACCTCGGTGTGTTTCAGGCATGTCTTCTGTTTGGATGAGAAAGTCAGCCATGGTCCTGCCACCTACATGTCATCAGCACCTCGGTGTGTATCAGGCATGTCTTCTGTTTGGATGAGTTTTACTTGTTTGTTTGTTCTACATAATCCCACTCATATTAATGTCCATTTGCATACAAAGTCCCACTTATATATTGCCCAACAGTGTATCTTGTGTGTGTCTATATTAGCATACATTTCTCTTAATCCTCATTTAAAAATATTACTGATTGTGAATCTAAAATGAACTCTTTTGTGCCTTGTTTTTTGTATTTAACAGCTTTTCCTTAGAATGGATTCCAAGAAATGAGATTGATGAGATTATATTTACATTTGAGAAATTTGGGGTAAGTTTTCATGCTGACCATCAATATAAGGAAATGCCAGATATTGATCGATAGTTGTAAACAATAATCATTATTAATTTAAAATATTGATTAATGAGATAAAATGACATTACATTTTTATTTTAACTTGTATCTCTTCGGAAACATTTTTTCGTATCCTCTCTTGAATATTTCTGGTTATGTTATTGAGTAAATACTAAATGTTGGTGATTTGCTCATGGTTATTATTTTGACATAGAATATTGGAGTCTTTCAGTTCCAATGTTATGCCTATAACCCGTTCCATCCATTCATTTTTCTCATTTATTGTTCTTATTCATTCTCAGTAGTTTTGAGAACCTAGTCCAAGGCAATCAACCTTGAATTCTGCATTAACTGGCCCTGGTCTCTGCTAGGCTAGAACACTACTTTCAGGAAAATGACTTTAAAAATAATCATGTGCGCATGTGTAAGGGTGTATAGGGAGAAATGGTCTAATGTAAATTGCTCTTGCAATGTTTACTAGTGTGCTTTTTTTCTTTTTCTTTTTTTAAAAAAAACTCACTTCTTATAGATTGTAGACTTGAAAAGTGTACACGTACTTTTAAATGATGAATTAGCAAGCTGTGATTTACAAACCCTGGAGAAAAGAAAGTTATATAATTACCTCCCTTTAAGACTTACACAACTAAAAACTAGCCAACATTATCACAAGTGTAAGTAATACCTTTCATAAAGAGAAACTCACCTCACTTCTTAATGTTGTTTTGACTTTCACCACATGGCGAAAGAGAGACACACCGAGAGACAGAACATTGTGGATCTGCTCTTTTTCTTTTTCTCTTTCTCTGTCTCTCACATACTCTCACTTTCTCCCTCTCACTGTGTTCTTTTCTGTCTCTGTCTCTTTCTCTCCTTAACTCCTTCAGCATAACTCCACCATCTAGTCCAGTCAGGCAGCAGGTGGGGCCAGGTGAAGTCTCTCGAGGTGGAGCAGATCCACTTGCAGGCTGGGTGTGAGACATCCGAGTAGGTGGAGGACAGAGGGTGAAGAGGTGCTAGCTAGCAGGCTGAGCCTTTCCTAACTGGTGTGAGAAGCTAGAGCCTCCCCCTCAGTGGAGCACTGTCCTGACCCTGCCATTCCCCATCTTTCACTGCAGTAGGTAAGACTTCTGGTGTAGCACAAAGCCCAGGGCAGGCTGGTATTCACAGGAACAAATAATTATCCAAATTAATTAACATATTTTCTTTTTGTATGAATATCCATGCTCAGGGCTAATTGCTCATTTAATTAAAGCCTTCAGCCTTAATCAGGATTACTTTATATGTAATTCACGCATATCTAAGATATATCAACTACTTTCATTGTTATGTGCCTGAAACAAAGATAGAGCCATATACTAATGATAAAAAAACTTAGGGAACTTAGGGGCTAGAGCTGCAAATGGCAGCTGAGTAAAGTCACTGTCCATAGCGTTTTCCCGTGAACTTGGTTGACTTTGGAGTATTTTCTACTAGGAAGTGCATTTAGGGATTTTTGGTCGCTATCATTCTTTTTTTATTTTATTCTAAATACTCCACTTTCTGGTTTCTGTTTCTTTTTGAACAAACATTTTTGGGAGTTTAATCTTTGGATGATCATTCTTTCAGAACGACGCTCGAAACTGGGTCACGTGAGTTGTGTTTCATCATCCTATACTTCAGGGGCAAGAGGATTTGTTGCGGGGGCTGCATGGGGACTCTGGCAGGCCGGTTTCAGGTGACTGGAGTTGGGGTCTGTCTGTGTCCAGAGCAGAAGGTCAGGACATTGTCACCCAAGTCCACAAGTGTCTTTGGGTGGTGAGCATGGCTGCCTTTAGTGGTTGGTTTACATCCTTCCAAAATATCCGTGTCAGTATTTGCAAGAGACTGAAAACAGAAAATGGCCTGGATTAAAGAAAATGAGGGAAATTAATGTTCCCTATGAGAAAAGGATATGGGTAAAGCTGACTTCATACATGGCTGGAACCAGGGCCCAATTTATGTCATCAAGATGCAGTTTCTTGGTATCTCTTGGATCTATCATCCCCAATGTTGGCTTCATCTTCAGAATTACGCAGTGAGAAAATGACCACCATCAGTTTTGCCTGTTCAAATCTCACAGAACAAAGAGAGTGCCCCTCTCTCAGCAGCCTCAGTAACACTTTCATTGGCTGTGCATGAGTCAGAGTGAATCATGGTGGTCCTAGCCATGGCCAAGGGAATGCAATGTGCCCACTGGGCAGCAATGAATTACCAGCTGCTCCACCCAGTGAGCTGGAGCTGGGGTCAATCCCACTGGAAATCCCAAGAATTAAGATTAAGAAAAGGTGCTTTGTAACCTAGAGAAAATTAAGATGTCATCATCAGAAGAAACTTAAATGAACATAACACAGCAAAAATAACAGATAGCCATCTGGGGATGAGGATGGGATTATGTGACAAATATTGTATCAAATCAGGGAATTAAAATTCTTTTAAGAACTAGGTGAGCATTGGGGCGTCATTCCACAGGCTTTTTTTTTTTTTTTTTTTGGAATGGCAGTTGGAGTTGGTGGCCTGTCATGAAGAGCTGCTTTTCCCCCCGCCTCCTTCCCACACCCGTGCTGTATCTGGAGTGAAGGGTCTGAGTTCTGCCTGCTTTTGGCCCAAGGTTTCCCAATCCAGATTGCAAAATAAGGACTATTGTGCTCATTCTGCCAGTCTCACAGAGACTGAGTCCCAGACACAAAAGCACAGTGCTTTGTGAATAGTAGATGTATAATAATTGAGCCAAACACAATCAAAAGTCTCGAACCCTGTTATTCTAGACTTTTGACACCCTGCTCCTCATGTGTTTGCTGTGACATGGTGTCTTTCTGTCCATATTTCATAGCCTGGGTCTTTTGACAAACTTCGCATGAGAAACATCATTTATTGTCCTGATTTAAATTTCACAGGCAGCACCAACAGCCTAACTAGAGCCTTGCTGATTGTATTTCAGAACTCTGCCAGCCATCTCAAAGCTGTGCTTTGGAGGGTTTTTAATAAAACCATTATAGACATGACACATAGGTGGGATTTCCAGTGAAACTCATTCAAGAAGCCCCTGTACCCCAAATAAATGTAACAGCCTGGTGGAAAAGAGAGTGCTAGATCAGTAAAACTAGATTATGGAGAACTGATTATCTTTAGAACTGGACTAAAAAGTTTATACTTTTAGTGCATGGCAGGGACTCAAGACTATTTCTTGAACAACAGAGTGACATAATAAAGATGGCCTTCAGAGAGAAAATACTGATCGGTATTTTCTGTGTGTTGACGGGGGAAGACATTCTGTTGGCCAACCTTATAGCTGTGATCAGCTAATCAGGTCTAGGAAGACAAGCAATGTACAGAGAAGCTAAAGAAGGGAGGGACGGGCACATGCAGAAGGGGAGGCGAAAGGAAGTGGCCTATTGGTTCCTTTCCACCGTCTGAGCCAAAAACCCCTTGCTGCCCTTTGTCTACATTTTCTTCACAAAGACGGACTTCCCTTTTCCTTCTGCTGTGGATATGGTAGTGGTTCACAAGTCGGGGATTGCCCTCTTTGACCTCCGGCTGACATAACAGCCGTGGAGTCCACCAGGCTCACCACGAGTGAAAGTCTCTCACCTCACATGGCTTTGGGGCTCGGAGCCAATCCGCAGGTACCACTTCTTCAAACTGCCCCAGTAGTCTGCACTATCCAATGGTGGGACTCTCTGCATCTCCAAATACTTCTCCTTATCAAGGAATAAGATAGAAATATGTGGCAGCATCTCGTATGGGCCTCTGCTGCATGAAGGGCCCCGCCCACCCCCCACCCCCCCCACTCCCCCCCCGCACGTGAATTCTGTCTGCAGCACTCGGCAGGGCCAGCCTTGGGTGCTTCTCAGGTAGAGCTGAGAGGCACTAGACATCCTGGACCTCCACCTTTGCAGAAGAGCTGAGTGTCAGAACCCAGAGAAATGGAAAAGTGAGCTTTTGACTCACAGAATCACTAAGTTGATGCCCTTCAACATGGAACTAAATTTTATACCAGATATTGTCTGTGAAGGACATTATATTTATATATGCAGAATGTGTGATATACTGACTAACAAATTCTTCATCAATCTTTAGAAACAAAACAGTAGCGATATTTATCTTGATCGTTTTAAATGTTGGAATGTAATCATTACTAAATCTTATCCCTAAATGCTTAAGGAAAAGTGACACCGTAAGCCGTGGTTGCAAAGGTGGCTCCCAAAGGGTGAATGTCCATCATTGCGGGCTGAATGCAGAAAGAACAAACCCATTTAAGTCTTCTGTTGCTACTTGATATTAAGTGAAGAAGACCTTAAAGTTTTTATTTTGAATGTGCTGCTGGCTTACTGGAAAATAAGCACGTTAGAAAACATTACTGCACTTGCTGGATAGAAGGAAATGCATGTGCTTTCAACAGTGCAAAGGCCAGTAGTGAAGAAGAAGCACAGAGCACAGAGCAAGATGAAAGCTTTCAAAATGAATTCAGAGGACCCCAATGACCTGCTTCTTTACACACACTTCCCATGTAAACACAAGACTGAAAACTCATTTGATTATCACACAACCAGCCTGTGAGAGGTACCTTGATGTGATCTGATGGAAAGTAGATGGACTTCCATGCCCAAAAAACAGCCCTTTGTTTTAGTCCAACTCTATTATTTTCCATTGTTCGACTTCTGGAGCCTCAGTTTCCTCATTTGAGACACAGTGGTGCGGGGTTAAGTTGGAGAAGTAAAAAAAAAAAAAAAATCTGGGGTATAGGGACTCAATGTAAATTCTCTCCCACTTCCCTTTAAAAAATATAGCTAGATTTCAAAAAACAGTCATGAAAATAGCCTGAAAGAAACACACATCTTTTCCTTCTCTTTACTGACTTTGCTTATCTTTTTTCTTATTTCAATTCCCATTGTTTGTTCAATTTCTGCCTGTCTATATGTGTTTACATTGCTTATCGTTCATTTGCTTCTGCATTAGTAGAAAGTTGATTATTCAAAGCATCTCCGATGGCGACTGCTTGAGCGTCCTTACCGCCGGGGTTCCAGTCTTTTGGGGGATATATCTGCACTGCAGAGGGCTGGCTGGGACATCTGTGGATTTCAGTCCACAGAGAAGAGACTGGAAGGAGCGTGTTTCTTTCAGAGTAGAGAGTGGATTCCTTGAATCCCCCACCACTAGTAAATCTCTTCTAGTAAGTCGTTGCCTCCTTTTTATTGGTTCTTAATCCTTGCGGAGTTCTTAGCGATGTGCTTGCACTTAAGGTGATGGATTGTGAACGCCTGAGAAAAGGAAGAAGAAGTTGTCAAAACAAATTAATTATTAATGTTTATAGTTTTCCTGTCTTAAGGATTTTCAGAATCTCAGCTGTTCAGTGTCTGAGGCTGTAATGTCTCCAACTGTAATTACTCAGTGAATGGGGGGCAGCCTCACTAGGAATGGATGAGCCCTGACCCTTTGGAGAGGCAAGTGGAGCCTTCATTTTGAGAGCCATTCATCCTGCCAGGGTCAGGCAGTGGGAGGAGGCAGGGAAAGGGTTGTTGCTCTGAAAATAAGACTATCTCCCAAACCACCCTACTCCCTACTCCTTCCAGGTGGGAAAGACCCACAGGGTTTCAGGGTGGTTCGCTGGGAATGACTTCTTCGAAATCAAGGTTCACGCCTTAAAGTTCTGAGCCATGAGTTGGGGTGGCTGCGGGAGGAAGTCACTTTGCACAGGGTTTGATGCAACACTTCTGGGAAGCTGCTGAATTCCGTAGGAATGGGCATGAGGCTGTCAGCAGAAAGGACCTGGGATACTTCGGAGGAGATGAAGGAAGGTGTCTGGCCATGTCGGAGTCATAGAGGGAATCTGGTGTTTGTGTAATAAGCATTTCTGGATTTTTGTTATCTGTTTTTTGTTTGATTTAGCTTTTATTTGGGGAGCTATTTTTTATCTTAACAGGTGTGTGTTTTCCCCCTTGGAGCAATATACATTCATGGATTGAAATTAAAGACACACACACACATACACACACACACACACAAAACCCTGCAGATAAACAGAAATGCCCACCATGGCTTTGACCCCAATACCTGGAGATAAACAGGGCTGCCCCATTTCCTCTCTCTATTCGTATAGTTGAAGATCTTAACATGCATTGCAATCAACTTTATTGTTCGCTTTTTGCACTGAACAATATAAACTCAGAATTCATGCAAGGATTTCAAGAGCTCTAGCACGTAATTTTCAGTGGTATGGAGCAGTCTACCGTTCAAATATCAGTAATTGACTTAATTAGGCCACCACCACTCGGCTTTCAGGGTTACTCCAACTTTTATCTATTATAAACAGCACTTAAAGGGACGTATTTAAAGCCCTGTGAGCATCAATCTCCATTCACATCTTTCAGCAAAATTCTGAGAGAAAGGAGAACTGCTGAGTTTTTAATATGGCCACTTTTATTGTTTTCATATGTGTTGCCATATCACTCTTCTGAATGTTAGAAAATCAGGTTTCATTCCTTGTTTATATAACATTTTCTTCCTGAATAAACATTTGCAGTTGATTTTCAATCAATGAATTGCTTTTATTTATTTATTTATTTATTTATTCATTTGAGACAGTCTTACTCCATCACCAGGCGCCAGGCTGGAGTGCAGTGGCTCGACCTCGGCTCACTGCAATCTCCGCTTCCCGGGTTGAAGCAATTCTCCTGCCTCAGCCTCCTGGATAGCTGGGACTACAGGCGCGTGCCACCATGCCCAGCTAATTTTTTTGTATTTTTAGTAGAGACGGGGTTTCACCATGTTGGCCAGGATGGTCTTGATCTCTTGACTTTGTGATCCACCCGCCTTGGCCTCCCAAAGTGCTGGGATTATAGGCTTGAGCCACTGCGCCCGGCCTGAATTGCTTTTATAACTTTAAGGTCTATGAAATAAAATCATTCCAGTATCCTTACTTATAGAAATGACAGCAACAACAGCAAATATGAGTTAAGGAAAAAAAAAAACAACAACAAAAGAAATTAAAAAAGATGAAAAGACCACACCCTGGGCTATAGAATATGAAGCTAAGTCTTCCAGACCAGGGGATCTAATCACCACAGTGATAGCCAAGACTCCCACTTACCAAAAAAAAAGCCTTTTTCTTGTCTGGAAATCTTACCACTCTTGCTTTTCTGTTGGCCTTTGCTATGTTTGCGGGGTACAGGTTTAAGTTAGCGGTATACTCGGTTAACTGGATCTCAAGTTCCTGGGTCACATGTCACTGACACTTTCACCTTTACTTTGTCTAACTACTTAGCAAAATGCTTGTACATTGAAGGTGTTAAATATCTGTTGGTGGAAAAATGCTTTATTGTTTTGATTCAGACGATTCCTCAAAATGTTGATGTCAGTGTTAGCTGAAGATATGTGCATAGATGCTAATATATTTGACTATTCCAGGAGTGGGTACAAACACTTGGTGAGTAGGCAGTGCAAACCATTTTCACAAAACCATTTTTGGCCAAAGTTTCAGGTATATTATCCCACCAAAGAAAACACCAGGCCCTTTTATATGGAGGTGCAATTAGTCTCAACTTACGTTAGGTGCCGAGGAAGTGGGAGCAAGTTATTCTTTACTCAGTTGAGTTTTAGGTTAATTTGCCATTTGACTATATTTAGAGAAGTTCCTTCAGGCCTTCCTCTTTGGAGTCTATTTAGGATATGTGGAGAATTGTGACGAATATTTGTCCTGTTTCGTTGTCAGCTTGTGAATGCAAAGTTTGTTTCTTTCTAATGGTTATAAATACTTGAGAAGAAATACGTGAAGAGCATAAATAAAGTGCAGTCTCCTGCTTCCTTCCTCAAATCAGAATGTTTGCCTCTACAAACTGAGTGACACTAATGAGAAAACCCTGGGAAAATATCAATATTTCTTAAGTAACATCTTATGGACGGGCTTTCTTACGAATGCTATCTCTCATCATTTGTTATGAAAAAATATGGCAATCTGTGCAGAATGGAGTTGATTTTCGACAATTGAATGCATAAAATATAATTTAAATCAGGTCTGTTGTAGATACAGCCCTTATTTAAGGAAATTGTCAGAACGTACTTTAAAACTTGTGTGGCTAAGTGATTTTTGTGAGCTTTTTTTTTAAACCATGTTGAAATTTTGACAAGCTTTTGGCCTATTCCCATGACTCCCCATCTGGGTCCTCACAACGATTCCTGACTTCCTCGAACGTTGGCTCTCAGACTCCATTCCCTTACACACAGAGCCGTGGGCTGAGGGAGAGAGAAAAGCACACTTTGTTTTCTGCTGTCAAAAGCACTGTGAAAGCAAGCTTTCCATCTCCCTAAGAGTGTAATTAAAGACTCTGATAACCTGAAAATACATTTGCCCACATTCTTTGCATATGTTTCTTTGAGCTCTTTTTATGTGGCCTGTTCGGGGTCATGCTGTATTCTAGTTAATAAAGCGTTCTGGTTTACTGCAGCTTTCATTAAATGCTTAATGTGTGTGTCAATTACTGTGCAAAGGGCTGCAATACAGCATTTTATTTGATCTCCATAACGACCCTCTGAGACAGTGTTGTAAGAATTCTTATCATAAGGGGAAACTGAGGCTCAGGAAAATGAAGTGGATAGCTGTGATTTTGCATAACTTCCATGTATTTTTAAGTCTTTTTTATTAATTTTTTACTTATTAACATAAGACTAGGGGAATGGTTGTTCATTCTGAGAAAGCTGGTGTGGTTTTTAGGTAAAATAATGGATGAGACACATACAACACGATGGCTGGGAGGTGCTAAGTCTCGAGTTTTAGAGAGAACTTGTAATATAGTAATTCCAATTTTTTTTTCAAGAAACAACAATAGGTAGACCCCTCAGATTCTGCTGGGCATATTTAAACTGCGGGGGACTCATTGAGAGGGAGGCGTCAGCATGTCACCAGCCCACAGTCAGCCTGAGAGGCTCATGCAGTTTAACACGCTTGAACTGTGTCCGTTTTACATCCTGTTTTAGGGAGCTTATAGTCCCAGAAAAAAAAAAGGTGGTGATACTTGAAATATGGTAAAGTTTCATTACATCTCATCCAATAAAAATGATTTAGGGATAATTTTACTGGCAGGTAGAACAGAATCAAGTGATTCTTTTTTTGAAGACAGTATCTTGCTGTGTTGTCTGGGCTGGAGCTCAGTGGTGCAATCATGGCTCAGTACAACCTCGACCACCTGAATTCAAGCAAGCTTCCCCTCTCCACCTCCTGAGCAGCTGGGACCACAGGTGTGTACCACTGCACCTGGTGAGTTTTTTACTTTTTGTGGAAATGGAGTTGCTCAGGCTGGCCTTGAACTCCTGTCCTCAGTTAATCCTCCCACCTGTCCTCCCAAAGAGCTGGGATTGCAGGCATGAGTCACTGCACTGGCCAGAATACAAGGATTTAAAACAGAAACTTGATGTCCGACATAGGTCCCACATGGTCGTCCTTTGATTAAGGATGATTTGCAGTATGAATAGTCATGATTTTACAGCAAGTCTCCTGTGACCTCACAGGAGGGCTGTGGGTGAAGCATGGGCTCTTTCCTCTCTCCTGTGGCTTGTCTTACCTTTCAGTTACACTGTCAAAAATCAGTGACCTGCCAAGCACATCCCAGTCACACCAGTGCAGAAGCGCTAAGTGTGGGTTTGGATTCTACGGGGTTTTCACTACTTTCTCGCAAGGCATGAAGTGCTTTCACAGTGTTCATGTTTAAACTTCACAATTTTGTAGACTGTGCTGCAGTAGAAAAATAGCAACATTGCCTGAGCATCCTGCCAGAGCCAGCAAGGTCTTCACCTGCTGCACACCAAGATCTGTGAGTCAGGAAAGCTTCTAGGCAGACCAACACAACGTAAATCCATGCACACTGCATAGAAAAACAGCCTCTACTAGGACATCTGAGGCTGTAACTAGCTCTACTGTGTTTCTGACCCATAGGAAAATGGTGGGAGAGAAATTGAATCTTGAACATTCTGTGAGTTGGGGAACTCAGCACAAATCGAGGAAAGCTCCTTAATGATTTGAGTTCTTCATGGATGGGTGGCGCAAGGGGGTTCACCATTGTCTCCGAGGTTTGAGAACCCATCATGCTCTCTCAGGCTGGAAGACAAGTCTTGGATTGACAGAGCCAGGTGTCAGTTGTACTGCAGCATCTCTGAGCTGGATAGGCAGGTGCAGGCAGCCTTAGAAATCCGCCTCCACCATAGTCGCCCAGAACTATGAATGAGCTCTGGGGTGCGCTCACGTATCTTCCCTCACCCGCCTTAGAAAATGAGGCCCTGCCATGGGAGCAGTTCATTCGTGAAAATGTCTGGTCAACACGTACTCTCATTTGGCTAGAATGTCCTCACAATCTTTGACCTTAACCTTCATCTATGGTAGACCTTACTTCTTTGCCTGCTGGAAACCAAAATAAATCCACAATACAACGAAGTGTATGCTTTCAGTAACTCTGGGTGCTTGTGTCTATGCCCTAAAATATTTAGTTTTAAAACCACATATCTCTCTGTTACACTAAAATTAGTCCAAAGACATTTGAATTTTTTCCATATGATCACCTTATTTTCTCTTGTATTTAGAATTCTTAGCATTGAATCTCAAGGTCTGATCATTCAAACAAATTTTGATGTAACTCCTTAGTTCTTATTTCAGAGATTCTTTAAAAATTTTCAGGAGTAGAATCTTTTCTTTTTCTTTGAATGATTCATTATAACTCCAGCCTATGAGAAGCAATTTAAGTGGGTGCTGCCCTGAGTGAATGAGGCTTGAGGTGGCTCCTGGCTTAGCTTCCAGAACTTTCCCTGAGACACCTGCAGATCACCTTAGGCCTCCAAGGGACATAGTTTTGCAACAGCATTCTATTTGTGAGCCATGGGTCTGTCTATATGTCCGTCTCAGGTCCCTGAGTGCCAAGACAAGTGTGTGTAGATTTCATCTGAATAAAGGTGGACACCAGCTTCCAGGGCTGCACTCTGCCTTCTGTCAGATTAAAAACTACAAAACAAGATTTAAAATCATATTTTATGACTGCATAGCTATTACTATCAATATATTGCTATTACATATAGAAATATTTTCTTCAATTGTAAAGTTCATTTATTTATTGTAATTTTAAAATACATTTAAACAACAATTTCTAAGAGAATTGTGGACCTGCGATGCTCCTGTGCCCAACGCGTGCGCCAAAGCCAGTGTCATCATCTCGGGAGTCTCCCTCTGTGAGTCACGTTCCTGGGAGAAATGATAAACAGGCAAACTTTGCCTTGCAACATGAGATGGCATTTACGGTTAAAAGAAGAGAGTGTCACATATGGGAGGCAAATAAGAATGAGGGTGGATAATTTGCATCAACATTTAATTGACTTATTTTATCAAAAGCATTTTTTTTTGAGACGGAGTTTTGCTCTTGTTGCTAAGGCTGGAGTGCAATGGGGCCATCTTGGCTCACTGCAACCTCCGCCTCCCGGGTTCAAGTGATTCTCTTACCTCTGCCTCTTTAGTAAAACAAAAGCATATTTTTAAAAACACTTTTCATTTCAAAACAATTTTAGATTTACACAAATGAATTATGAAGATACTAGAGATTGTGCATTTACTCTTCATGTGAGCTCCCTGATATTACTAGCTCACATTCCCAAAGAACAATATGAAAACTGAGAAATTAAAGTGAGTACAATACTGTCACCTAAACTCCAGATGTCCTTCAGATTTCACCGTTACCCACAAATGTCCTGGCTCCCCCAGGACCCACAGTGCCTCCACGTTTATGCCCCTGAAGTCTTCCCCAGCCTGCCAGTTTCCTGGTTTTTCCTTGTCATTGGTGACTGTGACGCTTTTGAAGCAGGTGTTTTGTAGAAGCTCTGTCGCTTTGCTTCCTATCAGCCTGAGGCTCTGCAGTTTGCAGGATAATGCAGGAAGGGTGTGTGTGTGAGGCCTGTGGTATCAACTGACTCATCACCCGGTTAACCTGCTCACCTGGTAACTGCGTGGGCTTCTTCATAATTAACACATCGTTCTTCCTGTTTCATACTCAAAGTGCTGAAGCAGGAGGGTTGCTTGATCCTGGGAGTTTGAGACCAGTCTGAGCAACATGGTGAGGCTGCATCTCTACAAAAACTTTTCAAAAAACTACAAAAAAGTTAAAAAGTAGGTGGGTGTGGTGGTGTGCACCTGTAGTCCCAAGTACTCGGGAGGCTTAGGTGGGAGGATTGCTTAGGCCAGGATGTCGAGGCTGCAGTCAGCTATACTGCTGCCACTGAACTCCAGCCTGGAACACACAGTAAGACCCTGTCTTAAAAAACAAAAATTAAAGCAAAGAGAAAAGAACCACTATGTTCATTGTAGGGCAGGAGAATTAAAATCCTGGAGGGAGGACTATCAATGAATTAATGGACATATATTAGGCCACCATAGTCATTAGTACATATGTTGGCGGAGATACGTTGAAGCCCTAAAAGATATACCTTTTCCTTAAGATCTTAGACACAAATTTCAGCTTTCCCCAAAGTGTTCCAACAGTGATTTTCTGTGCCTCTGTTCCTTCTGCACTTACCAGTGGGAATTGCTCCACAAGGAAGAGGGGTCCCTTTCCTCCCACTTATTTATATCTGTTGAATCTTTAATTCTCTCACTATGGACTCATGGATACTTAATTCCTTCTCATTATTTGTCCCAAGCTTCCAGCTTTAGCCATTGACCACTGAGCCTTCTACCCCTTCCACTGGAGCCCAAGGCTCTTTAAGGTCAATGGGCAGCCTGGGTGTTTGGGCTGCTTAGCTTTCAGAGGGATGTGCTGCTGATGCCTGTCCTTTTTAGAGGTATTTTCTGCTCACAACCCTCCACACATCAATCCCAGAAGATGCATCTCCGACATCTCTCAGAATGTGCTACATGCTCAAAGGAAATGAGATTCCACTTTCTGTTTTGATGACAGTGGGGCTGGAAGACACAGATTCTAGGTTGTCAGCAGTCACTATCTTACAGAAAGCAGTTTGTGCCAGGTAAGGACAAGTTAATCTAACTGATTTTATGGGATTACTTGCTGTGGTGGCTTGAATTGTGTGCCCCCCACAAATTTATATGTCGAAGTCTTAATTCCCAGGAGCTCAGAATGGGGTCTTATTTGGATATAAGATTTTTACACGGAATCAAGTTAAAATGAAATCATTAGGGTGGGCCCCAATGCGATATGGCTGGCGTCCTTATAAAAAGGGGAGATTTGGACAGAGCCCTTCGAAGGGAGCATGGCATGTGATACAGTGGCAGAGATGTTCAGGGGGATACATCCACAAACCAAGGAACCCCAAAGCTTGCAGCAAATCACAGACGCTGGGGAGAGGCACTGGGCAGAACCCTCTTGCAGCCTCAGGAGGGGCCAGCCCTGCCCACACCTCCAACAAGGCCGTCCGACCTCGCGGGTTGGGAGCCGGTCAGCGGCTGTTGGTTAAGCTGCCCCACCTGCGGCGTTTGCTACAGCAGCCCCGGCTAACTCACAGACTCAATGCCTTCTTGGGGTTGAATGTGTTAATATGTATAATTTATAACTGGAAAGGCCTAAAGGAGTCAGATGTCTTCCTGATTCAGAACTGTTGAAGACACTGTGCCATCGGTCCTGCTGAAGGCCACACTTAATTCTATGCCGCCTTTTACAGCTTTGGCCTAATTTCTGCTCTGCACAGAGCTGATAGACACATGCTCATTTACATGGCTGAATTACGTTTAGATGGGACTGTCCCCTGAATACCCCCAACCCAGAGGTAGACACAAGTCAGCGATGAAACATTGACAGACACACGTGTGCACAAAAGCTCCTGCTGCGGAGCAGTCAAAATCTCAAGTACTCAGAGATGCACAGATGCCTTTTATTACCACCTACAGGAAGCCTTGGTTTCTCTACTAAAATCATCATCTTACCTAATTCCCCATTTTTTGCAGCTTTAGACTATCCGACTACATTTAACTTATTCTCCCTGCTTTGCACCTTGCAAATTCGTGGAGGTGGGGGCACTTTAAGTCACAATCCTCAAATTATCACTTTAGCTTACTTTCCAATAATTATATCTTTAGAACGTTTAATGGGATTAAGCTCAGAATTCACCCCCTTCCTCTAACTCTATCAACCCCAGAGAAAGAAAAACAAGCACATTTCACTTTTACTAAGATCATTATCCAGAAGGAGATACCGTGAAAACTTTGCAAATCAAGGAATGTTTCCTTGGTGTCCGTATTTAGTGCCTACCACCCCTCACCAAACCGCGCTGACCTCACCGAGGGGACTTGGCCTATTTCCCCGCTTGTTGTTATCACCTCGGCGCTTCTGGGCATATCCAGGAGTCCAGCGCCTTGCCTGTTTTATGCCTGTCATGGTTAGAAGGCTGATCTGATGGCAGCAGGTTGTCCTGGTATGACTTAAGAGGGGCCACTGCCGAAAAATACTAGTGTGGTCCCTTCTGCATGTGTGTCCTTGCAAATGTCTGAGCTGTCTTCATCGCTCTAGCTGAATTTCGGTACCGGCAGTTCCTCCACTCATGCTGCTAATAATAAAATGAAAGGACTAGAGAGAGAGACTGGAGTAAAGTTTGAGAGAGAGGTGATCAGAGACAGGGTCCTCACCAGGGAGACGGGAGATGTGGGTGGGGCACCAGGGCGGGGACTCTGGACCCTGGGGAGGAGACATGGGTCCTGGAGGTTGGGAGGGGAGTTAGCAGTTGGAATGGGCACAGAGAAAAGTGAACAGAGGGAGCCCAGGGACATGCTTTTATGTCGCTATTGCCCTAGTCTGTGTCTCAGAAACCTCCACGTGTTTTTGTTCTGGCTGCCCGTGCCTGCTTCTATGTGTAGGGTTAGAGCTTCAACCTTCCTGGGGACTGGAAGGTGGAAACACAGGGATGAGCCTGGAGCAGCGCGAGGCCGGGCTGGAGGCACGCTCTTCCTCCCACCACCTCCCCCTCACGTCTGCACTGCACGCTCGCACTGGCCTTCTTTCTGCGGCTCGGGGCCACAGCCTGAGAAGGGACTCCCAGACCTGCCAGCTCCTTGCCTCGTCTCAGGATGAAGACAAGTCCCGAGTTTGAGTCCAGCCTCAAACCTGCTGAGCTTGGATAAGTCACTTCACATCGCCTGGGGCTTTGGTTCCTCAATAGATTGAGTTAAAATCTTTGTGGGTTTTTAACATTTATTTTTTTTAAAAGATGGAATCTGTTTTTCAAATAAAAATTTACACGAAACAATACGAAAAGCAGAATAAGCTGGATTTGCTCCCATATTCTAGGTGCTTCCCGGCATCCCCTCCCCACCTGTATCTACCCTTGCGTGCCCCCAGCCACCCGGCAGCCCCCTTCCCAGTTCACTGGGGGGCATTAGAGGGAAACCTCACACTCAGAAAGTGCCTTGCAAGAAATCCTTCTCAACGTAAATCATCAACATCCGGCTTCTCCTGTGTAAAGGGCTGCCCAGATCCCATCAACAACCACCAATTCTGATTCTTCTCCCTTGGCATTGGCTTTTCTTAATAAATGTTTGGATTTTTTAAATCTACCATTTTTGAAAAAAATAAGCACTTCTGCATATAAGTCAGACCCTGTCTGGGAGCCTGAGATGTCCTCCTCACATCCCAGTGACAGCGATGTGGCCTGTGAGGCTGCCTGGGACTGAATGGTTCTGTGTTCTCCTGGCATGGAACAGAACTGCTGAATGCTGCTGTGTTCGGGACAAGGCTGCTCAGAGGCCACCCCTCTCCTCCACAGGGGTTCGGCCACTTGAAATGCATCGCTTCTGAGCCTCGTGTGTGTCATAATTCACCTTCAAAGGCCAGGCATCCAGACACAAGAGAGTAAAGATTTTTAGTAAGTGCAGCACATTGATTCCTCTTCATCTGGAGCTGCTAAGGAGCCACCAAGATTGTTACTCCTGCTCTCGCTACAAATGCATTAGCATTGAACTTCATAGGAGGGTCCCCCAGAGAATGTTGAGAAGCCTCCCTCAAAGGCCACCGCAGGGAGATGTGTGAGGCCCGTGCTGTATGAAGGAGACCGCACCTGCTCTGACCCCTTCCCCAAGACATTCAGTTCCTCAGTCACAAAGACAAGGAATAAAGTCTGTGTCTCAGCCTGGGCGTGGTGGCTCACGCCTGTAATCCCAGAACTTTATGAGGCCGAGGAGGGCGGAGAACTTGAGGTCAGGAGTTCAAGACCAGCCTCTTGGGCCAACATGGCGAAACCCCATCTTTACTACAAATACAAAAATTAACCAGGCGCTGTGGTATGCTCCTGTAATCCCACCTACGCAAAAGGCTGAGGGAGAAGAATCACTTGAACCTAGGAGGTGGTGGAGGTTGCAATGAGCTGAGATCATGCCAAGGCACTCCAGCCTGGGCGACAGAAAAAAAGAAAACGAATATGTCTCCCTCTGCTATTGCAACGTGAGCCTGGGGAGCATTAGAGGGTCAAACTTGCCATAGAAGTATTTAAATCATTTAATTGCATCCACCAGATAAAGATATGATCACACATTTTCAATATATTTATATGCTCGGGCTGCCCTAGCAAAGTACCCAAGTGGGGCTGCTTACAGAAGAGACATTTCCTCCTGGTGCTGGAGGCTGGAAGCCCCGTCTCCAGGTCTCTGCAGAGTTCATTTTTCTGAAGGCCATGAGGAGCAGGCCCCCGCTCCGTGGCTTGTGGCTTTGGCTTAGAGATGCCATCTTCTCCCTGTGTGATTTCATTCATCTTCTCATTGTCCATGTCTCCATGTCCAAATTTCCTCTTATTATTACAAGGATACCGGTCATATTTGATTAAGGCTATACTTAATGACCTCCTTTTAACCCATCATCTATGTGATGGGCCTATCTGCTAATAGGATCACATGCTGGGGCATGGAGGTTAGACTTCCAACATGTGAATTTAGGGGGAATTCAGCCTATCACAATCAACAAACATAAAGGCTAGTGACCAAAACAGAGAGCGGAAAACCCCAGGGGGAAACCCAGACTTCCCAGGCTCCAGACGCTGCTCCAAAGCCACGCCGAGGCCACCTCTGGAGTCACGTGCCTCTGCCAGGAGGGGTGTGCGTGAACAGTCACCTTGAAGCTTCTCAAATGTAAACACGTCCAGCCTGTCAGAATTCAGGCATGACATGTGCGTCTGTGCCTGGAGACCTACGTGGAGGCCACATGAAATGCAGATGGCGGGCGTTTTCCCTGGTGCAGTGGGGACATTCCTGCAGTGGGATGTGGCCTTGGCAGACACCAGCAGTCAGCCTCTGCTTGGTGGTTAAGATCTCTGTCTTTTGGGGGCTGTGATGGAGACTGGCTCATTGTATAAGTTAGCTCAAGGCATTAAGAGAGAGGAAAGGAAGGGATGGATGGAAGTGAAGCTATCTTCTAACGCCAGAAGAGAGATCTGCTGGGAAACCACAGAAACAGCCCCTGGGGACCTGCCGAAATGCCATACAAGGGCTTTCTGTGGGTTATAGAGGCCGAAATCATGGACTTGGGACTCAGGGTTAACAGCACCTGCTCACAGACTTGGAGCTCAGCACAAAGGATCAGTGACCTGGGGGGCCAGAGCTGGAGGACCCTATAGCCTGGATCTTTTCTGGATTTACACTCTTAACATGGCTGCTATCATGTTTCCTATTGAGGCAAGCATATTCTGAGAGGGTTCTGGAAGAAGAGGGGGAAAATGTAGCAGCAAACAATACTCTGCCTTCCCACAGGGTGTCCAGGCACAGAATTGTCCCATGTCCCTATGCTTGTCCCCCCACCTTGAAGGTGCAGTGTGATCCTGCACATCCCAGAAGGAAGTGGATAACAGGTGAATATCACTCAGAGGATGCACAGGCTGGAAGCAATGTCCCAGGACAGGCAGGGGGAGCTGAGGGCATTCAGTCTAGGCACGCATGGACTTGGAGAGCCTTTTCGGACTCCAGGTCCTGGACGGTGGCTCACTGTGAATGGGGAATAGGGATGTAGCAGGGGGGAGGGGAGGACTCCCCATTTACGCTGAAGGGCTGATGTCCAGGGGAGGAGGAGAGGCAGGTATTTATATTTGGAAACCAAAACATGTCCATAATGTATTATAACACAGGAATAAAGAGCAAAGTGTAACACGAACTGTTACACTTTGCTTTTTTATTTATTTGTGTTTTTTTGTTTTTATTTTGTTTTATGTAGCATGCATTTTGCAAGTGTGGTGCAATTTATCATATATTACATACATACCAAGAGTTTTCTCTTTTAAAGAAAAGTATACTTTTATTTCAAAATAAAGCCTGGTTTCCTTTTCCCTTAATGAAGCAGCAATGTGGAGCTTTGTGCAGGAGGGCCTCGCTGGTAGACAGCTCAATGCAGTTTTGACAGACCAGAAATTCCCAAGGCATTTTGCCCCACCCGGGAGCACCCCTGCCATCCAGTCCCTAAGGAGCCCTTAGGACATCGCAGAAGCAGCAGAAACTGCTGCTGCAGAGAGGCGTGCCCCAAGCAACTCCTTACATATCATGGAGAGCAGCTGCCATGGCCCCCCACCTAAAGAGCACGCTTGTCTTTAAGGTTGGAATATCTTGGGTCAATAGTCTTCCTCTGTACTGTTCAATAGAGCATCCACCGACCACACGTGGCTATTTAAGTTACAGGTAATTTTTCAGCTGCCGTTGCACCTGTGGCTGTGGCAGGTGGATCTATTGGGCAATGTTGCCTTGTATGAACCCAAGGGTGAGCAGTGGAAGGTTGGCGTAGCAGGACTTTGTTGGCAAAACAAGCATAGCCATGAAACCTGGCCTGCACTGCCTGGTAGACTAAACCTCAAGCTCCCTGAAGGGAGCTCTGCCCATCTCATTTTTGGCTAACCCTAGAACTCAACACATAGCAGACACTGTGTTAATACTTGTTTAAAAACGAATAAAAATGTATGCAAGGAACTGGCACATAGTAGGCCCTCAATTGATGTGGCCACCGTCTGGTCGGTGCATTTAAGGAGAACGGGAGGAGCCCCCAGCATCCTCCCCATCCCTGTGAAGAGCAGGTCATGAGCTACTACGCCGTCTCCAGCCTGCTCTAATAAATAGCTCCAGGGTAAGGTTACTCGCCAGATCCAGACAGTCACAACATTGCTAAATGCTTGTTGCCATAAGCAATTTGCCAAGAATCCAGCTATCACGGAGCCTAAGAAGTATTCTAATAGCGCAGGTCAAATTGTCTAATCCCTTTTCTGTGTTATGTGAACCATCAGTTCTGTCTGCTCAGTAAGGCTAGGTGGGGAGGGGTGTCTGTGGGGAGAGTGATCCTTGTCAGTGGCTTGTCACGTCTTCAGAATCCTGAGTCTGTAGCAGACATGCAAGGCTGCAGGAGAGTGTAACACATGCTTAGCTCAAGCAAGACGCCCGGATCTCCCAGGATCTGCCTGGGAGGCTTGCGGGCTTCCTGCCATCACCACAGACAGACCCCGCCACGCTTCTCGGCCTCTCTTCCCATTTGGCGGGCCTCTTGTTTAGGTTCGCTCCTTCATTTGAATTCTTCCAGGGTGGCTTGCCCTGCGCAGCCACCTCCCCGTTTCTTCGTGAGGCTCTGTTTTAATTGTCCTGTTTCTGCCACGTTTCCTTGGCACCAGGGGTCTTTATAACGGGGCCCAGAGAATATTTTATTTCTCCTGATTAAATCTGTTAGATTTTTTTTTTCCTGGGGCTTAGTGGGTTCTTTTAATTTCCTCCTGTTTATTACTTTCCTTGTCAGTGACATTCCTAATCCTTGAGTTACTGTTGTGTGTGTATTTAATTACTTGCAAATGAACATACAAGAGGATAAAGAAGCTTATTTTAAAAAGCAACACCAACTTTCCAGAAACGCCGCGCCAGTCTCAGGCCTTAGCTCCTGCTATGCTGAAACGCAATAGGAAGATTTCCATTCCGGTTGCACATTTAAAATGGCTGTGACAATGGTGCTTTGGCTGGGAGGTAGAGAAATAAAAATTGCAGGAGGAAGAAGTTGGCTTAAACTGTCCTTTCTTTCCTGCCCACATTCTTTTTGGCGCTGTGCCACCGGGGCGTCCAAAGACCAGCTCTCTAGACCTCCTCTCCCCAGACAGGTAAGAATCTCTGCCCTCACGCCCTCCTTCATCACACACCACATTTTATGCATCTTCATGTGTGTTTTCTCTGGGAGACAGGTGCCTTACCTCAGTTAAATGTTTTTTTTAAGATGATACACAACACGTCCCTTTCCCCAGGTAATTCAGACAGCGTACAGGTTTGCAGTTCACTCTGGGGCAGTTCCCTCCCACTGTACCTAATGGAAGCCAACCACCCAGCCGAGGAGTCAAAGATAGGATGAATCCAAAATGGCCAAAGGTGGGAGGGGCATCCAGCCAAAACAAGTCAGCAGGGACATCTGGACCATCACTGCCTGGGGACCCTGAGGCCACAGGGAATTCGTGATTCGGGTGTCACCTGCTCTGAAAGCCACATGCTACAGCTATCTGCTCAGCTGCTGCAGAGACAGGCAGACCTTTGCTTCTAGGCTCTGACAAAGGCTTTATCCTTTCTTCATTTTTCTTCCCGGGTCTACTTTTACGACAAACCCATGCCATTGAACCCCTTGACTTTCCTGTCTCTCTCTTCCTCAGTCTGACTTACCTGTAAACTTCACCCTTGGGTGGCTTATGTCATTGTTGACATATGCTCCAGGGGTCAGTGTGGTTGGAGAAAATGGTGCAATGAGAGCACCTGGTCAGACTCTAAGTTCACGATCACAAACTCTCAAGAGGCAGACAGCACTGACCTGCTGTATCTCTTTAATTTTTTTCCCACTTTTCCTGATGCCTGTCCGACGTCTTCTCCTCTTTGTGGAATCTCTCATGCCCTCTTTTCTGTCTCCTGCTATGCCTGGTGATCTCCTACTTCACCAACAAATTAGAAGGCGTCAGGCGAGAACACACACATCTTCCCAGCTGCACGTTTCTAAAACTCCCTGCATTGACCTCATTGTCGCCTTCCTTTCTGATTCTCCATCAGAGCTCTAGCTCTTTATCTATGCTCTGTTTTCACCCCACCCCTGCCTTCCCAAAAAAGACTGTGTCAATTTGCCCAAATCTGCCTTGCATTAATTTTTCCTTCCCATGGGATCATTTCCATCAGCGCTTAACATGCTCTGGGTCTTCCGTCTTTACATAAGGAGATATGGGGTCAGGCACGGTAGCTCACACCTGTAACCCCAGCACTTTGGGAGGCTGAGGTGGATGGATCACTTGAGAGTAGGAATTCGAGACCAGCCTGGCCAACATGACAAAACCCCATCTCTACTAAAAATACAAAAATTAGCTGAGTGTACTGGTGGGCACCTGTAATCCCAGCTACTCAGAAGGCTGAGGCATGAAAATCACTTGAATCTGGGAGGTGGAGTTGCAGTGAGCTGAGATCACATCACCACTGCACTCCAGCCTGAGTGACAGAGTGAGACTCTGTCTCAAAAAAAAAAAAAAAAAAGACATACGCAACTTCAGACCTGGTACCTGTCTCTCCCCTTCACAAAGCCAAATTCTCCAAAACTTTGTCCACATGAGCTGCCTGCACGTCCTCCTCACCGGGACTAGCTGGACACAAGCCAAGCCACTCACACCTGGCTTCCATCAGACCACACCCCTGTGGCTGATTTTGTCAACATCACCAAGAACCCCTCACCTTGCAAAGCCCAATAACACGCATGTCCTCGTTTCCTCCCCTCAGGATTGCTCAGCACAGTTATTTAATCACACGTTTCTGAAACATACACTCTCTCCGGAACGTAAGCTCCAAGAGGAAGGACCTTGTCTATCTTGCTGACCCTTTAATCACTGTCAATCAAAAAACTGCCTGACACAGCAGGTGCACAAAAAAAATGCCTGTTGAATGTATAAGGAGCATTCTTTGCAGGGCTTGGTTTCTGTGGGACTGCACCCTTGGGGTTCCCCTCCTGACTCCTACCCCCACTCTTCCCCAACCCCTCTCGCTCTGAGCAATTTCTCTATGTTAGAACTCTGCATGGTTCTGCTTGGACCATCCACAGGGGAGCCTGTCATTCTCATGGCTTCAATCCCTACACTCCCCAGTTTATACGTTCACCTCTTAACTCTCTCCTGAGATCCAGCCCTGTATGTCTAACTTCCTAGTAAGCTTCTCTAATTCAAAGTCTCACGTACAACTCATGTTTATTCAAAACAGAACTCGCCAAACTCTAAACTGTCCCTCTGTCCCTCAGTGCCCCCATTTCTACTCAGACGTCACCACCCACCTGGCTGTTCAGCAAAGAATCCCGCAGCTTCTGTCTCCCTGGTTTGCATTTGCTCCTCTCTGTGACCTTCTCATCAGCACACCCCACCAAGTCTCCAGGTGACGTGTCATCTCCAGCCGCGTCTCCTCTCTCCACCCCCTGCACCTGTATACTCCTGTGTCATCGTCACCTGCCCAGAGGCTTCCTGCCACCCCACCCACTGCTTTCCTGATGCCTCGTCCTTGCGGCCCAGCAGCTGTCGCTGAGATGTTCTTCAGAGCTCATCAGGCCCTTTTACTCACCCACTTTTGACTCTACAGTGGCTTCCCATGACAAGCAAAAGAAAACCCACTGTCCTGCCTGTGGCCTCTGAGGCCCTGGGCCGCCTGGCTTCCTCTCCCTCTTCCACAGGAGCCATGCCCCTTACACACGGTGTTCAGGACCCTCCCCTACCTTCAACTTCTCCAAACTCTCTCCTGCTTCTGAATCCTTTGTGTGATGTTCCTTCTTCACATGCTCCCTCTTCCCTCCTCCCATGCCAGGTCTTACGACTCCTTCAGTTCTCAGCTCAGCTCTCGGCCCCACCACAATCTGCTCCTGGCTGTATTCTAATGCCTGCCCTGCCTAGCGTTCTTTCTCATGGCTGTGCTTTCTTCATAGCACTCACCATAATTTTATTTTTAAAAAACTTACTGGCCAGGCGCAGTGGCTCACGCCTGTAATCCCAGCACTCTGGGAGGCCGAGGTGGGCGGATCATGAGGTCAGGAGTTCGAGACCATCCTGGCTAACACGGTGCAACCCCTTCTCTACTAAAAATACAAAAAATTAGCCGGGCATGGTGGTGGGTGCCTATAATCCCAGCTGCTCGGGAGGCTGAGGCAGGAGAACCATTTGAACCCAGGAAGCAGAGGTTGCAGTGAGCCAAGATTGTGCCACTGAGCTCCAGCCTGGGTGACAGAGCAAGCCTCTGTCTCAAACAAAACAAAACAAAGTACTGACTTACCTCTTTATTGCCTTTCTCACAAAACTGTAAGTTTCATGAGAACAGAGACGATATTCACTTGTTCACTTCCATCTTCTCAATGCCAGGCCCTGTGCCCCACCCAGGTGTACCCAGCACGTATTTGTTAAACACTGAGCAATGATAGGATTTAGTAATTGTGACCTTTACATCATATTCATTGACTAATTTCTATTATGAGGTCGAAAATATTTTTGGTGCCACCATCTCCACCCCTCTATAATTTCTAGAATACTAATGGACACGACAGAAGACAAAGATCCCAGGCGAATGTTGGTCTTACAGTTTCTAATAGGCAAAGCATATTTTGTTATTTTTAACTTCAAACATGCGTCTGATTGTCTGATCCAGAAATGTGACCCTGCAATTATTTTTGTTGCCATGTGACGGATGAATCACCCATTCATAATATTTCTCGATATTCATCTGTAATGTTAATGCTCATTCATCAGCCACGAGGCCCCTCTAAATGCTATTACGGAGCTGAGCCGGCCAGATGCTCTCATCTCTTTATGGCCATGAGGCTCTCTGGAGCTGGAAGCTGCCTGTTTGGGGCGATTTTATTTAACCAGGATGTTGTATGAATGCCTTGGTAAGTCAAGGATCAAAGTTGAACTTTACCAGCATTAGGTTTCTCTGTTATTCTGAATAAAAATTTCTAACTGGACTTTTGCTATCACCGTTGAACAGTCTGTAGTGACGCTGGGTGGCTGAAGCAGTCAGGGCGCATGGTTTATGGAACACGCCAGGGATGTGGTTTGAAGGCTGTGAATATGCAGCAGTCCTCCTGGTCAACCCAAAGGCCATTCCACAAGGTTGCTCTCCATGTCACCACTGCTTGAACATCTAGACTTCCCATAATCATGGAGTGAATAATAAAACAAAAAGATGGACTAGATTGTCATTGTTGGTCAAAAAATCCAAAATGAGAAAAGCCATTCAGAGCTCGACTCAATGACACGTTATGGAAGCGACCGCCCATAAATCGGAGTGGCCCCCAATGAGACCCGGGAACGATGATGGGCTGGGCAAGGAGACAGAAAGCACGGAAGGGTTTGCTGCACTTGGGTTGGGGTTTCACACCCCACACCCCACTTCCTAGTAAGACTGCCTTTCCCCACTGGAAAAGTGGGGGGAAAATGCCACCCTCCTTAAGAGCCGTTGGTAGGATTAAACTCTTTGGTACCATGTTTGGTACCTTGTCATCGTTAGTGTACATTTTCTCTAAGACTGAGTCACCACCCTTCCAGGGGCTGGCCATGCTTACGGTTTCACACTCCACATCTGAGGCTGTGATCGCATGGCTATGACTAAGGCTGTTTACCAAAGAATCGCCCTCTGATTCTGGCTTTAAAATGCACCCATTCCTAGATGCAGTGCAGTGGTGCCCATCTGGGGGGTTTCATTCCCCAGGACACGTGGTGGTCGTGTCTGGAGACCTTTTGGTTGTCACACTTCAGAGTGGGGAGGGGGTGCTGCGGGCATTGCAGGATGCTGTGGGACATCCCACAGTGCCTGGACGGCAGCACCCCAAAGAGCCTTCCTGCTGACGTAGAATGTCCGCAGGTCCCGGGCGGAGAAACATGCTGCAGGCATTCCTTGTCCAGGGTTTCTTTTCCTTTTGTTCTTTCCCCTTGACATGGCTAAAATAAATAAATGGGTTATCCTCTACATTTATCAGTGTATAATCTCAAAAATTTTGAGACTACCAATCTCACAAACGGACCTGAGCCTCCAAAGTGCTTATTTCTGGAGTTTAAAAACATACTTTATTTATTTATTTTTGAGACAAGGTCTCTCTCTGTCACTCCAGAATGGAGTGCAGTGGCACAAGCTCAACTCACTGCAACCTCCACCTCCCAGGCTCAAGTGATGCTCCCACCTCGGCCTTCCAAGTGGCTGGGATTACAGTTGTGTGCCATCACACCTGGCTAATTTTTCATCTTGTTTTTGTTTGTTTGTTTGTTTTGTTTTGTTTCTTGGTAGAAATGGAGTTTCGTCATGTTTCCCAGGCTGGTCTTGAACTCCTGGGCTCAAGTATCTGTGCACTCAGCTTCCCAAAGTGCCAGGAATACAGGTGTGAACCATCATGCCTGGCCAAACACACTGATTTTAAACTCTGCAGAAGGGAAATCCATTCCCTTTAATTACTTTGTTGAGAAGCACAAATAAGAACTTTAGGGTTAGAACACTGTGTAGATTTACAGTGTAGAAATAAGTTTACAGTTATTTCAGATATTAATTTTATGACTATTGAAAATGGTTACCCATTCAAAGATTCCATAAAGGGGACCTCAAACAAAAAAACACATCTTTTTTGTTTGTTTACAAAAAAAAACCCAAAAAACAAAAATCCTCTAAGGAAACGCACGTGCTTTAGAGAAAGTCAAATAGAAACTCTCTGTATTAGTCCGTTTTCACGTTGCTGATAAAAACATACCCGAAACTGGGTAATTTACAAAAGAAAGAGGTTGAATTGGACTTCCAGTTCCCTGTGCCTATGGAAGCCTCACAATAATGGCAGAAGGCAGGGGAGAGCAAGTCACATCTTACGTAGATGGTGGCAGGCATTGAGAGGAGCTTGGGCAGGGAAACTTCCCCTTATAATACCATCAGATCTTATAAGACTTACTCGCTATTATGAGAGCAGCACAGGAAAGACCTGCCCCATGATTCAATTACCTCACACCAAGTCCCTCCCTCAACATGTGGGAATTTAGGATGAGGTTTGGGTGGGGACACAGCCAAACCATATCACTGTCACTTTTTCCCAGACATGTATTTAAAACATCTACAGCTTGTTTTCTTCACATTTTGGGTCACAGACACCCACTGTGTAAATAAGGGACTCGACCCAGCTGACCTCCAAGGCCCCTTCACACTGAGATCCTGAGATTACATAATACTTCAGTTTTCTAAAAATAGCCCTGTGGACTTGTATAGACATTGCCAGATTCACTGTATTCTTGATATCCCCCCAAAACAAAATGTTTTCTTCTGCTTGAGTGATTCTGTCTTTCCCCTTGATCTCTGCTAGACTCTGTGGTCTTTAATGTATCCCAGGAAACAGATGTTTTAATGCACTTTCATTTCATCTCTGATCAAATAAAAAATGACATGTATGGGAAAGCACATTTCCTGACTGGTTGACACCATTGCAGAATGACTTTTAGAATTTTATAGTTCCGTGATTTGAAATGTCAGACGTGTCAGCGGGACCAGTGTAAAGCCCTTGGAGTTATGTTTTGACGGTTACTCAAATATTCCAGTAAGCTGGATTAAACAACTTTCAGGAAGCCCGGTCTGAGCCTCTTGCCCAGGAGACATGTGGACGTCTTGCTGGGCGGTGTACCTGTTCTTGCACAGAGCATATCTAGAGAGCAGCTTGAGTGCCTCTTTGAATGCACCCTCACGTCTGAGATTCTTGTTCTTAAGCAGCACCATGGTCCTCAAGCCTCTGCGTGGGTGTGTGCTCTGCTCCTTCCTGGACGTCTGGAGCCTGGAGGCTCGATGCAGCAGTAAATGGAGCAGCATCAGGAGTGCAGGGATGTGGCTTTATTGACCAGTGTGACGTGTTTCGTGCTGAAATGTACAACGCAGCAAGCTTCAGCTGTATTTCATTCATATTTTCAGAGTAATTAATTGGCATCTTTAGCGTGCTACTGTTTTCTTTTAAAAAGGTGTGGTGGGTTTTTTGTCCTCTCATTTAAAAATATCGCAGAATGCTAATACTTCCTCACATTCACCTCTGATCAGTTCCCTTTTCTCACTATGGTTCCTTGTAAAGGAGGCTTAGGGTGTGTTCCCACAAGGGGAGGTGGCCAGGTGGCCACCGCTGGGCTCGGAGTCTGTCCCGAGCCCTCCCCCGCCTTGCAGCAGCCTGGCAGGAACTCGGCCTCCCATCTCTCCATCCACACCTCTCACCTTGTATGTGGATTTCTTCTGCACGAGGGTCAGCCTCTCCTGAGATTCATGCTATCATAAGAAGTGAGAACAACTTCTGCCCTTGGTGGGAGTCTCTGTTCCCTCTGCCCACTTCCCAGTGGGATAGACCCCAAGCTTCATCATGTGAACCAGGAACAGCCAAGTTCATACAGTGTAGACAAATGAACTTATCAGAGGGACTGAACGTTTCTGACAAACTGCTCCATGTGATGACCTGGCCTCAGCTTCTTTCTGATTGAAGAGGCCAGAAAGCCATATTATAGAACTGATTTACAGCCAGACACCTCTTAATATTTTGGTCTAAATCCACATGGTGTATTTCTATGCTTAGTACTTTAAGCTGCAGTCGGTGATACCATTTTGAATATATTTTTAGTGGAAGGTATTATTTATAGCAAGGATTGTATGGTTTTAAGGAGAAGCACGTGAGACAATTAAACGAACAAATAAAAATAGCTCAGGGTGGAGCTCTTTCTGTCGTGCGTGAAGGAAATATTTTAAATCACACAGAGAACATGATTAGCGGGAGAAAGGCTTGACTGCAGAGAAAGGTTTACTACTAACCCACACACGTAGCATTTCGGAAGGGCTGCTCTGGAAGAGCCAATGCTAGAAGCCCTCTGTGCAGATAAGGGAGGGTTAGGGTGCACTTTAAAATAATTAAACGCCATCTGTGTACACGGAGCCGGTGGCTGTGGCAGCCGCAGCAGAGACGCTAGAGCTTGAGCTCTGTTGTTTCAATTATCGAACTCTGCTTCCCACCAGCTTCAAAGGAGACAACGTCTTCCTTCATCCCAGACAGTCGTCTATTTGTGTCAATTCGTTCTATTTTAATCCAGGATGAAAACCCGACTGCTGGGGCCCCGTCTCGCCGGATCTTTACTGGCAAAAGTGAGCAGGAACGCTGTCTCCGTTCATGGAGAGTCCAGACAACACCTACCCCTTGCTCCTAAATAATTTGGGGAATTTAGAGCAAAGGAAGATTTTCTTGTATTTTCTGAATTATCCAGATAAGGGCCTCAACTGTCTTCCTTCCTGGCCACCGAGGCCTGGCCTTTCAATATTCAATACAGAACATACATGCCCGGGAGGAAACCACATCATTTTTGAAAACTTCAGAGTAAAAGTCGTACTCAGGATATTTTACTTGAAAATGTCTTATTTCTGTAAAGCTGGGAGGGGAAAGCCCATTTCATTAATGACAATATCTTTAAGGACTTATCTCTGTGATTTTCTTTCCTCCTCTTTAGCTCTGCAAGGACTTTTATGTGATGGGTCTTTTGGGTTCCTCCGGGTGGCAGCGCCCCCAGGTTCTGAACCCACACCCATGGCGTCCCCACATCACTGGGCATGTAACTGGGAGGGTGGTGAGAACGTGCCAATTTTTTCTCCATAGTTTTGAACCATTAGGCGTGAATCACACATCTGAAGGATTTGGGACATTCTGTTCTTTTAGAGCCGGTGTTGGGAGCAAAGGAGAGTGACGGGGGGTGGCGGGCTCTCTTCCAAAGTGTCACTGCCCCCGGGAGGGGTGTGGGCTGCAGGAATGGCCCATGCTCTTGGCCAATGTCATTCAACGCCATTTTTCTCCTTTGGAAAGTATTTTCTGCTGGTTTTAGGTACTCATAATTCCTCACAATATTGCTTAACTCCCTGGCTACCAGCTGCATGGGGAGAAATCCTTTACCTTTCAGGGATAATAGCTGACTGTGAATAAGGTTTCCTGCAGAAAGTATAATATTTTGAAATTATATTCTGAAGATAAATGTGATAAGATTGTTCCCCTCCATGGAATGTAGACAAGAGTGAATTTTGGAAGCATTAGAGGTGCTTGTATTTCAAGCCCTCGGAGCAGGTGATAAATAAGGCTGAATCAAGTATTGATATTGGGGCCTTGTCTGCACTGACTGGTGTTTAGTAACAAACTTAAGTATTTTAAAAAACTTTGTTACTTATGCAAGTAGGCAGGGAATGGTGACACTGAAGAGAAAAACAACGGATACAGTTTCCCCAGTTCCTTCATATGAAGCTGAAAAGAGAGCGGTCCTCTTTCCTCCTCATGCTGGGAAAGATGACGCCAACCTTGACGCCAGTTTGCTGAGCTGGAGAAGGGGATAATTGTGAAGACTGATGATGCTTTGGGGCAGGGCTGAGTGGGTGGGCCAGCATCAGGAGATGGACAGAGGCACAGGGAGGAAGGGAGGGGGCTCAGGCTTCAAGGGCAGTCCTGCCTCCTTAGACAGCAGCCCCTTCCCTCTCCCCAACCTGCTCTGCACTCTGTGCGCCTCTCCAAGGTGAAATCCTCACCTTCAAGGCGAAGCAACTGAGGGACGAGAGATGCTCAGCTGGGTTACGATGAAGCGTCCTCTGCTTTGACACCACAGCACCCATTTATTCACCAGCGTGCTTATTTTTCCCTTGTGGGTATTGCGTTAGTGTTCTAGGGCTGTCTCAACAAGTGCCACGAACTCAGCGGCTCAAAGGAACAGAAGTTCATTCTCTGACAGTTCCTCAGGCTGACTCCAGGCTTGGCAGGACCGTGCTCCCTGAGGCTGTGGGAAGAGTCCTTCCTGGCCTCTTCCAGCTCCCACTGGAGCCAGCGTGGAGCTCTTGGACTTGCTGGAGCATCACTCTAGTCTCTGCCTCTGTTGTCTTATGAGGTATGAGCAAGATTCCCACAGACACAACTCTGGAGGCCGTAATCCTAAAGGTTGAAATCCCTAAAGTATAAATCCCTAACCTCTCAAATCCCAAAAGCTATGATCACAGGATATCGCATCGTGTTAGGCAGGCCGTAAGCCTGGCCTCTAAAAGTGAATTCCAAGGTGTTAACAATAATAATTGTTTTCCCTGTTTTGCCCAGTGCGTTTAGCAGAAAACCCAGGTGAGTGGATTGCCTTGTGATACAGGAACAATGAAAAAGTTAGCTTAACAATGCATCGTTTCCTGCTTCGGCATTTCTTCCAGTCGATGATATTCCAGGAGCTTTTAGTGAATTAAAGCCACATTGGCCTGAGGAAGCCAGTGAAACTCCTGACTGGTTTGAATATTTGTGCACAGCAGGACAAGAAGACACTTCAGTAATGGTGCTGCTGTTTGATAACCAGGATTGTTCCCACCAAATTTGTCTGTAAATGAAAGCATGCAAAATGGATGTCTGCATGCCCCAAACAACATAGGAGCACACACAGGAGATGGGAAAATTTAATAGGGAATGCTCTCGTTGGTATTTATTGATCAAATCATAGAAGAATTTCAAAAACAGCAGCACCATGCAGAAAATAAATATGATGCAGAAAAGACGTTTAGTAAAATTTAACATTTCTTCATGTAAAAAACGCTCAACCAACTAGTCACTGAATGAACATACTTCAAAATAATAAGAGCCACCTATGACAATCCAATAGCCAACCTGATGCTCAAAGCATTCCCCTTAAACACCAGAACAGGGCAACAATGCTCTCTCTCACCACCCCTATTCAACATAGTACTGGAAGTCCTGGCCAGAGCAATCAGGCAAGAGAAACAAATAAAAGGCACCCAAATAGGAAGGGAGGAAGTCAAATTATCTCTTTTTGCAGGCAATATGGTTCTATACTTAGAAAGTCCTATAGTCTCTGCCCAAAAGCTCCTTAATCTGATAAACAACTCCAGCAAATTTTCAGGATACAAAGACCAATGTACTATACACCAACAACATCTAAGCTGAGAGTCAAATCAAGAACTCAACTCCACTCACAATAGCCACAAAAAGAATAAAATACACAGGGGTACAGCTAACCAGGGAAGTGAAAGATCTCTACAATAAGAATTACAAAATGCTGCTCAGATAAATCAGAGACAACACAAACAAATGGAAAAACATCCCATAATCATGGATAGAAAGAATCAATATTGTGAAAATGGCCACATTGCCCAGAGCAATTTACAGATTCAGTGGTACTCCTATCAGACTACCAATGACATTTTTCACAGAATTAGAAAAAAAACTGCTTTAAAATTCAGATGGAACCAAAAAAGAGCCTGAATAGCTAAGGCAATCCTAAGCAAAGAGAATCAAGCTGGAGACATCACTCTACCTGACTTCAAACTATACGACAAGGCTACAGTAATCAAAACAGCATAATACTGGTACAAAAACAGACACATAGACTAATGAAACAGAATAGAGAGCCCAGAAACAATGCTGCACACTCACAGTCATCTGATCTTCAACAAAGTCAACAAAAACAAGCAATGGTGAAAGGACTCCATATTAAATAAATGGTGCTGGGATAACTGGCTAGCCATGTGCAGAAGAGTGAAGCTGGACCCCTTCCTTACACCTTATGTAAAAATCAAGTTGAGTTGAATTAAAACCTTAAATATAAAACATAAAACTACAGAAAGCATAGAAGATAACCTAGGCAATACCATTCACAACATAGGAACTGGCCAAGATTTCATGACAAAGACATCAAAAGCAATTGCAACAAAAACAAAACTTGACAAATGGGACTTAAACTAAAGAGCTTCTGCACAGCAAAAGAAACTACCAACAGAGTAAACAGACAGCCCACAGAATGGGAGAAATATTTATCAACTACGAATCCGACAAAGGTCTGATACACGGAATCTGCGAGGAATAAATTTGTAAGCAAAAAGTAAACAACTCCATTAAAAAGTGGGGAAAGGAAATGAACAGACACTTTTCAAATAAAATACTGTGTCCCAACAAGAATATGAAAGAAATGTTCAGCATTACTGATCATTGGATAAATGCAAACCAAAACCACAAGGAGATGGTATCTCACACCAGTCAGAATGGCTACTATTTGAAAGTAAAACAAATAACAGATGCTGGAGAGGTTGCAGAATGAAGAGATGTTTATTCACTGCTGATGGGAATGTAAATCCTTCAGCCACTGTGGAAATCGGCTTGGTGATTTCTCAAGGAACTAAAAGCAGAATTAGCATTCAACCCAGCAATCTCATTATTGGGCATCTACACAAGGAACATACAACATTTTACCATAAAGACACATGCACATATATGTTTATCAAAGCAGGATTTACAATAGCAAAGACATGGAATCAACTTAGATGCCCATCAGTGGTGAACTGGATGAAGAAAACGTGGGAGATCTATGAGGTGGAATACTATGCATCCATAAAATAAAAAGATAATATTCTTTGCAGCAACATGGATGCAGCTGGAGGCCATTAGCCTAAGCAGATTAACACAGCATCAGAAAACCAACACGGCATGTTCTGTCTTATAAGTGGAAACTAAACATTGAATACATATGGACACAAAGAAGGGAACAACAGACACTGAGGCCTACTTGAGGGTGGAGAGAGGGAGGAGGGTGAGGATCACAAAAGTATCTTTCAAATACTATACCTGTTACCTGAGTGATGCAATAATTGTACATCAAACCCCCACGAAGCACAATTTACCTATATAACAAACCTGCACATGGACGCTGAAGCTTAAATAAATGTTAAACAAGCAATTGGAGGCTGTTTTCTGTAGATGCAGCAATATCGGAGGAGGGTTGCGAACCGAAGTTTGATTGCTGACAGCACTCTCTGCTGCTGAGGAAATGAGTTCTTCCCTGGGGGACTGGGATGTGCTTCCTGTGTACACCACAGGCATGGACAGCATCACACGAATAGTCACTCCCTTCCACCAAGCGGGGAAATGAGAGGCAAATATTGGCCACTGTGGTCTGAAATGCAGCTGAATGCAAGTTGAAATCCAGTTCTCTAATCCAAGCAGGGGTTTCCTGATGAAGGCCTAGATCTAGTCCCTGGGTGTGCTCCTCCAGCCCCTGTTTTCTGCTGCTCTACAGAAAGTCCACCCTGGGGACTTTGACCTCTACCCCTTGACATGCCTTCTTTTCCCATAAGAAATCATCCTTGTTTGCTGATCAGTAGCTTCTTCTGTCTGCAGGAATTTGGTCATCAAGAGCTTCCTTTCATTTCAAAAAAAGTCTCTCCTTTTTTTGTGTGCAAAGTAGTGGTGTTTTCACAAGCACAACTCCCTTAGAACTTTGTGGGGTTCCTTTGACTCCAGTGAGTGTTTTTCCATGCCCTAAAAGCCACACTTTTTGAGAAGATTTCTGTCTCCTTTGTGTTTCATGTGAGACTGCTATGGGTCAACGCCTTTACAATTATTAGATTCTTAAAAGTCCCAATTGTCTAGCTGTGAAGGTTTACCTAGAACTTCCTTAAATATTTCACATGCTTGATACCCACATTCTTGATTTGATTTTGGCCTCAGACTTCAACTCACTTTGATAATTTTTTGCCATTTTACTTTCAAATCTGGGAAACTCTGGGCTTTGTGTTTTATCCAATTCTGCCTTAAAACTAAGCATTTCCTTCTTAAGTTTACCTCTCCCTTCTTATCCCTTATCCTTCACAGCCAGGAGAAATCCATTGGAACTTTCAATTTTCTTTCTGGATATATCCATGAGAGCCCATGAGTTCATTAAGTACATCTAACACAATGTTCTACATTACTGCAAGTGATGGTTTTGCCAGGGAGCTGACTACAAAACCGACTACATAACACAGTTAGCCTCTTCTCCAGTCTCCAGCAGCTTCACCAAGCCCAAAGCTAATGCTTTGGTTTTCGTTATGCAGTGCCCACTTTTAGATATCCATTTCTAGGTACTGATTAGGCTTTATTTCATAGCAAATCACCTCAATATTTAATGGTTTAAATTAATTTGTGTCTCACAATTTGGTGGGTTGGTTGGGCCATTGTGCTGGTCTGTCCTGGAGGCTGTAAAAGAAAAATTTTGCACCAGCATTTATTAAAAATATCGAGACATATTTTGATTTAGACTACCACAGTAGGGGAAAGGCACTCCAGTGTAAACTAAGTTCAGTTCCTCCGAAACAAAAGGTGGGGGTCTGTTTAAATGGTGAGGCATGCTAACGGAAAATTACCGAGGACATTGGGGAAAAATTGGTCAATGTGATTAGGCCATCTGTGTTTGGTCATAGATACATTCAAGTTAAACTCTGTATGGTCTGAATGTATATCCCAAAGTTCATGTGCTGAAAACTTAATCCCAGTGCAACAGTGTTGAGAGGTGGGACCTTTACGAGCTAATCAGGTCATGAGGGCTCTGCCCTTGTGAATGGATTCATGCCACTATCTGGGGAGTGGGTAGTGGGCTAGATCATGGGTGTGGGTTCCTAATAGAAGGATGAGTTCTGCCATCTTCCCCTCTCTTACACACCCTCTCTACGTATGACGTCCTCTACCATATCATACAATGCAAGAAGGCCCCCCAGACCTTGATCTTGAACTTCCCAGCCTCCAGAAGCATGAGTCAAATAAGCTTCTGTTGTTTATAAAGTACTCAATCTGTGGTATTCTGTGATAGCAGCACAAAACAGATTAAGATAGGCCTCTGCCCTCCCAGGGAGACTGGGAGGCAGGAGCCCTATCTTTTTTTGATGATTACATTTCAAAGAGAGGGCCCCAAGTCCTTGAGAAAGATGTTCCTGGGTTGTAAAAGCTACCTCTCAAAAGGACAGAAAAAATATTTACAATTGTAAGTTTTCTACAGTAAATGCTTTAAGAAAAGGGAGGTCAGGGGCCTACAATCAGCCTCTGGTTGGAACAAACAGTACATTCTTTTGGCAGCACTGAGCCTTGTCAGGCAGGACTTAAAGGGGCCAGGGTCATCCTCCTAGGAATGTGGACTTGAGCTGTTAGAAACTGCACTAATGTTTGTTCAAGTCTCTTCATGAGTGTGTGCTGGAGGGACAATATTGACAGGTCAAGGTTGAGGCTAGATGAAGAGAATCCTTAGAGGAGCCCGACTAACACTTGGTCAAGGAGAGTCTTTGTCAAGCTACACATGTGGTCCCAGTCGTGTTCCAATTTGAGGAGGGCTGTGGGATCTTGGAGAGCCTTACCCCTGTCTCTAAAGCTGGTGGTGGCTGTCAGCTGCTGCACTGACCCCGATTGGGGCCCCTCACATGGTGGCAGGAGGGTTCCAGGAGAGTGCACAGGAGGAGCTGCAAACTTCTTTGGCCTGGACCCTAGAACCCATGCAATGTCCTTCAGGAACAAAAGCAAGACTAGCCAAGGCTCAAGCAGGGGGGAAACAGTCTCTACCTCTGATGGGCGAGCTGCTAACTACTGTGAGTATGTGTTTCCTCACTTACCACAGTGAGCACATACAGACCTAAGACCCCCATTGGCATGTCTCTCAGGATATTTAAAAATATGTATATTATCATAGTTTCTCCAGTCATATGTGCATATCAGATGATTCTCAATTCTATCTTCCGCCTTCAAAAGGCAATTAGTTTTACTACCAGTAAAATAACAAACATAAGAGGAACTGTGACAAGAATTACAGCCATATGCATGGTGACAAACCTCTGTCATCATCTCAGGATGTTTCCATGTGATTCAAATACATCCTTTCATGTGGTGCCCTCAAATCATCCTAAAACAGCTTCCTGTGAAGCTCAGATTCGAGCATCTAGAGGCTGGGGAAGTTCTCAAGGCCTCACAACTGGGCAATAATGGCACCAGAGCCCTGATCCTTGGGTGCATGGCCTTGGCACCAACACTTTGTCATCAGGCACCATGATCAGGAACCACATACATGTTAGGGGATCCAGAGTCCTGAGGGAGAAGAAATATTTGTTGTAAGTGTTGAGGAAGACTGTGGGGTGCTGTCTCCATCCAGTACCTCGGTCATTCTTGACCACCCCTGCCAGATGGCGCCCCAGATCCCCACGGAACAGGAGCGGTCTGCAGCCACCTCTTTTTCAGAACCATCTATTTATGGAGATGTTCATCCTTGTTTTGAATCAGAATCTGTCTCTTCATAACTTCCACCTGTGCCTCGAAATACTTCCCCCTGAGGCTCGCAGCACAAGTCAAGTGTCCTTTCTTTCATGACAGTTGAGTATATGAGGCAGCTTTCATCGCTGCCCCAAGTGCATCATCTGCCTCGGGCTAAATATCCCCACTGACATGGTGCATGGTGTTTTTATTATCCTGGTCTCTCTCCTCTGGAAGAGTTTCAATTGTTGTCTGCTCTGTACAAATAACACTTTTGATATAGTTCACAATGTTGGTTTTTTTTCCCCTAGCCTGGGGGTTTTATTTTTATTTATTTATTTATTTACTTTAGGTTCTGGGGTACATGTGCAGATCATGCAAGATTATTGCGTAGGTACATACATGGCAAGTTGTGTTTTTTAAAAAAGATCTTTGGGTGCTCAACATGACGTATGCCCTGTCCTGCTCTCTGCTGCCCAAGTCCACTCACACCAAGCAGATGGCCTCTGCTGTTCCCTAGATCTCTTTCCAGGTGGGTATTTATGCGTAAGCAAGAAAAATAAATGTTTTCTTCCACTCTGCAATGGCTAATTTTATGTGTCAACTTGTCTATGCCTCATTACCCAGCTATCTGTTTAAACGTCAGTCTGGATGTTGCTGGAAAGGTACTTAATAGATAAGATTAACATTGAAATCAGTTGGCTTTGAGGAAAGCAGATGACCCTCTGTAAGGCAGGTGGACTTCATCCATCTTCATTCATTAAGGATCTGAAGAGCAAAGGCTCAGGTTCCCCAAGGAAGAAGAAATTCCAGATGGCATTTTGGACTTCTGGGCTTGAACTTAACTCTTCCTTCGGTCTTTAACCTGAGGGTTTACCCTGCAAACTTTTAACTTTGCGTCTCCACAGTCTCATGAACATCCCACAGTCACAAGAGCCAGTTCCTTAAAATACATGTCTCTCTGTGTATATGCATGTATGAATGTGTATATATATTCATTCTGTATATACACACATATATGTGTGTGTATATATGTATTCTGTTCTGTTCTATATATAGGAAAAAGCCCTCTGCTTTTTTTTTCATTTAACATTATATTTGAGGGATTATTCTGTATTAGAATATAACGAATTTTCTATTTTGGCTTTGTAGTGAATGCTGTATGAATATTCATGATATATTTAATGAGACTTTAAAATATTCTAGATTTTTCTAATTATTTGCTCTTATTGAAAAATGGCACACTAAATGATTTTATTTAGTTTGGACTGTGTCAGTTCATTTGCAGGATAAAGCCCTACAGTACTAGAGAGGATATGCTTTAAAAAAAATAATTTCAACTTGATGTCCGTGTGTATTTGGTGTTTAACTCCCACTTATAAGTGAGAACATGTAGTCTTTGGTTTTCTGTTCCTGTGTTAATTTGCTTAGGAGGATGGCCTCCAGCTGCATCCATGTTGCCGCAAGGAAGATGATCTCTTCACTTTTTATGGCTGCATAGTATTCCAGGGTGTATATCTGCCACAGTTTCTGAATCATATCCACGATTGACAAGCACCTAGCTTGATTCCATGTCTTCACTATCATGGGTAGTGCTACAATAAACATACAAATGAATATGTCTCTTTAGTAGAACAATTGATTTCTTTTGGATATATGGCCAGGAATGGGCTTGCTGGGCCAAATGGTAGCTCTGTTCTAAGTTCTTTGAGGGATTTCAAAACTGCTTTTTTAAAATTTGATAGATATTGGCATGCTGTCTGAGAGCTGTCCTCCTTCACATGCCACCTGTGGTGGAAGAGGGCAGTGGTTTCTCTCAGCACAACGTGACATCAAAGTTGTACGCCTTTGCTAATCTAACAGGTTTGTATTAGTCAGGGTTCTCTAGAGGGACAGAACTAATATATTATATATATATATATATATATTAGAGGGACAGAACTAATAGGAGATATATATATATATATATAGAGAGAGAGAGAGAGGGAGATAAGAGATATATCTCCTTACACACACACTTTCTCTCTCTCTCTCTCTATATATATATGTACGCATATATCTCCTATTAGTTCTGTCCCTCTAGAGAACCTTTATAACTATAAAGTGGAGCGTATTAAGTGTTAACTTATATGATCACATGTTCCCTCAACAGGTTGTCTGCAAGCATGAGGAGAAAGGAGAGCCAGTCCAAGTCCCAGAACTGAAGCACTTGGAATTTGATGTTCCAGGGCAAGAAGCCTCCAGCATGAGAGAAAGATGTAGGCTAGGAGGCTAGGCTATTCTCGCCTTTTCACGTTTTTCTGCCTGTGTTATATTCTCTGGATGCTGATTAGATGGTGCCCACCATATTAAGGGTGGGTCTGCCTTCCCCAGCCCCCTGACTCAAATGTTAATCTCCTTTGGCAACACCCTCACAGACACACCCAAGACCAATACTTCATATCCTTCAATCCAATCAAGTTGACACTCAGTATTAACCATCACAAGGTCCAAAAATATGGATTCTTAATATAATATTAATTTGCATTTTTTAAATTCATGGAGTTGAGTGTATTTTGATAGATTTAAGAGCAATCATTCTTTTCTGCAAATCCCTTGTTCGTATCTTTTTCCCATTTCTCTATTGTGTTCTTCCTCTTTCTCCTCATTGATCTGGGGTGCTTCTCGTATATTTATGAAATTAGCCCTTTGTGATACAAATGGCAAATATTTATTTCAAAAGTGTCATATGTGCTTATATTGCTTATGCAGCTGTATAGAGTGTATGTGATTTTCCATATGTACATTTTTACATTTGTGATTAGCTCAATTAATCTATTGTTTCATCAATGTTTGTGTCTTAGATAGACATTTCCTTTTGAAGTTTATAGGAAAAAAATCCTTCCATTGCTTCATTTTAGTGATTTCATGGTTTTTATTGTACTTATAATCTGTTTCAATTTGGAATTCACCTTGGTTTGTAATGTGAGTTTAGACTTTAGCTACTTTGGGCCTGATGGCTTATGCCTATAATTTCAGATACTCAGGAGGCAGGAGAATTACTTGAGCCCAAGAGTTCAAGACCAGCCTGGGCAATGTAGTGAGATTCTATCTCATACAGTATAGCTAGACATGGTCATGATTCTTACTCTTCAGAGTGTCCATGAACATTCATGTTTATTATTATTAAATATGAAATTAAGAACTGCATAGTCTATTTCAAATATTGATATTGGGTATTGTATTGATATTCTCTTAAGGGTTTAATTAATTTAGAAATAATTAGCACATTTCTGGTATTGAGTTTCTACAAGGTAAACCTTTGCATCTGTTCATTGTCTGTTTGTGTAATTCAGATCTGCTTAAAACATTTTCTGATATAGATTGTTCACATTCTTAGGTATTATCTTTTCTTTATTGCTCTTTTAAATGAGGTCTTTTTTTCGATTACAGCCCATGATGTTTCTTAACATGTGGTCCAACACAATTATTTATTTTGACAGCTATGAATATAGCATTGGATTATTGGAGATTCAATAAAATTGAATCAATTTTCCTTATTTGATCTTAGAACTTTTGTTAATTCAAATATTTCCTGTCTCTTTCTCTTTTTTCCAATGCCTTCCTCTCTCCCTCCCTCCCTCCCTTCCTCTCTCTCTCTCTTTTTCTTTCTTTCCTTCTTTCTCGTTCTTTCTTTATTTCCTTCCTTCCTTCCTTCCTTCCTTCCTTCCTTCCTTCCTTCCTTCCTTCCTTCCTTCCTTCCCTCCTCTCTCTCTCTCTTTCTTTCTTTCTACAATACAAATTTATTTCTCACAATTTTCAAGTCTGCAAAGTCCCAGATCAAGACATGGGCAGATTCAGGATCTTATGAGGGCCCCTTCCTGGTTCACAGATTGCTTCTAACTGTTTTCTAACATGGGAAGGGACCAGGGAGCTCTTTGGGATCTCTCTCTCTTTTTTTTCTTAAATTGTACTTTAGGTACTGAGATACCTGTGCAGAACATACAGGTTTGTTACATGGGTATACATGTGCCATTCTTAACCTTGAACTTACTGTATGATTTTTATATTTATCTTATTAAAATTTTATCTTATATTTCATCAAGAACGTTAGCATTTCTGGATTATTGACTCAGAATATTGGCTTCTCCTTCCAAAACTATCTAAAATTTCCATTAGCCACATATGTCACCATCAAAGACACAAAAATGTAACACATCCTTGCCAACCACGACAGTGCTTGTGACGAAGTCTTATGCCACTCCACTGGACACCTCCCTCCAGGGCTCCAGCTGTTGTCTGTCATACATCCGCCCACACTTCCACCTACCTACCATGGTCAGAATGTTGATGTCTCCCCAAAATTCATATGAACTGAATCCCCAATATGATAGTGTTAATAGGTGGAGTCTTTATGAGATGATTAGGTTACGAAGGTGGGCCCCTCACGTATGGGATTCGTGACCCAAGGGAGTTTGTTTGCCCCTTTTACCCTGTGAGATGTAGATAGAAGGCACCATCAGAGAGCAAGCTCTCACCAGACATGGAACATGCTGGGGCCTTGATGTTGATTTTTATGCACTCAAAAGCCACAGTCCTAGTACTTTAACGTCAATGCTGCCAAATAACTGGATTATAGAACTAAGTCTTTTAAAATATCGGTCTGAGTGATATCTGAAATTGTCCTTACAAAAGACTTTGTAGCTTGAGACTGAATATCCATGTAATCAAACTGAAGCTTCCCTTCATATCTTCCACAGGGACTCATATCTAGCTTTCCATTTTACACTCCAGTTTGTTGAAATAACTGGAAGAAAGACCTGTGATTTTAAAAAATGCTTGAATTATGGATTGAAATATGCCTACGCATTTCAGCATTTTCTGTACTGGCTTAGTAACATGCCTCAAAGCCAGCAGCTACTGGCTTGGGCAATGTTTTGTCATTGTTCTCTGTATTTGATCTGTCCAGAAGAAGGCGTATGTTAGACAATGATGCCCACTTCTCTGAACAGTGGGATGAGAGCTGTCATCGGCTAGGCTCCCCCAGGCCAGGATGTCGTAGCTGGGCTCACTCTCCTCTCCTGCGTTCAGCAGTATTACCTGCCTCACATGTCCTGCAGCAGAGGCTTCCTGGTTCCCGACACCTACTATCCCAGGACTGCACACAACACAAAGGCCCATCGTCCTGGACTACAAGTTGCAGAACCCACCTTTTCTTTGTGAAAACTGGAACGATATTTATTCAAATCCAGTCTTCTTGGTATCTCTCTTTTCTTCTAAGCTATCTCAAAGCTTGTCTTAGGGTTTCCATGATTCAGTGTGTTCTGAGACACTGCTGAATCCTACTGACAGCCCCAGTCCTTCTTCTGGCCAGCAAACGTCTCCTTCAGCCCATTTCTGAGGCTCGGACTTCATCCTCCTTTCACTTCTGATCTGAGGAATAATCTTCTTGACAGACGGAAGGAAGGAAATAAGGGGTTTACCATTACCTGGGGTCAATGAGCCCATCCCTACAAATTTCTCATCTTGCTAAAAGCCTAAGTCAGGGGTCCTTTGTGCATGGATCTACTTTTCTGAGGCTCTTCATGTAGGTCTGCCCCTGTACATTAAAGCCTCTGGGTTATTTTCTCCTCATCCCCAGTCTACTGGTTACAAAGCCCCCTATGCACTTGATTAAAATACATTTTCACCCAAACTTTGAAGCTGCTGATCTATTCCTCATTGTTGAACTGGTTAGCCTAATTAGACTTATTTCATGCAAAGATATTTTTTACATCATTTCTTTTTAAAATAAATGTGTTAACATGCAAATATATAACGGACCTCTCAATTTTGAATTCTAATTATAAGAAAGATGACAGACAAATAGAAAGACAGACAGGCCATCAGAAGACAGAAAACAGGGGCTCATCACTTGGATGAAATAAGGGCCTTATTCCTTTAACAACTCTTACATGATGCTATGGTCTGAAGGTTAATGTCACTCCAGAATTCCTATGTTGAATACTAACCCCCAAGGTGATGGTGTGAGGAAGCAGAGTGTTTTAGGGTGTGGTTAGGTCATGAGGGTGGAGCCCCCATGAGTGGGATTAGCACCTGTATTAGTCCATTCTCATGCTGCTAATAAAGACATACCCAAGACTGGGTAATTTATAAAGGAAAGAGGTTTAATTAACTCACAATTCCACATGGCTGGGGAGGCCTCACAGTCATGGTAGAAGGCAAAGGAGGAGCTAGGAGCAAAGTCAAAGTCACATCTAACATGGCGGCAGGCAAGAGAGCTTGTGCAGGGGAACTCCCATTTATAAAACCATCAGATCTCATGAGGCTTATTCACTATCACAAGAACAGCACAGGAAAGACCTGCCCCCATGATTCAATTACCTCCCACTGGGTCTATCCCTTGACATGTAGGAACTATGGGGGCTACAGTTCAAGGTGAGATTTGGGTGGAGACATGTCCAAATAATATCAGTACCCTTATAAAAGAGGCCCAACGGGGGACATTCTCCCCTTCCACCATGTGAGGATGCAGCAGAGGCTGCCATTTTATGAACCAGGAAGTGGGGCTCTCACCAGACCCCAAAGCTTCCAGCTCTTTAATCTTGGACTTTCCTGCCTCAGAATTATGAGAAAGACATTTCTGTTGCTTATAAACCGCCCCGTCTGGGGTGTCTTGTGAGAACAGCCTAAGTGAACTCAGACTCAAGAGCTCAGCTTGGTTGTCTTTCAAGGTACTCTATTTCAGGAGGGGAGGGGTTCTTTCTCAGACGGTCTCTGGTCGGAGAGCCCTGGAGGTTTTTATTCTTTACTTATTTTATTAACTTTTATTTCAGTCTACTTTTGTCATGAGGGTTTGTTTTACAGATTATTTCATCACCCAGGTATTAAGCCTAGTGCCCATTATTTATCTTTTCTGATCCTCTCCCTTCTCCCACTCTGCACCTTCCAATAGGCCTCAGTGTGTGTTGTTCCTGTGCGTGTCCATGTGTTCTCATGATTTATCTCCCACTTATAAGTGAGAACATGTGGTATTTGTTTTCTCTTACTACATTAGTTTGCTAAAGATAATGGCCTCCAGCTCCATCCACGTTCCTGCAAGAGACATTATCTCATCCTTTTTTATGGCTGCATAGTATTCCATGATGTATATGTATCACATTTTCTTTATTCAGTCTACCATGGATGGGCATTTAGGTTGATTCCATGTCTTTACTATTGTGAATAGTGCTGTAATAAACATACACATGCGTATGTCTTTATAACGGAATGATCTATATTCCTGTGATTACATACTCAGTTATGGGATTGCTGGGTCAAATGGTATTTCTCTTTTTAGGTCTTTGAGGAATCGCTGCACTATCTTCCACAGTGGTTGACCTATTTACACTGCCAGCAACAGTGAGTGTATAAGCATTCCTCCTGGAGGTTTTTGTAGCTCATGAAAATCTGTAGTAATACTTGGGATGATCTCAATCATCACAAATGATGGTGAACATATGTTTCTTTGGCAGATGAGATTTTGGAAAGAGCATACATGGAGGTCGAGGACCTGAATGTTTATTCCCTTAAAGCTGTTTGTATCAACTGCCACGTCCATGGGAAATCTTCATGGAGCCACTGGACTGCTGAGTCAAGGGACGAGATGTTAGGCTCCCCTCCCTGAAGCCCTCCCAGACTCTCCCAGTGAGTCTTTGGGGGATGCTCTCAGAAGCCTCTTTATTTCAGCTGTTGTTGGAGGAGAGGAAACACCACCGCACCCCAACTAGGTTTGTGTCTTGACTGCACCCTATCACCCCGTTGTTCTTTCTTGCACATCCAAGTCTCTGTGGCCCTCTCGTTCCTGCCTCTAATCTTTCTGTGTGGTGAGGAGTTAGTGTGGCCCTGGGAGCACCTGCACTGGCAGATCTCACCTTTTTATAAGCCAAAAAGGGAGAGTTTCTCATGCCAGTTGCATGCCTTTTCAGTTTTAGTATTCTTAACTTCTTTTTCTTTAAAATGGGATCCCGGTCAGCAATTCCAGAGAGAGGGAAAGGCCAGTCAGTAATTTTTATATTGTTTCTATGGCATTCTTTATATCAAGTTCCACACAAGAGACATCTCCTTGTTTTTCGAACCAGGAATATTGTGTTTCTCCAAAGGAATTATGTTTTTATATATTTTAAAATCTGATGGACATTGCACTGATGTCAGTTCTCTTTCCTTGCATTGTACAGAGTGTACAACCAGTGCCTAATGTCTGCAGCAAAAACGCGGGTCCTCACTCCAGGCTCACAGCAAAGACCCACATCCTCCAGGCTCACCAAGCTTCCATGCTTTTGTCTTTTCCTCTACTTCATTTTCTCCACTGGCATTTAAATTATATATTAATTTTGCACTGCATGCATTTTTATAGCAGCCTTAAATCTGTAGTGAAAAAGGAGGGCCACTTTTGGGTCTCCAAATTCCTTTGCATTGCTTCTCTCCTAATATAAAATCTTAGAATAATAATTGTCATATAATTAGCAACAGTTTTGGAATTTTTTGTTGAACTGAAGAGTTAACTATTTTTAACTTCTCATGATATCTGAATCTTCAAGCTTGATGGTCTGTGTTAGTTAGCTACTGCTGTGTAACAAATTTCCACAGGTTTAGTGGCTTAAAACAACACCTATTTATTATCTAATGGTTTCTGTAGTTTAAGAGTCTGGCCACAGCTCAAGTGAGTTCTCGGCTCAGTCTCATGAGGCTGAAATTATGATGTCAGCTGGGGTGGCAGCCTTGTCTGAGATTCCAGGCCTTTTCCAAGCTCCCTGGCTATTGGCAGAATTGTGTTTCTTCTAGCTATAGACCCTCACTCCAAGAGGTCATCCATGGTTTCCTGCCAGGTGGGCCTATTCCAATGCAGCCACCTACTTCAGCAGCAGGTAAAGGAATCCAGTCCCTAGCCCCTGAGTGCTGGCCAGCTGTGGCCTAATGTAGCACAGCTTAATCACAACAGTGACTTCCAATTGTCCCTGCCATGTTCTGTGGGTTAGGGTTGCATCACAGCCATGGTCCACACTCAGGGGAGTCAGGAGAGGGGATCACCCAGGTGTATGAGCACCAGAAGGTGTGGTGACTGAGCATCCCCCGGGGACCTCTGTGTCTACATCATAAACTTTCACCTGTACTTTTTTTTTTTTTTTTTTTTAAGACAGAGTCTTGTTCTGCTGCTCAGGCTGGAGGGCAGTGGCACAGCCTCAGCTCACTGCAAACTCGGCCTCCCAGGTTCAAGTGATTCTCCTGCCTCAGTCTCTCAAGTAGCTGGGATTATGAGTATGTTCCACCATGCCTGGCTAATTATTTTGCCTTTTTAGTAGAGGTGGGTTTTTGCCATGTTGGCCAAGCTGGTCTCCAAGTTTTAACCACAGCTTATCTGCCTGCCTTAGTGTCCCAAAATGTTAGATTATAGGTGTGAACCACCTCATCTCATCTAGTTTCACCTGTGCGTTTGACCACATAGGAAGCAATAATGCAAAAATGATTTTACAATTCAGTTTCTTCACTTCCATCTGGTGTTGACAGTATAGTCATTTAAATGCTATGCATAGTTTTATCAACTTTATCTCCCTTTAACTGTAATCTTATGGTGAACAGGAAGTAGCTGTAGCATGACTGGTTCTCATGCAATAATGACACAGCATATGTGGATGGTTAATCATCCTGGATAACACCGATGAGAACTTTCTGCTTTAGAGAGATGCTCAAAAAGTTGCAGTGACAGAGGATTAACTTTTGAAATCATTAAAATTTCTTCTCCATTCAAAACATGTTAGTGTAGGGTTAAATGATATGGCCGAAAGAGGAAAATGAGATTTGCATTTTAGTTGCAACTGCAGAAAAAGGAGAAGGAGGAAGACCAAGGGCAGATGGAGGAAGATGAGAAGTAGAATGAGGAAGAAGAGAAAGAGAAAAAGGATGAAGAGCAGGGAGAAGGAAAAAGAGAAGGAGGAGCAGGAGGTGAACTGAGAGGAAGAGATCGGTTGTGGATGTGTAGACGGCAAGAGTCTTGTGGGCTTCTCTGCCATGTAGGAAGCCAACAGTTGAACAGACAGGGTTATAGATATTGGAAAAGTCTAAACTAGAAATAGAAACATGAATGTCATCTACATATAAATGTCAGGAAACTGCAAGTAGTTTTGTTCGTAAGCAACGAATGATTGCCTGCGAAACATGTAAACAATATTTGTCTACTAAGGACAGTCTGTCATGGTGAGCTCTCTCTAGAAAACCCCAAAGGTCAATGGACCAGCAGAGACAGATCCTGAAAGCAATCAGAGAGGAAGAGAAAAAGAAGGGACTAGCCTTAAGGAGATGAAATGAAATTCATTTCTCAAGTAGAAGGGAAATTCCAAGTACCCAGGATTGAAGGAGCAGATATGACCAGGCAGATAAGAACTGAAAACCATCCCTTGGATTTGAAAATAATGAGATCATTGGCAACTTTTGCAGCAGGAGCTCCAAGGAAAGTAGGGTGGGGGGTGTTCCAGGTTGCAGGGTTTGAAGAGTAAATAAATAGGGAGTAAGTGGAAACAAGGTCTAGACTGGGTTTTAATACACTTGGCCAATAAGAGAAGGAAAGAGACAGCGCAGAGCAGACATAGAATCATAGAATTTTGTTTTGTTCTTTTTTCGGGGTGACAGCCAGTTTATAACCTGGGGGGCAGAAGGAGTAAGAAAAAAAAAGAGGAAATTAGTGATTGAGGAGAGACACAGGGTAACTGGTGAACCCGTATCTCTGAGGACACAGAGGGCTGAAAGGATTGTTCTTGAATAAGAGAAGGGTCTGGATTTCTGAGACTGACGGCGAGGGAGCAAGGAAGGAAGGGGCTCCGCCACGTTGTATGTGGCGGATGGGAATTTGCAGTGGCTGATACAGATTACCCATTTCCTTGCCAGTCCAGAAGATAAATAAAGGGCTGGTCAGAGAATGGCGGGGAGCTTGCCATGTGAGTGAAAGTTTTCCACCATCCCTTGGGGTAGGCAGGGAAATGACCCAACGTGATTAAAGGGATTGTTCAATGTGGCCTAGGGGCAGGCTGAAGTCACAGACTAGCAACAACTCCTAACTCCATCCTTCGTTTTCTGAATTTTCTCCAGAAGGCCAAAGCATCCAAGTTAGGGGAGGCAGATTATTGGACTCACCCTGAGTTAGGGTTTTGCTGGGCCTGAGCATCAGAGGGACAGAGCAAGAGGGAGTTGAGGGCCCCAAGGTTGCAGAGAAACAAAAGAAAACTGAATGATCAGGTGGGGAAGTCTTGGTGAACTTAGTGGGTATGTGCAGCATAAGTGAGAGTGTGACTTTAGAGGAGTCCTGCCATTCAGTATTTCAGAGTGAGAGCAGTTCTTGGAGGATAGCATCTATGATGTGGTGATGTGTATCTAACTGCTGCGACCTCCACCCGGAAGCCTTCCCTGATGCTCAGGTGAGATATAAGCAGCTTTCTCTCATTCCTCTGAGCCTGCCCATCCCTCTGTTCTTTTCTTAAGCTTGGCTTGATGCACCAGGTGTGGTAGATTATAAAAATGGCCCCATTTGGGGGGCCAAGTCTTTTCCCAATTCACTTTGCAGTCTTCTCCGCCTCTGACTCTTGGTCAACCACATGACTTCTCTTGGCCAGTGGGACATTAGCCACCATCATGTAAATAAAGGCTCGAAAAGCCTTGCGTGGCTAGGACGGCTCTTGCCCCGGCTGCTGTGTCCATGTCTGAGCTGGCCTTCTGGAGGGGTAAAAACGTGTGGAGCCGAGCTGAGTCCCTGCCGTCAAGCGGAGGCCATCCTGGGTGAGCCGACCCCCAGCTGACCACACAGGAAACACACAGATGTGCTCGCCCAGATCAGAACCCCATGGAACTGTGAGCTAAATAAACACCTATGTTTGTCTTTTGCTGAGTTTTGTGATTGCTTGCTACTCAGTATTATTAATGATATACTATTCAGTGTTATTAGCTCTCAATATACCAGAGACTCATTCAGGGCAGGGCTTCGAGCTCAAATCAAGTGACAAACCTGGAGAATAAATGAGGAGCTTCAGGTGAGGTCTCAGAGCGGGACCACGCGCCTGGCTCGCTCTAAGTCCAGGAAGCCTGGTCAAGGCCGGTTACACAGCCTGGAATCATGATTTGCAAATTAGTTAAGTAAGTTGGTCCTTGTTTGCCACCAAACTAGCAAATACAGGATTTAATAAAGCAAATCTGGATACTGAATCGCTTCCAGAATTTGGAAGGTGGAAGTTGCCTGGTTGAAGTGAAGTCAGTCCCTGATTTTGGTGCGTGAATTCCAAGTGTTTAGCAATAAATCTCAATTTGATGAAAGGTATATTTTTTCATGAAACTAAGAGAATCATGTATAGAAAGAGGGTCAGATTTTAGAAACACAACAGCATGCTTCACATTACAAATGCACATGTATTTCTGTTCATCATTACAGAAGTATTTTTGTGTTTGCCAAATTTGCTCCATGCTTCTCTGTTTAAAAGCTAGAGAAAGGTGGTTTTAATAAAGTTTTCTAATGTAACAGAACAAGCAGTAATAACATCCTGTTTGAAATCTCTGGGAAAAAAAGGTTTCCTTTTGAAATGTTTTTTTTTTAGGAATTATTTTCAACCAACTAGAAGAGGAAAAATCAGTGTCAGGGAATTAAAGGGGGCTCCATGGTCAGCTATAGTCATTCCTTTCATGTTGTTGATTGATGGTATTATTAGGGGCTCGGAATTACTCTGTAATCAGAAGAAATGGCCAGAAAGCTGAAAGCAAAGGGGAGCCTTTGAACGTGGTCACAAAGAGAAGTCAGTTTCCCATTTCTTTCACCAATTAAAGTACCTAATGCGTCCATGTGAAATCCATAGGCAGGTCTGTAGTTTGCAGGATAGCATGGGCACATTATAAGGAGGTACATGGCTCATTCTTGTATGGGAACAAGTAATCCTTTAAGTGAAAGCAGTTGCATAACGGGAAAGAAATTTAATGCCCATCTCTTTGCTCTCACAAATGCAATCCTGGCAACCTGTCAGCTATGACCTAAGAAACACATCATAACACTCCAGTCACATCTGGCTGCGCGTCATCCGAGGAATTCATCTGTACCTGTATTTTGATACTAGCCAAGGGAGTTAAAGCAGCTGAATTTCATTTTTCATTTGCTTTATGAATTCTGTTGGTTTTCTTTCACCCCGGGCTGGAGGTACTGTAATAGGACCTGCTTCATAGACCTACTTTCCTAGGAAAACACTGTCTCCGTCAACCGCCCATTCCTAGAAAGGAATGAAGGCTTAAACAGTGCTCCTTAGTGTCAGGCACATGCCCCAGAATGAGGTAACAACAACGGGGCTGTGTGTGTGTGAGTTACAGGAGGGAGGCACAGGAGGGGAGAGAAGCCCGGTGTCCTCAACTGACTCAGCTGAGAGCAGCCCTTCTTTATAGGCAGAGGCTGACAACTCCAGATGATAATCATGCCCTTGCTTAGTAGCTGGTGTCATTGTGATCAAGTAGGACAGGTCCCAGGGGCACGTCTCAGTGGGTGCCCTACCTTCCAGCTTGGGGTCTGTGCAGCCACTCCCATGCCACAACTTCCTCCCAGAGATACATGCTGGGCTCACAGGCTCTCCCTACTTTCTGTTCTTCCCCCAACACGGTTAATGGAGTCATCACAAAATCCATCACTTACTGAGCGTCTAGTGAATTCTTTCCACAATTGCTCTAAGTCATCCTTATCGCTCCCATTTTAGAGATGAGATGACACAGGCTTAGAGAGGTGACCCTTTGCCCAAATTACAAGCTAGTGTGCACACATGCTAGGTCTGCCTAGGTCCAAAATCCACGTGATGCTGAAATGGTTAATTTCACATGCCAGCTTCACGCGAGCCTGCATGTGGCAGATATTTTGTAGATGTGCTTAATACCTACAATCAGTACACTTCGAGTAAAGTACATGACCCTCCATAATGTGAGTGAGCCTCAGCCAATCAGTTGAAAGTCCTGATGACAAAGATGGAGATTTCCTGAAAAGGAAGGGATTCTGCCTCAGGACGGAGACACAGAAATCCTCCTTAAGTTTTCATTCAGCCACGCTGTGGAATTTGGACTCAAGACTGCACGATCAACTCTTACCTGGATCTCCAGCCTGTGGGTCTACTCTACAGATTTCAGACTTTCCAGCCCCCACAATGGCATATCTATACACACACACATAGGCTCTCTCTCTAAATGTGTGTCTACATATACACACACACACATATATGTATATACATACATATATACACACATATATACGTACACACACACACCCCCCCCACATAGGCTCTATTTCTCTGGAGAAGCCTGACTAATACACATATCCATCACGCCTTAGTTCTCACATGTAGGACACCCAGCCTTTCAGCATGTTGACTATAGCATGAGGGACTGTCAGGGTACAGAACACATGGAACCTCGAAGAAGCAGTGTGGATTTCATGCCAGCACCGTGTCTTGTTAGTGCTGTTAGCCCTGTAAGAGTTAAACAGTAGGTCTAGGCATGGTACCTGGTGTGTCCCTTCCATCCTTGGGACCCCAGTCACCACCCTCTAGTCTCGTTAATTCACCTCTTAACGCTGCTAGGCCTGGGCTCAGCTTCTTCGCTTGGATCCCTGCAAGGTCAGACCTTTATTGCAGGTGATGCCTTGGTCCTCAGCCATTATACTGGTTCTTTAGAGAAACAGAATAAATAGGAGATGGTAGATGCAGGTATGTAGGCATTAGATCTAGACATGTAGATGTGTAGGTTGATTGATAGATGCAGGTGGATACGCAGACAGGAAGGCATGTAGATCAGTTGGGATGGAGATTTATTTTAAGGAATTGGCTCGCTTGGTGGTGGGGGCTGGTAGTCCAACATCCTTAAGGCAGAGAGCAGATTGCAAACTCAGGCAGGAGTTCATGCTGCAGCCTTGAGGCAGAAGTCCTTTTTCTCCAAAAAGTCATTTTTTACTTTTAAGACCTTCAATTGTTGGGATGAGGCCCACACACATTATAGAAGGCAATCTTCTTTACTTAGAGTAGGATGACTATGGATGTTAACCACAGTTACAAAGTATCTCTACAGTAACACCTAGATTCGCCTTGATTAAATACCTGAGCCTGACATGTTGGCACATAAGGCTGCACATCATAGCCGTGCACTTCAGGAGAACACGGCTGTGTGCAAACCCCTTATCTGCAGCCCACTGGCATTCCTGGTTTTGGAGAAAAGGGAACCCTTATATACTGTTGGTGGGAGTGTAAATTGGTTCAACCATTGTGGAAAGCAGTATGGCAATTCCTCAAAGAGCTGAAAGCAGAACTATCATTTGACCCAGAAATCCCATTCCTGAGCATATACCCAGAGGATGTAAAGCATTCCACCATAAAGACACATGCATGCAGATGTTCATTGCAGCACTGTTCACAGTACCAAAGACATGGGATTGATCTAAATGTCCATCAATGACCGACTGGATAAGGAAAATGTGGTGCATATACACAATGGAATATTATGCTGCCGTAAAAAGAATGAGATCATGTGTTTTGTGGGAACAAGGATGGAGCAGGAGTCTATCGTCTTTAGAGTACTAACACAGGAACATAAAACCAAACACTGCATGTTCTCCCTTACAAGTGGGAGCTGGATGATGAGAACTTATGCACACAAAGAAGGAAACCACAAACACTGGACTCTACTTGAGGGTGGAGCATGGGAGCAAGGGGAGGGGCAGAAAGGGGAACTGTTGGGTACTGAGCTGATCACCTGGGTGATGTAATAGTATGTACAATAAACCCACATGACACATGCTTATCTATGTAAAAAAAACTTCACATGTGCCCCCAACCTAAAATAAAAATTTAAAAAAAAGTAAAAAATTTAAAAAGTGTTTGCAGCCCATGAAATAGTCAACAGTCAGTGACAAGCTGAAGTTTGAAGAACATTGCTCTAGTTCACTGTTTACTCGCGGCAGCTGCCCCAAGTGCCCCAGTCCCTTTGGCTTTGGGTATTTCTTTTTCTTTCTTGTGTTTTTTCTCTTTGGATGAGCAGAGAAACCTACATTTGTTTTCTGTCTCCCATTGGGATTAGACTACTTTGCCAGGCCGTGGTCATACGTAATGTCTCTCAAATCTATGCACTTAATTTGTAAACTTTTTAAAAAATTGTCCTAAGGTCCAATTGACTTTTTCTTTAGAGACAGAGTTTTGCTCTTGTTGCCCAGGCTGGAGTGCAATGGCGCCGTCTCGGCTAACCACAACCTCCACCTCTCCGGTTCAAGTGATTCTCCTGCCTCAGCTAGGATTACAGGTGGGCACCACCACGCCCAGCCAATTTTGTATTTTTAGTAGAGATGGGGTTTCTCCGTGTTGGCCAGACTGGTCTTCAACTCCCAACTTCAGGTGATTTGCCTGCCTTGGCCTCCCAAAGTGCTGGGATTGCAGGCGTGAGCCACCATGCCTGGCCCCTAATTTTTAATTTTTAAAGTAAAAACAACTTGAAAAGTAACATGAGAATTGTAGAACATCTGGAAAGCACAGATACGGCCCTGATGTTCTGCCCCTTTGTCACGCCCTTTCCTGTTGCAAGTTGAAATGGGCTTTGACCAGGGACAGGCTTGCCCTGGTTCCATAACACTGGATTTAGCCATGTGACGTGTTGTGGCCCGTGGGATGTTAGAATACATAAGAGCAGCACAGGCTTGAAAGGGATGTCCGTCAGGTGCTTGCCATCCTGCATCTCTGCTGTCCCCATGAGAAGACGCCCAGGCGAGGCAGCCGGCCCCAGGGGGAAGAGGAGGGCTATGGAGCAGAGCCACTGCCCCAGGTCACTGCAGCCAAACCACTAGATCAGCTACAGCCAGCCGAGCCCTCCTCCCGTGAGCCAGGAGGCCATGTTCAGGGAAACTTCTCGCCTAAATATCCCATTCACAGAGCACAAAAGAAATGAATGCTCACGGTGTTAAGCTACAGTTTGGGGGTGGTGTGTTACACAGGATTACTGTGGCAGCGGATAAGTGATTCAACAGAAAAGGCTACACACATGTCTACATTTTCAGCAAACACCCAGATAATTCTCAAGTAAGTAGCTTGTAGGCTAAAATTTAAGAAAGTCTGCGTGACGGTACAATGTTAGAGAGTCAGCTTTTTGATCCTGGCTTCCTAAAGATTTTTTGGTCCTTTTTAATTTTCTTTCTTTAACCCAGGGATATCTGGATACTGCATTTTTTTTTTCAGATGCCTTTTTATGGGCATTTTAAAGATGATTATTTGGTTTTCTTTGTAATCTATTAATGTGATATATTAAAATATCCTTGTGCTCCTTGAATTATTTTATTTTATCATGAACTATTGTCATTTTAGTAGAGACTTGCTCTGAAATTGCCAATACTTTATTTAGAATTTTAATAAGCTTATTCATAGCCTGTCATTTTCCTTTTTGCGCCACTTTTTGTCAGGTTTTGGGATCGAATCTGTGCTGGCTTTGTGAAGTGGGCTGGGAAGCTTCCTGCGATTTCCTCTGCTTTATAGCAGTTTACATAGCGTGCTAATTATCTGTTCCTTGAAAGTTGGAAAGAACTTAGCTCAAATACTGCGGGCTTGGCACTGCTTTTGGAAGAAATGCTTGGATAATTCTTCATTTTATTTTTCCCCGTGATCATTGTACATTTAGATGGTATACTTAGTCTTCAATATGTTCGGAAAACTGCCATTTCCTATTAGAGATTCACCCATTTCTGCAAGATTTTCGACGGTGTTATCACGACATCAACCACCTTTATTGTTAGAGGCTTTACAATATTATTAATTTAATCTTCTACCTAGCTATGTTCTCATTCCTTATTTTGTATATCTGTATCTTCTTGTTTTTCTTAAGGAGACTGCCAGATGTTTGGCATTTTAATTAGTTTTTTTTGGCCTCAATGAATGAGCTCTTAGATGTGTATATCAAATCTGGTTTTATTCTATTTTGGCCATCAATTTTCTTTCGTAAAAATTATTTCCTTCCTCTTGCTTTGTTTTCCTTATATTAACTTCCTGAAGTGAATGCTTTCATTTGTTTTCATTTCTTCTTGTGTAATAATAAAAGCTTTTAAGGATATGAATCTGTCTTTGAACACAGCTTCATTCTATTTTGCTGTGGTCAGAGTATTTGGCCTGTATAATTTCTGCCTTTTGAAATTCAGTAAGGTTTTTTTCCCACATGTGCTCTGATGCATACTTAACTTCTGTAAATATTCTGCGTACCTCTGAAAATAATACATTTTTTTTATAGAGGACAAAATTAGAACAACATTATTTTAGTTAACATTATAACACATCATCCAGGTGTGCTAAAAATTTATTTTTTCTAACTCTTGATCTGTTAAAGACTGAAGAATTTTTCTTTGTATATTAATGGCAAAAATGTATCTTTTATTGAATAACGTTACATTTTAAATAAATGTATGTAAAGGTATAACTTTGAACGTTTCCTTCCATCCTTTCTCATCCCTCAGTCCCCTCACCAAAACAAAATAATAAAATAAAATAAGACAAGACAAGACAAGACAAGACATAACATACTGCCATAGGTAGCCACCACTATTAGTTTTTGTATATTCTTCCAGAATTGAATTAAGTAAATCGAGGATATACAAATATAAATATACTTATTTTTACACGCTTATTGTTCCACATTTGTGATGTAAGTTTTAAAGTGAGTTACAAACACTTTGACACTGTGCTGTGAAATATTTCGGGATCTATTTAAAATTTGGGGGAAAAATTCCACTTAGCCAAAATATCATTCTCATACCTGAAACTCAGTGATAATGTTTGACATTTCTGGTAGTGAGCACTGTGCAAATTTTGCCCCATCTCTCAGCTGTTCCATCCTCATCGAGATGCTTGTTTTACATCTAGTTACCTCATCATTAAAGTCCCTCATTTTGTTTTTGGAACTTTTTAAATACATGTTTTTAAATATTTAGAAAAATGAAAACAGCACTATTAATTATTTCAGACATAAACAGGAAGGCCCAGGCAAATAGGAACATTTGGTGACGCATGTAACAGGTAAATCCAATCACGCTAAACACGCTCTCCTCTCTCATTGTGTGATTTCATTCACATTTAAGTCATGTTTTTGGATCACTTACAGTCACTATTATTTCGGATGCTCCACTTTGTTCCAAATTTGACCAGTGACCCTGCCTCCCGCCTGGCTCCTACACCCTCCACACCCGCCGTGGTGCGTTCTCATCTCTGGTGTAACAGCTGACGAAGAGCCATTTCTTTTTTTTTTTTTTTTCTTTTCTGAGATGGGGTCTTGCTCTGTTGCCCAGGCTGGGGTGCAGTGGCGTGATCTCAGAGATTCACTACAACCCTTGCCTCCTGGGTTCAAGCGATTCTCCTGCCTCAGCCTCCTGAGTAGCTGGGACTGCAGGTGCCCGCCACCACGCCCAGTTAATTCTTGGCCCCTGTCTTGGAAGCAGCCAGTTCTGCCTGGGCTCTGGGCCCTCTTCCTGGGAAACACCTTGCTAACATGGTATATTGTTGATTTTATTTCCATGGCTCTTAAAAGAAATCACGCTAAACATCTTTTTATTTATTTAACAGTAAATTATTTTGTATTATAAAATATCTGTTTCTGCTTTGTCCATTTTTCTCCTGAGTTGCTGGTCTTTTTCTCCCTGATGCATTGGAGATTTTTATATATTGAGGAGATTATGTTTTTGCCTGTGATGTAAGTTGCAAAGACATTTTCTGTCATTGTTTTTTGCGTTTGCTCCTTTACATTTGTTTGTTTTCTTCAGGCAGGCATTTTTTATTTTTATGTATTATTGATATTTTCCCTTGTCTTTGGACTTTAAATAAATTTAGACTCCATACCAGATGAAAATTTTTAAAGGAATTCACCCTGAATTTTTTCTGATAGTTGTATGGTTTCCAGTTTCACGTTTAGGTCTTTGCTCTTCCTGGTATGCATCATGGTCTATGCGATGCAGTAACAACACACTTAATTCTTTTGCTGTCATACCGTCAATTTTTAAAATTTATGGTTTTCATTTATATTTATAACTAAATTTATATCTACTTCATTGATTTGACATGCACACTTTATTGTGTTCTAAATTGTTTTATTTGGGGTTATTCCTGAACTTTCTCTTCTGATCCACTAGTACATCTATTAAATTTTCTTGATTAAGTCTGAAAAATATGTTTAATATCTGGTAGAACTAGTCTCACTCCATTGCCATTGCTTTTTTGTTTTGGATTCATTTTTGTTTATTTTATTTTTTAATTGATTGTGTTTAGTTATGTTTTGTCAGTTTTATAATCGGATTCTATTTTAATTCTCTTATTTTTTGTTGTAACTTTTTGCATTTAGTTTTCCTGACTTTGTTTGTATAACATTATTTTATATCAATGGCAACTTAGAAGTAGTTTTATCTTTTCCCTTCCAATTATGTAATTAACTTCCTTTTCTTTTCTAATTCCATTAGTTAAGACTTTCAATAAAAATTACAAAGGAAAAATCGTTAAGTAGTAATGATTACAGTAGACAGCCTTGTCTCATTTCTGACTTTGATCTACACATTTCATACTATGTATTTGTATATGTATAAATTATGTTTAGATTTTTTGTTGATTTCTGTATGACTGTCTTTTTAAAAATTAGAAATGGATTTGAAATTTAATGTCAAATGCTTTTCCAGCGCTGTAGTAATGAGTTTTTAGCAACACAATATTAATGTTTCTTAATGCTGAGCCATCCATGTGGTAATATTAATTGGTTTCCTAATTGGAAATTAGGAATATTAATTGGTTGCCTAATTAGAGGCATTCAGGCATTCTTAAAATAAAATCTACGTTTTGTGATTTTTAAACATGTTTTGATTTCTGTTTGTTAGTATTTTACTTACAATATTTCCATTACCTTTTGTAAGTGTTATTGATCTTTATCTTTTGTGAATTTCTTACAGGGTTTATGAAAATAATTTGAAAGACTTTTTTCTTTGTTTTATGATTTTGAACAACTTAAATGGTATTAGAATGATCTGCTCTTCAAAGTTTAGGTAGAATTCCCCTGAATAACAATCTAGGCATTTTTTTGTTTTGTTTTGTGGTGCTTTTGTAGTTTCTTTAGGGGTGGAATTTTTCTTTATTTCTTCTAAGGAAATTGTTCTGCTTGTACTTTCTAATTTTTAAAATACATTTATGGAATAATAAGTAGCTTCTCTTGATTAAAAAAAGTCCCCTGTTTCGAGTCCTTCTTAATCATTTCTACTTTTTGTATGTACGTTTTCTTCTTTTTTTCCTCCCCTGATTAGGTGAGCCAGTGGTTCATCAATATTACCATAATTTCAAGGAAGTTTTAATTATTTTTGGCTGTACTCTTTTTCTATTTTATGTTTTATCCATGTTCCTTCAATATGTTTTGATTTTTTTCCCTAACGCTTTGACTTGAATGCCTAATTTATTTAATTTTAGTTTTTTTCTGTTTCTTTTGACATAATTTTGAGACTATGAATATTTCTTACTTTAGCTGTATGTCATAGGTTATATTTCTATTTAATTTTTATGTCCATACTATACAATTTACTTTTTCACATGCAGTTCTGTGAGTATAGACAAATGCATAGAGTATGTATCCAGCACTGTGGTGCCGTACTGAACAGTTTCATCACCCCAGGATTTCCTTTGTGCCCCTCTTTAGTGTCAAGCCCTTCACTAACCCCTAAACCCTGGCAACAACTGATCTGTTTTCCATTCCTGTAGTTTTGCTCTTTCTAGAATGGCATATAAATGGGGACATGCAATATATAGTCTTTTGCATCTGGCTTCTTTCACTTAGCAAAAACGAGTTTACAATTGGCCCACATTGCTGTATGCACTGAAAATTTATTCTGCTTTCTCCCGAGCAGGACATCTACTTTATGGATGTACTGCTGTTTGTTTAGCCAGTGACCATTTGAAAATATCTGGGTTGTTTCCTATTATTGCCAATTATAGATAAAATTGCTATAAGTATTTTTGCACCAGAGTTTTACTGAAGTGTATTATCCCTTTTAAATATTGCTGTATTTGATTTATTAATATTTTGTTGAATTTGTTTGCATCTATGTTCATGAGAAATACTGGGCTATGATTTTCTTCTCTTATTTCTTTGATACCTTTTGGTATTGGAGTAATAATACTTGCCTCAAAAAATGAGTTTATAAGTGTTCTTTTTTTATTATCCGCAGGAATTTTTGTAGAATTGGCATTATTTCATCCTTAAATGAGTGGTGGACTTTACCTAAAACTATCTTGGTCTGGGATTTTCTTTATTGGAAAATGTAACTATATAAAATGTCTATAATAGACATGACACTAACCAGGTTATTTATTTATTCTTTAGTGAGTTTTTGTAATCTTTTACAAGAGTTGGTCTATTTCACCTAAGTTGTCAGATTGATCCATTTCTTTATTACCACTTTAACATCTGTAAGGCCTGTAGTGATAAAATCACTTTTGTTTCTGATATTGATGACTTACATCTTCTCTTTTTCCCTTTGCTTAGTCTGTCTAGAGGTTTATCAATTTTATTCTTTTCATCAAAGAAACAGCTTTTGGTTTCAATGATTTTTGCGATTATTCTTAGGTTTTTATTATTGCAATAAAAATAATAATAAAATAAGGTTTATTTTAATAATAAAATAAGGTTTCTGCACCTTGCATTATTGTTATTTTTTCCTTTGGCTAGCTTTGGGTTTAATTTTCTCTTTTTTCTTACTTCTTAAGGTGGATGCACAGATAATTGATGAGGGACTTTTCTAATGTAAACATTGCATGCTATAAATATCTCTAAACTATAATTTGGCTATTTCCCATCTGTTGCATTTTCAAATAAATATATTTTGAAATATTTTTTAATTTCCCTTGAGACTCCCTCCATGACCCAAAAGCTTAAAAGTGTAATGCTAAATTTTTAAATATTTGGGTTTTCAAAGTATCTTCTGTTAATGATTTATAGTTTCATTATGTATGACCAAAAAAGTTTGTATGATTTAAAATCTTTTATTGTTGTTAAGGTTTATTTTATTGCCTAGAATATGATCTTATTTTGATAAATGTACTCTGTGTACTGGTAGAGAATATATATTCTGCTTGTTGAATGGAAAGTCTATAAATGTCAAGGAGATGAAGTTGTTCAATGGTAGTGTACAGGCCTTCTTATCCTTGCTGATTTTCTGTCTTCTTGTTTTACCAACCAATGCAAGAAAACTATTGATATCTTGAAGAATGAGCATAGCTTTGTCCATTTTTTTGTTTAGTTATTGTTTCATGTATTCTGGAGCTTTCTCGTTTGATGCATACACATTTACAATTATTATTTCCTTTGCATTAATTAATTTTTCATAATTATATGGTGTTCATTTTTATCCTCAGCAATTTTCCTTGTTCCGCAGTTCAATTTTTCTGATATTACTATAACTACTCTCATTTATTAATTGGTATTTACTTGACATATTATTTTACTGTCTTTTTACTTTGAATATATCTATGTCATTATATTTGAAGTAGGTTTCTTATAGATAACATATAATCTGTTGGTTTTTAAAACCTTAGTCTGATAATCTTTTTTAATTCATGCTTTTAAGCCATTTATATTTAATGTAATTATTGATATGATTACATTAGGCTTCCAATTTTATTGTTCACATTATTCCAGATTTGACATTGAGAACCCTTTCAGATTGTGTGTTGTGGTTCATGCCTTTGACTCCAGTGAGATATGATGGGGTTCATCTGAACACTCCTCCTTTCTTTGTTGGTAACTCATTTCTCTGACAAAGTCCTGGCTGTCATTACTTATATATATTTCCTTATTTCTTCAGTCTTTGAACAAAAACTAGTTTCAGAATTGCTAACTCACATTCCCATGAAAAACAAACTCACTAACCAGAGAACAATGTTTGCACACCATTCTGTTTGCTTTAATTTTAAGGTCCCTGACATTTTTGGATGAATCCGTCCACACTGCTTAGAGCCAAGTCTCTTGTGTTCATCAGCCAATCACCTACTCTCTATATGCCTCACTGAGTTGTGCTTTCCTATTTCTGCAGGCCAGTCATCTTAATCTGGAGGAGAATTTATTTTTTATTAATATGAAGTAGACTTTTGCTAGAAATAATGAACTAACATGGCACCAGCTCCAGAAGGCACTGCTCCAGTGGCCCTTCCAAACCCAGTACCTGTTTCTGCCAGCTTCACACCCACAGTGGAAAGTGCTCTCCAGCAGCCATTATTGCCTAAATGGAAGCAACTGAGTAAATATAGATACAGCGGTGTGGAGTGCAGATGTGGGAGACCAAATAGTCCTAGACACCTCAGAAAGGAGCTCTTTGTTGTGGGGCTTTTTTCCTACTAGAAATACAAGAAGGGAGGTGAGGAGGGGAAATTGCCCAGTTTCTTTCTGTACTATAAAACTGTCATTCGGTTTGTATGTAAATTTTGATTCTTAGAAATTACCTTTCTGGTCTGGCAGAGCTTGACATTTCTGCATCCCATCGCTTTTGAAATATTTTATTTATTTTTCATGTTGCATTTAACAGAATTTGAAAAGAAACATGAGGGACGTTTCTCACACAAATAAGCTTTGGTCGTATTATTCAGAGAGTCATTTTTGTTGAAGTTCCATTATCTTACTCTAATGTCAGAAAGATTCTATTCACTTTCTAATCTGTAATCTCTGGAATAGTCTAGAATGTGCACAACTTAAATGTTTAAACTCTTTTTGGAGGAGGAATATTATTTGCTCCAGAAATAATCTGTATTTGGGGGACTTTTAGAGCTACATTATTTAACATGAAGGTGGGCCCAGCCTGTGTTATTAAACTCAATTAGTTATTATTAATCTTGTTAAATTTGAGTAATTAATTGAATATTCAAGAAGAGGGCTTTTAGCTCCTCTGTCGCTAACTTGCAAATAAATATGAGCATTTAATACTGAAACTTTTGTGGTTTTTGTTTTATATGTGCTTTCCATGAAATTATATCTTTATCTAATGCACAGATAATGGATATTTTCATAATCTAAATATTCCTGTGTCATCCATACATGTGTTTAACTGAAGGACACATTGGCATACTAATGTCATACTGCTTACCTAATGTTACTGTTTTAAGACAAAAACACAACTTAATACAGGCAATATTATTAAGTTAGTTTAAAGGATTATAACCTAGGCCGGGTGCGGTGGCTCACACCTGTAATCCCAGCACTTTGGGAGGCCGAGGCAGGCGGATCACGAGGTCAAAAGATTAAGACCATCCTGGCCAACATGGTGAAACCCCGTCTCTACTAAAAATACAAAAAAAATTAGCTGGGCGTGGTGACGTGCACCTGTAGTCCCAGCTACCCAGAAGGCTGAGGCAAAAGAATTGCTTGAACCCGGGAGGCGGAGGTTGCAGTGAGCCGAGATCGTGCCACTGCACTCCAGCCTGGTGTCTGGTGACAGAGCGAGACTCTGTCTCAAAAAAAAAAAAAAAAAAAAAAATGGTAACCATGTGGGATAAGATTTAAATAAATAAAACTAAAGCAAATTTGATAAATAATTATTTTAATGATTATTAATTATTACTTGTTCTAGTTGAAATATGTTTCTAAGCTTGAGAAATATAAATCTTTCTAACATAAAGTATAAGATGATGCTACGTTCTTGGCTGAATGCGATGCATCAGACAGAGAAAGACATCAATTATGACCTAGTAAAGATTCAGTTCCTTACTTTTTACTACATAATTTTCCAAAGTAGTGGCTTTAAAAATTTTTGGCTAACCATAAAAGAACATACAAAAGTCTGAATGGATTTTGTAGTGAACACCTGTATATCCAGTACCTAGATAGGAAGGGGTGTGAATATTCCACAATTGACATTTTACTATGCTTCTCTTATCACACATCTATCAATCTATCTATTCAACAGTAGTTTTATTTTTAATTAATTTCTTAACTCAGAGTCAGCCTCTATCTTGAATGATCCTTAGACTTCGAATAAACTAAATATCAATGATATGTTTGAGGTGTTAGAACCAAGTGAAAAATGACTCCACCATTTATGTCTGGGACTTCTCTCTTTTCCTGTTAGAGAGGCCTTCCTGACCAACACTTCTCAGGAATACCCTTGTCATCCTCTGTTCCTTCTCACCGTTTTATCTTTTTGTCTTCCGCACTCAGCATCATACAATATCATTATACAGCTTCATGCACCTGTACTGACAACATGCAAATTGAGTTTTTGGTTTTCTTTTGTACATAACTAGATTTTAGAACTTGCCTGGCATACAGATTTGAAGTTCATAAATGTGGGCCGCTGTTTATCAGACTTCTAAGCCACTATTTTGCAAACATGAAGTTTTACAATATCTTTCTGTACCAACAGTGATACTTCAACTGTCAACATCTATTGAAAAAAACAAAAAACAAACGCCACATAATTACTAAAGTTTTCAGAGTGTGATTTATAGGACTTTTTATTGTAACGCTAATGGGCTTAAGCCTTGTTTGCAAACTCTCCCCAGACAACAGCTGCTGCTTTTTAAAAAATTTATTTATTTTACTTTAGGTGCATACTATATCTGGCATTTCTCCCCATGTTATCCCTCCCCACCCCCTGCTGTCTCTCCCCTGCCCCCCAACTGCCCCCAGTGTGGTGATGCTCCTCTCCCTGAATCCACGTGTTCCCGTTGTTCAACACCCACAACAGCTGCTTCTTGAGCCTAGTGACCAAAGGTAAATCTTTGTTCAGTTTACATTTTATTAATTGGTTTCGTACTGGAATTTCTTCTTGTACTTTATTTTTACATCTATTAACATTTCTTCTTGTATGCCCAAGAGTGTTTTATTTCAAACAAACTTCCAAATAAATTGTACGGTATGTTTGTTCTCTACCTGAATAGAGTCTGCCTATGTAGGGTGGCCTATTATATCTCAAGACTTTTTTTTTCCTGTGAACTAAATAACAGGAAATCATTAATAAAAGGGATGAATTTCTTTGGTGGAAATACTGCTCACACAATAGAAAGAACATCATCCTTCACACTGTAGAATAAGTTGTAGCCTGAACGCGTCACTCCCCAGGCCAGGACTGTGGCTTGCTACCTGGGACGGAGTTCCATGGCCAGGAGAAGAGATCTGTTTTCCTGACGTTAACTTTCATCACATTCACAGAATGTGTGAGATAATCACATGAGGAGTAGTTCTGGGTAGTGAAGAGGAGGAAGGTAAGGGCAGCCCCTTCATGGTGGGTCACAGCCTGGGCGAAAGATCCTGATTCCTAAGGCCAAGGCTATCTCTCAATAAGAAATAAAAGTCATTTTCTCAATGAATTTCTTTAAAAGAAAATAAATGCTTCCTACTTCCTCTCCTTTAGTGAACAGAGCTATAAGATGATACCACATTCTTGGCTGAATGTGATTTATCAGACAGAGAAAGATATAGATTACGACCTAGTAAAGATTCAGTGCCTTACTTTTTATCACATAGTATTCCAAAGTAGTGGCTTTAAAAGATTTTTACTAACCATAAAACAAGTTTGAAAAACTTATATTACCTACTCTTTTGAAAGATAATAGTTAGACATTTTATTCAAAATTCTAAATTGTTTGAAAAATTATCATTTCTGATTTATTGTGAATATTAGCATTTTGAAATAAAAGTGTTACATCATTTAAAAAAAAAACCCAGTGGAATCTAAATACCTCAGGAATTTGATATTCATCAGAATCCATTTAAAAGGCAAATGAACAAGTTCTTTAATAATAGAAAATAGATATGTTTCATAATTATCTGTTATTTATTTCAATTTTATTTTCCCACAGAACTTTATCTTCATGTAAAGTTTTACTGATCAGCTTATATACTTCTTTTCAAAAACTATATATAAAATTTTTTAAAACTCTATATTTTCTAGCATATTTCCTGTGATGATAGTGCTCTGTATTTTATTCTGAATTGAGTTAATTATACTTAATAACTGTAGAAATTGATCAAAACAGCATACATATGTTATAAAATTGTATGTATCATTATTAAACATAAAAAGTAAAATGTATTGAAAATGTGTCTCAGGGTTTTTTGTCAAGTAGTTGAAATAATCACTAATGAATATTATTTATTGATAGAATAAAACAAGGATTGGCATTAATTCAATTCCTAATTTTCATTTTCATGGATTGAAGAACTGAGATATTAGTACTTGGAATTGGAAGGAGTTTTATTATGAAAATTTCATTCAATTATTTAAAACTTTTTCAAGTTGTATGCAAAAAATCACATAGTGATCTATCAACAAATTATTTTAAATTATCTATCAGCTCCCAACTCAATCAAGGCTTTTTATAAATTTAGCCGATAGAAAAGAATGTGGCATCCTGGCTTGCAAAGTGACTCATTACCTAGTCATTAGAGTCATATGCTTAGCAGATTTATGAATATGACACAAACATACTTTGCTAAGAATTACCAAATCACTTTTATGATACCTGTGGCTCTTTCACTCAGAGGCATGTATATTTTTTAAAAACTCAAAATACTAGAAAATTTTTGAAAATGAAGAGATGTTGTTAATTTCAGAATACCTTTACCAATGCAATATTTTAAATAAAATATGATTATCTTGTCACGGGCTTTCTGTTTTCATCAAAGCCATGGAGTGGCAGAATGCAGACAGACATAGGTGAATTAAGTTGTTCACTAAATTCCCACTTGTCACCAAGAATTGGAAGTATTTACACAGCATGTTTGCCAGCAGATTGGTATTTCCGAGCATACTTTTTAACCCGTTTTGGTTATTCTTACCATAAGATGGGGAGTACATTCTCTAGCCTGGCCACAAGTTTTTATCCCGGATTAGATAAGACATCCTTACCTTCAATATTTCTTACTCTTACTGTCTTTTTGTGTTCTCTCTCCTTAAGTTGAGAGTCCTTGTTAGACAAAGATTTGGAGGACAGAAAGTGCAATGGACTGAACATTTGCGTCCCCCCAAAATTCATGCTGAAATTCCAAGCTCCATTGGGATGGTATTAGGAGATGGGACCTTTGGGAGATGTTATGTCATGAGGGTAAAGACCTCATGAATGGGTTTAGTGTCTTATAAAAGGGACCCCAGAGAGTTCTCTCACTCTCTGCCCACTGTGTGAGAATATAAGCAGTCAGTGCTCCACAGCAGGGAAGAGAGCCCTCACAAGAACCCAACCATGTGGGCTCCCTGATCTTGGACTTCCAGCCTCCAGAACTGTGAGAGAGAGCTGCCTGTTGCTGATAAGCCCCTCAGTCTACGGTACTTTGTTATAGCAGACTGAACAAAGACAGAGGATCAGGCCATTAAACCAAAGTTGTTCTTATGAAACTGTCCTGATCTTCCTATAGAACTAATGTTTCTAGTTTTTTTTAATAAACATAGAAATGTACCCTCCTGACCTTGAAGCTTGAGATGCTTGCATTGCTTTATTCGAGTTCCTTTCTCAGCAACCAACCATAAGACCTCCCAGAGAGTTTCAGGGAGCTCACACTTTCCAGATCACTGCATCCAGACAAGGAAGCACCAGATCCCTCATCAATCAACTGCTGCCTATTGATCAACACCTCTTCCTTACCTATCCCTAGTTACTTCCCTCTCCTGCTATGTAAACTGCTAACATTAGTCAATGGGTAGATGGGTTTGGGACTCATCTCCCAACTCCCAGCTGGTGTCACCCAAAATAAAGCCTTTCTTTCCTGGCAATACTTGTTGTCTCAGTGATTGACTTTCTGTGAAGTAAGCAACTGGACCTAGGCCGAAACCCTGGCATCCAGCAACACTTCTTTCATTCTGCTCTGGAATAAGTCAAAATTCAGAAACCTCACCATAAGGAAGAATACTTCCTCTCCAAGTTTATACTTCATTTTCAGTTTGAAATAAGATACATCAGATAAAGACAAAGTAATGCCAAAACTTCTGCCTCCTATTGTCTTTGTTCAACATGGTAAAAGGAAGGATTTTTGTCCTGCAAAAATTGCAGAAAGTGGAAGAAAGTCAAGCATGAAGTGGATATGAAAAAGGAAAGCAGAGCACACAGGTGCAAGGTTTTGGGAATGAATATCTAGAAAAAAGTGTATCTAGAAGTTGACTAATCTAAACCAATCCATGTTCTGTAGCCTTGGAAACCATTCTTGGAAATGCATATGGCAGTGTGAAGACCATGAAAGGGCAGGGTGAGCTCCAGAGTGAAGGGAAGAAGGATTAGTGTCCAGTGATCAGAAGATGTGAGCATAGAGGGTAATTTACACCATTAACATAGCCTTGAGGATTGTTCATCACCAAGAGTCAAATACAGAGAATCAGCCAAATAATGATTTCAAAATATAGAACTTTCTACAAGTCAAGTGACTGTAAGTTATATAAAAAAGGGATGCTTATTTGCTATCAGGCATGGCCCACGAGGAGGGATGTCCTCCTGAATGTGTACACAGGTGAGGGTTAGGCAGGAGCCACATGATGTGGTGGGGCTGGGGGAGCAGGGAAGTGCCTATCATAATGGAACTCTGCTGCGGTGCCCAGGTCTTGGTGATCCTGCTTGAGTTGCCATGGTTTTGTTTCCTTGTGTGTTTTGGTGAATAACAACTATTCTAAAGCATTGGGTATGATGCTTCAGGTTTCTACTATACATCTTATTCCTTAATCCATGTGACCAAAAAGAAAATCAAGAAAATGGATCTAGATGTTGGGGCTGGATCATATCTGTTTCCAAGCATGGAGCTAATTTAAAGACTTCAACTTCAGAAGGAGCATGAATTATGCCACATCCCAGGCATGCAATAAACACCTTCTATTGTATTTTGTTATCAATAGAAATGATTATTCACATTAAACAAACATACAGGGAAAACAGTGTAAGCTGTGGCAAGGTAAGTAAGTGTTTACCATCTTAGAGTCAGGAAGAGGCAAAACTGGAAGTCACAGTCTTGCCCATGTGATGCCAAAGCCTGAATCACTTTCCATTACATCCCAGGGAGCAAACAGAGGAGAGGGGCATGAGTACAGTATCCCGAACTCGGAGTTTTAAAACCAAGCAAATCGAAACTATTTTTTCCCTGGGTAGGAAATATCTGAACAGCAGCAAGGTCTGGGTAAGCAGAGGACATGATGGAGGTGGACGCCCTCAGGGGCCTCAAGGTCAGTCGAAGTTTGTTCCAGCTCGTCATTGCCCCTACCATCGTCAGAAGCATTAAGGTCTTTCTTAGGTGATCTGAAAAGTAGAGAAACTTATGCATAAGGGAAATTAATGGAGAAAATTCTGACCATGGCAAACTGGAAAGGCACTCTCCTTTTTACATCCCCTAAGGAGAATTCTTACTAAACTTGCAGTAGTATTAGGTTGTTGCAAAAGTAATTGTGGTTTTTGCCATCACTTTTAATTACTTTTAATGGCAAAAAACACAGTCACTTTCGCAACAAGTAATTCTTTTCTTTTTTTTGAGACGAGTTTCGCTCTTGTTACCCAGGCTGGAGTGCAATGGCACAATCTCGGCTCACCGCAACCTCCGCCTCCTGGGTTCAGGCAATTCTCCTGCCTCAACCTCCTGAGTAGCTGGGATTACAGGCACGCGCCACCATGCCCAGCTAATGTTTTGTATTTTTAGTAGAGACGGGGTTTCACCGTGTTGACCAGGATGGTCTCGATCTCTTGACCTCGTGATCCACCCGCCTCGGCCTCCCAAAGTGCTGGGATTACAGGCGTGAGCCACTGTGCCCGGCAATAATACCTTCTTTCCTCCATAGAAGTCAAGCTTGTTGGCACTCTGAGATTACCATTCTGCGATTGTTGGGCTTCACAGCCACCAATTAATTTGCAGTCAGTTTTTCTGATTTCCAAGTAAACCGATCAGTCCTTAATTCCTGGGACTATCCTTTTAAACATAGTGATATACTTAGCCACAAGGGTCCCACTTGCCACGTGTCCTTTTGGGAGGCTCCAATGTGCAGACCTGACATTGTTAAATTTCGGTTATTAGAAGTCAGTACAGGCTGGGAGTCACTGCTCACGCCTGTGATCCCAGCACTTTGGGAAGCCAATGCAGGTGAATCATCTGAGGTCAGGAGTTTGAGGCCAGGCTGACTAATATGGTGAAACCCTGTCTCTACTAAAAACACAAAAATTAGCTGGGCATGGTGGCAGGTACCTGTAATCCTAGCTACTTGGGAGGCTGAGACAGGAGGATTGCTTGAACCCGGGAGGTGGAGGTTGCAGTGAGCTGGGATCGTGCCACTGCACTCCAGCCTGGGTCACAGAGGCGAGATTCCATGTCAGTACAAAGTAACTTCTGAAATGGACGTACGGTTAGTGAATTTGGTTACTAGGTACAAACACATTGGTAGGAAGGTAAGAGAATCCGGGTTTGGGTTTGCCTTCCTCTCTTCAGCATCAAGTCCGCAGTTTGTTCTTCCCATTTCCTGGTGGGAAGACACCCTTCCAGGCAGCAGAGCACCCTTTAGTGGCTTAAATACTAATTGATTTATGATTAGTACACAAAACATGTTTCCTCCTTAGCTTTTTCTACTCCTCCGGAATACTGTCCTGGTGTTATTGAAACACTTTGGAACTGAACTGAGAAAACTGCTCATTCATCCCTGTGAAACTACGTCCCATGTTGCCAACTGGACAGGCCAAGTTTCCAGTTATGGCTGATGGACACCAGGCTGTGGAACGTGAGTCCAGGGTTCTAAGGCTGTCTCATTGCCAGAAAATATTTCCTTCATTCACCTAAGACTTTTCCCTAGAGATGCATTCTTCTGAGTTACAAAGGCTTTTATTGCAATGTGGGCTTAACAGGAAGGCCAGCACCTTACCCTGTTTTGGTTGGGGGCTCTCTAAAGGCAAGATCGCCATGCTGAGCACGGAGCGCCTGGGGTGGTGAGAGCCCTGCCAGCATCAGGCAGAAAAACCTGGGCACCAAAAGAAAGGGAGTACAACATCTATGGCATTGAGGGCTGTAGCCTGAAGTGTCTCATTCTCAGTGGCACAAATTCAGTATCTGAAAGCTCACAGAATGAGCATGGGCCGTGCGTGGTGGCTCATGCCTGTGATCCCAGCCCTTTGGGAGGCTGAGGCAGGCATAACACCTGAGGCCGGGAGTTTGAGACTAGCCTGACCAACATGTAGAAACCCTGTCTCGGCTAATAATACAAAATTAGCCAGGCATGGTGGCACCTGTCTGTAATCCCAGCTACTCGGGAGACTGAGGCAGGAGAATCACTTGAATGCGGGAAGCAGAGGTTGCAGTGAGCAGAGATCATGCCACTGCACTCCAGCCCGGGCAACGAAAGTGAATCTCTGTCTCAAAAAAAAAAAAAAGAAAAGAAGCAAACACGTCTTTACTGAATTCTTTCAAGGGTGATTTATTAGACATGTGTCTCCCCAGGTGTCATTTGTCTTCTACCATGATGTGCCCAGTGTCAGAGAAAGTGAAGAATATAGGCTATCATCATTCTCAAGATTTTGATAAACCCAACTTCGCATTCATTAGATAATTAACTGGACATATTCATGAAGCACATTGCATACTAATCCCTATACCAAAATCAAGGGGAAGAGTTTCCGTCTTCTTTCCTACATCAACTTGAAAGCAGGAAGCAAACTAAATCCATTTCATTCTTGTTTATCACATTCTAGCACACAAAAATTCTGGCCAAGAGTGAAAATAATGTGTCTGTGATCTCAGTTCATCGGAATGCGATGGACTGGGATAAAATTATTCAAAGCAACTTTACTAGAGCCGCATGGCATGTCTACTCACTGAATTTGCAATCTTTTCACTTAAAACACAAGGCATGGGCTATTGGTCTTCGTGGAAAATAAGTGAGAGACTATTTTCTTCCTGCCGACTCAATGTTGGTGTCGGAAATGAGATCATGATAAACTCAGAGAGGATCAGCTTCTGCAGTGTGCTTCTGAGAGGCAGGATGTCACAGCCACACAGGGTGGCAGCACTAGCTTGGGTCTCGTCCCTTTCGTGGTAGAGTTCCTTCTCCATCATGGGGTCCTGTCCAAAGGGCAGTTTGTTCACAGTCTCTTGAGAAACCTCACTGAGAGGGACGCTGATTGGTTCAGGGGTTTAGACTTGGTGATGTGGCCTTTATTCTTTCTTCCACTGTCCTTATGAGCAATATATTTGTGTATACGAGGCAGCAACGGTCTCCATCAAAATCTCGCTCTTAATATAGATCATGTTTCTTTCCTTGGCACTGACTACCTGGCTGCCTAAAAAGGCAGCGCCATGAACATTTGCATTTCTCCTTTTTTTTTTTCTGAGATGGAGTCTCGCTCTGTCACCCAGGCTAGAGTGCAGCGGTGCGATCTTGGCTCATTGCAACCCCCATCTTCCAGGTTCAAACAATTCTCCTGCCTCAGCCTCCTGAGTAGCTGAGATTACCATGTGCCAGGCTTATTTTTGTATTTTTAGTAGAGACAGGGTTTCACCATGTTGGCCAAGCTGGACTTGAACTCTTGACCTCAGGTGATCCACCCAGGTCGGCTTCCCAAACTGCTGGGATTGCAGGTGTGAACCACAGCACCTGGACTGTGTTTCCCTTTTTCGCTTGTGTGTCAGGTTCTTCATGTTGTAGGCAGATTACTGAACATGTAAATAAATAATTTCTTATGAAATCAACTTACATTTTAAGTACAAATGAGGAGATCACATTTTAAGGGAAGACCATGGTGGAGCCTTTGAAATTTACATTTGCTTTTTTCTAGGTTTATATATTTTGAGATAGGAAGTTTCATATGCTTGGTTCTCTTACACTGGGTTGTAACCTACAGCACTTCCGTCTTATGTTTATGCAAGTACACAATGAGTTACAAGTTCAAGTTTAAGATGGTTGAGGGCACAGTATAAGAAAATGACTAACAGAACTCCGAAATTTCCCATCAGAGCAACACCAGTGCCCTAACTTAGCAATTCCCTGATATAGCAATCAAAACACTGCGTGATTGAGGTTCTATTTTCACTATGAACTAGGTGATAAAGCCTAAGGCCTCTGACACTGTAGATAAATTTGTGCTTTGACTTACTCTGTGCAGTAGACGTGAAGTAACTGAGAACCTCTTCCCATTTATATCAGGGGTGCTGCAGGCATTGCCTCTGAGAATTTGGACCTGACCATATCAATATTCCCAATCCACATCAGGAATGCAAATTCTGTGTCTTCTGGGGTATTTTAAAGACCACACTTCTAGGTCTAAAGCCATCTGCACCAGTGCCTTGTGAATAATTGGGTTGGTTTAGAATCCATTTATGATCACAGCCAGGATGTGGCCATCACAGCAATTACCCATGCTGTCCACAGGCAGCGGGGGGAGACAGAGTGCCTCCAGAGAGCATGATGTGTCATTCTGAGCCTGAGTGGAGCGGGTGGCTCTGCGGAAAATGCAGACTCAGATGATGGGCGCCACCAGGGAACAGGGAGGCGCAGGAGCCAGTTGCCACGCCGGAGTCAGCTGTAGGCGTGATGAAAAGACACAGTGCTGGGGATTATGTGTGAGCTAACTAACTCCCAGTGAGACGAGGCTAGCTCGGCGTCTACCGGATGTTCTTGTGGGAGGCTTGCTTCCCGGCAAGCCTGGTAGAGTTTCAGGGCACTGCCGAGCCAGGGCCTGGCACATCCCAAGGGTCAGAGCTGGCCTTGAAGCAGCCAGGCACTCAGAAGAGGAGACGGTTGGCCAGTTGGTCATGCCCAATTTTTTCTTCTTGTGCACTACTTTTTGGAGTGGAAACAATTCTTCTCTGTGTCCTTTTGTTATACTTGCTTTGCCATTGTGGAAAAAACAATTTTATGGACGGGCCACAAAGAGGCGTGACATTTCCACTAAACAGAACGTTGAAAGCCACAAAGATTGCTAACAGTTATCAGTGGGTAGATCACAGATCGTAAAGAAGTTGCACAGTGTGATTTTAATTTATTTGTACAGTATTTTTATACAGAAGTATTTCTCTTAAAATTGATCTAAGAAGTAAAAATTAGAAAACAAAACCAACAAAGATTACAAACCCTTAAAGAAAAATCAAATGTATCAAAAGCCTAGTCAAAATGAAAATTATCAACTAGGTCAGCGCTAGCACTGAAAATATATGTGTATATATGTATAAAATTTCTAAACTGTCCCGCATTTTTCTCCACTCTCTCATACGTGCTACATAACTAAAATCCACTTGAATGCAATCTCCTTTCTGTGTTTGTTTATACCCTCTAGATAAGACACAAGTTGACAAAATAATGAGGAAGTTAAATATTTTAATAGCATTCTAGTTGGGTAAATTATTGAGTTAGCTCTTCTCCTTCCATAACATATTTGGAAAGACCTCAAATTTTATGAAAGAAACATCCTTGTAGTTTTTCTCTTTAGGACATGAGTTCTTTAAAATTAGGCACCGTGTCTTACTCATTTTGGTAACACTACCAGGAGTGCATTTTACCTGGTACATAGAAGAAATGTAACCACTATTGAATAAGGAATTACTGCACTGGTTTTTAGTTTCTCTGCGTTGTTGAGTAGTATGTTGATACCCCTCTCCTGCAAGAGCATTGCTCATCCTGCTCAAGGAACTTGTACACACCATTGCTGTGGTTTGGGACCCTGCTGGAGTAAATCCCAACACCAGATTTTGGGGAATGATATTAATACTCTAAACTGCAGCTACTATTTCTGAAGCTGGTTAATTTTATTACTATGTTGCAGGGGCCAAACATCTGAACCTGGAATGAAGATTTCTGGGGTTTCCTTAAACAGGAAAAGAATGGGATTCAGATAATAAAAAAGACCTCTTGATCTTTTGATAAACACATTATCAGTTATAATGATTTATCCTAGCAATTACTTATATTTATATGCTAATATTTATGTTATTTATAAATATACTTATTAGCTAAGTGTCAGAAAAATCTAGCCAGAAAACCCATATTTTTTATGGGTTTACATAAAGAAGTATGAAAGTTAAAGGCAAGTAATGGGGGTCAGGAACTGGTAATCATTTTGCCTTGTGGGTACTGCCAGCTGCTTTCCATGATGTCTGCATCTCTGTGCCTGAAGGTTTTCTTCTGTGATCAAAACAGCTGCTTTGACCCTAGGCTAGGGAACCACCTCCCTACTCCCACCCTGAAGCAATGATGCTAAACCCCAGTGACATGCCGGTTCCACTGTCCCTCAGGTGTTGTCATCCTGAAGCCTGGAACTTGCATTGTTTCCCAGAGTTTTTATGGGGAGCAAAGGCTCAGTTACCCATAGTGGTGAAGGCTATTCAGACTCCTTCCCCTCCAGCCCCTTCTTGTGCCACTTCCCCACTTTCCTGCAGAATTGGGGCACCTGTCCAATAGCCCCTTGCATCTAGATCATTGTCTCAGCATCTGCTTCCAGGAGATCCCAAACTAAACAAGTGATCAGGGAAAACCCCTGCTCCAGATCACAGGATGTCCATTGAAAAATGTGAGTAGGAGGGTGCCCCTGTGAGGTACAGGGAGGAGGACCACAAATGCCAGGCGAGGACTCGTGGACAAGCTGTGCGTTCAGAGATGGGCTTTTCCAAAAAGACAGACAAACCATCAAGTAAGGGTGTGGTGCAGGGGCTCAGAAGAGCCCTAAACCTTCTGTGCCTTCTGTCCTCTCTAGTCACCGTTGCCATAACTGGCTTATCAAATCCAGACATTGTATCTAAGAGGTGTGAGTATAACACACAAAAAGGAGCAGCGTTTGGGACATAATAGTGTCTTCTCCCCAGAATTTCTCCATGAAACATTCTTTCATTCCCCAAGACAGAGTTAACTGTTCGTTTCTCTGTTTCTCTAGAACCCTGCCCACTCGATATATCAGCTTCTTAGGCTCGCTGTAACAAAGCACCACGAACCGGGTGGCTCACACAACAGAAATCATTTTCTCACAGTCCTGGAGGCCAGAAGTTCGAGATCAAGGCGTTGGCAGGTTGTTCCCACCGAGTGCCACGAGGGAAGGATTATTTCCAGGCCTCTCTCCTGTGCTGGCAGACTTCAATTCTCGTTCTGAAGCTTCAATTCTCCCTGAGGCTTCAATTCTCTTCCTCTATGAAGATCTGTGTTCAAATTTCCCCTTTTTATAAAGACATTAGTCATATTGGATTAGGGCTAACCCTCATAACCTCATTTAAAATTGATTACCTCTGTAAAGACCGTCTCTTCATATAAGGTCAGATTCCAGGGATTGAGAGCTTGTTTGGAGGTTCGAGCAGAAGAGCCCAGCTATTTGTGTGCTCTTGGCTGAAAACTGGTCCTCCTCTGTTGGGGATGGTTGAAGTCTTTGACTGAGCACACAGCTTTGGGAGGGATGCACATGGAGCAATGAGGGAGGAAAGGGACCCTCGCCTAGCCATCCACATCAGCCAAATCAACCCTAGCGAGCAATGGGGAGACACATGCCACAGCCAGATGGGCTCACATCCAGATTCCAGGTGCTGGGAGTGAGCACGTCGCCGTATGAATTTGGAGGAGCACCATCACTCACAGCACACCACCAGGAACCGCCGTGATGCCGTCATTCTCTTTCCCTTCCCCAGAACACTGCATGCTCCTCAGGCTTGGCCATTTTGCCTCTGGCATAGCCGTTGGAATATTTTCCTTTCTTTTAAATTTCATTTTACTTTGGTAATGAAGATCTACTCTCTTGACGAACATTTAAGCGGTCAGTAAGGTATTGCTCATTGTAATCACAATGTCGTAACCAGCAGATCTTTAGAGCTTTTCCATCCTGCATAACAGACTTCATGCCCATTGACTGGTAACACCCCATTTACCCCTACCCTCAGCTCGTGGTCACCATCAACCCACTCTTTGTTTCTAGGAGTCAGACTGTTTTTGGTTCTTCATAGAGTGGAAACTTGCAGCATTTGTCTTTCTGTGACTGAATTATTTCACTTGGCATAATGTCCTCAAGGTTCATTTATGTTGTTGCATATTCCCAGATTTCTTTCTTTTTTATGGCTGAATAGTATTCCACTGTATGCATATGCTGCATTTTCTTTCTTCATTCATCTGTCAGTGGGCAGATTCTTAGCTGTTTCCCCCTCTTGGCTATTGTGAATAGTGCTGCATTGAACACAGGAGCGCTAATATCTGTTCGAGATCCCAATTTCAATTCTTTTGTATACATAACAGCCAGAAGTAGATTGCTGAATCGTTTGGTGGTTCTATTTTTAATTTTCTGAGCGACCTCCATTCTGCTTTCTGTAGCGGCTGTGCCATTTTCCAATCCGGCAACTGTGTGCAAGGGTTCCAGTTTCTCCACATCCCTGCCAAAACTTGTTTTTATTTTTTTTAATTTTACTTTTTAAAATAGCCATTCTGACAGGTGTGAGGTGTCACTGTGGCTTTTATTTACGGGTTCCTTATAATTGGTGACACTGAGCAGCTTTGTATATCCTCTTTGGAGATATAACTTTTAAACACTCAGAAGACGTGAAAGAATAAATAAAAAGTAGATGTTCCATAGATATCATTTAATGAATGAACTGTTAGCAAATTTACCATAAGGTGCAAATGAATGATCTCAGATTCTTCCTGAAAGTAGGCTTTTACTTGTGTAAAGAGTTGATGCTACAGAGGGAACAAGGGTTCTCGGCCCCTAAAAAGGTGGTGGGGGAGGGGAGCAACCGACGGCGGCAAGGGTGGGGAGACTGAAACAGAAGGTCCCCTGAGGCAATAAATACTAATTTTCCTTTTTTTCTGGGGCCTTCCCTGTATTTGGAAATTTTGAACTCAAAATCTTAACCTTCCTTGTACTGTAGGTGTAAGTGATTTGGCAGCCAAGTTAGATACCCTTGGTCAAGGCAAGCTTAGCGGTATCATTTCCTTCCTTCTGACTCATCCAAGATGTTCTCTAAACTCCAGGCTACTAATGGCCTTGCAAAAATTTCTGGGTGATGCTTGCTGCCTCCATTACCTTTCTGACTGGTTGGGTATAATTCTTTTTTCACTGTATGATGTTCATGCAGGGCTGTTGCAGCCATGACTGCATGAGCCTTCACAGAAAAGAGGAGATGACAACCTTATGGAACATTTTTGCGTTGAAAATTGCCCAAGACTTTTGAGCCAAGCACACATATGCTAATGACATACAAATCACATACAAATCTTATGCAAATACATCTTTCCTCTATCCAAGTCTCCTTATGCTTTGATGTGGCCCTTGGGAAGCATCCTGCTGCAGATCATTAATCTAAGGAGTTGATTTAACAGCTTTCTCATTCTTTAGCCTTTTGTTATCTAATTGCCTTCATTATCTGGAATAATGCATAAATGCATTTGCTACAATTTCATAAACAAGAACCCATAATTTCAACAAAGGGATTTTTGTTTGGTGAACGGTCTTATCGCATTGATCATATATACATATACATACATAATGTATGCACATACATACATATATATGCAAAAGCTGTATTTTGAAAGATGTTAAAGAAATTAGAATGCAAGTAGAAGATACATTCATAATGTCACTTTCAAACTGAGCACATGCCATCTTTAAGAGTTGTCCTTTGAAATTTATTACTTTAGGTACTTGGTAAAGCAAAGCAATCACATTTAGGTACCAAATATATCTGCAAAGGCTACTGAGGTCATAACTAACTTTAAAACTGCCTTATATCTATTGTCGAATGTGAGGCAAGTTATCTGTAGACTTGGTAGGCATTTTTAAGGGCGCCGTGCAGAAGGATCAACATCGCAGTCTGAGGGAACAGGGGCCTCATTTCTCTCACGGTGTTCAGAGGCTGGTATACGGAAAGCACTCAGTGAATGTTTGGAGATGAAGACCGAGCCACGGACCTGTTTATAGAAGGCATTTAGCTTCAGGGAGAACCCTCCAACAGCACATTAAACTTCCTGTGTTGATGAAGTCACTGGGAGCTTGAGCTTGCTGAAAGAGTGACCAGGACCCAGCCAATGGTCAGCCCTGCCCAACAATTCCCCTGTTTCTTTTTGCCCTCACTGTCTCCATTACCTGGAATAATGTATAAATGCATCTTGTAGAATTTTATAAATTGAACATCCACAGCATGCACTACAGGAAAACAAAGAAGTAAAAATACGCACTGGCCATCACCAATTAAAATTATCTTATAGACTGACATCTTGTTTATCTAATGTGCCCATACTGCACAAAGTCCTATCCCAGGATCAACTGCAGCTAAGAGCAGGAATGTGAAAATGTGAAAAGGTATCTGATGGGAGCTAGACTTTCATCATTCCATCGGCCATGGGTCTGGCTGCCGACAGACTGCAACTGCAAGGCATGGGAAATTATTTGACTCTATTCAGAGACGTGGTGTCCTGAATGGTCTTAATAATATCATATTGCATTTAAAAGCAATTAAGGGGAAAGTTTTATTATGAACCAACACTTGGCATCTGTGGTTGTATCTGAAAATCTTATACTTCCATCTGCGTGTGATTTCTCTATTTATTGTATCACTCACAGACGTCTAAAACCTACCCCATCATTGACATGAAAGAGAAGAGACTCACAGCAGCACTTCCTTCCTTTATTTATTTTTTGAGATGCAGTCCAGCTCTGTCGCCCAGGGCGGAGTGCAGTGGCACGTTCTTGGCTCACTGCAACCTCCACCTCTTGGGTTCAAGCGATTCTCCTGCCTCAGCCTCCCCAGTAGCTAGATTATAGGCACACACCACCATGCCCGGCTAATTTTTTTGTACTTTTAATAGAAACGGGGTTTCGCCATGTTGGCCAGGCTGTTCACCAACTCCTGAGCTCAGGTGATCCACCCACCTCAGCCTCATAAGTGCTGGGATTACAGGCGTGGGCGGGCCACTAGGTTCAGCCAACAGCACTTCCCTTTTTAAATGGAGCCACCACCCCAGACGCTGCACTGACCTCAGGCAGAGCTAACCAGCAGCAATGTCTTTTGCTCTTTAATGCATTTTGGTTTTGCCCCATTTAATAAACACTCCCATGGTACTTGCTATGTGCCAGGAACTATCCTAAGTGTTCTGCAAATATTAGTTCTCAAAACAGTCCTATATGATATGGACTATTAGTATTTCCAACTTTCTATGAGAAAATTTAGGTGTAAAAATGGAAGCATTTTACTTAGATACACACAGTGCAGAGTCAAACTCAAGACAATCTAATTTCAGGGGCTACGCTTTTAGCCACTACACTATGTGTCTGTTTTCTTGCGTAGAGCTACATGATTTCCCTAGACCTTTCATAACTTGCTAGTCTAATGCAAGAATGACTCCAGAAATTAGGTACTGGAGGTGATCCAGGGCAAATTGTTACCTTCAGGACTGGAGAAAAGACCTCCATCCAAAAGTGCATCAAGAAATAGAAAAAAAGATGTTGTTTATAGTCTCAATGGAGAAAGTGATCTACCAATCTGGTTATCATCTGTAGCTATTGGGCGGCTGAGTTCTGTTCTGCCAAAGATATCAGCATGCATTGGAGAAGCAGTACAGGGACGATTACTCTCAGAGACCAGACTAAATATTTCAAGTGAAGAACAGAAAATGCCTAAGGTTTTGGAAACTGCAGCCAGTGAGTAAGATAAGGTGGAAAGCAGCCAGACAGAAATCAAAGAAGTCCAAAGCGGCCCCTCCAGCACTTTGGAAGGAGCCAGCCTATGATCTGGGATGCAGCTGAAAGCTCAGCAACCAAAAGGGAAATGAGAACACAACGGGCATGCACTCTGGAGCTCCAGGCGGCCACATGCTTCTCCCTGGAGAAGAGCGTGGGGCAGGTGCGGCAACGCTAATGTCAAACCCACTGTTAGTTATTGATGGTGCCCATGGAGGGGACAGGGGCTCCTTCTCTGAAGACAGCTTTGAAGCCCCTTCTTCTGGCCTTTAGAACCTTCTACCTGACTCCCATTTTCCCTCCGCTTACATTTGGACTATACCTTGCTCTCAAATGTGTGCTTCATTTTTGTCGGTTGGTTTCTGTCCCATTGGATATTGTAGGTAGGCATCCATCTTTTTAAAAGGGATCAAATTTGAATTGTTATTAGGAAGAGTTGTGAAAGTATATCAAACTTACTTTCTGAAGGATAAGCTGAAATTGGTTGGAATTCTAGAACAATCCCAGTCGAGTGCACTGGGGTATGTGGGTGCTACACGGGGAGTTAAGGATTACAGAGCATCCAGCATGCACCCAATGTCATGCCAGGCTGCAGCTGCTGCTCCCCAGTGGAGACGTCAGCCAGGAGGCAGTCAGCCCGAGCTGGACAGTCATGGGGTGTCCAGGCCAGCATCAATGGCCGGACACTTGCAGATGGTGCCACTGGGCAAATACTAAGCACCATGACCGGAAAACACTCCGACATTGATGCAGCCAGGTGAGCCCCACCTGTTTCAACAGGAGGGACCCACAGGTCACTAGGAGCTGAGATGTAGGGCCAACACTTGAGCTGCCAGGAACTGGGTGGTGGTCTCTCTAAACCTCCAGTAGAAACACTCTACTCCAGGCCTAGAAACTGGAGAGGTTTAGTCCAGTAGCAAACTTCTGCACTACATTTATGCAAGCATCCACAAGTTCTTAATTTTGGGGGGCTGTGCCTTCCCTTTGACTTTCTGGTGATGACTAAGAACCCATTGCAGGTAATGTTTGTAAATGCATAGGATATATGGCATGAGAAGCAACCCTATTGTATTAAAATAGAATTCCATCTTCAGAGTCCATAGATCCCAGGGTATACAGCCAGATATGTGACTCTTGTAACTATAATAGCAAGGTTTGCTGAAGGTTTGAGCCCCAGAAAGATCATATTGCATAAAAGAGCTAAGTGTTTTCCTCACAGCAACACTGGTTGTTAAATAGGCTTGGCTCTGTGTCACAGGGTAGGGAAGCTGTGGGTCTCAAAATTGGGAGAAGACACAGAGACCCAGGTGTTGGGTACTTCATCCAGGGCTCATATATAGCTTTTCTGACTCCAAATAATATAGTCTTCCTTCCATGCCAAACTGTGACTGGGGGAAGACTAAGGCTGCTGAGGTCAGATGAACTGAGGAGCAGCAGTCAGGGAGAATGTTCACACACGCTCCAGGGTGGACCAGCCTGGTGCTCTTGCAGATCAGGGCATCTCAGCCTCAGCATTGCTGACACCTGGTGCTCAAGACATCTCTGTTGTGGAGTCTGTCCTGTGTACCATGGGATGTTTAGTAGCATTCTGGCCTGTACACATTCAATATCACCAGTAATCTATTCAATTGTGACAATGTCTCCAGACATTGCCACATCAGCCCTGTTAAGAGCCACTGCTATGGAGTGGGATTGGGCCCTGTGCTTGAGCAACTGCATGTGTTTGGAACTCTCTCTCTCTATGTTACGTATTACTCTTCAGAGTTTTCCCTCCCCATGGGGTAAGTCTTCCGATATGGTTTGGATTTGTTCCCTGACCAAAGCTCATGTTGAATTGGAGGAGGGACCTGGTGGGAGGTGACTGGATCGTGGGGGTGGATATCTCTTTTGCTGTTCTCATGATAGTGAGTGAGGTTGTTGAAACGTGTGTGGCACTTCCCTCTCCTCTCTCTCTCTCTCTCTCCTGCTCCACCATGGTAAGATGTACTTGTTTCCCCTTTGCCTTCCTCCATGATTATAAGTGTCCTGAGGCCTCTCAGTCATACTTCCTGTTAAGTCTGCAGAACTGTGAGTTAATTAAACCTCTTTTCTTCATATATTACCCAGTCTCAGATAGCACTCTATAGCAATGTGAAAATGGACTAATATACCTCCCAAATTAGAGAGTGGGACATGCGATCCTAACTGTGGTATGAAGCTGGGGTAGTACGCATGCCTGCAGTCCCAGGACTTTGGGAGGCCAAGGTGAGTGGGTCACTTGAGGTCGAGTTCAAGACCAGTCTGGACAACATGGCAAAACCCTATCTCTACTAAAAATACAAAAGTTACCTTGGCATGGTGCTGCATGACTGTAATCTCAGCTACTCAGGAGGCTGAGTCATGAGAATCTTGCGAACCTGGGAGATGGAGGTTGCAGTGCACTGAGATCGCACCACTGCACTCCAGCCAGAGTGAACTTCTGTCTCTAAATAAATAAATAAATAAACTTAGAATCTTGTTGGAAGGTCTCCAGCACGTGGCCAATGTGACTTTAACAGCAAGGTTTGCTGAAGGCTTGATCCTCTCCATCCCCTCTTCTATCTCTAGGGGAGAGTCCCACACTCTGGCTAAGCCACGCTCTTGATTAAAAGGTACTTATTGGGTAGAGTGTACACTGCTGGGTGATGGGTACACTAAAATCTCAGAATTCACCACTGTAGAATTCATTCACGTAGCCAAAACCCACTTGTACCCCTAAAGCTATTGAAAAAAAAAAAAAGTCAGTGCTTTTCCTGCTTAAAGCCGTGAATCCCCAAGGGCCCATTCTACCTCTCCCCATACAGGGAATTCTCATCTGCAGGGCTTTGCTGCTCAGGACAGTGATGTGAATTTGGAGGCACAAGGCTGTAAATCCACATGGCGTGCACCCTCATCCTTTCCCGCCTCCTGGAATTCCATGAATGCAGGCTAATATTACATTAACTTCCTTTCATCCACAGCACACACATGGTTAACATTGAACTTGTGGTTAACTAAGATCCGTAGGCAAAATCCCCTGTGTGGTTAGATTTCATATCTGTACTCAGGCAGTTAGAGCTTTTCATTTCAGTGTAGACATCCGTGGGTCTCCTTACAGAGAAGCAGTCTACACTTTTTAAATCCTCATAATACAGGGCCTGCTACTATCTGACACATCAGAGGTGTTCAACAAGTGTTTGTTAACTGGAACCATCAGTGAGTTCATTTTATTCTCCAGTTAATTTTATTCTGTGAGTTTGGCCCACCCATCTACCGTTAACTTTCCTTTTTTGTTTTTTCTTAAAAATACTTTGGATTTGGGGAAGAATTTTTGATTTACAGAGAAGTTGCTAACATAGCACAGAAAGTTCCCCTGTATATCTGAGCCAGGTTCCACTGCTGTGAATATCTTACATGATCACGGTTCATTGATCAAAGTAACTGACATTGGTGAATTGGTATCAACTGAACTCCTGACTTTGGGTTTCACCAGTTTTTCCATTGATGTTCTTTCTGTTGCAGAATGCGATCCAGATTCCCTATTGCGTTTAGTAGTCATGTCTCTCTGGCGTCCTCTGGTCTGTGGCATTTTCTCAGTCTTTCCTTGTCTTTCATGACTTTGACAATGGTCGGGGGCTGAGGGGGGGTGCAGTGCTGGCCATGTATCCTGCAGAATTTCCCAAATCTGTGTGCACATGGCGTTTTTCTCATGACTGGACTGGATTTGGGGGTTTGAAATGTCCTTTAGGAGACATACAGTCCATTTCGCCTTTCCTGGTTTTGTGTTTTGGCAGCTAACTACGATCTAAGTTAGCAATGAAGCTCGAAGGGCCGGGGGAAGCACAGACGACACTACCAGCTCAAATCTACCTTACAGGTGAGCTGGGTTTGATACAGTTTTTTCTTACTAGTGTTGAATTATCACAGTTTTTTCTTTTAATAGTTCATTCCAGATTTGTTGGGGTTTTTTTTTCTGGAATAGGCATCAAATTTACCTGCTTGGACCGTGTTCTCTTGCCTTTGAAAATGTGTAGTGGGGTTGTGCACATGAGATTGTATGTATAACGATATGCACATGTGGTTGGGTTCACACACACGCACACACATTAACTCATGTTAAGTCATATATTTGAGTTACTGAATCACTACATGATGGAAGTTCTGTCAATGTAGTTTATCTAGAGTTCAGCCAGCAGATTAATAAGGTCTCTCAACATCCTGCAGACAGAGTAACATGGACTGATAGTAAAATTAGATGACTTTGCTTCTGGTTGAATGACAGTACCCAGAGTGTCACCCGGGACTGTCTGGAGGGGAAACGGACAGCAGAGCTTTATCATGGGCTCCACTCTGAGCTGTACTTGTTGCCCCAGCTTGTGAAAATACAAGAGAGAGGGCAAGGATGTGTGGAGGAAGGGAGGGATGTGTGGAGTTCCATCTCTAATGCCTTAGAGAAAAGTAACAATACACCAACATTATCTTAACAAACAAGCATTTTAGGCCAAACCAACCAAAAATAAGAATGTAACCTTATATAGTAATATATGATCTTTCATGAGGGTATTTGTTTGCTATGCCTGCCATAAAAAATACCAACGAGATGACTTCAAGAAAATGAATTTATTCCAGCAACTGGAAGTCTGAGATCAGGGTGTCAACAGTGTTGCTCCCTTCTAAATGTGTCTGCATTCGTCTATTCTCACACTGCTGTAAAGAACTAGATGAGACTGGGTAATTTATGAAGAAAAGAGGTTCAATTGGCTCATAGTTCCACAGGCTGTACAGGAAGCATGGCAGGGAGGCCTCAGAAAACTTACACTCATGGTGGAAGGCAAAGGGGAAGCAGGCATCGTCTTCACATGGTATCAGGAGAGAGAAAGAAGGGGGAGGTGCCACAAACTTTTCAACAATCAGATCTCGTGAGAAGTCACTCACTACCACAAGAACAGCAAGGAGGAAATCTGCCCCCATGATCCAGTCACCTCCCACCAGACTGAGACATGAAATTTGGGTAGGGAGCATAGCCAAACCATATCAGCTGGTGCATGAGAATCTGGTCCATGCATCTCTCTTGGCTTCTGGTGATTTTCTGGTAATCTTTGGCATCCTTTGGCTTGTAGAAGCATCATCCCAAATTCTGCCTTCATCTTCACTTGGCATTCTTTCTGTGTTTGTGTATGTGTCCAAATATTCCCTTTTATAAGGCCATCAGTCATAAGGGATTAGGGATCCACCCTACTTGACTGCAACTTCATCTTAATGAGTTATATCTGCAGTGTTGCCATTTTCAAACAACAAATAAATTTTGAGGGGACAAAATTCAACCCATAAGGTTCTGGTTACAGCAAAACTTAACGGCCTCAATCACACAGTTGATGGTGCTCATAAATTCAGACAGGGCCCAGTGGGAATGGCTTGTCTCATGAGGTCTGGAGCCTCAGCTGGATGATTCAAAGAGTCAACTTTTGACCAAAGCACCTGCACACATCCTCCCTGTGGCCGGGCTTCCTCACAACACGGCTGCCTCTACCAGTCTTCTTACCTGCCAGCTCTGGGTTCCAGGTATGAGAGTGTTCCAGTGAACGAGTAGAAGATGCATTCCCTTTCACGACTCAGCTTCCAAAGCTACAGAGCATTGATTTCCCCCTTATACTATTGGGTGTAAGCTCCCAGGTGGAAGGAGAGGAATTCTCTTATGCTTGACGGGGCACAGTTGAGTGACATTGTGGAGGGACATGTGGGGCAGGAAGTATTGCTGTGGCCATTTTGGAATTACGTTGTCAGCCTCAGCACTCTCTTCAACAGGGTTCGGCCCATATGGCTGGGAGACAATCTGGCAGACACCATTATGCCAGCCTGCCTTTTGGAATTTTCCCTGTTTTGTTCTTTCTTTGATTTTTCTCTATGGAAAAGAATCTATTTAAAAATCCATCTTGAGTGAAACAAGACTACCAATTCAAAGTTGATGTTCCACAATACCCTTAATAAATCATGCCATGCCAGAAATGTCTCAATAAATCCTGGCGAGGTTAATGAGAAATTTCTTGAAAATACAAGAAAGCAGGCCAGGCGTGGTGGCTCATGCCTATAAATCCCAGCACTTTTGGAGGCCGAGGTGGGTGGATCACAAGGTCAGGAGTTCGAGACCAGCCTGACCAACATAGTGAAACCCCGTCTCTACTAAAAATACAAGAAAATAAAAAAAGTTAGCCAGTTGTGGTGGTGTGTGTCTATAATCCCAACTACTCAGGAGGCTGAGACAGGAGAATCACTTGACTGTGGGAGGTAGAGGTTGCAGTGACTGGTATCATGCCATTACACTCCAGCCTGGCCAACAGAGCAAGACTCCGTCTCAGTAAATGAATAAATAAATAAATAAGAAGAAAATATAAGAAAGCCAATGCAAAAACAAAGCCCTCAAGCGCATGTAACAATTCGATGTTCATGTTGAAGAAAACCACAGTAAATGACCTTATGTTTCAAAGTAAATTGCACAAATTCTCATGTAAAAATCAGCGGAAAGTGTTTACATCCCAGGGAGAGAAGATACAGGGCATGTTACCTATTAGAATAGAAACGGAAGACACCATTTTCTGTCAAGTGATTGCGAGTGGAATCTCACATTCAACAAGAGCAATCATTGACATTCTTCTCAGGCCTCTAAGAGGCCTCCATCAGCCTCTCGCTGTCATGACACCACAGGAAACCCCAGGTCCAACTTTCACCACAAATGAAACAGATTTAGGGCTTTTCCCCTTCTTCTCATGATGGGTTTTCACCCTTCCATTACTCTCTCTGTTCGTGGGGGTTAAGAATTGTTCTTCATATGAGATGGCTTCTAGAAGCTTTCTTCTGGAAAGATTACCCTGTCTCAGAAAAATTAGCCACTGTGATGGCTCAGAAATCTCTCTCTCCATAGACCCTTCACCCACACCAATGCAGAGCAACCTGGAGGCCATTAGGAGTTCTGTTTAGAATTGTTTTTCTCAGCATGTCCTTCTCTCCTGCTCTTCCCTTAGCGGAACCCAGGAAAATATTTGCTCACAAATGTTATAGTGTCATGACTAATATGTCCAGCCCTAGCTCCCACACGCCCCATGTGAAATATTTGAATGTCTGTTTTTGTGTGTTCATGAGGAAGTTAGCATCCATCTTAATGTTTATATAAAAACACATCTATTGATTTTTTTGGGGGGGCCTGGTTTTCTATCTTCTCAAATTGAATACTAAGTTTATTTGTGTTTCTTGAATGTTTAATAATTGAAACGTTTAAGGGTGATATTTTTGCCTCAGGGAACAGCTTTGGCCACAACTTTTAAATGTTACTACTTTGTAGTCTCAATATTTTATTGTCAAAATAATCTGTAACTCTAGTTTTTATTTCCTTTTGGTCTAAGAATTACTTATTATAATGTTTATTCCCCAGTTATATGCTTTTATAAAATGAGAATATTACAAAAAGGAAACATAAAACATAATAAAGCTATCATGCATATTCTTTTTTTTTTTTTTGAGACGGAATTTCGCTATTGTTACCCAGGCTGGAGTGCAATGGCACAATCTCGGCTTACCGCAACCTCCGCCTCCTGGGTTCAGGCAATTCTCCTGCCTCAGCTCCTGAGTAGCTGGGATTACAGGCACGCGCCACCATGCCCAGCTAATTTTTTGTATTTTTAGTAGAGACAGGGTTTCACCATGTTGACCAGGATGGTCTCAAACTCCTGACCTTGTGATCCACCCGCCTCCGCCTCCCAAAGTGCTGGGATTACAGGCATGAGCCACCGCACCCAGCCCATGCATATTCTTATCATTCAGAACGAAAAAATCATGACAAGTATTTTTGATAATTGCTCATATAATAGATGTATACATTCTTCTTAAGAGACAGAAAAAGAACTAAACTCTACAGGTAATGCTAACTTTCCCTTTGATGCATATATGGAGTCCGATTGCTAGCTTCTAACCCCCAGAGCTCAGTAGCATGCGTTAGGTATATGCCAATTTAGTTCATCTGTGTATTTTAACATTTCTTCACAGTAGTCCAGCATATTCTGCATTTTATTCATTCCCTACTGAGGGTTGTTTCTGTTATTTTCCTCTGTTTTTCCTGCTGTAAACACTGCTGTAGTGTTCCTCTAATGTGTCTCTTCTCTCAAACACGTAGAAGTATTCCCTAAGGTGTGCACTTAGAAGTGAAATTGTGAAACTGATGGATGTGAACATTTCTAATTTTAATAAATATTACCCAACTGCTGTTCAAAATCCCTGTGACAGTTCAGGCTCAGAGGCTGGAGCTCTAAATATAATCTTTTATTAATAACATCTATTTTTCAAGTGGTCAGAATATATGGCTTATGTGATACAGTCATGTGGAAATAATGTACATATTAATAGTTATATTACATTCTCCTTGAATTTCTAACAGATCTTACTTTAAGTGTTTGATATTATATTTCTGATGCATTAAAATTCATAGCTCTTCTATTTCAAGTTTGGATTATTCCCTTTATCAATATTAAATAGCCTCACTCCCATTTGATTGTTCTGTATGTCCTAAAATTGTGTTATGCTATACGATTGCTTTTCTTTGTAATTGCTTTAATTTTCATCCATTGTTTTATTTATTTCTACCACCCTCAGTATTAGTTTATTATATGCTCTATTTTTTTTTTTTTTGAGGCAGAATCTTGCTCTATTGTCCAGGCTGGAGTGCAGTGGAACACTCTTGCCTCATTGCAACCTCTGCCTCCTGGGTTCAAGTGATTCTCCTGCCTCAGCCTCCCAAGTAGCTGGGATTACAGGTTTGTGCCACCACGCTTGGCTAATTTTTTTGTATTTTTAGTAGAGACGGGGTTTCACCATGATGGCCAGGCTAGTCTCGAACTCCTGGCCTCAAGTGATCCACTCACCTCCACCTCCCAAAGTGCTGGGATTACAGGCGTGAGCCACTGTGCCCAGCCACATTAACTTTTGTTGTGCTCTGCAGTCACTTCCTCCATGGTCTACAAAGCATGCAGCTGGGCTAGCCAAGGGTGGTTGCATGCTTCTGTTTCCTTTATGGTGTAGCTACTCATTTCTATAGTTATATGCTGTAGAAATGCACCACTTGACAAAAAAAAAAAAAAAAAAAAAAAAACAACCTGGGTCAGTTTGAGAATTCTTCCTTTTTAAACAACTTGTTATGGCCTGAATGCTTAAGGCAATTTTCTCATAATAAAATTTCAACATTTCTAGATGTTCATTTTCTTTAATTTTTCTTTGTGCATTTCAGTCTGTACTTCCAAGCCTTTTTCTTTAGTTGTGTTTTTGTTCTCTGCCCTGCACAAGGGTAATACATATGTTATTCTTTATTGCTTTGCCTTTTTCTTCTGCATTCTGGAAGAGCTTTTCAGATTTGCTCCACATTGCTCATTTGGGTTCTGTGATATCAATTCAGTTACTCTTCTCTATGCTGACGCCCTTGGCTTTCCTGTGCTTTTGAATTATTTTAATTTTTCGTTTCTTGTCCATGAATTTTTCCCTTGATTTCTTGGAGAACTTTTTTGCGCGCGATTAAGGTCATTAAACAGTGAGCATTATTCTAGCTGTTATGTTAGGTACATTTTCGGCAGTATGTCTTTCCTCTGACAGTTTAGGGGATGGCCTCCATTTCTGTGTCTCATAGGATTCCTGCGTTTTATTTGTGAGTGCATGCACATACACTCATCCTGAAGACAGTTTTTTTTAGAGAGTCTCGCTTTGTCGCCAGGCGCCAGGCTGGAGTGCAAGGGCGCGATCTCTCTCACTGCCACCTCCGCCTCCCGGGTGAAGCCATTCTCCTGCCTCAGCCTCCCGAGTAGCTGGGACCACAGGTGCGCACCACCACCCCCAGCTAATTTTTGCATTTTTACTGGAGACGGGGTTTCACCATGTTGGCCAGGATGGTCTCGATCTCCTGACCTCCCGATCCTCCCGCCTCGGCCTCCCAAAGTGCTGGGATTACAGGCGTGAGCCACCGCGCCCGGCCCTGAAGAGAGTTTCATTCAGTCCCAGGATTTGCCGGAAGTCAGTGTAGACTGAGCCCTCCACGCCAGCAGGGGGAGTCGGTGGGGCCGGCTGCGCCTCCACAATGGCCGGTGTTCCCGTGGGGCGCTCTGGGGAGCGGGTCTTCTCTGTCTCAGGGGGCCTCACGGCTGCACCAGCAGAGCACGGCCCGTTCCCATGGATTCCCCGCCCCTGCGCCTGCGCCTCCGCCCGCACCTCTCTCCTCGGAACCGCGCAGGGCTCCCTGCTTCCCAGCACCGCCAGGTTCCTTCCTCACTTAGGGTTCTGTGATGGGTCCCTGCTCTTCTTATTTCTGATGCAGACATAGAATATGAAAAGTATCGGCCGGGCGCGGTGGCTCACGCCTGTCATCCAAGCACTCTGGAGGCCAAGGCGGGCGGATCACCTGAGGTCAGGAGTTCAAGACCAGGCGGACCAACAGGGTGAAACCCCGTCTTAAAAAATAAATAAATAAATAACCGCGTCTTAAAAAATAAATAAATAACCCCGTCTTAAAAAATAAATAAATAAAATCAAATAAAAAGAATATGAAAAGTAGCGATTGCGGTGCTGTGTTGGTGTGGAAGGCAGCTGTGCAGTGTTTGTCGCTGGGAAACACCCTTCACCGACGGGCGGGGATTGGCTGCCACGTTTCTCGTCCTCTGAGCAGGGAGCAGGCCGTGGAGAGGGAACCAGGTCTCCTGATCCATGTTGGTCTGGCAGTTTGCTTTGTCTGGTGCAGGAAAGAAAGTATGCCTAAGATCTCATTTTGGTTTCTCAGATTAGCATTCTATGGACAGAATTTCTTTTCCTAGGTATTTGTGATAAGTGTTATTCTGTGCAGTCTTTTGCTCTGCCTTGGAACACCATTTCACAGACTGCTAGCTAGAATTCATTCCTGATGACATGGATCCTAGTAGGTTTTCTGAAAATCCCATTTTATATTATAAATGTCTTTCATTGGACATAAACATTGTTAAGTGTCAAACAGTTATCAAATGACGTTGGTTCCATGACTTGTTTACTTGAAAATCAACGTAAAGTAATTTGTTGTATAATGAATGCTTTGCTGTCAGGAGATCACTAATTGTGGTTGGTACGCAATAAATGTTGAGTGGGTTTATTGACAGAAAAAGATAAGGGAAGAAGGAGGGAAAAAAGGAAGGAAGGTGGGAGGGAGGAAAAAGGGAAAGGAGGAAAGGAGGGAGGGGGGAAGAGAAGAAGGAAGAAAGAGAGAAAGGAAGGACAGAAGGAAGAAAGAAAGGAGGAAGGAGGAAAGGAGGGAGGGAGAGGAAAGGGAAGGAGAGAAGGAGAGAGGAGGAGGAGGGAGGAAAGAAGGAAAGTCTGAGTTTCTGACTCCAGTGTCTGTACGATAATTAGAAACATGCATGGAATAAATAGCAGAGCATTTTCTACCTGTAGATCAATGTCGGCAAAAGTCCTGATTAAAAAAGAAAATGTGGCATTAAAATAAGCCAAGTACATTTTGTTTTATGTGCATTTATGCTAATATTTTATATTTAAGAGCCATAGCAAGAATGCAAATTCTATCGGGACAGTTTTATTGATATTTTTAGTTACAAATTTAGAAGCATAGGACATACTATGCTTTTTATAAACCTCGCAGCTTATAAAGTCACTGGAAAGTTGGCAAAAATCCACAGCATTTCTGTATTTCAGTAATAATTCCTATGCTGTTCTTTGGTGTATTCCCTTCTTCTGCCAAATGCCTTCACAAAACAATTCATTTGTCACATTAACTTTTTTCTTTTCTTTCTTTTCTTTCTTTTTTTTTTTTTTTTTTTTGAGATGGAGTCTTGCTCTGTCACACAGGCTGGAGTGCAATGGCATGATCCTGGCTCACAGCAACTTCTGCCTCCCAGGTTCCAGTGATTCTCCTGCCTCAGCCTCCCAAGTTGCTGAGATTACAGACGTGCTCCACCATGCCCAGTTAATTTTTATATTTTTAGTAGAGATGGGGTTTTGCTCTGTTGGCCAGGCTGGTCTCAAGCTCCTGACCTCAGGTGATCTGCTCACCTTGGCCTCCCAAAGTGCTGGGATTACAGGCGTGAGCCACTGTGCCCAGCCACATTAACTTTAGTTGTGCTCTGCAGTTACTTCCTCCATGGTCTTCAAAGCATGCAGCTGGGCTAGCCAAGGATGTTTGCCTGCTTATGTTTTATTTCTGATATAGCTACATTTCTATAGCTTTGAATACCCAACTTACTAAGTGATACAACAGAGGATGCATCAGAACTCTTACCCAATACAGGCAAGCACATTGACATGGGGAAGAAGAAAGAGTGGAATCACTTATAATTTCCGCTTCTGGAATATTGTTTTCCAAGGTAACTCTTGACTTTGTGTTGATGGTTAAACTGTCTTTCATTGTGATGTGTGATTCAGGACACACTTGATTTTTATGAAAGCAGCTCAATTTGGCCCTAAGCCTTCCATGCCTCTAATTGTTGTAAACATGGGATACTATGAAGGGTGATGTCTATGTACTATGAGCTTTCACAAGTAACATGCTAAAATCGCAGTAATTCTCACCTACCAAAGATATCTTTAAAATTAAAAAATATAAAGGAGGCAGGGTGCGGTGGCTTATGCCTGTAATCCCAGTACTTTGGGAGGCCAAGGTGGGTGGATCACCAGGTCAGGACTTCGAGACCAGCCTGACCAATGTGGTGAAACCCCGTCTCTACTAAAAATACAGAAATAAGCCAGGCATGGAGGTGTGTGCTTGGAATCCCAACTACTCAGGAGGCTGAGGCAGGAGAATTACTTGAACCTGGGAGACAGAGGTTGCAGTGAGCCAAGATCACGCCATTGCACGCCCGCCTGGGCAACAGAGCAAGATTCCATCTCAAAAAAAAAAAAAAAAAAAAAAGTGTAAAGGAATGTGAGTTGATGGCTTTTTGTGTCAACCTGAGGATCTATGAGTAAGTCACAGTCCCAAGAGTGTTGGAAGACATCAGTCTAAATACCATCCTAATTGCCACTGTTAGACAAAGATTAATTTTAGTTTACCACGGATCCATAAGGTGCTGGAAGCATGATTATTCACTATAAAGGAAGTAACCTTCCACTGCAGTTAGACAAATCCTAATCTGGAGTTTGTAAGTCCTAATAAACTTAAAGAAGCTAACAATATTTTAACAAGATTTTAATAACATGTTGATGAGTGGCCAATGGGAAAGCATTTTCAATTATACCATGACACACTCTTGTCCCTTGCACTATAATAAATAAGAGAGTCACAGGCAGTCACTCTTATTGCTACACTGGAGTTGTTTACTGTCTGAGGTCACTAAAGCTTATTCCGGATCACAGGTTGATGACCAGTGTTTTTTCTAGAAGGGATGAGTTGTGTGTGTGTGTGCATGTGTTCTAATTATGTCAGTTGCTAATTCAGTTTCTCTCTTCATTAGGTCAGTCTATTTTCAGCAATGTTATTGTCTTAGTCCATTTTCTGCTGCCATAACAGAATACCAAAGACTGGGTGATTTGTAAATAAAATAGATGTATTTGACTCGTGGTGGTGAGGCTGGGAAGTCCAAGAGCATCTGGTGAGGGTCATTCCACGGTGGAAGGGTAGAAGGTGGAAGTGAGTACCCAAGACAGAGGAAAAGGGGGCTGAACGCCAGAGATGATGAACCCACATGTGTGAAGGCAGAGCCCTCATGACCTAATCAGCTCTTAACGGTCCCACCACTCAATATTCTTACATTGACAGTTAAATTTCAACATGAGTTTTGGAGGAGATATTCAAACCATAGCAGATATCCATAAAGCTAGTAGGGAAGGGATTCTGCCTTTCCCGTGATGGCTCTATGTGGGCAGCTTCTTGCGTTTTCTTAGGCCAAGCAAAGGACTCTAGCATTAGTAATAAAAGATATGTAATGACAAAAACTAAGAATAAAATCCAAATAAATGTGAGGCACTGAGAACCTAGAGAGAGGGGTGAAGGAAGGATGCTGCGAGAGAAAAAGCTTTAAGGAATTACTAAATTCAGAAGAACACAGCTGCATCATGGAAGATCACAAAAAGTAAGTCGTACATAGTTTAATTTTATGTTCTGTTTAAAGCTAAATATGAACAGAACTTCTGCTTGGAAATGGCCCTGCCATCAACTCAATCCCAAAGGATAGCCAGAAAAAAACGTAACAATGGGTAATTGTCAGTACTATAATTTACCACTAAATCTTTTCTCATTCTTTAAAATTTTTCAGGAACAATAAAACTTTTAGAATGGTGTAGTATATAATGACATAGCATTCATCTTAATGTCCCTTCTTTCTGATGTTTCTTGCAAGGCAAAAGGTAGCTCCTAGCACTGGAAGATTTTCTGCACTTGTGATACGTGTGGACTGGGATTCATTCTAAAGTACCATAGCTTTGCCTGCATTATTTCATTATTTAAACTTCCTACCAATATACATGTACCATTACTGTCTGTATTAAATGTGCTACCTCTTGAAAAAATTCTAGGTCCGCACAGTTTCCCTGGTGAATGCCTTTTAACCTTCAAGAATAATTCCAGTGCTACTTAAGCCATTACAGATCTTTAACAAGAGTTCTTTTTAAAAAATTAAACAAAAACTACAATACCAAAACCTGTGGAAGATACCACCATCCTGGTGCACATGTGTATTCACACACACACACACACACACTCTATAAATGAAGGCTAGCCTAATTAATAAATATCAGCCTAAAACTGAACTTAATCACCAGTAGAATTGAGAAGTATATGAAATATAGTTCTCTATGACCAAGTGTGAATGTGCCAGGGAAACAAAGAAAGCTTACAATTAAAAGTTTTATTATTCCTGGAAAAAATTGATATAGTTAAAAATATGTACTTATTTATATTTCTATATCATATATCTAATGATGCATTAATATATGATATATATTTATATTTATAATTCACACATATAGGGGAGTTAAGAGAGAGTTTATTGATATGGAAACACCCTGTAATGCTGTAGTATTTCGTAACCTGACAAGGACCCTGGAAGACAGAGCTAATGTTGCAAGTTTGGCTCTTGAAATATATATTTTTTGAAGAAATACATTTTTGTGCTATTTATATTGTATGAATCTATAATACAGTGTTTATATTTCAATATTAAGAAAGTAAGCAACCCAATAAAAAATACCAGCAGATTTGCAGTGACACTTTACAAAAGAATACATACAAATGGCCATAAATTCATTAAAAATGTTCAACATTGTTAGTCATCAGGGAAATGCAAACTAGACACACAATGAGCTATTAACGCTGATCAGTCAGAATGTCTAAAATTCTCGTTTCCTGTGCCTCTTTGCAGCCTGTGCCTCTCTTTAGCTCAGGTAACCAATGTCTTATTTCATTAGAAATTGGCTTGAACTCTTCCAGAATTTTGTGTATATTCACAGCATTTAATCTTTTGTGCCTGTTTCGTTGTTTTTTTCTCAGCAAAATTATTTGGAAGTTCATCCACATTGTTGCACATACTTATAGAATAAATATATAAAGAAAGAAAATATTTTGTACAGATGTACAATGTGTTTTAAGCTAAGTGTTATTACAAAGGAGTCAAAAAATGTTTAAAAACATGACCAGGCACGGTGGCTCATGCCTGTAATCCCAGCACTTTGGGAGGCTGAGGTAGCCGTGTCACTTGAGCTCAGGAGATCGAGACCAGCCTGGGGAACATGATGAAACCCCCATCTTTACGAAAAATGTAAAAAAAATTAGCAGATCATGGTGGTACATGCCTGTAGTCCCAGCTACTTAGGAGGCTGAGACAGGAGGATCACTTGAGCCTGGGAGACGGAGTTTGCAGTGAGCCAAGATTGCACACGGTACTCCAGCCTGGGTGAAAGGGTGAGACTCTTGTCTCAAAAAATTAAAAAATAAATAAATAAATTTATAAAGTTAAAAAAAACTTACAGTGAGCTAAGGTTAATTTATTATCAAAAAATTAAAAATGTTTTCCAGTAACTTTAGTGTAGCCCAAGCGTACAGTCTTTATAAGTCTCCAGTAGTATATGGTAACATCCTAGGCCTTTGCGTTCACTCACTGCTCACTCACCGGTCCCCCCAGAGCAATTTCCAGTGTTGCAAGCTCCATTTATGGCAAAAGCCTTATAAAGATGTGCCATTTTTATGTTTTATGTCACGTTTTTACTGTACCTTTCCTAAGCTCAGATACACAAGTACCGTGGTGTTACCACCGCCTACAGCATTCAGTGCAGCCACACACTGGCCAGGCCTGTCGCCTGGGAGCCAGGGACTCTCCCCAAAGCCTGGGTGTATAGCATGCTGTACCACCTAGGTTTGTGTGAGCGCATTCCATGGCATCTGCAGAGCAGCAAAATCACCTGACCACCCATTTCCCAGGACGTATCCTCCGGTTAAGTGACGCTGGCTGGGCTACAATTCACTTGCCCTGATGAGGGGCATTTGGGTTGCTTTCAGTTTGGGCCTAATAGAAATAAATTTGCTGTGAACATATGTGTACAATTCTTTGTGGGAGCATACGTTTTTACTTCTGTTGGGTAAATACCTAGGCACAGAATGGCTGGGTTACCTGAGAGGTGTATTTTAAAATGTTAAAGAAACTATTAGACAGCTTTTCAAAGTGTTGGGTTGAACTGAAGTAAACTAAAATGTTTCTACCCAACAACAAACATTCAGCCTCTCTTGAACTCACCCATGTAGGTTTTTATCCCCCGTGTTCCATGGAAAGTTTTTCCTAGGACATCACACACCTCCAAAGCTTGGTTCCCTGCTTTATCTTACTGACCCATTGGTCATCTCTGATACAACTGATTGCTCTCTCCTTGAAATGCTTCAGACTCACCTGGGTTTTTCCCCTACCTTCCTTTTCATTGCTTTCTAGTTTGTTTTGCAGGATCACCTCCTCTTCCTGAGGTCCACACCAGAGTGCCCTGGGACTCGATGCTCAGACCTCTCCCCTTCTCTGTCTGTGCATGTTGTAGGTTTCCCATCCATGCCTGTGGGTTCTACAATCCGCCTATCCACCCCTCCACCTAGCCACCTATCTATCTTCCCTCACTCCTTTTATTCATCTTTATTTTCCTTATCTTTTTCCTTTTTTGTTTTCTCAAGACAGTCTGTCACCCAGGCTGGAGTGGCGCAGTCATGGCTCACTGCGGCCACAGGCTCAAGTCATTCTGCCACCTTAGCCCCACAAGTAGCTGGGACTACAGGTGCATGCCACCATGCCTGGCTAATTTTTTTTATTTTTTTAAATTTTTGTGTAGAGATGGGACCTTACTGTGTTGCCCAGGCTGTTCTCAGACTGCTGGGCTTGAGCAGTCCTCTGACTTGAGCCTCCCAAAATACTGGGATTACAGGCATGAGTCTTTCTATCCTATCTTTGACCACTTGATCTGAGTTCCAGAACTATATGTCCAAATACCTGTTCAATTGACATTCTAAATGTATATCTTAAAATAGGCCTGCATACATTTCGGGAGAATTCTTGATTTCTCTTTTCCCCCAACCCTAACCTCGAAACCTGTTTCCATCTAGATCTTCCCCATTTTAATAAATACCAGTTCCATGCACCAAGTTGCTCACATCAAAACACTGCAAGTCAGTATTAGCTTCTCTTTTTCCCGCACACACCCCATCTCAGTAATCAGCAAGGCTTTAATTCTAAAATACTCCTGAATTTGAGCAATTCCCACTGTTCCCACTACTGCTCTCCTGATTCCCAGCACTGTGGACATGCACACGGCTCTCCTGGGGGCCCCTTGTTCACACTCTTGGTCTCTGAACTCCATATTCCACACCACAGCCAGAGCTCTACAACCAAGATGGGCCACTGCCCTGAGGGACTTCTCCCTGGCTTTTCACTGTACTTGGAATCTCATGAAAATTCCGGCCATCACCCGCCACCTTGACCCTGCCTCATCTCACGGTGCCCCAGGCTCACCTCGTTCCACCCTGCACCTTCCTCTTTCCCTCACGTCAGCCAAGCTCCCCCAGACACAGAGACTTTGCACCTGCTCTTCTCCCTGGAATGCTTTTTATTCTCGTGAAGCACCTTCTCTGTTGTTTGTTTTTCAGATATCTCATCTACTGAATGAAAACTCCCCCTCAACATCCTATCTAAACATCCCACTCAGCCTCCCTGGCCTGCCACCCCCTCCGCTGTCTAAGGCACTTACTTCTTCATAAGATGACATCAAGTCTCACTGACATTTTATCATCCGACTCATGCTAGGAAGTAGACCTTGTGTGGCAGAACTTCGTCTGGGGTTTCAGCCCCATGGTCCAGGTAATGACGTAGTTACGTGTCACCAGAGAATCTCTGTGCTGGATGCCACAGGTCCTTATTTTACTCAGGAAAAGTCCTGCGTGCATCTGGGTGGCTCTTTGGAGCCACCGTCATGCAGACTTTGATGCAGCAATCCAGGCAGAGGGATACTTCAGCGTCTTCTGCACCACCTGGAACCCACCGGCACGGCAGTAGAAGACACCAAATGGAGAATTCTGCTCCCGTCCTTACAATGGACACAGTTTACGGCTACTCACACTTCCTTCCCAAAACTTGTCCATGGCCACATCTAACATCAGGGGTGCATGGGTGTGATGGTTAATACTGAGTGTCAACTTGACGGGATTGAAGGATGCTGAATATTGATTCTCGGTATGTCGTGAGGGTGTTGCCAAAGGTGATTACCAATTGAGCCAGTGGGCTGGGAAAGGCAGACCCACCCTTAATCTTGGTGGGCACCGTCTAATGAGCTGCCAGTGAATATAAAGCGGGCTGAAAAATGTGAAAAGGTTAGACTGGCTTAGCCTCCCAGCCTGCATCTTTCTGGATCCACGTCTTTCTAGATGTAGGCTGGGTGCTTCCTTTCTAGATGTAGGCTGAGTTCCTTTCAGTTTTGGAACTCAGACTGGCTCTCCTTGCTCCTCAGCTTGCAGATGGCCTATTGTGGGACCTTGTGATCCTGCGAGTTAATACTTAATAAACTCATATATTTTATATATACTGGTATACTTTATATATATTATATAAAATAGAATAGAATATATATTATTATAGTGTATAATATGTAATTATATATTATATATATAATATATATAATTATACATATATCATACTACATAGAATATATGTATTATATATATAGTATTATGTAATATAGTATAATATAGATAGGATATTTATATATATAGCCCATATATGTAGATATGCGATATATATAAATATATATATATATCTTGTTAGTTCTGTCCTTCTAGAGAACCCTGACTAATACAATGGGCAACCTGAATGAGGGTGCAGCATTAGACAACGTGACCCCATCTGTCTTCTTTATCATCCAACTCCCAGCACCCAGAGCTTGGAGAGTAGCACTTGGCTTAGAGTCGGTCTTCAATAGGTATTTGTTGAATGTGTAAACCAAAAATAAAATTTCTAAGGTCCCCCAGCCATCTAAATGAACTTCCTCCTCAGCCAGGGCTCTTAAACTTTAACCTGAAAGTCTGGTTCGGGACCTGAAGGGAGGTGCGGTCTGACATGTCCCATGTTGCCTCTCTGGCATTAACACCAACACATACTTTAAGAAACATTTCATATCATGTTCTCTCTGAAGCTTGCTTGCTTAAAGCTTCATCTGCATAATAAAACTTTGGTCTCTACAACCTCTTTTTGCAACCAAACATGCCTTTCTTCTATTGATCCAAGGTCTTTAGACAAACTCAACCAATTGTCCACCAGAAAATGTTTAAATTTACCTACAGCCTGGAAGCAATTCCCCCTGCCACCATCCCCACCCCCCACCCCCCCCATTGCTTTGAGTTGTCCTGCCTTCTGGTCAAACCAATATATTTCTTAAATGTACTTGTACCTATGCAACAATCCTGCATGATCTGTACATGTACCCCAGAACCTAAAGTACAATTAAAAATATACTTGATGGATATCTCATGCCTCCCTAAGATGTATAAAACCAAGCTGCACCCCAACCACCTTGGGTATATGTGGTCAGGCCTTCCCGAGGCTGCGTCATGGGCACGCATCCTCAACCTTGGCAAAATAAACTTTCTAAATTAACTGAGACCTGTCTCCAATTTTCTGGGTCTACACATGAGATTAAAAACGTCCAGATCTTGGTTTTTGGCTGTAGTGAGAACATGCAGTATTTGGTTTTCTGTCTCTGTGTTAGTTCACTTAAGATAATGGCCTCCAGATCCATCCATGTATCTGCCAAGGACATGATCTCATTCTTTTTTATGACTGTGTAGTATTCCATGGTGTATACGTACCATATTTTCTTTATCCAGTCCACTGTGGAGGGGCATTTAGGTTGAGTCCATGTCTTTGCTGTTGTGAATAGTGTGGTAATGGACATTCACATGCATATGTCCTTATGCTAAAACAATTTACATTCCTTTGGGTATATAACCAATAATGAGATTGTTGAGTCAAATGGTAATTCTAAGTTCTTTTAGAAATCACGAAACTGCTTTCAGCAGTGGCTGACATAATTTACTTTCACTCTGCAGTGTATAAGACGGCTTTTACTTTGCACCCTTGCCGGGATCTTTTAGACTTTTTAATGATGGCCATTCTGACTAATGTGAGTAGTACCTCACTGCAATTTTAATTTGCATTTCTGTAATGATTAGTGATGTGCATATTCTCATGTGGTTGTTGACCACATGCATGTCTTCTTTAGAAAAGTGTCTCTTCATGACCTTTGTTTGTTTTGTAATGTGGTTGTTTGGTTTTTGCTTATAAATTTATGTTTTTTATAGATTCTATTAGACCATTGTTCATGACATAGTTTGCAAGTAATTTTTCCTATTCTGTAGGTTGTCTGTTTACTCTGCTGATTGTTTCTTTTGCTATGCAGAAGCTATTTAGTCAGGTGTAATTTATCAATTTTTGTTTTTGTTGCAATTGCTTTTGGTGTCTTTGTCATGAAATACCTGCCTGGTCTTATGTCCAGAATGATATTGCCTAGGTGGTCTTCCAGGGTTTTAATAGTCTTGGGTTTTTACATTTAAGTCTTTAATTCATCTGAGTTGATTTTTGTATATGATGTAAGGAAGGGGTCCAGCTTCTATCTTCTGCAGTTAGCTCAGCTTCCTTTATTGAATAGGTAGTCTTTTCCTTATTGCTTGTTTTTGTTGACTTTGTCAAAGATGAGATGATTATAGATGTGTGGCCTTGTTTCTGGGCCGTCTATTCTGTTCCATTGGCCTGTGTGTCTGTTTTGTGCCTGTACCATGCTGTTTTGGTTACTGTAGTCTTATAGTATAGTTTGAAATCAGGTAGCATGATGCCTCCAGCTTTGTTCTTTTTGCTTAGGATTGCCTTGGCTATTCAGGCCCTTTTTTTGGCTTCATATAGACTTTAAAACAGTTTTTCTCATCCTGTGAAGAATGTTATTGATAGTTTGATAGGAATACCATTGAATCTATAAATTGCTTTGGGCATTATGGCCATTTTAACAATATTGATTCTTCCTATCCATGAGCATAGAATGTTTTTCCATTTGTTTGTGTCATCTCCGATTTCATTCCCCAGTGTTTTTAATCCTCATTTTAGCTATCTTTCATATCCTGGTTAGCTGTGTTCTTAGGTACTTTTTCATTTTGAGGCTATTGTGAATGGGATTAAACTTTTGATTTAGCTCTTAGCTCGGCAGTTGTTGGTGTATAGGAGTGCTATTAATTTTTGTACATTGGTTTTGTATCCTGAAACTTTGCTGAATTGTTTATCAGATCAAGGAGTTTTAGGCAGAGACTGTGAGCAACTACCTACTTTTAAAAGGATTATTTTCTTAATATATTTTATTCTCTTAGTTTTAATCAAGAATTATGCTACCTATTATTAGTATGTAATTTTTCCTAAGCCCAGCACAAAAAACTAAAGTTGAGGGGAAAGCAATCTTTTTTGCTGTGTTTCTTAATTTTTGTTGGTGTCAACAGGTTTGTTTTGTGGACATAAAGATGTACTCAAAGCATCTAAGAGGTCTTGGAGATTATCTGTTGTAATTCACAGATGAGCAAAGTAGAAACTGAGATTGAATGTTCAATATTCAATTAATTTGGAGGAAGTTGCTTAATATTGCACAACTAGTTAAAGGAGTAGTGAACACGAGAACTTCAAGTTCTTGCTTCTTAGCCAAGAATGAAATTGTACAAACAACAAAAAAATAAATTTTTATGTTTACTGGTCAGTTCTTTAAACATTGTTGAAAATAGGAATTGAAATCTATCTTAATTCAAATGTTTCTATGAAAAGCTTATCTTCTCATCAGAAAGAATGTATATATTATTTAATCCCCACTGTGTACTTAGGTTGTTATAATCAAGTCTGAATTTATTGAAAAGAAAGAAAACCTTGACGTTTTTGTGAAATAATGTATTTCTGAGGAAATGATACAAGAAATCCTTCATCTTTGAGAGGAGCTAAGTGGGAAGTGAATTAAATTCTTTCCAGTTCTTGTTAAGCAGAAATGATGGAATGTGTATATATGTGTGTGTGTGTGTGTGTGTGTGTGTGTGTGGTGGGAATAATTAAGGAAAGAACTAAAAAAGTGAGAAGGAAAATCTGACTTCTCTTTAAAAGGCCTTTAAAATCTTGATAGCATTATCTGCTTAAGCAGCACATTCCAGATAAAAGCAAGAGAGTGTATAAATATAAAGGTTAGGAGCTGAAACTCTGGAACCAGGCGCATTAGTGTAAATCCCACTGCCTCTCCCTCGTTGTGTGGTTATGACAAGCCAGTGTGTGCCTCGGTTTCCTCATCTGTAAAATACCGAGCTTATAGGGTTGCTGGGAGGATTAGATGAGATGCATGAGCTGCTTTGACAGACTGCATGCTGGTCTGTGCCACTCATATCTTCCATGGTTGTCATCAGCAGCAGGGCTGCTCTCATATCAGGAATAAGAAATAAATCAATGGCTGGGCGCGGTGGCTCATGCCTATAATCCCAGCTCTTTGGGAGTTTGAGGTGGGCAGATCACGAGGTCAGGAGTTCAAGACCAACCTGACAAACATGGTGAAACCCTGTCAGTACTAAAAAAAAAAAAATTAGCTGGGTGTGGTAGCAGGCGCGTGTAAGGTAGGAGAATCACTGGAACCTGGGAGGCAGAGGTTGCAGTAAGCCAAGTGAGCCAGCCCTGGCTATAGTCTAAGACTGACTCAAAAAAAAAAAAAAAAAAAGAAAAAGAAATCAATTCACTGTCTTCAGCATCCACTGTCTGTCTTCAGCTTTCATGGTCCTTAGCAGTCATGGTTTTAAGCGTTCCCTGCCTCCACGTCTTCCACCTTGGTGAATGTTAGCACTCTTGGTTCACCAACAGAGGCCCCATGCTGTAAGTTTGCTTTGTAAACACTCATTGAGTGAAGTGTTGCTCTGCATAGAAGTAAATCAAGATAAAACAATTCACAGCTCTGACTTTCCCCTTGGGGGAAGCCCTTTGTATTCTGGAGTTTGTGGAAGTTTCTAGTCCTTGCCTAATTGTGACTGAGGTCCCATCTCCTTTTGCAGAGAGTTACTCTGAATCTTCTGAGCCTGGGGCCGAATCCTCACTTATGTTCCATTTCTGCTGCCTGGAACCCCACCTCTTCATCCTCCCTGCCTTGCAAAGCCTCTGCCTTTCCATTCAGACTTCCGCACAACCATAAAGGATGTCTCTCAGGGCCTCAGCACACAGCACAAAGCACGCTGTTTTCTCATTATTTTCATCTTCCTTAGTAAACTGTGAGCTGCTGGAGAGAGGCAATCCTATCTTCTTCATGTCTCTCCAGGGTCAGACCTGACACGCAATCAATTCTCAACAAGCCTTGTTAAAAGAACTATAAATTGATGAGACAGCCCAGAAAGCAAAACTCATTCCAAAACATCCATTCATTGGATTGCCTTGAAGTGTTCTCAGCCAAATCCACCTTTTGCATTAAGAGGATATTTCTCCCAAGTACAGCAGAGAGTGTAGCTTTGGAGTCAGGCTGGCCAAGTCATCTCTGACCATCCCAGTGACCTTGACCAAAACCAGCAGTCAAATGGAAATGTATAGATAACACCTTGCCAAGCCCTGGGGTAAATGCTTCCTGCCTTGGTTCCCAGGCTCATCTGCACACACCATCTGAGGACCTTTGGAAAGTGTTAGGGAGGTGTCTCAGCCCACCTCCATGATTATGATTCCATTGGTCTAGCTACAGTTTGGCCTTTAGAGCTCTTGAAAGACACCAAGTGATTCTGAACTGCATGTGTTTAGGAACCACTGGTTCAATAGACAGCTGTTGTTGTTGCCATTCTTATATTACATTTATTTAATATATGATAATATATATTATACAAGGTATTTAATATAAATGATATTTAATCTTGTCCCGAGAGCTAGGAAGAGTTTAATACAGATTGTACTTGGGAAGATACACTTATTGAAGCAGCTATATTATTGCTATGAGACTGGATTCTCTCATGAGATGATTTTTATTCTCCCTGCAGGGTAAAGGAGTGAAGCTGTGTGGAGCCTACCGAGAGAAGGATGGGGAAGACAGCCCACAGCCCTCAGAGGCCGTGGGGACTGCGTCTCCCCTGGGCAGTGCTGGGCCTCAGGGCCTGGGGGCCGGTCGAGGGAGGCTCTGAGAGCTGGGAGGAGGCAAGGATCCACAAAGTGTCACTTCAAGCTTACCCCTCAGTCTTTGAAATAAAAGGGCAAGAGTGTTGATGTTGAATCTGCAGTCAACCAACAGTTAAAGCTGTGGTTTATATCCAACACGCGTGCGTGTTGAGCCCGCTTAAAGTGAGTCATGTCTGAGCCCGACCCAGCTTTAACTTGGATATCTTGATTGCAGTGACTTTCCTTTATTTTCAGTATGGATTTTTTATATGTCTTTTTATGAGCAGCAGATAACCCACATTTTTGGCCGTCATGCTGATTTTTCACATTGATCATCTTCATTAAAAAATAACCTACACTAAATATTTTTTTAAAAGATGACATTCTAATATTTATCATGTATGAAGAGACTTTTTGTTGTTTCCACAATTATGTTTTCCAGACACAAAACATCATCGTGTGTAGAATCAATAGAATTACTTAACTACAGTTTTCCTATCATCAATATTTGACATATTTTTTGTAAATTTGTCCACTTAAATTATGTATGTATGCAAGGAAGCTGTCAGTATTTTGAAATTCTAACAATAATAACTGTAAAATTGTAAGAGAGCTGATGAGCATTCAAAAATCAGTTTATAGAATGTTTGTGTTAGAAAAGAGATACATAAAAAGAGATATAATTGTGATATTAATTCCAAAGACAAACTTCTGTTAACTCTCGGGAAGAAATGTCACACTTGGATGTGTTTTGTCCAGTGAGACGCAGAGGTAGGGACAGCGCAGGGGGGTGAGGATGGGCCTGATCCCGGAAGTGAGGTGTCCCCCTCTGTGAAGCACGGCTTGTGGAGGGCAAGGGGGGGCATGAGTCATTTGTCTCAACATCCTGAATTCCTAAGACCCTGGTAAGCAGGAGGGTGTGTAGGCCGGAATCCTTGCTTTAAAAAAAAGTATCTACTTGGAGCTAGTGAGGCGAGGGCACACCCTCTATTAATAGCTCCTCTGTTCTAACTCTCCACTGCATCCTATCTGACATTTAAAGCCACTTAGGAGACACGGCTTTGGCCTTGGCTGCCTTGGATGAGTTCTTACCAACATGCAGAGGCTTAAGGGAGCATCTCGGGACAGTCCAGCGGCTGCCTCCGTAAATACAAACACCGCAGACGAGGTCGTCCCTTCCCTCGCTGGCTGCATTCTGAGCCCACTCTGGAAACGCTTTTTCAAAGTGCAAGACAAACCTCAGCCCGTCTCTCCTGCATTCTACGGTGACCTCTGTGCGCCTGTGTCCGACATGAAACTCACGTTAGCAAAACTGTCCCCTCTAGAGTCCCTCGAGGTCAGGGACCCCTCTTGTTTGTCTTCGTGCTCCTAGACGTGAACGTGGCCCTGGGGCACCTCGCAAGTGTGCAGTCTGGGATTGTGGAACAGAAGTCACAAATCTTTTTACGGCCTTGCTTCACCTGCGGTCTATGGACGAGGCCATTGGTGTCTCCAGGAAATGTGTTCCATTTACGGTATCTTAAGCCTCACCCAGACTTACAAAAGCAGAATCTGCATTTTAACCGGATCCCCAGGGACTGTGTGTACACACCGAAGTTTCACGAGTGATGTACAGTTAACTAGATTTACTAGGTTAACCTATTTTTATGACACTGTTTGCTTCCTGCATCAATTTTAGATAATGGTCTCTGAGGGAGTCATGCGGCAAAATGATAAATCCACACATCTCTTATTCATACATTCGAATACATCCCATCATTAGCAAGGAAATGAAAGTTACTGATTAGAGTGACTATTTTTGTAACGTCACTGCGCTTTTCCATTTTAAAATAAACCAGAATACAACTTGTACGCTTGTCCCATTTTCGGCTGAATATCCCATCTAGAGAAATACTACTAAACCCCGGTGTCATGAAGGACGCCTGCCTACTACTTCCACGGGGAAGGAAATACCACCACTCCGCTATCTACCCCATTCCTTCCATGTAAAGCTTCATCCACGACTATAGGTCTCCATCTTCATTTATTTCCACTCTGTATCATTCCATACTGCCTTCAGGTTGCCCCCTACTCACACACACACACACACACACACACACACACTTAAAAACTAAGGAAAAATGTAACTTTCAGCTAAGCTTGACAATGAATGGTCACCCTTTACGTGATATTGCTTGATATATCTTTTTGCTACTACTACTTTGTTTGTTGTTAATATTTGAGCTGGACTTAAAGCTGAACTTGTAGGTACCCTGCGCTGTATATTTGTAACTTGCTTTCCTTAGAACGACTCAAGAGTCTGTGGCCTCACAGGTCCGGTCTGGCACTGCAGTGTGAAATTCTCCACGTACCCTTGCCCTGCCTAAACGCAGCCCCTGGAGAATGTGCCTGCCGACATTCCCTGAGACAGCCTCTCACTCAGCACTTCATTTAGAGAGAACGGGAGGTCACTCCAGGTAGAAACATAGACCCAAACACTCCTATTTCTAGCAGTGGCTGGTTCTAGTGCACACGCTTCCTCTGCCATCATGTTTCTTTCTGCTGGTAAAGGAATCCACTGCCCCCAGGCATGGAAAACAGCAGCCACCTCATGGCTCAGAGCCACAAGGTCTTGAAGGACCTGCCCAGGGTAAAATGTGGAGCTGAGACACAGTGACCCCATTGTCCATAGCGGCAGCTTCAAGAAAGAACTCCAGTGTGAATACCACAGCCTCAGTGTGGAGCTCCTGGGTTTGCGTTCATTTCACCTCCTTAGTCTGCGAAATTTGCCTCCACCTCTGTTTCTGGCAGTGTTTTTCATGGTGTCTTAAACATAACAAATGTTTAAAGCACGCTTTGTCAGATTAAAATCTTTGGAACTATTTTATTTGGGGTGGCATTTTAATTTTATGCCTGGCATCTCTAACTGACTACTTGATTAACATTGAGCAACAACAGTAAAACATTTTTATATACACTATTTTGAGCCTCAACTTCAAAGGTGAGTGCAGGTTATGAGGAAAGCCTGATTTAACCAAGAACAGGGATGGATAGGACAGATCTGGAAGCACTGAACACGTTGAGGCGAAGATTCTTTCTTTCTTTTTTAAGAATCAGCATTTTAAAATAGACGTATGATGAAGATTTACTATAAATTGAATTTTATTTAAATATACCTAGAATGACATGCTTAGTCAGCGTGGAGCTGTGTTCTGATGCAGTGTGGGCAGCCCTGGGAATGTGTCTTGGTTTCATCTGCCGGCGCCCATCAGTCATGGGGTCCCACATGTGTATTGCTGCTTCTCGGAGAAAATGAATGTGACATAACCACTAAGCCAACTTCACTCAAATTCTTGGTCCTACTTACAGCCTCCGGCCTTTAGAAAGACTCCGTCTCCCTTCACAGGTGCCATCTGTGGCCTCCTGCACATGGCACCTTCTCCGGGGCTTCTCTTTGAGTGGTTTCCGATGGTCATGTGTCTTTTCCTCCAGGGATTCTGAGTTCCCCGTGAAGTTCTATATCTCACGTGATTTATTCTGCGGCTGTGAGAGAAGCTGTCGGGGATCTGGACATATAACCACGTGAGGGCAAAGCTCTGTCCACACCAGCCTGCAACACACTGTGTGGTGGCTGGAGTTGTTCAAATAACACCTGCCGCGAGGCCTTTCAGGGAAGGGGATTGGCGTTAGATCACACAGCTGCAGCTGTTTCCTGCGATCTGTGTTTAAAACCCATCAAACACCCAGCCCTTGTGGCACCGTCGTCTCCCTTGTTGGTGACCTGCTTGTTGACCCAGATGTTGGCCACCTCTTTGCGCAGCCCCTCACGTCATCGTATTGGGGACCAGAGGCCCTGAGAGTGCCCGTGGTGTGAGCAGCCACGGTGACACGACATCACGAGACACCAGCCTGACACATTCCCATGAAAACCCTGTGATGGGTGATTGATTTTCGTGTCGGCATGCTGTCCCTGTGTCTGCGTGACCTGGCTGTGTGTGTGATCACCCCCTGCCTCGCCCCATAGTGCCAACGCAGTGAAACAGGTCACAAAGACATTGCCACACTCCTGACCATCTAGCTGTTGTGGCTTCACTGCATAAACGTTCTAGGTGTGGCTGTGTCTATCTTAGCATCCACTCTGTGGAGAAGATGTAGAGTCTGAGCTCATGAATTTAGAATTGAGAAGAAACCTTGGCGTGAACCTAACGAGTCTCCCTTCCACGGGTGAGGAGCTGCCCTGCCCTCCGGCCCTGTGGCGTGTTGATGGCAGAGCCGACCTGCAGTTTAAGGCATCTTATTCTCTATTGGGACACGGGGGAGATGAAGGGTACTGTGCTTCCATTATGCTGCAGCATGGTGAATGGAGTGAGTGGCGTTAATACCAGAATGAACTGGGTTATAGGTGTGGTTCTACAGCTGCTTTTTCTGTGGGATTTTTGAGCACATCTCTTCATGCTTCTAACACATGGTTGCCTTGTTGAACAAATGAATCCAAGAACTCCCTACCTGCCTATCCAGGCAGGGCTGGATCCGGTGATGTATTGAGGTCACTTCTTTTTTGGTTTGTTTTTTTGAGACAGAGTTTCACTCTGTCACCCAGGCTGGAGTACAGTGGCACAATCTCGGCTCACTGCAGCCTCTGTCTCCTGGGTTCGAGTGATTCTCCTGCCTAAGCCTCCCGAGTAGTTGGATTACAGGCACCCACCACCATGCCTGGCTACCTGGCTATTTTTTTGTGTATTTTTAGTAGAGACAGGGTTTCACCATATTGGCCAGGTGGGTCTCAAATTCCTTAACCTTGACCTTGACCTTCCAAAGTGCTGGGATTACAGGTGTGAGCCACCATGCCCGGCCTGAGGTCACTTCTGACTCTCAGGAGGATCATTCCTGGTAAGCAGGTGTTTGCTTGAACACCCAAGCAGACTCCTGGCCAGTGGGTACATGTCTGGTGCCATGCTGGCCAGCTGCCTGACCAAATGTTCAGGACCTGCACTGAAGGGTTGAGAAGTCTGTGATACACCCTTGGTAACTGATATACATATATCCTCACATTGGAAACTTCACTAGAAACTAATATACAGGTAACACATTAGAAACTTTCTTTTTTTTTTTTTTTTTTTGAGACGGAGTTTCACTCTTGTTACCCAGGCTGGAGTGCAATGGCGCAATCTCGGCTCACTGCAACCTCCACCTCCTGGGTTCAGGCAATTCTCCTGCCTCAGCTCCTGAGTAGCTGGGATTACTGGCACGCGCCACCATGCCCAGCTAATTTTTTGTATTTTTAGTAGAGATGGGGTTTCACCATGTTGACCAGGATGGTCTCGATCTCCTGACCTCGTGATCCACCTACCTCGGCCTCCCAAAGTGCTGGGATTACAGGCGTGAGCCACCGCGCCTGGCCCCTAGAAATTTTCTTTATGTACTTTTAAAGGTGTGTGAGTTTCAGATAAAGACTCTTCCTCCTTTTTGAAATCATCTGACATTAATTTGATCTTACACCCCTGGCGGCTTTCTTTTGTTCTCAACGGTAGAAGGGCGAGAGTCCTTTTTACCTCTCTCTTAGAAGGGCACCAATTCCATTTGTGAGGGCTGCACCCCATGACCTGCTCACTTCCCACAGGCCCTACCTCCTAATTCCACCACCTTGGGTGTTAAGATTTCAACAACAGGTGAATTTGGGAGGGACACAAACATTCAATCTGTAACTGTACCAAAGCTGGTAAATAGCCAAGTAGACCCCATGGCCAGTGTATTTCCCAAAAACAGTCACACAGATATATATCCCACCTCATGAATCTTTACAGTGTGTTCTTGACACCCTTCCTTTGAGGGGTGGAGCTCTGTGATCTTCCCTCATGTTTGCAGTACCTCGACCAGTGACTGCGGGGACAGTGATGTTGCATCTCTCCCCAGGCCAGGTCAGAAAAGGCAATACTCTCACCTTCTCCCTGAGTCTTCTATGATTTACCCCATAGGCACAATCCAGTCACTACATTGTGAGGAAGCCCAGACCACGTGGATGGTCGGTGTGTGGGCATCGCAGACAACTGCTCCAACGTGTGTCCCAAACACAGCTGGCATCCGCCACCTGCCTGCCAGGGAATGGGGACTCTGGTGATTGCAGCCCCAGCCTCCCCGCCAGATGAGCCCTGAGTATCACGGTGCAGAGACGTGCTGTGCCTCAGTGCTGACCCACAGAAAGTATGAAAGATAATAAGTGATTATTGTTGCATTAAATCCCTAAATTTGGAGTAATTTTTTCAACAGCAATAGATAACTAAGACAGATTTTAAAAGTCACTGCCCATAGTATGTAAATTACAAGCATATGTCATGTGTATGTAATTAAATGCAAATTACATAAAAATTATAATAATGTAAATTATATCCGCCTTAATTATGGCCATGGAGATTAGGGAAAATACCTGTTATGTTATTTGCATACCACTTTTGTTATTTAATGGTAACCTCAGTTCCAAAAAATAATAATTAAACACAGTTTTGAAATTGTAGACAAATTCAAACGTAATGTTGGCGTGTATTTATCTTATTGATGTTTTTGTTTATAAATTAACTTTGGTTTTTATTTTGTGCTTGCATGTTAAGTGGCTATGCACAGAATTGACTAAAATTTTATATGTGCCATTAATAAAAAGGGCATCTTCAGGATAAATACATATTCATGCTATGAGACTCTTGTGGAATTTTCCAGGCATCCTTGAATAATTATGCCATGCTAAATTTACAGTTAATGTAACTTTTATTTTACCTGGAGTTTATAATACATAAAAAATCTACTTTGGAAGATATAACTTAGCCAGGTTGACCATCTTCTTCAACATTAATGGACATTTATAACTGATTTTAAGTTACAATCATTCAGCATTAATGACTACTGCCAGCCAGATAATGATACAATATAATGTCATATGATAACATAAGGCTATACATAGGATAAAACTCTACTTGTAGGGAATTCTAATATACAGGTAAATCTAAGCCACAGATTATGGTCAAAAACTAATTTTTAACATTTCCAATTCAAATAAATTTTAAAGAAAAGTTGACCCAAAAGTAAACCCCAAAAGATGAGTACATTCTAAGATTAAATGGAGCTGAAGATGTGGGTATGTTTGTATTCACAGTCTTTTTTAAAAAAAAGTGAAATATAATTTTCAAAATTAAACTTTATTTTGTTTTACAAACAAAGTATTTCTATCTCTTTTTAAATAATCACCTTGATATCTGTAAGCTTCCAATCAGAATAAATTTCAAGACACAACTGTGCTACTGGTTTCTTCTGTGAAGATCTCATGCCCCATTTGCCTTGTCTCATAACGTAGCCATTATTCAGCGACCACATGGAGACACTGCTAGCTCACCCCTACACTTGTAGTCATTTGAAAAGTTAGTATGCCCAGATGCTCTTGAAACTTTGCCTATTTCAGTACATTTGTGCTTATCCTGGAAAGAAAATAGCAATGCGGCGGCTGCTTCTGCTTAAAGCACCATTTTCTTTTACTTCCCTACCCAAGTCCCAAGTCCCAAGTCCCAGCAGAGCCTGTGGTCCTCGGAGCTGTAAGCTGGATGCTTAGAGGGAACAGAGCCATGGTACTTGGCCCACGCTCATCTGAAGGCGCCTGGGGGTGCCACACTGTCCTTACACTCACGCCCTCAGGAGCAATGGGCAGACTCATCTGACATCTTTCCAGGGCTGTTCTTCAAAGCCAGAGTCAGAGGGCTGTTGAGCTTCTCTTGCAGTTGTGAGTGGATGAATCCCCACTCAGAGAAACAGAAATTAGGCTTCCCTGAGGGCATATGACACAGCCTTTGGGACTTGAAGGATATTCGTAGGTTCTAAATCAGCAGGATAAATAGAGTCCTGAAGGGCTGGTCAACCTGCCGTCTAGTCTCCTAAATTCTCGCAGAGCATTCCATGCACAGAGCAGGTAAAATAACAAGTGATAACGTGAATAAGAAAATGCATTATGCCTTAGCAAAGGTCTACCTGCATCCTGACAGTTCTTAGGCCTTTGCAGTGGGGAGGCACGGAAAACTTGCAGGGAGTCTGCCTGGTCCAGGCCTTGGTCTTACCTATTTGGCCACCCCTACTTTGCACTACCACCTCCTCAAGGGACAGGTCCCGTGGGACAGCGTGGCAGATGTGGTCGCTGTAGAAGTGCGAGAGAAAGCAAGGACACAGTCTGCTAGCTCAATAATGGCAAAACAGCTTCTGAGTAGTGAGTACTATGATTGCAAACCCAATTGTTCATTTTCATATGCAAATCCTGGCATGTCTCCCAAAATAAAAACAGTACTGAATGGGATAAACCTTGCTTACTTTCACGGTCCTTCCCTCCCTCCCTCACTCCTTCACTCCCTCCCTTTCCTGCCTCCCTCCCAGCTTCCTCGCTTCCTTCCTTCCTTGCTTCCTTCCTTCCTTGCTTACTTGCTTCCTTCCTTCCTTTTTTCCTTCCTTGCTTCCTTCCTTCCTTGCTTCCATCCTTCCTTCCTTGCTTCCTTCCTTCCTTGCTTCCTTCTTCCTTCCTTCTTTCCTTGCTTCCTTCCTTTCTTCCTTCCTTGCTTCCTTCCTTCCTTCCCTCCCTCCCTCCTTCCTTCCTTGCTTCCTTCCTTCCTTGCTTCCTTCCTTCCTTGCTTCCTTCCTTCCTTCCCTCCCTCCCTCCTTCCTTCCTTCCTTCCATGCTTCCTTTATCCTTGCTTCCTTCCTTCCTTCCTTGCTTCCTTCCTTCCTTCCTTCCTTTTTTCCTTCCTTCCTTCCTTGCTTCCTTCCTTCCTTCCCTCCCTCCCTCCTTCCTTCCTTCCTTCCTTCCATGCTTCCTTCATCCTTGCTTCCTTCCTTCCTTCCTTCCTTTTTTCCTTCCTTCCTTCCTTGCTTCCTTCCTTCCTTGCTTGCTTGCTTCCTTCCTTTCTCCCTTCTCTTCTTTGTTTTCAGTTTTGCTTTATTTTCTCTTTTCAGTCCCTTTTTAATCCAAGTACTCAGCGTCTCCATTAAATACACTACAAAAATATTATTTTGCAATGCATGATGCATTAACTCAGCTATGGCTGTTAACCGGGGCAGGCTGCCCTGTGTCCTCAGCATTGGGTGAATGTTCGGCAGGCATCACAGAATGAAAGGCTGTCCATGAATAAGTCTTTATTTCACTCATGCAGAGACAACCAGGTCTTCTATTTTTTGAAACCTGTCAAAACCTTGCCAGGAACCAGAGACCATCAGGCCTGCTGTGGTTTTATTTTACCTATGAATGAGTATTGAAAAGTAATTGTGTGGTTGGCTCTTATGTTTCTTGGATTTTTGAGATGCTTTTCATACCAGTTAAAAAGATTATTTTATCAGTGACCCTTGTAGATTAACTTTGTAGTAAACAGGAAAATATTCAGCCACTATGAATTATGTAATACTTTGAAATTGTCTAGACAGTGTGAGCAGGGCAACAGATGGAGCAAATTCTTAGAAATGAAAAGCAGTTTAGCAACAGAATTCTAAATCAAGATGGTCTCCACATCTCTCCCGCCCCAGCTCCTCTGATCCTGTCCTCTCCCCTGATGCTCCTAAACTCTTTGACCCCAAGAGACAGAAGGATTTATCTGGAACTGGCTGTGGTCTACCATTTCCACTGATTTAGTAATGGGCTGCAATGTCAGTGATTTGCTCATTTGTCTTATTTTTTCCTCAGTCTTCTTGCTGCTGGGCGAAGAGTCAAGGAGGACATAGCAAGTAGGGACCCTAACTACAAAAATTACTGCCCTGGTGCTTTATCCAGGCAGCACAGAGGGAAGGCAGGTCTGTAGTGGGTGGAGGGGGGCTCTGGACTGCATTGCTGTTTAGACACCAGCCTCACCTTCTTCAGAAGAGTACCCTGCTCTTCTCATGGTGGAAAACTATGCCTGTCCATGAGAATATCTTTGAGCATAGTTACATGGTGAGAATGAAATGGAAAGATAAGAAAAAAATAACTTAATAATTAAATCACCACTTATTGAGAAATCAATAAGTGTCTGGGGAATGAATAAATGTGCTAACTATTGTCAGCAGAACTTTCTTCCCAAATGAAAACAAAGCAAAACTAGATGCTGAGGTCTCTGGAAGCTACAAAAAAAAAAAAAATCTAAAACATGAATGCAGCCTATAAAAGCTTTTATGATGATTTGGGAGCAAAGTGTCCTGTCTACGAAGCAGGTAACCAAACGATGCATGCTAGGATTCCCTCAGAGCAACGAAATGACAGAGAAGAGTGAGTTCCCTTGGTGCCGGGGAAGCCAGGAATGGATTTATTGGGGACGGGAAATTTGAGCCGGTCCTTGAAGAAGGGTAAAGTTAGATGACCGAAGAGGAGAGCACAGCAGGCTGCAAGAGCATCAAACAAACTTGAAGTTAGGGAGTCGGAGGTAGCAGCAGCAGTGGTGAGGAGAGCACATTGGCTGTGAGGCTCGCCAGGGCTGGGATTAGGAGGTGCCCTGGTCCCCAAGCATCCGGCGTGGCGTATCCATAAGCATCTCATGCACTGCACGTTTCTGTCCACCTGGACGCCCTCCAGGGCCCTTTGCACAGACCTGTGCGAACCTCCCTGTGAAGCAGCCCAGGTTTTGTTAGGTTACCTATTTGGTTCTCTCGCTATTGTCTTAGAGGGGTCTCCTCTAGAAACAGATATAAGACAAGGATTTATATGACAATAGTTTATCTGGAAGGTCAGGGACATGGCGAGCCATGGAGGCAGTTAGTGAAGAATGACTTATCTCAGGATAAAACAGCCACGGGGAGTGCCTTGCCACACCAGGGCCACTGTGCATGATGCCGTTGAGTCTCACAGGTAGACACTGTACACGCAGGAGAGGCCCAGGGTGATAACACCCCAGTTCCAACTCACGGCCCACTCCGGGTGTCCCAGGAGCTCCCTGGCTGTAGCCAAGGCCCCAGGAAACCGGGAGTCAGGCTGCGGGTGCTCGGCAAGGCCAGCAAGGTGAGAGTATGGGTGTGAACAGGGAGGGAACACCTTCCATTCTTCTTTGTAGTAGCCATAAAACCTAGCACAGTGCTGGCCCAGGAGAATCTGAGGAGAGGCAGATGAGTAAGCGCAGAGCCATTGGCAGCAGGATGCTGTCTCCCCCCATGGAAACTAAACAAACGGAAGGGGCCTCTTCTAAAGAGCCTTTTTTTTTTTTTGGTTTTTCTATTTCTCCTGACTGTGGATTCCTGAGCCCTCTGATCAATGCCACCTTCTGACACCACTGGCTACTGAGTCCCTAGGTCAACATATGGGGTGGCCTCTATGCTGGAGGGCTGCCAGCATCTCCTCCCACCCTCTGTGCACCCTAAGCCTGCTCCCTGGGAGAGCCTGAGTCCAGGTGAGAGCGGGGGTTGGAGGGAGAAGCCTGACGTTGCCCCAGCTCAGGAGCTCCCAACACTTCCGACAAAGACAATAGTGAGAAGCAAACATGAACATGTACTAGGGAAAGTATGATCAGAAAAGCATTTGGAGACATTAGTTGACAAATTGAGTCTTTGAATAACTATTTCTTGGAAACCCTTAGGATGAAATGTAAATACTTTATTAGTTCGAGGTAAAGTTGTCTTTGGCAGGCTACCTGCTCTTTCTCCACTGTTAAAAAATCCAATGTTTTTTTGACATGCCATGAGAAATGAAGAATACACCAAAACAGAGGCTTGTTTCTATGATTTCCCTGTCTCTTTTAAAAGGATGTGGTTGATTCAATTGGCGGATTCTATTAAAATTGACTGTGAGCCCGAAGACACTGTAGGATTAGGTTTCCTTTCCAGCCTTCTGACCTTTCGTTGTCTGGAAATTAACCACGGCAGGGTTGTTGTACCAGAAACGTTAGCAGAGTCTTTATGTGATTATTTGAGAGAACAAACATGGCTACCTTTTTCCATAAGAAAAATAACCTCCCCTCTTGAACCAATAAACGCACCTCCATTACTTCAAATCTCTTCTTTCTTCGTGCTCACCTGGAGAGTGTTATGTGCCGGGTCTAGAAAGGAATGTCAGCTTGCTGGGCAATTCACAAGATTTTCATCTGAGAAGCTTGTATAAGTTGGTTGGATTTTTCAGTTTAGCATTACGTAAAACCAATCAGGAGACTAAAAGAAGATGAAGGGTTTAAGGGATTAACTGTGGTCCCCTCCAGTTATAGTTTAGACAAATATACACAGTAGGGATACGTCGATGCTCACCTGCGTGGAATTTTAATTTACCTGTGCATCTCAGAAACTAATTTACATTGCTGACTTCAGAATAAACATTAAAAGAAAATAGGAAACTGTGATGTATTTTGCCTGTATTTTGCCACTTTTGGGTATGACTGCAAGGAACTTTAAGGTTTAACATGTATCCTACCAAGATACCCTTTATACTCTATGGTGCTGACCAGGAAAGATACCTGAGAGGTTGCTTTATTTTTTTTTTCTTCCTATGGTGAGTTCCTGGTAAAAGAAAGAACATAGATGTCCGTCTTCTTACTCATGTATGAAGCAGAGATTGCATGAGTTATCGTGGTACAATTCTCCATTATTTGCAAGAAGATAACATGGGCTCAAATACCTGTGAATTAGAGCCACAAATTATTTTGCAAATGCCAATCTCCCTCTCTCAATGCCCTCTTATATTATATATGTGTGTGAGTGTGTATACTCACACACATTTATATATGTTTGTGATATATATCAGCAACTGAGTTGATTATTCATTTAACCAAAATGTGTTCAGCATTCAGGGTACTCAGAATTCAGGCCAAATGAACATGGTTGTATCCTTGAGGGGCTTAAGGTGTATTAGAGGAGACAACAGATTGTTTGCAAAGCCTCTTTCCTGGAATCCCCGCCTCCATTTTCACCTGGTTAAGTCCTTCTTAACTCATAGGTCTCAGTTTAGACATTGTTTCTTTCTCGTATTTAATTCTATTATGGTTAGTACACTTAACATGAGATCCACCCTCTTAACCAATGTTTAAGTGTCACTACGTTATTGCTGACTGCAGGTGCGATGGTGTACAGCCGCTGTCTGAAGTTTACTCATTTCGTTTGACTGAAACTTTATGCTGTTGATAAGTCACTCCCAGACACCTTTTCTCTTAGAAGCCTTTCCTGACTTCCCAAAGTTTGCTGTGTGCCCCGTGACCTCCATGCTAGTGGACATAGTTCACTACCACGCTTTCTTTTCTTGCCCCTTACTCATCTGCATTCCTGTCCTTATGTCACAGATGTGGATGCTGTTCTGAGTCTATCCTGTGACTGGCCATATGGCAGAAAATCCACAAATATTCCATGAAGAATAAATGAGATCAGGAAGTGCAGGTCATGGTAACAAGATATCGCTGGGGTGTGCCTGCGATGGAGACATCCATGTCCAGAGCTTTGCAGAGAGTTTTGGAGGACAGATAAGAGTTTGTCAAAGAACAGAGAACAGCCTTCCCAGTGGAAAACCAGTAGCAATCTTGGAGTTGCCAAGATGTGGAGGAGTGTCACCAGGACACACAGCAGTCCTCCACAGCCTCCACAGGAGAGAAGGAAGGTGGGTCTAGGAAGGCCGAATTACACAGGGCATGGCAGAAATACCTGAGTCGGTGCTGAAGAACAGTTACCAGTTCTGAGGTGGCGGCTACTGAGTTGGGAGACTTTGGGCAAGTCACTTAGTCTAAAGGTTCTTCAGTGAGCATCATGGACAAGCTCTGCGAAATGTGTCCTGGAGGAACTTCCTAAAAACGTGCTTGCCCCGCCCCAGCCCAGAGGCTGTGGCTCAGGAGGCTGGCTGTGGGCCCCGTCTGAGGCAGCCATGGCACTGGCTCGTAAGTGAGACACCCTTACAGGCTGTGGAGACGGCCGGCCATGGGTCAGAGGGTGCAGACTGGGCTGCCTGGAACCAGCCTGCGAGGCACCTCAGGGCCACGCTGACCACCAGTGGCCAGGGTTGGGGAAAACCAACAAGCATTCTGGGGCTGCTTCCTCGTGTTCACAAATTCCTTCCTTAGCAACGTGACCGAACTGCCCTGAGTGAACAGATGAAAAGATGGGCCAGTGACTCCGAGAGACCCCCGGCACCTTCTTAACCTCAGAAGGCTGCTGCGGTTTCCTCGTCTTCGGCGGCAATCGTGGTTGTGGAATGACTGGCAGGCCCGTCGGGGACGCAGTGACTGGCAGGCCCGTCGGGCATGGACTGAGCAGGTCCGTCTTCCCGGGAAGCTCCCTGCGTGGCTGCCTTCCCACTCAGCTCCTCCCCTTGCTTTGGGATGCTGCTCAGATTCCTTCTCGATTCCCAGTCGGATTTTCGTCTGGCTTGTGCCCAGCGAAAATGTCCCGAGCTTCTAATGCATTATTTAGGAGCGACGCCTCACCCGGCGGCCTTGCTAGCACAGGGCGGGTCTCCTGGGCATTCACTGCGGAGGGAATGGCGCTGCCCTCCGGAGGCCGGAGCCACGTGCCCCGCGGGGCTGCAGGGCGTCCTCCCGGCCAGCGGCAGGCGCTGTGCGCCCGGGAGCCCAGCCGGCCCCTCTGTCTCTCGTGGGAGCCTGGGTCTCGGCTCTCTGCCTGGGAACGTGCTGCGGCCGCCAACCCCGGAAACCGCCTCTGCGTGTCACGTGTGCACTCACCCAGAAAGAAGATACCGCCGCTCCCAGTGGCCCTCTTCGCTCTCCTCCGCGTCGCGGCTGCCCTCCGCAGTCTGCACGCAGCAGATGTTTTATGTGCAGCGAATGCTTGGTTATTTTTCGAGTGGCTGTGTTTTTCTCAGAAGCGTGGCCTTTTTCTCTCCCTGGAAGGGAAGCTTCAGTGTGTGCCTCTGGGAACCAGCAGAGGGAGAGTCACGAAACGCATGGCTGGCATTTTCTCCCACCCCTTATCAGAGAGGCCACTGGGCCGGGTGCCTGAAGTGCTCCCTGCCCTGAACCTCCAGGACAAGTGGGGACACCGTGTTACTGGAAACCTGTTGCTGTGTTTCCCATGTAGCTACCCCAGACTGGGGTTTTCTCAGAAAGTAGAGCGACAACCAGATTTTTATTATCATGTATCTTAAAAAGTCTTTCACATAGCAGTGAATCTAGCTGGTTGGCAGGAATGTGCATGAAAGCCATGATATTGTTTATCAAGACTTGACCTTTGGTGACTTAGGGTTTTTCATCCCTTGTGGCAGTGTCGTTGTTTTTAATGTGTCAAGGCAATCTGAGATGACACTGAAGTCTGGTGACCTTAGGTCAATGCTTTCTCAGAATGTTTTAAACCTTATGATCTTGCGGAGGCAATAACAATAAAAATTATTCTAATAAATAAAGCTGTATATGTCGAGTGCGTTCTATGTGCCAAGTATGGTGCTTAGCACTTACCAGGAATTACCGCATTTAAATCTGATGGGCACCCAGGGAGGCAGGTGTGTCCCTAACCTTATCTGTTTAGTGCAGGAGTAACTATAGTTGCCTTAGTAAATCCAAAGAGTGTTCTGAGGGTCAAAACACCTGAGAGGACTTTGCTCTCTCCAAAGCACCATACAGATGACAGTGATTGATCTGCATCCTCTCTGAGCATGCTCCTGACTCACTGTTCACAGTGCAAGCACATCACGATGTTCAGCTAAGAGTGGGATAAAGGTGACTCGCTCTGCTCTGCTCTGCTCTGCTCAGCACCTCTCCTGGGTGAGAGGCCAGGCAGGAGGGGGCAAGTGCCACCCCCTTGACTACTACACAAAGGGGACAACAGAGGGCAACACTTTAGTTCCTGTCACCCCAAGTCCCTGCAGACACAAATCAGAAATTGTCATTGCCCGTTACTATTTCAAAACATTAATTCTAACAGTATTTTCTTAAATTACAAGAAAACCTGACATTTTACTATATAACTGCCTGAAGCAGCAATTCAATCTAATTGTAACTCATACTATTAGCACCATTTTCTCCATTGAGTGATTTTTCATTAAGGTCCAATAATTACTGCATAAAAATAACGTTGGGCCGTTTTCAGTGTTTTGGTCATACATCCAGAGTCAAGTTATCAAAGCTGAATTTCTTATTGTCCGAGATTATGTGCTAAATACAAACTGAATATGTACTTTTGAGGGAGCTGTAAACATTTTCCTCTAGATGTTAGAATAAAACTTCATCTTCCAAGAGCAAACTTTCATCAAAAGGCAGGATTTTATTAAAGGACTTCAAGTATTTTTACGGTCATGCACGTGTGCACGGGCGTAGATAGTGTGTGTGTGTGAAGAGATAGATAGATGGTGTTCTGTGTTGAATTATGTTCCCCTGATCCCAGAATTTCACAATCTGACCTTGTTTGGAAATAGAGTCTTTGCAGATGTAGTCAAGGGAAGATGAGGTTGTTGGTGTGGGCTCTGATTCAATATCACTGGTGTCTTTTAAAAGGAAGACAATTTGAACACAGGCACACACACAGAGAACGTCATGTGTGAATGACGGCAGAAATTGGAGTCATGAAGCACAGGCCAGGGAACACCGAAGATTGCCAGAGATTACCAGAGGCCGGATGAGAGGACGGAGCAGCTTCTCCTGCACAGCTTTCAGAAGGAGCCAGCCCTGCTGACCTCTTGACTTCCGACTTCTCGACTCCAGAACTGTGAGACCACAAGTTTCTGCTGCTTAATCTACCCAGTTTGTGGTACACAGTGAGGGCAGCACTAGGAAACAGATATAGATTTGTAGATGATAGAGAGACTGATTGATTAATGACAGACGAATTGATAGATGATAGGTAGATATATAGACAGGAGAGATAGATGGATGATAGATTGATAGATACATTGATTGATTGATGATAGATTGATAGATACATAGATAGATGATAGATGGATAGATAGATATACAGATAGATAGACATATACACAGGCAGCCAGACCGGCGAATAGACAGACAGATAGACAGATAGATAGGACAGATTGATAGACAGATAGATAGACGGACAGATAGGTGACATGCTGTGTATCCACAGCCTTTTTTTGTGTCTGCTGTAAAGTTTTCACAAGGTTTTAAAACTTTTTATTGCCATAAAATTCACACTCGGAAATGTGCACGCATGGTGTACAGACTGATCACCCCTGCCTTCCCAGAGGCTCCCACTCCCCTTATTTCTATCAACATAGATGAGTTTGCTGATTTTGGAATGCGTAAAGAAGGAGTCATGTCATGTGTACTGTTCTGTTTCTGACCCCCATTGATTATCATTATGTCATGTAGTTCATCCATGGTATTAAGTATAGCTACATTTTATTTATTTTCATTGGTAAATAGTATTCTACCATATGAATACCTCACAGTTTATCCATTTCACTATTGAAAGACATAATGATTGTTTTCAGTTTGGGACTACTACAAATAGTATTGCTATTTTTTGGTGCATATTTAGTCTCTGGTGCACATTTGTATGTATTTCAGGTGAACGTGTTGCAAGGAGTGGAGTCCCTGAACTGCAGAGCCTACTTAGGTTGGGTTTTAGGAAAGACTACCAGTTTCATACATGAGTTTCAGCTGCTCTGCCTGCCTGCCACCATTCCAAATTACCATTTTTCCATATTTTCATTTTCTGCTTCCTTCTCTCCCTCCCTCTCTCCCTTCTCTCCCTCCCCTCCCTCTTCCCTTTCCTCTTCCCCTGCCTTCCAGCCTTCCTACCTTCCTGCCTTCCTCCCTCCCTCTTTCCCTCTTTTTTCTCTCTTTTCTTTTCTTTTCTTCTTTTCTTTCTTTCTTTCTTGAGACAGCCTCACTCTGTTACCCAGGCTGGAGTGCAGTGATGCGATCTCGGCTCACTGCAACTTCCACCTCCTGGGTTTAAGCAATTATTCTGCCTCAGCCTTCTGAGTAGCTGGGATTACAGGCTTGCATCACCACACCTAACTAATTTTTTTATTTTTAGTAGAGACAGGGTTTCACCATGTTGGCCAGATGAGTCTTGAACTCCTGAACTCAAGTGATCCTTCTGCCTCAGTTTCCCAAAGTGCTGGGATTACATGCATCAGGCAACACATATCTTTCTTTTATTCCTTCTATCTCTATCTGTCTGTTCTGTCTTCCTCTCCTTTCTTTTTTACTTTCTCATAATATTGTAGTCACTCTGGTGACTATGTAATGCTATCTGTGAAATACTTTTTCAAGTCTTGGCTTTTTTGGTGTTCTTTTAACATTTTTTTTTCTTAAAAGTATGTAGGAATTGTTCATTTTTCTGACTATAAGGCTCGTGTTAGAAGTATGTATTATGGTTACATGTATTGCGAAACCCTTAACTTCTTTGCGGTTCGCATTTTCCCTTTCTTCAATGTGATTTTGATAAACAGTAGTTTTTGATTTTAATAAAGGAGAATTTATCTTTTTTGCCCTTTCTGGACAGCATATTTTGCATTCCGTTTCAGAAATCTTTGCTCATCCTAAGGTCGTAAAGATTCTTCACATTTCATGTTTAGATCTTCAACCCATTTGGAATTGATTTTTGTGTATAGTATGAGGGAAGAGTCAAAATGTATTTGTAAAACATGGACATTCCAATATTTCTGGGACATTTATTTAAAAAACTATATATTATATATAATATACAGTTATATATATACATATACATAATACATAATCTACAGTTATATGTACAGATACGGTTATATACGCAGAATATCTCTTTATTTAGGCATTCTCTCATTTTTGTCTATAAAATTTTCAACTTGTTTACGCTTGTTAGATTAACTTTTAGTTGATATCTTTTTGATACTAGTATATTTTACATCATTTTATATGTCTTATCCTATATGTTTATTGCTGCTTTATAGAAATGCAGTAGCTTTTTGTATGTTAACTTTGTTACAAGTAGACTTGCTGAATTGGCATATCAATTTTAGTAGTTTGTCTATAGTTTGATTTTCTACACACTCGATCGTGTTGTTGTAAATAAATACAGTTTTATTTCTTGTCTAATCCTCACACATTTTCTTTTCTTAAAATTTTGTCTAGAAACTCGAGTAGAACAATTCAGTAGAAGTGGTGATGGCAGCCTTGTTTTCTCATGACTGATCTCAAGGTGAAATACTTAAATAATCTACAATAAAAAATGACAATTTCAGTAGGCATCACTATAGATCATACTTATCAGATCGAGGACGTTTTCTTTTATTCCTAGTTATCTTTTACATCATATATATATATATATATGTTGAATTTTATCAAGCAATTAGTTTTGTACATTAATATGACCTGATTTTTTTAATGCAGTGAATTACGATTGCCAATTTTTGAATGCTAAGCCAACCTTCCATTTCAGGAGCAAATCCCGCTTTAGTTTGATGGATTATACATTTCATACATTGACTGTTTTGATTTTTTAATATTTTGTTCAGGAATTTACATCTACATAAAAGAGATGGCCCATAGTGTTCCTTTTTTGTAATCTCCTCATCAGACTTTGGTATTATGACTTTGCTAATATCACACAAAGTTGTAAGTACTCCCTATATTTCTGTTACTTAGAACACTGTGTAAGATTAGTATTTTTTTTCTTTCTCAAATGTTTGGAACATTTTACCAGTGAATCATCATGGCCCTAATTTGTGTGTGTGTGTGTGTGTGTGTGTGCACGCATGCATGCGTGTGTGTGTGTGTATGCAAAGTAATATATTTATTTGTAACACTTAGGGCTCCTCAAATTTTCTGTTTTCTTCATTTTCATTTTGGTAGGCTGTGTTCTCCTAGAAATTTATCATTTTTCTACAAATTTTTAAATGTCTTAGTATAAGGGTTATATATAATATCTCTTGATGTAAGGATAATATATATTATCTCTTGGTATATGGGAGATATATTGTCTCTTGGTGGAAGGGTGATATATAGTGTCTCTTGGTGTAAGGGGGATATATAGCATCTCTTGGTATAAGGGTGATATATAGTATCTTTTGGTATAAGGGTGATATATAATGTCTCTTGGTATAAGGGTGATATATAGTGTCTGTTGGTATAAGGGTGATATATATTGTCTATTGGTGTAAGAGTGATAATATATAGTATCTCTTGGTGTGAGAATGATATATAGTATCTCTTGGTATAAGAGTAATATGTATTATCTCTTGGTATGAGGGTGATATATATATTATCTCTTGGCATAAGGGTGATATACAGTATCTCTGGTATAAGGATGATATAAATTATCTCTTGGTATAAAGGTGATATATATTATCTCTTGGTATAAGGGTGATATATATTATCTCTTGGTGTAAAGGTGATATATATTATCTCTTGCAATACTTTCAATGTCTGTAAGGTCTGCAGTGATGTTCCCTTTTCATTCCTAATTTTGGTAATATTTTTCTTTTCTTTATTGCTCTCCAATGTTCTCAATCCTGTCAGGGACATACCATTTTATTAATATATTGAGGAAACCAACTTTTTTGTTTCTCTACTATCTCTATTATATAGTTTTAATTTTATTAATTTTTTGTACCTCTATTATTTCTTCTCTATTCTTTAGGTTTAATGAGTTTGGGTTTCCAAGTTACAGAGATTATTTAATATTTTGCCTTGTTACATGTGTGCAATATATAAATTTAAGGCTATAAATGTCCTAAGAGCAGTTTTCACTTCACCCCTGAAATTTTATTATGTTGTATTTTCATTATCATTTAATCAAAAATATTTTATAATTCCCCTTGGGATGACTTCTTTGACTCATGGGTTTTCTCCAAGGTCATCAGTTAATTCCCAGTATTTGTAAGTTCCTGGGTAGATTTTTATTGATTTCTAGCTGAATTCCACCATGTCCACATCAGATAATCTTTGTGATTTCAATGTTTTGAAGCATATTTTGGCACAACATATTTTCCATTTTGGTAAATGCTTCTGTATGCTGCAGAAGAAGTTCTATTCTCCAATTGTTGATTGCAAGTGTATTTATTTTGGGTGCAATTAAAGAACATTTGTGTTTCTTAATTTACTACATTGGCTTCCTGAAGGAGAATAAAAGAACTGTAGAATTCTGAAATCCTATGTGGCCATCAGAACAGCAGCTCTGCTTCTCGGGCAGGGTCTCAGCCACGCAAGGGGCAGAGGTCTCTCCCATCCCTTAGAGGTACACGGTGTGAGATACACTTGTTCTTTCTAGTGGAGCATAGAAATATTTTAGGATGTGTAAACCTGCTTCTTTCCTGTGGTGCAAAGTCCCACATTGACCCTCCCCTCATTCTCATTGTGCCTTGCTCTTCTTTGCCTGGGGTTGCATCCATCCTTCTCAGAGAAAGACTGCAAAGCTCAATGCCAAAAGACCTTTAACTAGTCTCCTTGCCTCTAATCTCTTACCTCTGCAAATAAGATTATTCTTCAAATCATGGTCACATCACCCACATCCTTAAACTCCTTCAAATGGCTTCATACAATGGGCACAATAAATTCCAAACATATTATTGTGGCATGGATGCCGCACGACCAAGCCCTAGCCCTAGCTTCCCTCAACTCCCTGAGCTTCTGCCTCAACTCCTGATGCACTCCGTGGCCCAGCTAGACCCGGCCACCAGATGTTTAGCGCAATGCATTCACTCTCAGGACTTTATTTTGTTCCACCAGCAGGCAACGCTTACCCCTCCTAATCAAAGCTTCTTCATTCTTTAGGCTTCAGCTCCATCTTAGACTCTACAATGAAATTTTCCCCGAACCCCTTCATGGTCTCACATTTGTTCCTCCTCTGAGATCCTATTCCAGTTTCTTCCTGCAAGTCCAGTTTCTTTTGCACATGTGGCATCTTCTGCCTGTCTCTATCTGCCCCACGAGAATGCCAGCTCCTGGAATATAGAACCCTGCTGAGAGCACTTTGTGTATCCCTAACAGGATTTCACATTGAACTTTGCAGACTTACTCCATAAATGAATGCAGAATGGAATCATCTAGGATCTGTTACTGTTCATAAGAACTTGTAAAGTACATGTACTTCTTAGAACCAGTTTTTCGAGTGGAATGAGTCATATGAGAGTCAGGATATATCAGTGTGATATTTTGTAAGTCTAAAGCGGGAAGCATTAAGAAAGAAGTAGCTCAGAGTTAGGGATAAACAAGATTAAGTAGAAAGGGAAGTATGGGTCACCTTCCAACTCAGAAGATTAGAATTTCCACTTTCCATGAATTAAAAATAAATCTATGATCTGAAATCAAAGGATGCGGTCAAAGCTCCCCCCTTCCTTGGAAAGCCTCTTGAAGGTCAGCACTTCAGAGTTTGCCTCTGTAGCCCTGAGTTCAAATAGATCAGCTGCAAACTTGAGATGCTCGAGATGGGAGCTAGAAAATTGCCTGAGAGATATTACAACAAAGAGGCAGGTTAGACATTTCTCCCTATTACACTTCATGTTCCTAACCCTTTCTGGGAAGAAAGAGAAAAATGATTCCATTGTACACCAAAATTTAGTGGACTTCTCATTCACTCAGCAGTGAGGCTAGAGACTGACTCGAGGTTCTACTCTGCACATCACCTGTAATCTTTTTTTTTTTTCTGCCAACAGCTTCTGTTATTTCTTCCTCTGAAATTGACCTCAAATTAGACATTTCCTCTCCATTCTGTCACTTCCAATCTCCTCCTGCCCATATTGTTTCCTGGCTGGCTTTCTTGCCATGCATGTCTCTCCTCTCAAAGCCACCCTCAATATTTTTTCAGCTATCTTCCACAAACAAGATTTAACCAGATTGCTCTGTTCTGAAGATTGCATCATGGATTCATAGTGCCTGAGAAGCCATGTTCCATTTTCTCTGTCTAGTTTTTAATCCATCTGTAATTTGGGCCCACCAATTGTGTGTGATTCTATTTCCTTATTTCTACAATGTGAAATTTAGTTCAGAAGTAGCATAACACTATGGTTAAAAAAAAAAACATTAATCTGGCTTTGTGAACTATACGCTAGTAAATGATTCAATATACCTAAAATGCTTAGAATGATACTACTCCTAGTCAAAGCTGTAGGTATGGAGAAGTGGATAATTATTAAGATCAAGTATATCTGCTTTCCTTTTTCAGCCCTGAACTTGCTCATACCTCTCCGTTTTATAACAGTGTTTAAACTCTGTAGACTTAACAGACTGTGACACATCCCAAATCACTCACAGAGATTTAGCTCTTCTCTTCTCTGGACTCTTACATCTTGTCCTTAACATCTGTTCTTCACAGACAGCCCCTGCTGCAACATTTTTGGAGTAGGTTATGTTGAAATCCCCAGCTAACATTTAATCTTCATTCATTCATTTGTTAACTCATTTTCTCAACAAACATCTCTTGAGAACATGTGCATGGTTTACGGCCTGTTACTCAATAAACACATCCTTGGTTGACCTGTAATCTGTACCCTTATAGTAGGAAAATAAACTTTAAAAAACGTATTGTTTCCTTTAATTTCTGCAACATTCATTAAGCTCCTATCTTTGCGTTTAAAATGCAAAGATAAAACAAGAGTCCCTGTCCTCAAAGAGCTCACAGGCTAGCAGGAGAGGCAAACTTACAAACTCATCGTTTTAGTATCATATCATCAGAGCTTACATTCTATCACATTCTGGAAATGTTTGCATTATTCCTCTTTTTGATAGAATTTCCTTGCTACCTTTGCAGTGGGCAGAATAATGGATCCCAGAGATTCTGAGTTGATTCTGCCTCTGGAACATGTGAATAAGTTATATCTCAGGGCAAGGGGGATTAAGGCTGCCAATGGAACTAAGGCTACTTATCAGCTGATCTTGAGCTAGGAACCCCCTTCAGTGGGAGCTGGAGCGATCTCCCCGCCAAGTCCAAGGTCTTGTCTCAAGATAAGCCTTAGTTACTCCTCAGCTGATCTATAAGGGTCTTCATAAGCGAAAGGAGCAGGCAGGAGGGTCAGTGTCAGAGGAAGGCTGTGAATGGCTTAGCATCCACTGCTGACTATGGTGATGGCACCTGGCCATGAGCTGAGGAATGACAACTTGCAACACCTTGATTTTAGCACAGTGAGACCAGTTTTGGACCCTGACTTGCAGAATTGTAAGACACTTGTAATAAATAGCAGCAAGAAGAAACTGATATGTCCTTAAAAACCAGGGTAGCAATTATTCCGGGTATCAGCATTGGTTCAGGCTAAACTAGGTAAAGGGTTTCAAAAGCTTTACACTTATTAGAGTGAGGGGAAAGGGTGCCATTGTAAACAGGCGAAGACTTGGCAGTTGCGCAGTTATCGTGGTTGATCTAGGTCCCTAATCCCACAGACTTCCTTCCCCTCAGCTGCGCTGTTCAGGCATTCTCTACAGCTCTGATCGCAAAGCTGATGTCAGCCTGGGAGGTGGGAAGGAGCCTCCTTCAGTGGGAGCTGTAGAGACATCCCCTGAGTCCACCTGATTCTATCCCTGCTCAGAACTCCCCTCCCAGAGTAGTTGAGTTACAGATTTATTTCTGTGAACAAGCCTCTGTCTTCCCCTCAAGTAAAATAACTAGGTCCTCTGTTGTTTGCTGCTCCTGAACTGTTTGGTCTCTGAATTCCAGTCCTCTAAGCTTTCTTTTCATGCAGCCCTTCCAAGGAATGCAGCTCTGAGTCAAGACTTTTCACCCTTCTGCAAAATCCTCTTGACACCAAACACCTGACCATGGGATTTCCGAATGTGCCAGCTCCCAGGACGTCAGGCTGTCTTGCCAGGACGCCACCTGCTAACTTCAGTGTCATGACGTGTTTGTCAAGCCCAGTGTCATTCAGGCCCTGTCCCTGGGCTCCATGATCTTCCTGAGGGCTCACAGGCTGCCCTTGCAGCTCAGGACAAGCGCTGCCCTCCACCACCTTGGGGAGAAGGCAGTAGCTCTAGCACTTTGCAGTCTTCCGCTGTCTTAAAATGTCACCTCCCAGCTGGTCTCTGTGTACCCATCTCCCCCCTGCCCCACAGACTCCACCACAAGTGCACCGAGACGCCCCCGACCCTCCCACCTCCCCCTCACATCCCCTGGGACTTGGTCATGTATCTGCACTTGCTTTCTTAAGGAAGAAAAATGTTTCTTCCTTGTTTTTTGAGACGGAATTTCGCTCTTGTCACCCTAGCTGGAGTGCAGTGTCACAAGATCAGCTCACTGCAGCCTCCATCTCTCGGGCTCAAGCAATTCTCCTTCCTCAGCCTCTGGAGTAGCTGAGATTACAGCTGCATGACACCACGTCCGGCTAATCTTTTGTATTTTAGTAGAAACAGGGCTTCACCATGTTGCCCAGGCTGGTTTTGAACTCTTGAGCTCAGGCAATCTGCCTGCCTCAGCCTCCCAAAGTGCTAGGATTATAGGCATGAGCCACCGCGCCTGGCAGAAAAATGTTTCTATATGCTTTTTTCTTGCTATTTTTTATTGTGGCAAAGCACATATAACATAAAATTTGCAACCTTAACCATTTTGAAATGTACCATTCAGTGACATGAAGGACATTCACGATGTCGTGCACCCATCACTACTGTCCCTCTCCAGAACTGTTTTACCTTCCCAGATGGAACCTCTGTCCCCATGAAACACTCCCCATTCCCCGCCCTCAGCCCATGGCAACCACCATTCTGCATTCTCTGTGATGGTGACATGGCTAGCTCCTCCCCCTCCCCCATAAGTAGAATCATACAGGATTTGTCTTTTTGTGTCTGGCTTAGCTCACCAAGCATAACATCTTCAAGGTTCATCTATGTCATAACCTGTGTCAGAATTTTCTTTCTTTTCAAAGCCTGTTTGTATATACCACATTTTGTGTATCTTTTTTGTTGTTGTGGTTTTAAGACAGAGTTGTGCTCTTTCACACAGGCTGAAGTGCAGTGGTGCCATCTTGGCTCACTGCAACCTCTGCCTCTCGGGTTCAAGTGATTCTCCTGCCTCAGTCTCCCCAGTAGCTGATATTAGAGGTACGCACCACCATGTCCAGCTAATTTCTGTATTTTTAGTAGAGACAGGGTTTCCGCCATGTTGGCCAGGCTGGTCTCAAACTCCTGACCTCAAGTGATCCACCTGCCTCAGCATCCCAAAAGTCTGGGATTACAAGCATGAGCCACCATGCCCAGCCTTGTGTATCTATTTGTCTGTTGATCGACAGTTATGGGTAACCCTTGAACATGGGTAGAGAGGCATCTGTTTGAGTCATTGCTTTCAATTTCTTTAGGTACATACCCAGAGGTGGGTTAACTGGATCACATGGCAATTCTACGTTCAACTTTCAGAGGAACTGCCATGCTGTTTTCCACAGGGGCTGGACCATTTTATAATACATTTCCACCAGGAACACATGAGGGTTCCAATTTCCCCACATCCTGGCCAAGGCTTCTTTTCTGTGTTCTTATGTGTCGCTGTCCTGAGGGTGTGGTCCATGCTCTTTCCTCACTTCTCCCCGGCTCTTTTCCTGCAAGCCGTAAACATGCAGATGCGCCCTCCGGTCTTAGCGGAAACTTTCCTTGGACAGGGTTTCACAGGGATGTGTATGTCCGGATTTTTATTATTATGCAAATCAGTCTGTCTGAGAACATTTGGGGATCAGAGAGTTTAAGGACCGCTTGGTGGGTCGGGGGAAGCCAATGAGCTAGGAGTGCTGACTGGTGAGGTCAGAGATGAAATCATACAGCGTCAAAGCTGTCTTCTTGCGCTGAGTCGGTTCCTGCATGGGAGCCAGTTTACCTGTCTGGGTGGCGCTGGCCAATCCAGTAAGTGCAGGGTCTGCAAAATATCTGAAACTAACCCCAAATTCTTAAAAGTAGTCCAAAGTCATTTGCTTTAGCCCATACCTCACATTCTCTCCTTAATCCAACAAAATACGACATGTGTACCCACTACTTTTATGACGCTTCCGACTCGCTTTTTCTATCCTCATCCAACACAGTTCCCTCTGGCCCTAGCACTCCCAGTGTGGCTTGTGGACTGGTATCATCAGTGTCACCTGGGAGCTTGTGGGGAGGTAGGCTCACCAGGCCTCCCCAGATGTACGGAATCGGATCTTCAGGGACAGAGGTCCCCATGTGTTTCCCTAGGCTCAGGTCTGCAGGGTTGTAACCCATTGACACCCCCTCTTCCTTGAGATGTTCTTGTCCATGGGCACATCCCAAGTTCCTCTCTCAGGATGCATCTCCTGCTTCCTGGAGGTTGCTTCTCAGCATCTTTGCTTGCCTGCCTCTTTGACCTCTCTCCCTTGACTTTTGAATCTTCCTGGGTTCTGTTCTCAGCCCCTTCCTTTCAGAAACCCAAACTGTTCTTCCAGCATCATATCATTCATTCATATGACTTCCATAACTACTTATATAACTATTGGTCATGAAACTACCTCCAGCTTAGAGCTGTCCCTTGAACTCTAGGCCTATCATTTTATCTACCAGGCTGACCTCTCTAGCCTCATCTCCCTACTGAGTCTAGGAACCCCAGCACAGCAGAATCAAATGCCCCTAAGCTCTTCAGCTCCTTCTTCTTAAGAAGACACCATCGTCTTTCTGGTTACCCTGGGGTCCAGCTCTAATTTCTGCTTACTTCTCTGTTACAGTTACGTACCAAAACCTGTTGATTCTGTTTACAAACACTGTATCTCAGAACTCCAGAGAACTCCAAAACCTTCCTCTCTCCCAGACCTATGCCGCACAGTTTCAGAGGGTCTGTCCTGGGAATCTCCCCCACAAGCAGTTCTTCTCAAAATCTCCTTTCCTCTGGGATCTGCATGGCACTGCTGTGGTGTAGCAATTCATCTTCTGTTACCTCTGCAATAGCCTTTAACTAAATTCTCACCTCTAGTCTCAGACCCCTGCTACCTGTTATTCTTCAAAAATATATATAGTCCTGTAATTCCTCTTACTAAAACATGCAGTGTCTGCTCATTACCTATAAACTGAGGTCCACCCTCCTACAGAATACATTCGTGATCTTTCATAATCTGTTTAGAGTCTACCTGTTTTCTTAGCCTCGTCTTCCAGTCTGTGTTCTAACCCCATGTTTTCCAAACCTGCTGTCCACGAGTATCACCTGTGGAGATTAAGAAACCAAGGCATCTCTGCCCAAGACTGGCCTAAATCATGAACTCTGGGAGTGGAATCCCAGCACTGGTAGCATAAAAATTAGAGGATGAACAGATGAGAGTTCCTGAGTTTCAAGGGCACATCCCTCCCATGGCATCCTGGAAGATGCCACCTTAAATCTCTACTCTATGACACAGAGCCATCTCTACTTAGGAGAAAAGAAGAAAGGCAAAGAGAGAAGAAACATTTCTCCCTTTGCAAAGGCAGTCTTTCTTGTAATATCCATAATGGTTTCACTTTTATTCTAATTTAGTAAAGATAAAAGCAAATGTAAGAAGTCCAGTAAAATATGTTCTTCCAGGAATTAAGGTATGCCAGGGGACGCATTAACTTAATTAGTCTATATTAATAGAATGAAGGAAAGTAACAGCATGATCTTGAGGGTGTACCATAAAAGCATATTTGTTGTCTAGCTATAAGAGAAAATAATAAAGTCATGTGTGTGAGGGTGTGTGGGGGGTCAGGAGGGTGAGGGGCATAGACTTGTATTCTCTTCTTTAACTTTGCCTCTGAAGACTGGCTTCACAGATTCTCCAATTTGGAAGAGTCCTCAGTGTGAATAAGATTTAACAAATATTCTGAATGGCTATGGCTGTGAAGATCATTAAAAACATCCCAAGCAAACTCAAAAAAGAAAAACAGAGGATTTAGTCCTATATTTAGCTTCTTCTTTAATTTACCAAGATGCCATATTGAATTTTCTATCACATTCTCTATGAATCTTTCTGATTTGACCCTTTCAAATAGTAAAATACATTACTTTTAGTATTATCATTTAAAAGACTACTATCTCTTCCCAGTAAACCACCAGTTAGTTAAAAAAAAAATACAACATGTTTCTTAGCCTTTCGTTCAAAAGGTAGACTAAGAAACATATAAAAGAATTCTAAAACTTTCTGATATATTCTTTTGGAAGATGGTTATGGAAGCATTGTTTGTAAATCCTCTTGAAATTTCACCCACTTCCCAATAAAAGCTCACAATGCAAGTAGGATAGCACAACAGAAAATAAGCAACATTTGCAACAAAACTAGGTGACAAGATACTGCCATGACATTCAAAATGCCAGAAAGTGACCCACAGCAGCCACAAGACCTGAGTGGCATCATCATCTGTTTGGCAGCAATGGGGCAGCTGCTGGACCTCAGAACAAGAGAACCACTGAGAAGTAGCCTGCTCATGCTTCCTAGGCGTCACAGGACCCTGTATGAGAACCACAACACAAACAGCAGGTGCTTTCTTTCCTTATGCTTGGGTTAATTTTTAAAAAATTTTTATTTCCATAAGTTATTGGGGAACAGGTGGTGTTTGGCTACATGTGTAAATTCTTTAGGGATGATTTGTGAGATTGTGGTGCACCCATCACCCGAACAGCACACACTGCACACAATTTGAAGTCCTTTATCTCTCACTTCCTTCCCACCCTTTCCCTCTGAGTCCCCAAAGTCCATTGTCTCATTCTTATGCTTTTGCATCCTCACAGCTTAGCTCCCACTTGTGAGTGAGAACATATGATGATTGGTTTTCCATTCCTGAGTTAACTTCACTTATAACAATAGTCTTCAATCTCATCAAGGTCGCTGTGAATACCATTAATTCATTACTTTTTATGGGTAATTGGTATTCCATCATATACACATACTATAGTTTCTTTATCCACTTGTTGATTGATGGGTATTTGGGTTGGTTCCATGTTTTTGCAATTGTGAATTGTGCTGCTATAAACATGTGTGTGCAAGTATCTTTTCCGAATAATGACTTATTTTCCTCTGGGTAGATACCCAGTAGTGAAATTGCTGGATCAAATGGTAGTTCTACTTTTCTTTCTTTATGCAAACTCAAACGTGTGGATGAGTGCTAGGGATCCACTCTCAAACCAACCAGCCAACCTCCCTCCAGGACTCAGTGCCACAAAGAGGAGAAGCTGCTGGGAATAGAAAACAAAAGAGCAGGACAGAGATGGTAGGGAGGAGAGAGAAGAGGGGAGAGGGAGGGACAGGGGTCGTGGGTGGGTGAGCAAGAATCAGCCCCACACTTCATGGTTTCAGGAAAACAACCCCAGAGGGAGGTCCAGAGCCTGGAGCTGAAAACGTTCTTCAGACCCATCTCTCCCACCTAAGAATTCGGGAAAGTGAATCTCAGGTAAAAATTCGCAACAGAAAAGGGTTGCAGAAGTCCCATAAAAAGTTACTCCAAGGAAAGGAACAAAATATTGTTCCTACAGATAATGAGATCATCTTTGTGGACGATAATAAGTCTATACAGCAGATGAAAAATGAAGCCCACAGTATTTCAAAATGGTCTAAAATAAATTAGAAATTAATAGAAGACATGAAAGATCAACATAAGTCAGGAACAAAGTGACAGAATTCAGGAAAGAGTTAAAACTTTAAAAAAATTTAGAAATGAGATTTAAATTACAATAAACACATGCCTATATAGAAGATTAAAAGAAGGAAGCTTTTAAAAATCAAAAGAAAAAAAATCAATAAAAGTGGAAAAAATTTGGATGATTGTGAAAGAAATTTCACAATATGTATAGTAGAATTTCCCAAATAAGAAACGGTAATGACTAGACTTCATAACTCAATCAACCTTTCCTGAAATAAAAAGGAAGACTTAAACTATCCATTGAAATGGAACACCACAGTCCTGAGCATATGGAGCCAGCATACCAAGATATCAAATTCCCAGAAAATTACTGATTTTTTTATTAAAGAGGAAAAAAATCCTTTGAATATCTAGGCAGAGATCAGTCAACTCATAAAGAAGAGAAAATCAGATTTCCTTCAGAGTTTTTGACAACAATGTTGAGTAATATGTATATTTATGATGCCCAAGGGAGAAAATGTGAGAGCCAAAGACTCTGTATTTCACCTGTCAGTCTAAATAACAGAGAGGCTCTCTAGAAGAAAATGGTGTTTATTCAGGAATAAACATTGCAATGGAAATACGTGTGCCATAGAAAACCACGTGCATATTCAGAGAGGCAGAGGAAGACAAAGACAGAACATTTTGTAGGAAAATGAAGAGGATCACATGATTGTTTTCAAATAATTATCCTTGGCAACAAGGGTCAATAACAAGGATGAGGAACCCCGGGGCAGACGGGCAGTTGTTGGGTGGATGTCCTCGAAGAAGGATTTTTTTGTAAGTAGGGTTGCAATGATCTTTATGCAAGGTTGTGGCTTTTCCAGGCTTTTGTGGCATTTCTTGTTATCTGGCATTTGTGCTTAGAATTCTTTCTTCATGGCCTGCCCCAGCTCTACTGGTCAGAGCTTTCAATGTAAATTCATTTCAATTCTGACAACTTTCACACAGCAAATGACTGTCAAACATTGCAAATAGGTATAAACGTGTAGAACATTGTTATACAGGGAACATTGTTCTCATTAGCCCTCTCTGAAGAGTGTTCTAGAGTATGGGCTTCAAACAACTAAACTCAACATAAGGACAGGTGATGAGAAACATCAGAGAAGTCATAAGGTAAAATTCCATGGGCATCATGGAAGATGTGTCCTTCACCACCTGTCAGCCAGAAATGTCAGCCACAGAAGGTCCCTGCCAGTCAACGCCCAAAACACACTTAGAAGATAATGACTACAAATTTTTATTCGCAATGGTCATAACCACCTAGATCACCTGGATAATAGTCTTCTATTTTTAAAATGGCAAGAGGAGGCTGGGCTCGGTGGCTCACGCCTATAATCCCAGTACTTTGGAAGGCCAAGGCGGGCAGATCTTTTGAGGTCAGGAGTTCAAGACTAGCCTGATAAACATGACAAAATCCTGTCTCTACTAAAAGTAGAAAAAAAAATTTAGCTGGGCATGGTGGCAGGTGCCTGTAGTCCCAGCTTCTCGAGAGGCTGAGGCAAGAGAATCACTTGAACCTGGGAGGTGGAGGTTGCAGTGAGCCAAGATTAAGCCACTTCACTCCAGCCTGGGTGACAAAGCAAGACCATGTCTGAAAATAAATACATAAAAATAAATAAATAATAAGAGGAAACTGTAGCCTTTTGTTGATACACGGTGAAATCATCATTAGGAATGTTACATCTTCTGGGTAGAGAATGTGACACATACAATACTATTTGCACTACTGCCTCACTTCTGTATATTTAAAACACAGTTTCCAAATGGTTACCAGAAATGACTCCTTTCTTCTACATATCCTTTTGGCGCTTTCCAAAATTTCCCACCCTGAACACTTATTAGTTTCATACACCCCCAAAAGTTTTAATAAGGGGAAAATGTTTAAAAGCTAACAAATAGTCACCTAAAATAAAGAGTCCATTTATTCTTTTTTTTTTTTTTTTTTTTTTTTTTTTTTGAGACTGAGTTTTACTCCTTGATGTCTAGGCTGGAATGCAGTGGTGAGATCTCAGCTCACTGCAACCTCCATCTCCCGGGTTCAAGCGATCTCCTGCCTCAGCCTCCTGAGTAGCTGGGATTACAGGCACCCACCACCATGCCTGGTTAATTTTTGTAGTTTTAGTAGAGACCAGGTTTCACCATGTTGGCCAGGCTGGTCTCGAACTCCTGACCTCAGGTGATCTGCCTGCCTTGGCTTCCCAAAGTGCTGGGATTACAGGCGTGAGCCATTTCGCCCAGCCTATTTGATTTTTTAAATTCTGTTAGTAAAATAACTAGTTAAGGAAACATGAGCTTGAATAAGTCTCCTCTAGAAGACCTCACATTAGAAATAAGAAAGGCTACCTCTTTAAGGTGAATTTTGTTAAGGTCGTCATCCCCTTATGAATCTGGTCTTTGGTGTAGTCTATTCACAGGAATATTCTCTACAGCTTTTTATATTTTTCCATATCGAATACATGCAAGAGATGAGATATTTCACAAGAAAACTAAAGTCTGGAGGAAATTCTTACAGCAGCAGATTTTAAAAATGCAATTGAAGCAGTGATTGTTGATCAGGAAATCCCTTAGCTTTGGGCAGGTGATCTCAAGTCCTCTGCTAAATCAACTACTTCTGTATTTCAAGACAGTTCTCCCATATACCTTCTTTTCCACTTTGAAATATGTTAAAATGTTTCCTAATGACTTTTCTCTCCACTGCCTTTCTGAAGCAGCAGTCTACCCGGTAGCAACATTGGTCCAGTCCTGTGCCCCTCCTGGGGGAGTTTCCCCAGTTATTCTTCCCAATACCTGCACATTCCACCTCTCCTCTCCACTGCCTTGTTCCTGCTCACTCAGTTCTCTTACTTTGTTCTCATTACATGTAAAACTAAAACTAAATGAAACAAGGGTACCCCTTAAACTGAGCAGCACCTCAAGTTTCATATCTCTCCATGTAACCTTTCAAAGTTGAATTCAGGCTCCTGCACTTCCTGCTTCCTTTCCTTAACTCTTTCTGCTGTGGATGGAGGGGTCTGACATCTCCGGATACCCAGCTGGCTTCCAAATTTTCCAGCTCCCCATCGGATCTCTTGTCCTCTGTCCTCCCAGACCGCACTGTCCTGTTTCTTGGAACACCTTGCTAAGCAGTTTTTTCCATCAGTGATATGGTTTGGCTCTGAATCCTCACCCAATCTCACCTTGAATTGTAATAAACCCCACATGTCTTGGGAGGGACCAGGTGGGAGGTAACTGAATCATAGAGGCGGGATTTTCCCACGCTGTTCTCCTGATAGTGAATAGATCTCAGGAGATCTGATGGTTTCATAAAGGGGAGTCGCCCTGCGCATGCGCTGTTGCCCCCCACCGTGTAAGACGCGCCATTGCTCTTCCTTTGCCTTCTGCCACGATTGTGAGGCCTCCATAGCCATGAGGAAGTGTGAGTTCATTAAGCCCCTTTCCTTAATAAACTACGCAGTCTCGGGCATATCTTTATTAGCAGCATAAGATCGGAATAACACACATCTCTTCCACTGTTTAATGTCCTTCCCTTCCATGCTCATCACCCTGATGCCTTCTAACATCTAGAAAATAGAAGCATATGTCAACCATATATGTCCATATTCTTTATAAACACAAAATGTGCTTACACTGTTCTGTGTCTTAGCTCAAAAACAGGTGTCCCTATGTGTAATTATCTGTAAGAAAAATTCAAAAAATGGACATTTAATTGTTAGTGCTTTCATGGCATAGATTTTCATGATAGAAAATCTAAAATTCACCCCCAAAGACAGTGCATGAACTTATGTTCCTGTTGACTCTGGGTGCCATTTCCTTGCATCCTCCCCAACAGGATGTGTTTCAAATTTGATCTTTTCCAGTCTCCTAAGAGACAAACAGGATGCCCTTGTGGTTTTAATTCTTGCTTCTTAGAAGAGAAGCCAAACAACTTATCATATATGTGAAAGCCACTTATATTTCCTTCAGTGTGAATTGCCTATTCATATCCTTTGCCCTTTTCTATTGGGTAGAAGATTCTTCTCTTATCAGTTTGTAAAATATATTTTTGTATATTGAGGAAGTGAAAATTATGTCTGTCACACATGTTGCAACTATCTCAGGTTTGGTTTGTGTTATTTTTATATTATTTTTGCAAGAAAAATATAATCAACTTTATTCGCCTTTCCTTCCTCCTCCAGTACTTGTTTTTATGGCTTCTGGCTTTTGGGTTTTCCCTCTACTGGGAGAATTATTCCACATTTAAATGCCTGTCAGTCATTTCCAAGGGGATCTCCTGTTGTCACTCTGAATTCACACAGAGAATCAGGTCCATCCTTGCTCCTAACCTGCTCCTGTGCAGACCTCACCATTCCTGCCATGTCCCCCTCCATCATCCTTCTAGACATTCAGAGTTTAAGGTTTCTCTGTCTAAAGGTGCCCCTTCACCTTCCTTCATGAAACCAGTCAGTCTCTGAGCCATGGCAAATCTTACATGGAAATATTTTCATTTATAAGTCCCCTTTAATTTCCATAGTCAAGAAGGCTCCACAGCCTCTCTCTTGCAGCCCTACCCCCAGGCCACCAGACCTGCAATTGTCTTCCTCCATCTCCCCGAACTCAGTCGCACCTCCCTGCCACAACAATTTGAAAGCAAGGATTGTATCTCACAACTTTTTATTTTGACATGTATGTGCCATAATTCACCAACTGAAATAATTATATAACCTTTTATAAAATCTATTCTATTTTTAGTTATTACAATTGGTGATTTGGATGAGTTGGATGCCAATAGATTTTTATCCTGCTGTATCTATATTGTATAATTGCAGATTATTTCACCGTACAGCAAATATACAATATGATTCTATGATACTCATCTGAGTACTCTCGTCTACAGGAATAGAACTACTGAGATAGTACCTACTGGAGATGCAATAGAGAAACAAAATAACGTGACTTGTTTTATTAATTAATGATGTTTTATCAATGAAACAAAGTGTATATCCCATGCAGTCCTCCTAAGGAACAAAATCAAAGGAAGAAACCCAATAAATAAAACTTCTACAGGTTTTTACTTTTTGATAGGTTTCAACCAGAACAGGTGGGTAGGTAAAGGAGCCTGTGTGTATATTTGCTTGTGGTTCATGGTTATGAGAATAACCTAAGAGTCTGACAGCATCAACACAAAAGAGGAACAATAGAAGAGAATCAACCTTTCAAAACTGTTTTGTTTTAAATGTGGACCTATATAGTTGCCACGGTTGTATGATTAGGAAAACACATTCTCTTTTGTTAATGAACTTATCCAGACCCTCCCTCCGGAAAGGAATGGCTGTAGTAAGCGACCACTGCCTGCTTAGCACATTCTCCTTCCAAGAACATAGCCACAAGATGCACCAGGCGAAGCTGCGGACCAGACCCCTCAAATAAGCTCCCTCCCACCCCAGGAGATTCAGGCGCTGCCAAGACAACTCCCACTCCATGGAAAGGTAATTATTTTTCCTCCTTAATTAAAAGAAAACAAAACTTGGAGGGCTGAAGCGCTTACCTCTACTACTGACATTTATTCCTTGTTTGGAAATGTCACTGGATTCATGGAATTGATCTGTGCCTGCCTTTTCCTCTCCCTTGCAGCAGTGATTTTGATATTCCAATAATGGGCCACATCATTTCACGGCCTCGACCATGCTCACTGTGCCACTGGGAAATGTTTCCTCATCTTTTCTAAACAAAAAAAGACTAGAACCACGTGACCCAGAAGGCTGCAGAATCACACGGTTTATTGTTGTTTTGTTGTTTATTTGTTTTCAGGTGTGAAAAATAAAAGAAAGAGGCTATTTGGATGGGTTTACTCTGGCATCTCTAAAAATAGCAAAATGCTGTGACACTGAAGCTGGTCACTGAGTGAGCTCATTTCTGTGCGAAAATAAACAATTTATGTTTGGTAAGAATACTTTGATAGATTCTCTTAAGAGCAATCAAAACAGATTGAAAGATAGTAGTAGTTCGTCTTTAGACCAGGAAATAGAGAAAGTTTAACTAGTGTACACATGTTTATGTAATTTCCCAAGAGTGGGCCTTATCAAAATAAATAAATGTTTGGCTTTCTATACTGAAAATAAGATGGGAATAAAATAAATGAAGGTTACTTAGTCTATTACCTAATTAGTGAGTAAATTTCAAAGTCCTATAGGTAATTTTCCATAAAGGATGGTAAGCTCACCCAAGTGAAGAATACTGGGCACAGAGAATGTGTAAAACATCCTCATGTCTTAGGATTCCACAGAACATAAATGGCTCCTTAACAAATTATAAAAAAACCAAACTATTATAAAAGTCATACACTAATCTTGATTTTTAAATATTGACATTTCATTTTTGAGCTTTCACTTCCAAAGTATAGCGACCTCATCTCATTACAAATGAGTTTGCTGTTTTGGCAATTGAAGAATAATCAGAAAAATAAGCAGCCATTTCTCCTGCACACCCATGGGAAGGAAAAGTCCGCTGCCTCTTTGTTCACACCTTCCTCTCTGGATCTCACTGCCACCTGTTAGTTTAGGGATGGTCACCTCCCTGGGACAGCCCTGCTAGCCTTCTCCAAGGTCTGCATGCACACAGCCCTTGCTTCCGGCTTTCTGAAGCGCACACAACAGCCTCCCTAAATCCCTAAATGACACCCTACATACCACCTTGCCATGCTGATTAAAGTTCAGACTGCTCCCTTACACCGAAAGCCCTGAAAACACCTGCTTAAGCTCCCATCCCAGTGGTCAATAAGTGGTTGATTGTCCCCAACCACAGTCAGTCAAGGCTACCCTCTGTCCTGTCCCTGGTTCTCCAGAGATGCCATTCTCTTCATCAGGAATGTCCTCACCCCGTTTCTGCCTAATTAAAGAAAAATATAGCCATAAAATCACTCTTGATTTTAATCTTTTATTCCTGTGTACATTTTCTAATTTCTGATTAAGTGTATACATTTATGATTAAGACAGTAAAGGAAGGCTGTTCCTGCCCAGTTTCCTCAGCTCCCACTGCAACGCTGCTGGACCTCTCTGATGCTGTGGAGTCACTCAGCAGAGCTGGTCTCTCCCTCCCAGCTCCTGGAGAGGTCACTTTTGATCCAGGCTCCACTAAGGCCACCTGCCCCTCACCACTTTCCAGTGTGGGTCGAGCTTTGCTCATGAGGCTGGGGCAGCCATATGGATTCAGGTTCGTGTCCATCAGGGTTAAGTCCGGACACATTCTCTTCCTAAAGATGGTGACGACCCTTTCTCTTTTTAAAGGTTCATGTCCGTCAGGGTAAATCGAGACACTTGCTCTTTCTAAAGACAGTGAATGGCTTTTGTCTTGGGAGTTACATCCAGGGCTCATACATTTGTTACCTCCCAAGAGAAAAATAACATTTCAGTGAAAACTGGCAATTTTTAGTAAAGGATGACAAGCCACATCTTTGCATCTGTGAATGTCAAAAGTGGCGTCAAGGTAACTTGTTACCACAGTAAATCATTGTGACTTTGTCTCATAAGTAACTCTTGAAGCCCTCTACTAATTTCAGATGCATCCAGTAGTGAAGGTGCTCTATTGGGAAGTTTCTCCCTCAATAACAAAATAAACTCCAAATGCAGAGTTCAGTGCCATCGCTAATCCACTAAGAAACCAAGTCCCAGAAGATGGCACAAATAGGTGCTACGGAATGTGTTCTCAGCTGGCACCAGGAAGAAGTGATTAGATCATAAAAAAATCTTGATTTTTTGGAAACACTCATGAAGTTTTTGAGTTTTGCTTGGTTTTCTTTTGCTGTCTGACTTTGCTGTTCCCTAAATTATTATGACTTTTCATTAGTCATTAAAAAATAAATTAAAAGCTAGGGCTGTAGCCTATTATTTTCAAAGAGTTTTGCTGTAAGTTAGATGCACTGTGGTAATAAGCTCTATGGTTACACAGTGTGGGGCAAAGGAAAGAAAATGGATCGAGGCTGAGAAACTTGTGTTTGAATTGCAACTCTGGCATTTATTAGTTGTGCAACTGTAAGAAGGTCAACTGACTTCTCTGAACTGTAACCTCATTCTCAGTAAAAATGGAAATTACTATCACCTCTTGCTGATTTGTAGAAGAGTAGCAAAAGAGGAAGAACACCCCATAAGCATTCCGAAAGTACCCATTTCCTTGCTCTTCTCTGCCTGGCTACCTCATTCCCACAGACAATCAAAAGTGGGCTGTAGTTCTACCTTTTTTTTTTTTTTTTTTAACACTGGCCTGTCTAAATCTCTCTTCAAATAAAAACTGAGTCTGAGTTTTCTTGCTCAGGAATGTGTGGCTGCAGCGCCTGAGCTGATTGGTGTATTTCCATGCCCCTGTAGGAAGCAGGTTGGCAGAAGGGGCATTCTCACCTTGAGCTGGGCAGCCTGACCAGCGGACTTGGGAAGCAGGCTCACCTGCTCCTTCTTCCTGCTGGGTCCAACTGGGGGTTCCTGAGTCCCGGCCGTCTGCCAGCCTGGACCTCTGCACCTGGCCTCCCTTTTCCTGCTTTGGGTTTCACATCTGTCAGCTGGGGTGGGCACTGGGCTGCCCCATGCTTTCTCTGACACCACACATGGTTCATGTCCTTCCCAAATATGGGAAAGGCCAAATCCTTTCCAAAGCAAGTGTGAGATCACGTATGCTATTATTTCACACGTTTTTGAGATTCATCTTGTCTTCCTTGTGAGTTAGCCGAGTAATACACTTGCTAAATGAATTCATTCAATTAGTTTTACAAAAAGACCTGGTTGGCAACTTTTTACCACAGAACAAAGTATTGAGTATTTTAAAATAAGAACCTAACACAAGACAAAGTGGCTAAGTGCCAGCTTGTCAGGCACAGGAGGCTGGGATTGCTTAGCGGGCATCAGAATTGTTTACCTTGTTGAGGGCTCTGTACCACAGCCCTCGGTGTTTAAGATTTCTTTAAGAACTCAGGCTACATCTGCCTAACATGAAGTCTAGTGTTGCTGGCATTGAAAAGATGGGTTGGTGAATAAAACGACTTTAATGATGCCTATCCTGGAGCATTTTTGCAAAATGAAGTGCAGCAATTAGATGGAGTGTTCCAGGCTGTCCCTCTGTGAGGGCAGTTAGGACATTGCCTACCACACTATTTTTAATAAATGAGGTCATGGAGTATTTATATGTACTCTTGGGGCAGGCTTCTGGCTGACGAGAGGACCCACAAACAACCAAGTTACACTTTAGAGACCCCACCACTCACTGACTTCCGGTCTCTCTACCTTTAGAGAAGAAAAGTGACAGAAAGCTAATGAATAGGTGAAGAAAACACTTACTTTTTCACCTTCCTCCAAAATTATCATTTTCTTCATTGGAGAAGTGAGGACAGGTAGACTGCAGTACATCCACCCAGCGGAATATTATTTGGGCCTAAAAATAAATGAGCTATCCAGCCATGAGAGGACACAGGGGTAGCCTCAATGCAAGTTGCTGAGAAGCCAATCTAACAAGGTCACATGCTGTGTGATCAACTGCAGGACGTTCTAGAACAGGCAAAACTTCGGGGACAGTAAAAAGATAAGTGGCTGCCAGGAGCTGGGGGAGGAAGGAACGAGGAAGGCATGGACAAAGCACAGAGACCCCGGCAGTGAGACCAGTGTGCATGGTGCTGCAGTGGAGGCTGCGTGCCCTTCCACACCAGCCACGACCCGCAGGAGCTCTCAGCTCTGGACTTCAGTCCACAACAATGTATCAACATCAGCTCCTCAGCTGTAGCAAGTGCACCACATTCATCTAAGGTGCTGGCAATTAGAAGGACTGCCAGCAGTGGGGTGGGGCAGTGGAAGGATACGTGAGAATTCTCTGTACTTTCTGCTCCATTTTTTTGTAAACCTGAAACTGTACTAAAAAAAAAAAATCACTGTTTCTCAATTAACTAGTCATTTATTGGTGACTTTAGAAGCGAAGGTAGCCGTTTTCATCTCAAAACATGTGAGGCCTGGAACTCTGACGGTCCGGCTCCCGCGTCTCAGGGGAACCCTCATGTTGCTGGCTTCTCCTTCTCGATTTTCTCTGCATTTCCTGACGGGTCCTAAAGAACCTTGTCTGGGAGGCAGGAGTGGAGCAAAGTCAGCCTCTGGTTTCCCGTCATCCTCCCTGGTCCTCTGTCCACCAGGAATCGAAGTGCCAGGCCTGGGTTCGCACCCACTTTGGGAGTTTTCAGCCCCTCCTCCTTTAGAATTTCCGGTGAGAATGTAAAGTCTTTCAAGTGATGTTAGTGGAAGACCAACACTTGCTACTGCACATCTTCTGCTGAGTGGCCCATGCCTGCTTTCTCCTCCCTGGAGGATGACAGTGCTTGGGCGGGAGTGAACTGCAGATGCTGGGGAATGATGCGTTCCCACACTGTGGTGGCCCTGTGGCTCTGCCAGGCGGGGTGTGGACAGAGCAACTGCCGGTGGGCAGAGCCTCCATACTGGCCGCCTTCTTAGTGCTAAGCCTGGTTACAGGCAGGGAATATAAAGGGAACTAAGTCCTGTCTTCCTGGGACGTGGTAAAAGGGACGAACCTATTAACACAGCAAGGGCTATGTACAGAGGAAGCTATGGGAGGTGGGTGCTTAGGGTAGGGCCATCCCTGAAGGATCAGAAGGAGCTAACAAGCCCAAGGAGAGGGAACGGAGATAAAAGCCCAGCAGCTGTCTGTGCAGCTCTCCACGTGCTAGCAGGTGTCCTGTTCATGCCCCCAACCTCCGCGATCCTGGGGACATCCCAACAGGACCATAGTTGAGATCCCTGCTGTGCCGTCTAGAGGCCCTTACCTTGCCACAGGGATCATTCACTCATGTTTCTTTAGGGGACCCTTTCCAAAGACAACCACATTACAGAGGAAACCCATCATCTCACTGCAAGGTTGAACACATCTAACTTCTCTTGTCATATAATCTCACAGCTGGAAGGAATCTCTGAAATTCTCCATGCATGTTCAAGCTTAGGAAACCAGAACTCCCAAGCTTCCTTCCAGTTAGGATTCTTTCCCTACACTGATGTGATGGTTCTCAGAAGCAAGGCAGGTGGAACTTGTGAAGCTGCGGCCGCATCTGGGCATCCATCAGACGTGATTAAGGGGGAGAAATAGGAATAATGGCATATTTGCCACTTCTAGGGCACAAATCCTCTCTTCTGCAATAAACTTACAGATGATCCCCTGTGCACGCAATCCCGACCATCCTCCGGTACTGCCCATATTCTTCCACATTCCTGACTTACCTGGGCAAAGAACACAGATGCAGAGACTTTCTTTGTGGTGCATGACAGTGTCCACATCCCCCAAAGGTGACTTTAGATAAATTGCCACCATCACTATTGCCAGCAAGTCGACCAAGCATTCCCAGTGGTCTACCAAGGATTGTGAGTGTTGTCCACTCAGTCAAGCACCATTATTTTGCCTTGATTTACTTAGTGGACATTAGTGCCGTTTGTTTGATTTTCTGGTTTCCAGTTTTCTTTATTTTTATTTCTGTTGAGACAAAGTCTTGCTCTGTCACCCAGGTTGGAGTGCAGTGGTGTGATATCAGCTCACTGCAACCTCTGTCTCTCGGGTTCAAGCGATTCTCCTGCCTCAGCCTCCCGAGTAGCTGGGGTTATAGGCGTATACCACCATGCCTGGCTAATTTTTGTATTTTTAGTAGAGATGGGGTTTCATCATGTGGGCCAGGCTGGTCTTGAACTCCTGACCTCAGGCGGTCCACCCGCCTCGGCCTCCCAAAGTGCTGGGATTACAGGTGTGAACCACCACACCTGCCCTCCAGATTTCTTAAGAGACGACCAGTGTGGGATATCTCCGGATAACCAGTGAATGGCTTTGCCATGTGACTGTAGCAGGAAAGAGCTGTGAAACCAATCCTGCTCATCAGCATTTTGGGTGGGTGGTTGCAGTGGACAACATCTTCAAGGGAAAGGGTCTAAAGAGCAGATCTAAATGGCTTCTCCTAAACAAAACAAAGCACAACTCTAGTATTAAAATATATAAATATAAGTTTTATGATGCCAAACTTTGACATTAGTTTTCTAATTATGAAAAAGGAAAGTTCTATTGTGGCTTTACGTGTGTGTGTGCATGTGTGTGTGCACGTGCACGCTCATGTGTGTTTGCCAATCTCAGTATCAGTCATGTAATATAATATTTTGACTGTAAACCCATGGGCTCCCGATGCTGAAGGTATTTCGTTCTGGAAACATTCAGAACAAAATCCCACATCATAAAGAGAAAGAGGTCCTGGGTGGCCATAGTGAGTGGGTGCTGGGGCCTGCATCTCACACTCCTAAGGACTCTGCAGCCACAGCTGACCCCAGCCAGCTGCACTTCTCTGTCACCTCTGTAAAGTGGCTGTAGAATCAATGTCACCACCCAAAGTAGGCAGGGACTTCCTCAGAATAGAGAGCAAGGTGGAATAAAAGAATATGCAGTTGTTCCAAGTGAATCTTAGACGCACATCAGAGAGAAAGATTTAGACCAGATTTGCAAATGACGGGTAGGTGACCAACATTGGCCTCAGACTTCAACTGACTCCTGTTCTTCAATCTCTGCGAGTCCAAAATAATGACTTCAAACATCTTTGAGATGGAAGTGGGGATCAGCGTGGCTAAGCCACAGGGAATGTGGCCTGCTAATCCTGAAGACAAGGGCTGTGGTTTATACTTCCTCTCTGTCCTTTCCTGCAACTCAGAAGCAGCTGGGGTGTGCAGGCCACGTGTGCGTCACTTAATGCTGGTTTGGTTTGACTTTCCAGAAACCAGCCGCCCTTCTGCTTGCCCAGATGCTGACCTCCTCATTCTTCAAGAACTGGGTCAGAAATGCTTCTGGAAAATGTCCCTACCCCACTCACACAGTCTGAGGCCATTTTCTCTGTGCTCCCAAAACCACATACAGAATGGCTGGTGTCCCTTGGTGCTATTACACAAGTCTTTGTCACCTGCCTGTCCCACTGCCCTTGAGTCATTGACAGCACAGTCCCAGTCTTCTGCGTCTCTGCGTCAGCGCCGCTGAGGCACCTGCCATGTTCCACGTATTCCATAAGTGTCCTTTCTTCAGAAGGCATTTGAGATGAAGACGGGCTCGGGGATCATTCAGCAGGGCACAGGCGCTGACAGCCAGCACACAGCGGCCACGCTGGCACAGTCTCCTGACTCCAGCACCACAGGAAGCACACCCCATGCATAATGCTGGCTTTATTTTCTCCATGTTCAGGCTAAGCAGTCCTAAACACTCTTCTTGTTCTCGTCAATGCCTCTTTTCCTCCACAATTTTATTTTTAAAAATGCTTCTTATGCCTTCATTCTATTCATACCAGTTGTCTTAATTATAAAAATAGGCTGACTTTTAAAGATTAACTTGTATATTAGCCTACTAAACTATCTAAGTTATGTGGCAGATATTATTCAAAACTTAATAGTAGTAGATATTTTTCCTGCCATACCCTTCAAAATGTCACATTACACTAAAGGATGGTTGCTTAGGTTAATTTAGTCACAGTAGAATTAATCCAATTAGTGCACTAATTTTTATTTTGATCTATCATGATTTCCATGAAACATCTTCTATGTTTAGAATACACCCTGCCAAGAATGGGTGTGTCATTCCATACTCAGCAAGGAATGACATCACAGAAGAATGTTTAATGGTGGGAGAAAGGCTGGCCCTCCATTGTTTATTAAACAGGAAAACGAGTTCAAATCTCAATTACATTATGATCCTGAAGTGAAAAAAAATGACAACTTATCTTTGGTGGGAAGGCCTGTGAATGATTTTGATTTTTGTTCTTTATGCTTCTCTGGATTGGGGAGATTTCTTTGATGAAGAGAAATTTCTTTATATCAGGTGCGGAAAAAGCAGCTTTAAAAATCCTTGTCATTTGTAAAGTTTAAGCTATGAAATTAAAAGGTCCCAGCTCTCCTTGAATATCCATGGGGAAGGGGGGGGTCCCTTAATTTACAGAAAGACTGGGAGACTCTTGTCCCCCTTCAAAGTGTGAGAAACCTCCCAGCCACTGCAGGCTCATAGCAGGTGGGACATCGCCAGCGTTAGAAGGTTGTGAACCTGGATCTGAGGAAGGTCACCGTGTTCTGTAACTGGGTAAGTCCTTGAAAAGCAGGGGAACCCATACACATGTGTCACCCAGTGGGCAGGAAAGGGTGTCATTTGGAGAACTCCACATTCAGGTAAATGGAGGAGATCAGCCCTCAGGGAATAATGGTGGAGCCTTGTCAGGCAATGCTACCTCCCATGTGGCTGCGTGCAGCTGCCTTCTAAGGGATGGAACAGCACCTGGGGGCCCAAGGGGTTCCATCTGAAGAATAGATAACTTCCGACGATGACACGGCTGGTTGGTACAACGGGGTGACTCAGGACTGAAGTCAGATGGGCGGTTCTGTTGCACCTGCCAGCCCATGGTGCTTCTGGAAAAAAAGAAATAGCAGTCCTGAGTATCTACTCAAAACCCAGGCATTTTATAATATGTAAAGCGTTCTGTTTGATGCCAGAAAACAAATAGCATCTTCATCATATAGATGAGGAGACTGAGGCCCAGGGCAGTAGTACTCAGACAGAAAATGGTGGAGCTTCAACCCACACCTGCGTCCTCAGCTGCCACCTCCACCTCCACGCCTCCTCACCACTTCATGCACCTTGCCCAGTGCTGAGATGGCTGTGCCTTGAGCACATCAGGCAAGGCCTCTGAACTTCAAAGGCAGTCTACAAAGTGAGGCAATTGAGTTAAAAGTATTTCAAGGTGCTCTTCAACCCTCACCTGTTATGATTCTTCTTATGTTCTGGAGTGACCATAGTGCGGTGTTTAGTGAAATGGCACATTCTTTCTGACGTGAACTTCACAGAGCACAGCACACCAAGGCAAAGACAGCTTGTGTGTTCTGATAAGAGAGGGTTCCAGAAAGGCCACAATTAGAATGGCTTCTCCGTGGGACTGTGCCTTCTCCCACTGGGCAGCAAAGTGTTGGTAAAATGGGAGCATTGCCTCTAGTGCTGAACAGGAAGTTTCTGAGTAAGTTTGATGACACATTTATATGTATACACCGTGTCTACTCCCCTTCTAAATTCCACACGTTTATACAATTTGAGATCCACAAATTAATTTTTCATCTTGTCGAAATTCTGCTTTCCTCAATGCCTATGAAACAGGCCTTCAGAATGGCAAATGGAATCACTTTCACTTTGATACTAAACTATGTTTGAAAGAAACGTATGAATTTTACAAGCCTATAATGACTGCTATCTTCAGTATGTTGTAAGGGCACAAGTTTGTGAGCTCTCTACAAACCAAACAAATCAACCAACGTGGCACTTCAGAACAATTAGCCAGTTAAGGTCTGTTGGCGCCTTCATTGCTCATTTATTTGTTTTTTGTTTTTTTAAAATTAATTTAAAAATTTTTATGGGTACATTACAGGTGTATATCTGGGGTACATGAGTTGTTTCAATACAGGCATGCAATGTGAAATAAGTACATCATGGAGAATAGGGTGTCCATCCCCTCAAGTATTTATCCTTTGAGTTACAAACAATTCAATTGCATTTATTTTAAAATATGCAATTAAATTATTATTGACAATAGTCACCCTATTGTACTATAAATAGGAGTTCTTATTCATTCTTTCTATTTATTTTGTACCTGTCACTCATTTCTTTGGACTGAAGTTCTTCTGCTTATAATTATTATTAATGTCTAGAAAGAAGAATAGGCCTGAATGCAAAAACGTCAGAATTTCATGGGGCTATTTTCGTCCTATAGCAGAAATGGGAAATTCAGTCCTTAATTTTACATGAATACATATTTATAAAGGCATAAGAATTTTGTTAGCTAATTGCTGAGGATCGTGGCATTTTAGACAGAGAAAGGCTGCAGAGGACTTAGACTTTGTTCATGGTCAAAGATACGCGGGAAGTGCTTGGTTAGTGCTGTCTCTGAGTGCAGCTGATGTTTAGCAGATTTGGCCTGGGGCCTGAGGAAGCCTTAGAAAAAGGTGGGGAGAGAATGTCTAGGGAATCGTTTGGAATCCAGCTCTGGTATCAGACGGACTTGGTGTTCCTGGTTCTGCTGCTTAGCAGCCATGTGACCACGAAAATGCTGCAGACACCCTGAGCCTCCACATCCACTTCTGTGAAGGTGGATTAATAATCATGTTATTTCCTCATGAGATGGAACTGAGACCTGGATTGGACAAAGTAGGTGACATGTCATCCCAGCACTGAGTACAGGGTTACCATCCAGCACATGGATGCACTTCTAAGAAGCAAAAGGGCCACAGTGTGCATTTCCCTCTCCTGGGCAAGCAGGACCAGAGCAGAGACCTCTAGACTGGAGTGGGGGAGCGGATGGAGGAGAGATGCTGGCTGAGGCGGCCAGCATTGCTCAGAGAGTGGCAGCAGGTGCACGGGGCCACAGCCTGCTGTGAGCCCCCCTGCCGTTTTTCTCTCCTGGGGTTTGCTGATCACAGCTTTCTCTCTTTTTTAAAGCACCAGTCACCGCATGGCTCTTGAGGCACTCATTCCCTAATTAACTCTCACTTTCATGTTCTCATTGCGACCGTGACTGTGCTCCGTGTTTACAGGAAGCCTGAGTTAATAAATGCCCAGCTCCACCTGCCAGAGGTTCAAGGGCTCGCTGTGCATTGGTTCTGCACAGAGGACACACACAGGCTGAACAAGCCTAACTGATAGACCAAGGTTATCAGCCGGAAAGCCCTGGTTCATGGGTGGGGCAGCCCTCATGATCATCCTGAGGAAACCGAGGGGCCCTTTGACCAGGAGGCCATGAGGCGGAACGGAGAATGTCACAGACACAGCCAGCAAGGCTCCAGTTACAAGTTAGAGGGCACCGAGAGCTCAAGGCCACTCTTTACCCAATTACAATTTAAACTTTTTTTCTCCAGGTGTGATCATTATTCTTCCCTGATTGGATGGTTAGTCTTTGATGGATGTCATGCAACTCTGAATAATTTTATCATTTATAAATAGAAAATAATACCATATCATGTCAAAACTGCTCTTTATAATGTGGGGAAGGAAAACAATAAATTTGTTTGCCTTTTAATATCCCCAAAGTGGATCAGAATGCAAGGCCCTTGATGCATAGAATAGTTTTGTCATTGGGAAGTGGATGGAAAGAAGTTTTGATGAAAGTTCTGAAGTCTTGCAACGCAAATGCAAGTAGGCAAGGTGACAAAACTCTACACTTACAGAGGTCGATTAGTCTCTAAAAAAATGCACGCATCCAAAAGTTGAAATCTCAGTTGTTTGAAAGAATCATTTTAGAGCTTGCAAAGATGTCACCCTTCACCTGCTGCTTACTGAGGGCCAGTGAAAGCAGAGATGGGCCATTTGATTTTCTAATTGGTGATTGTGCCATAATTTTTACTTTCAGTGAATGATCTTATCAGAATCAAAAGCGTATGCAATAAAAATAAAGCTATCCTATTGGTCCTTTCTTAGGGTGGGTTTCATTATTTCTTTTCTGGCTGTTAGTATTTCTCCATTGATTTGGTCCATGGTTGAGGGTGTTATTTAGAAACTGAAACATTACAGAAGAGGTTTTGTAAGCAATCTAATCATATGATCCATTATCCAGGCACCATGCCAGACTTTTAATCTTACAATAGCATCAGGGATGTAATTTTTAATATTACGTATGCCTGGGATTCTGTTAAACATATAACGAGAACAATTTGGAGTGAACTGTGGTTTGATGTTTTGTCCTCACGAGTACAATTCATTTTTTATGAAAATGGGAGAAAAGTGTGAGTTTTGGATTAAATCACCCAAAGAGCCCGATTAAAAAATTTTCTTTAAATGGATAGGCAGATGGTTTGTTCCCATTGCATCAACAAACAAGGAAACCAAGCTGAAAGAAGAGGCACAAGTTGTTTCATCTGAGACTAAAAAAAAAGACAGAAAGGAGGAAACAGATGATGTGAGTGATACTGATGAGTCAAAAGGCGCAGACGGCGGCAGAGTGTGTGCCTCGTCCCGGAGATGAGAGGATCAACGGAGAGGAGGTTACGTCAGCCACTCATTTGTTAATTAATTTTACAGAAAGGCGTCTATGTTTCTTTACCCTCCCCAAAATGGCGTTTCCTCATTCCAGTGTACATTAATGTGGAGAATTTTTCAAAAACACAAATCTTGTGTAGTTCCTGACTATTCATTCAAGCTGTTCTGGTTTTTTGGTCTCAATTGATCTGACAAGAGCTGCATGCTTATCAATGGATCTCTGGCCTCCTTGTAAGAGGGAATTATTCCTTCACCCCCACCCCTCACCCCGCAAATATGTTTTTCACAGTAAAGTCTGTCATCAGCATAGGGGGTGGGACTGGGCTAGGGTCACTGGCTGAAATCCGGCTGTCACTAGAAATCAAGAAAAATGCACAAGAGAAATGGGGGGTGGCAAGTGGCTGGAGCATCTCCTGGAAAGTCTTTAAAATCCTCAGAAATGGCAAGTCGGGCTGTGAGCCCTATTCTATGACAAAGTAGTTCATATCACATAATCATAAAGAGATCATCTGGTTTATTGTTTTTACAATTATTTCTTTCTTTTTTTTTTTTTTTTTTTTTGGAGACAGAGTCTCACTCCATCACCAGGCGCCAGGCTGGAGTGCAGTGGTGCGACCTCGGCTCACTGCAACCTCCACCTCCCAGGTTCAAGCAATTCTCCTGCCTCAGCCTCCTGAGTGGCTGGGGCTACAGGTGCGTGCCACCATGCCCAGCTAATTTTTTTGTATTTCTAGTAGAGACAGGGTTTCACCATGTTGGCCAGGATGGTCTCGATCTCTTGACCTCATGATCCACCTGCCTTGGCCTCCCAAAGTGCTGGGATTACAGGCGTGAGCCACTGTGTCCTGCCTACAATCATTTCTTATCACAGATTCTGTTCTCAAGCAAAATCTTAGGCAGGCTTCGACTATCACAAAAGGAACAGTGAAGATGCAGGTTGCTCATCCTGGGAAGATCTCAGCATGGATCATTCTAGACGGCTCTAAGACATTTCTAATTCAAAACAGCAAGCCTGAAGAGCAAAGAGATTGCAGGAATGTGAATTGGCTGTTCAGTAATTCAGCTCACTGCAAACAAAAGTGCAGCTACAACCCAGCCTCTTTTCAGAGCACATTGGAATGGGGTTCTTTCTGGTACTCAATATGTTAACAAGAACTGTTCAGTGAAGTATGGGGTTCATGGAGAAATCTACATTGCAGTTTAGGAAACTTTCCAGTAAATGGTCGAATTCAAACACCATATGTCAAACCCTTTATTGATCAAGACAGGTTGTTCTCACAGGGGGAAGACTTAATTGAATGACTGTGAATAACAGGTGGCTTGGTTCATATGTTGATAACTATAAATAATGTGCTCTTGTTTTTTATAATAGTACACACATCTTTCAGGCCTGGAAGCCCCAAATAACAAAATGCCTTTCACCAGCCTCCTCTTCCTGGTCACACCTTGGAATCTTCTGGTAGTCAAGGTACTATGCACAGTGCTGACAGGGCTTCCAGGAGCTCCTCCCAGAATGACATCGTCTGTCTGTGTGAATCAGAGAAGGCTCTTCCTTTTCCAGTACCATGGGATAATTACGAGGGATGTATGAAGCCCTAGCACTGTGGGCTGTCCTCAGTAACAGGATGGTGTGCAGGATGGAAAACCTCCACGCCACCTCAGAGGAGCAGTTTCCCCTCCTCCTTTCCCAGCCCTCCACTGCTTTTTCCGTTCATGGCCTCAGGGTGACTATGAAGGGGCAGCAGGAGGAGACCTTTCTGTTGAGGGCATGGTCCCGCATGGGAATCTGCGCAGCTGGTAGCATGGCACAGGACCATGTGCCATATTTTGTAATGCATCTTTTGTTGTTTTGCAATCAATATCTATGTCCGCGTCTACCTATGACAGACCTCTTGAAGTGGACTTTTTAAAACTTTTGATTACTTTACAGAATAAATTCAACAAGTTTTTCAATGTTTAGGACACATGGCTTTCTAGGTACTTTTCAGTGTCACACACAGCACACATCCCTATTGTGGTGTCAGACCACACACATGGTAGCAATATAAATGTCCTGGTTTTGATATTGCAATGTTATTCCACAACACACAACCATGGACGAAAGCCATAAAGTGAATTAGCAATCTCTCCATATTAGTTGTGCATTTTCCTGTTAATCTATAATCATGTGAAAATAAAGGATTTTTCTTTAAAGGAAAAAAAAAAGCCCTGGAATCTCTTTTTTTGTCGGGATTTGGTTTTTCTCCTGGGTACATCGCCTCTGCAGCACGAGGGTGCAGGGTAAGAGCAGTCAACTGCACTCTAAAACTAGACTTGGGAAGAGCAATGGAGCCTGTGTAGCGGAGGAACACCCATCCGACTTCCCCTGTCTTTCTCATTCTGGGTCAGCAGGTCCAGGCTGTCCATGCACATCAGCTACAGGAACCAGATGGCCATATTTTGTAATGCATCTTCTGTTGTTTTGCAATCAGAATCTATGTCCGCGTCTATGTATGGCAGACCTCTTGAAGTGGACTTTTTAAAACTTTTGATTACTTTAGAGAATAAATTCACCAAGTTTTTCAACTTTTAGGACAGATGGCTTTCTAGGTACTTTTCAGTGTCACACACACGTCCCTGTTGTGGTAGCAGAGCCTAAGCAGAGGGTGCTCCGTGGCTCTGTGGCAGGCCTAGGACAGGAGAGCCTGGGATCTTCCTCCATTGGCTTTTCGGGAGGTGGAGGAGATCTAGGTACTTTTTCCATCAGTATTAAAAGTCTGTGTAAAATGAGTGACATCAGAGGACACTGGAAAACCCCAACTAAAATTTTCTTTTTTTTTTAAATTTCTTCTAAAAAAAACTGGGATACATGTGCAGAATGTGCAGGTTTGTTACATAGGTATATGTGCATCATGGTGGTTTGCTGCACCTATTGACCAGTCCTCTTAGTTCCCTCCCTTTCCCCCTCAACCCCTAACAGGCCCTGATGTGTGTTGTTCCCCTCTCTGTGTCCATGTATTCTTACTGTTCAACTCCCACTTATGAATGAGATCATGTGGTTTTGGTTTTCTGTTCCTGTATTAGTTTGCTGACGATGATGGCTTCCATCTTCATCCATGTCCTTGCAAAGGACATAATCTCATTCCTTTTTATGGCTGCATAGTATTCCATGGTGTATATGTACTGCATTTTCTTTACCCAGTCTATCACTGATGGGCATTTAGGTTGGTTCCATCTTTGCTACCATAAATAATACTGCAACAAACGTACATGTGCATGTGTCTTTATAGACATATTAAATTATAAATTATAGTAGAATAATTTATGTTCTTTTGGGTATATACTCAGTAATAGGATTGCTGGGTCAAATGGTATTTCTGGTTCTAGATCCTTAAGGAATCACCATACTGTCTTCCACAATGGTTGAATTAAATTACATTCCCACCGACAGCTTAAAAGTGTTCCTGTTTCTCCACAGCCTTACCAGCATCTATGGTTTCCTGACTTTTTAATAATTGCCATTCTGACTGGCGTGAGATGATTTCTCACTGTGGTTTTGATTTGCATTTCTCTGATGACCAGTGATGATGAGCTTTTTTTCATGTTTGTTGGCCACATAAATGTCTTCTTTAGAGAAGTGTCTGTTCATTCTTTGCCCACTTTTTGATGTGGTTGTTGTTTTTCTTGTAAATTTGTTTAAGTTCCTTGTAACTGAATAGTAGATCTTTGTCAGATGGGCAAGTTGCAAAAATTTTCTCCCATTCTGTAGCTTGTTTGTTCACTCTGATGATAGTTGCTTTTGCTGTGCAGAAGCTCTTTAGTTTAATTACCTCCCATTTGTCAATTTTGGCTTTTGTTGTAATTACTTTTGTCATTTTTGTCATGAAGTCTTTGCCCATGTCTGTGTCCTGAATGACATTGCCTAGGTTTTCTTCTAGAGTTTTTATGGTTTGGGGTTTTACATTTAAGTTTTTAATCCAACTATTGAGAAACTAACTCACTCACTCAAAACCACACGATTACATGGAAATTGAACAATCTGCTTCTGAAATTAAGTCATAAGTCAAGTTCTTTGAAACCAACAAGGACAAAGAGACAATGTACCAGAATCTGTGGGACATTGCTAAAGCAGTGTTAAGAGGGAAATTTATAGCACTAAATGCCCACATCAGAAAGCTTGAAAGATCTCAAATTCACACCCTAACATCACCATTAAAAGGGCTAGAGAGGGAAGAAAAAACTAATCCAAAAGCTAGCAGAAGACAAGAAATAACTAAGATCAGAGAAGAATTGAAGGAAATAGAGACACAAAAAACCCTCCAAAAAATTAATGAATCCAGGAACTGGTTTTTTGAAACATAAAAATAAAAATTTTAAAAATTTAAAAATACATAGACCACTATCCAGACAAATAAAGAAGAAAAGACAGAAAAACCAAATAGACACAATAAAATTTTTCAAGTTTTTTGCCAAATATTGAATTTTCAAAAACCATTTGTTTACATTTACTATAAGATTTATGCCCATGGTCATATTGATTGTAAGATTTATGCTTATGGCACAAAATGCAAAGATAGAGCTTTTCCCTTTGAGATGCAAATTATGTGTCTGAAACAATGAAACTGAATTAAAACATCTCCGATGGTACCATACTGCATTTGTGACATGGCAGCCCGGCCACCGTTACTTCTAATTGTATCGTCATTCTAATGACCGTCAAGCTCCACTATTTTAAAAGGTTCAGTTTAAAAAAAAAACTTGGAAAATAGTTCCAATATTTTATAATTTTCCAATACTGACTACAAATGAAGTGCATTTAAAATTTCCCTAGGGATTTGAGTTAATTGTTATTAAAGAATTAAAAGTAAAAGGAAATCTTAATTCTGGTCTTTGAAGTTCATTTGATATTTAATTGACCATTAGGCCACCAACAGTCTTGGCTTAGGACCATTTAATAACGAGAAACTCAACTTTACATTAGGAACAAGAGCAGCATAATTCATCAAAAGCTACACACCATTTACATTGCTTTCCGCAGAGATTTCTTGGGGAAAGTGTAGAACACACAGTTTTAAGTAATTTATGAGCTCTTTAGAAGTGTTACAGCAGTCGAGTTCTGGCAATAATGAAAACGTTTGTCGACAAGTAGGCTTAATTTCTTTTTTAACTTAGGCCATGATTGTACCTCATCTCCTACCACAGAAACTCAGGCTGCATTTAATAAAGTCATGAAAGAAGGTAGTGGAAAAAAATCAGTAATGCTGATCAACAGAAACATCTTAAAGTGTTCAAGTCAGTATAAAACAATAATACTGCTCTATATCCAAAAAATGTCAATTTGTAAAATTGCATTACTATTCTGCAAAATCTCATCTGATTCATGTAAACCCTACTACTAAGATATCAATGTAATAATTAACTTTCAGACTTGAAAAAGTGTAACTCTCATCTAAAGCTTCTGATATGCTTATAACAAAAAATTGACCATCAGTTTTTCAAGTTTTGATCTGAAAATGGACGTAACCCTGACTTCCTGCAGGCTTTCCGTTGTAAGGATACTGATGATCTCCACCTTCTCCCCTCTTCTGAGAGGCTCAGTGAGTCGCAGGAAAAGAGGACTCTACAACCTGGATGCTGGTTTTTCCTGTTACAAACTGTGTCATGGAGCTCATCATTCCATCTCTCTGGGCTTCAGGTTTCAATCCTGTGATTCTGAAATGTCATGTAGAATTGTGGTTTTCAAGCTTTAAACATATGAGGACCAATTTCCTAACAAAATTATGTTGACCACATATAAGAAGATTTACCTTCATTCTCCACTGATTAAAAATATAGATACATATACATATATATGAATATGTATACATATATAAATAAATCAGGACTTCTATTAAGTGAATGTGCATCTAAAATCTCAAAATTCTGAAATATACTAGCATATCAAATGGAAGTTATTCAGTCTATAAAATCATAAGAGCTATGACTTACTGGGGACTTATCTTGTGGTAAGCATTGTGCAAATTAGGCACTTGCCATTGTAACTGTAAGTATATATTATTAGTGTAGTAATTTTATGAAGAATAAACTGAAGTCTTGAGGGATTAACTTTCTCAAAGTCACAGAGCTAGAAAGATCTGGGTGTACTGCACCCTTGCAAACTACCCGAGACTCCAATTTTCCCACGTTCCCAGGCCACTGGTTGAACACTGCTGAGCTGACTGTTCTAAGTTTCATCATCCCATTAGAATGTCTGGCTGCAAGTAAATTATCTGCACCTATCACCACAACATCAGATGAAAAGATCATACCCATTTTATTTATTCCACAAGCATTTATTTACTTAGGTACACAGATTCTGGATATTTGCAAGACCTAAGTAAATAATTTATTAACAGTGAAGGTGAAGCTGCCATTGGTTAATAAAGTGCTTCTCCTTTGGTTTGGTATGACTTGTAGAATGATCCAGATAAGAAATGCAGGAGGCCAGGCATTTTTATAGAGAAGCTGGTTTCAAATGAGTAAAAAATTGAGGACTTTGCACTTCCTTTGCTGGACACTACTATATTATTTATCAAATGGTGTGAAATGCCTAAATTTAAGGAGCTACCCAAGGTAAGCAATGACTGAGTCTCCCAATAGGCCATAATCCTCAATGAGCAATTCTCTGCTTGGATTTTAAGGCATGTCTACATTGTCCATCAATATTTCTGTGAAAATACAGTTCTATAACTTAGCAGCTCTGGTATAATTTTAAATATCTCTGCTGGAAAAAAAAACACCGTATTTTTTTTATTGTACACATTGAACAAAGATAGAATGCTGCTCCTAAATATGAACCAAACAGAAACCAATCTCACTCAGATGCTGTGTGTAAAATGTGAGTCTGCCTTTCGTTCAAATCAGCCTCCTTTAGCAGGTTTAGATTTGATTGGTCCTGCCTGTGACTCAATAGGACAGTTTTAATCCAGGATTCCAGGATTGTGGGTGGAGGGAATCCAACAATTGCAAAATAAGTGAGTCAAATATACATGTTTGATCTCATCGTTTTTAGGTGACATTAAGTCTAACAAGGCAATGTCCTTCTAAAATACACTCTATAACCTCTGCACTAATATAGTTTTCTCAGCTGAAAAGTATATTCATGCACACATTATCATTACCATGGCTAATGTTAAATTATAATGCTTTAATATATTTATATAAATCTTGTTATTACACTTACTTGCATATGGAATGTTGTTTAAAAGAAACTGTCATTCCTAACTATTTTTAAACCACATCCCCCATTTATTCAACTGAATACATTTACTTCAAATAGTCCACAAGAGGCACAATTTTCCTGCAGGATTCCACTTATTCTGGCAGTACTTTAATGTGATATAATTTTGCAGATGCTAAATGTTCTCTTTTCTCCAAGTTTTACTTCTTATTTGAAATTTGACCAACAAGTATTTACTGACACTGTGTATAATTTAACAAGCCACAGAAATCTTCCAAACAATGTTTTTTAATAACAGGAATATTGTCTCAATGATATTTAGCTTGAAAAATAAACAAATGCTTCAAGACAGTGTCTCGAGAAGCATGAATATTTGATGCATACTGAGAAAGTACCAAGAGAATGGCATGCTATCTTAATTTCATTAATTAAAACAAAATAAAACCCAAACCCCTCAAAAGAACATTGTGTACTTTAAAAACTTTTCAATAGTACCATTTTTCCTACAATTTTAATTAATAAAATCTACCAACATTTTTACTTTTGACAAGAATAACATATTTCGGCTTGACTTCGCAACATTTGTTTTATATTATTTTCCTTACTAAAGTGTTTAGTTGCTATACCGAATTTGTGGCTCATTACATAATTTTGAACAAAAGTACAGACCAGGAATTTTTGCAGGGGGACATGTCCTCTAAGATGTTTGGAAGATTCTAAAAAATGTTTGGAAGGGGTTGTTACAGGCATTGATAAATTAAAGTTATCAGAGTCCTACTGTGTTCCAGCCAATTAGGGCATCAGTGAACATGAAGCAGGTGCAGCTAATATTCCAGCAGTGGGAAACGAAATGCCTGCCGTGGCAACAACAAACATTCTATACTGCAAGTAAACGCGAAGCTAGTCAGGCGACGTGTGATCAGATCCTTGACGGAGACATGAGAGAAGAGGATGCTCCAGGCAAAAGCATCCAGGCAGAGCCTTGGCCCCAGAAAGAAGTTGTGCCTGGAGTGCCAGGAAGAGCAGATGCAGGGAGGGGCAGGGAGCTCGGAGAGGAGGGAGAGGGGCAGGTCAGCACCCGGCACTGCAGTTCATCATAGGATGCGGGAAAGAGCTTGGCTTGCTTCCCTAGGTTGAGGTAGGGATGTGGGTACCTAGGAGAAAACATTCTATGCAGAGGAAGCAAAAAGGCACACGCCTGCCTGCAGTGAACTGAACGTGTCCCCCCAAAGGTGTGTTCACGCCCTAACCTCCAGTACTTGAGAATGTGACCTTACTTGAAAGAGGATCTTTGCAGATGTAATTCAATTAAGATGAGGTCATCAGGGTGGGGGCTAATTCAGTATAACTAATGTCCCTTCAAAAGGAAGAGAGACAGACATACAAGAAGAACACCGTGGGAAGACGGAGGCCAAGGACGGAGGACTGCATCTGCAGCTGAGGATTGAAGGCTGCCAGCAGGAGCTGGAGGAGGCAAGGAGGGGTCCTCCCCTGGAGCCTTCAGGGGAGCATGGCCTGCTGACACCTGTATTTCAGACCTCAAGCCTCCAGAACAGTGACAGAATCAATGTCTGTTGTATTAAGCCCTGGGAAGCTCACCCATCAGCTGAGAGTGAGGGTGGGGAGGAGGCGACTGAGGAGTGAGGAGGGAGGAGTAGGTGTGAGGACGGTCACTGCATCATGCAAGTGTTTAACTGCTGCTTCTCCATCCTGAGTGAACGTGACATGTGTGTCCATGTGTTTCAAGGAAGACAAGACCAGCCAGCATGGTGTGTGTGCTCTGGTGGCCCCCACCTGGATGGGTGCAGTTTAATTTAAGCACAGGTGTGAGGGACAGAAGCAGGTGAGTGAGGGACAGGGCAGCGGAGGGTATCTGCAAGGAAGTGGAAAGAGTAAATCAATTGCAGAATTAAAGCTGGGTGCAGAGCAGATAATGAGACTTCCTTGAGGGAGGGAGGGAGGAGAAACCAGGAAAAATCGGAGAAGCCACGCGTGTGGGTTCTAGTCAAGGTGCTTTTCATCTTCTAACTCCTGGCCCAGTGCCCCGCATATCATTTCTCTCCAATAAATTGGCCAGTTAAAATAATAGAGCCCCAAAGCTCTGCTTCTAAGCCGAGTAATTTGCTTAGAAAATTAAGGCTCTGGGTTTAAATGTTGTAGAAGAATGGAATTTTTTAGAACAGGAAGGAGACTTAGCAAGCACCCAGCCAGACACCCACATGTTTTTAGAGGAGGAAATACTTAAGGTAAGTGGTCTGCCCATAATTACACAGCTATTAAATCATGGACACAGAAAGAATTCAGGCTGCTGGTTGCTGTCTCGTATTGCTGCCATATCATGGTGTTGTCTGGCTTTAGAATGTTTATTACCTCAGGTCTCCTCCAGGGACACGTTCTGCTGAAGGTTAATGGGGCCAGCGACCCAACCCAAGTAAGGGCGTGAGACGTGTGTGGAGGAGGAACCACAGGTCTCAGGGTTTCGGGGCAGACGGTTATAGCAAATTGTTTATTCAACCAAAACTTGGGCAAAATAATAGGACAGTTCTGGAGTGTGTATACTAAAGTTCCAGCACATTCTCATCTGTATCTTCTGCTTTTCCTGCACTTCATTCCACAGTCTCTTATTTAATCTTCTGACTGTGTTCACAGATGAACATGCTTATTACTCCTCTAAGTATTTAAACACCCCCTGGGAGGACTCTGCCCTCACGCAGGGAGGATTGCGCGGTGTTCACCTCCATCAGCCATACTGGAACTCTTGAGGCATGAATACCAACGTGTGAACATGTCTGTGTGTAAGTTAAGGAAGTACAGAACTCTTCTAATCTAGAACCATCTCTAGTTATCTCTAACTTGCTTGATTTAAACATCAATCAGCTTAAACATGATGGAAACAACTTTGGAATGCAATTCTTTTAGCGTGTCACCAATATGTCTATTAATGATTATTTAGGATGGTTTGTTTTACAGAGCACATTTTAAGCATCAAGAAATATTAGAATAAAAAGTAACTATATTATTATATCTACATTCTATTTAAATGTACTTGTCTTTCTCACTAAATTACACATAAAAAGGGGGAAAATTACGTTTTTAAATGTCCTTTAGTAATTTGGCAAAGACAGAGTTACTAGGCCTAGGTGACGGCCGGGAGAAGGATGGGTGTGGTGAGAAGAAATCGCATTCCCATGCAGTAATTCGCGTTCAAATGTATGCCAGATGTTTGATGATAATGTATGGACAATGCATTCCCTTGGTTGTCAGGCACTGAAAGAGAAAATATTAGTCATCTGTGGGAAAATCTGCACTGCTGGCCATATCTAATGTACAATGTTATGTTTCAATAAGCTGCGTCTGAGTGATTTGGACAGTTCCAGCATGGCTGAGCTTGCTGTTGGCCTTCAATACCCTGTTTTTTTCAGCCATTTATCTCTCTTTAAAATGTGAATATAAGCTTAATACTTTCATTTTCCCTCCACCGAGACTGTTGCAGCTGTAGACACCAGGAAACAAAGGCTAAGGAGGAGGCGGGACTCATCTCGGTGCCATGGAGGATGGCGGCAAGATGGCACTGCCACCAGGCAGTACTTCCGCCCTCTGAAGCGGAGCCCCTAGCCTGGCGTGCTCTGCCCTCTCACATGTGGCCCTGGCGTTACCGCTGCTTGTGCTTCACCCTCCAGTTCATTCATCACGTCTCCTCACAGGAGACAAATGTTATTTTATTGACCTGATACTTCTCTTTCCACTGGAGCACATCCCCCTGTCATTCCACACAACTCTGGCTGAGCAACTCCTCCCTGGGACCCTCCACCCCAACGTCCAGCCCCAGAAGGAGGTGTGTGACTGAGCCTGGTAAATCCTGTACCCCGTTAACTCTCCCCAAGATGGGCTCAAAGTCAGGGAGACAAGCCCAAGCAGGACCAGTCAGGTCAGACTCCATCTGTGAAAACTGGTATGCAGGTGCTGGAAGAAGACGATGCTTCTCCCTTGGGATTACTCACAGCAGGAATGAGCGTAGTGTGGCCAAATGCCATCTTTCCACCACATAAGTCAGTCCTTTTCTGGCAGGAGACAGTAGAGCCAACAAGAAAAGTAAAACAGAAATAAGTTAAGAAATGAAGTAGAGAGAGAGAGAGAGACAGAATTCTCTTATATCATTTAAGCTCCAGATCCAAATGTGTGTGAAGTCCACCCAGCTGCTGCCTTCGTGCTCAGGGCACAGGGTCCTCTCTTTTGGACTGAGCTACCTTAGTTGACGGAACAGACCAGGGTCAGCAGGCAGCACTGCCTTTAAACCTCGTCTGCTTCTTGTCCTTCTCTGTCTCCTGAAGACACCTTAAGCAGCTCTTATAACGTTTCTGGTCACATTTGATTACTGGAGCCCTCACAATCTCAGCCATTAAAAATCCCACTGCAATCTACATTAAAACATTGTTATTTTTTCTTGTTCAAAACATCTCTTATTCCTATTCAGGAATTCCCTGGAACTCTGGGCACCATCCAGGAGAGAGGGGCTGGATCTGTCCTCAGGCCTTCGTAGCTCCAGCCGAGCAGGGAGAAACGCCCGTCTCAGACATGCTTTTCTAATGTGGCTGCTTGTTCCTTTGGTTTGGCAAGCATCGAGAGGCTGGACACTTCTCTCTGTACCTCTGGGTCTCTCAGGATCCCCTTCCTCAGCGGGACTCCTCACTTCACTTTCCCTGCGGCCTTCCTAGGAGCAGCCCTGGAGCCAGGCTCCATCCCCCTTCACAGTATACACCTGGTCAGTGGGGAAGCTATGTCCCTGCTTCCCCACTCCCACGCCCAATTCAGGAATGGCAAATCTCTCTCCCTGATACGGTGACACCATGGGCCACTCCAGCCTTTCTGCTTTTCTACTTTGCTAGGTAAGAGTCAGCCAATGGTCTCTTTGTTCAAATGTGCCCACCAATTCCAGGTGATGCCCCCCATCCCTCCACCCCTCCACCCCTCCCTACAATCTTCCATGAGCTCCTGGCCATGCACTTCTTAGTCCAATGCAGTTCTGGTGAGAGCCACAGCTCAGGAAGCCTCCTCTTGGAAGGACATCCTATGTTGCTTGATGATTCTCAAAGACATCCATTCTTGAGTTGAGAGAGGAAGTGCCATGAACTCCCAACTCTCCCACCTATACCAATAATTCCCTTCAAGTGAAGCTTCCCCCCTGGAATTTCTCTTCTTTTTTCATATTGGCTAATGGTAGGTAATGGGCAAAACATCTTAGAAATGGTTTTGGCCACTCTTTGCAAGTCCTGCGGCTTTTCCCATTAGGAGAGAGGGTAATCCCACCCCACCGTCCCCAGCCTCCAAGCCTACCACTGAATTTCTGAGGCACCAGGGAAGCTCAATTTAACACTGCATTGCAATGATTTCAGCTGAAGTTGTATCTGTTGCAAGCAAAGGAGTTCTGATATGTGACCTCCTGTTTCTCATTCATTCCTGAGGCCTTTGGGTCCATTTTTATAGATGCTTATTTCCCCCTGGAAGGCCCCTGTAAATGCCAGGTTTATTACTGCTGTGTTTTGATCCCCTACCATTCATTTGGCATCCCCAGGAATCCCCCTCTGCATATGCAGGCATCTTGAATATTCTCTCCCCTACTCCTTGGCAACAAGTGTGCACATGAGTAAGTCAGTCCATGCAGGAGTCAATACGCTGCCTTCTCCTGATGGACGCAGACCAGTAATTTTCTACTTGAAAGTTTGTGACCAATCTTCATCTTTGCTGATAAATCACTTTCCCAATCCACAGACAAGTGTGCATCTGTCTCTACAAAGATATATGCAGAATAAAGAGGCAAACCCTATCAAACAACAATCAAAAAGATGGTGGGAACCCTCAAAGAAAAATCCAATGAGAAGAAAACAGGATCATTCTTTGAGACAAGACAACAAAACACAGATACTACAGTAAACACATGCAGAGCTCGGTGAATTGTTATAAAGCCAACGCATTTGTAACAGCTGCTGGGTCAGTGTATGCAACTGTACCAGCTGCCCAGAAGCCTCTCTCTGTGTCCATATCCCAATCACATGCACTTCTCTCCCTCCAAAGTAACCAGGATCCTCCTTTTTTTTTTTTTTTTTTGAGGCAGAGTCTCACCCTGTTGTCCAGGCTGGAGTACAGTGGAGTGATCTCAGCTCACTGCAACCTCTGCCTCCTGGGTTCAGGCGATTCTCCTGCCTCAGCCTCCTGAGCAGTTGGGATTACAGGTGCACGCCACCACGCCCCGCTAATTTTTTTGTTTTTGGTAGAGATGGGGTTTCACCATGTTGGTCAGGCTGGTCTCAAACTCCTGACCTCGTGATCCACCCACTTCCGCCTTCCAAAGTGCTGAGATTACGGGCGTGAGCCACCACGTCAGGCCCGCCATCCTCTTTTATGTGAACGGCTTTCTTGCCTTTTTTATTGTTGCACTTAGACTTGACCTATTTTAAATCTATACCCACCCTATTCCATTCTTTTTCTCATAGTTCACCTGTTGAGGAATTGGGCCATTTGTCCAGTAGCGTTTCCCGCAGACTAGCTCTCACGGATTGTTAATAGCACGCAGCACTATCCTGTACCTTCTCCACGCGTCTGGATTCAGAGGTTTGATCAGATTCCAGTCCAATTCCTTTGGCAAGACGACAGGCGGCATTGTGCTCTCCCCTCAGGAGACACAGGATGCCTGCTGCTTCTCCTTTCTTGAAATAACAGTCATGGGTGCTCAAGGTCAAGATACATAGATTTCTCAGGGACTGGGAAATGCTTCTATTCTAATTATGTAGGTTTGTTTTTATTTATTAGATGAAATAAATGTATAAGCAGACCTTTCCCCTCATCTAACTTTTGGTTTCACCATGGCAGAGTTAATATAAGATAAGCAAAAAGAGTACTTTATTCTCCCTTTTGTTTATAAATATTTCAAAATAATGAACTCATTACTTATCCTCTTCTGGAAGTAACCAACGTTTTAAGATATCATTATGAACACAAGGATGCAAACCTATGTGACGTATGTCACCCTCGCCTTACACCTTCTTGGACCTGGTGCAGAGCTTGCCTTTGTTCTGAAGTCCACTGAAAATGGTAGTTGTAAGAGGCACCATATATATGGCTCAGAACCATTCCCCATTTGGACACGTGATGCTTCCAAAATCCAGAGAGAGGTGCTGATTCTTACCATTAGGGGTTACAAGTCCAATCTTACTCTCTACCTTAGAGTGGATGTCTAATAGCGTGCCTTAGGTTACTGGACAGGAAGAGCTCTGCTGATGTGGACTTCGCTGTCTGAGTCTTTGTAAGGGCTATCTTACGTGCAGGCCGCCACTTGCCACACATTTTGACAAGTCCAGGGGGCAAATCTACTGTCATCAATACGGTAGACCAGCAGGACATTTTGTATGTACAACATCAAAATGATAGCGGTTCCTGTAGATTACATGGTAACAAAAATGTCAGCATTGATACAATTCTTTGATGTGACACTGAACACACTACTATGTTTCCATCATGAAAGCAAACTGCTTTCGATCCTCCTTCTAATGGGGATTACGAAAAATGCATTTACTGGATTAATAGTCACACACCAAATGACAGAGATTCTGATAACCTGTTCCTATGAAGAGATCATCTCTGGCACAGGTGCTGTGATTAGGACTGCCTTGTGAGTTAAACTGTGGTGGTCCATTCACTATCGCCTGCTACTGTAGGGGCCACAGCAGTGAATGGGATGGGAAGGCAGTGAAGACCGAAACATCCTCATCCTGCCAATCTTATGTTGGCTTTGATTTCTCTAATTCTCCAATCATGAAGCATGGCTTCTGGTTTATTATGTAGGCCAAGAGGAGGATGTAGATTTAGGGCTTCCATTTGCCTCTTCCTACCAAGATGGCTATTTCTCTACAGGTCAGGCTGCTAATTTGGGAGTTCTGTCAGCTGCTTAATCCAGGGTTTCTCAACACCAAATCAACTGAGATTTTGGTCCTGTGTTTGAAAGGATGCTTAGCAGCGTCTCTTACCTCTATAGCACATGCCAGCAGCACCCCATCCCTAAGTCCCCACTAGGAATCAAAAGTGTCTCCAGATATTGCCAAATGTTCCCTGGGGGACAAAAATCACCCCCAGTTGAGAATCACTGTGCTAAATGTATCCACCCCAATGATACACTCAAAAACTGGGGCAATTAACACAACGTGGGGGTCCTTGTAACCACTAAACTTGCAGGGACTTTGGTGAAACACCGGGCCTCATTACCCCCACTGGAGCCATAGGGGAAGATGGTGACTTTGGTTTCCAGGTAGCAGTGTCCGTTAAAGCTCTATATCCTAAAGAGCAGAGCATTTCTCTTTCCCCACTGTGTCATTGCCATTGAAGCCGGTCACTTTGGGGAGATTATTTATAAAATATTCTGGGGGTGTCTTTTCTCAAAGGTGCACAATCTCCCCTTCCAATCAGAGGGCTCTGGGTCAGTGAAATGGCTCTTATCTACAGCCTGGACGAGGGCCGCCGCTTCCCCCTGAGGAGGCTGATGTGAGCCTGCCCCTCACCTTTCCCTTTTTCAGCTAGGAAGCCACAGGCCCTTGTGGGCTGTCCATCAACATCATCCCTGGAACACCGTGATCAGTTAGCCACTGTCACCTTGCTTTTCTGTTCAAGGCCCCTGCTTGCCACCTGGCCCTACTGCCCGTTCCCCAAAATATGTGTACCGCTGATTCAGTGTTACTGCCTGGCTTCTGCCATTCCAGGATTTTAGAGTCCTCTCTGATGCAGGTGTCATGGTGGTGTTACCTCCTGTGGACCCTGCCTGGAGGAGGCATTCTGCCCTGAGCTCCTCAGAGATGTCACTTCCCCTGCCAGTGCTTTCCTTGGTGTCTTATGAAGCAAGTTCCCTTAGGTTCCCTTTGAGGATCAATAATCAGATGGTCCATCCTTTGGTCCCAAGTAATAAACCCATTCCAGTATTCTTACAACTCTGAGCCTTCTGACCCATTCCTAAATACTCTCTCCTCCTCATCCACTGCAGGGATCACTGAGTCCCAGCTTCAAGGAACCATTCCAGCAGTTACTAAAACTGGTCGAGGGTCCTTGCCAGTTGTTACGTCCTATTTCATACATGAATGTTCTCATGGAAAAAGAATTCCCCTGTATACTTCCATCATCCACAGTCCCTTCCAACATCCTGAGGACCCACTCCACGTTTCTATATCTCTATATCTCAGACAGGTCCATCTACTCCCAGAATGGAAGCTATTTCTCAGATCCACCTATTGAGAGCTCTGACCCTGGTTATTAGCCTGCAGGTAATGCACGGAGGAGGCTGTGCAATGCCAGAAGGAGGACAGGCACCACCTTGTAATAGATTCCTTCCCAGTGATGTTTCAATAGTCCCTAGGAAAGGGGAGCCTGTGCTCCTCCAGCAAAGGGAGGGGCTCTGCAGGCAAGGAGCTTTCGGGAGTCTGACAGCTCAAGTTGCTCAGGCTTATCCACCCACGGGTCTCCACTCCAGGCCCAGGGTCCCTCAGTTTCTCATCACAGCCCTGAATTTGGTTTAGGCTAGCTGTGTCCCTGCTGCATATTCAATCTGCTTTGTAGTTCAATTCAATCTGGTGCCAAATTTTCAGCACAGTCTGCTCCGAGGCTGGAGGGAATCAGGGCTCTTTGAAGTCTTACATGACAGTCTTCTAGCTTTCCCAGCATAATTTAGCTGACAGTTGGCAAAACTGAGTTTGCCCAATCTTTTAAGGCTTCCATATATAAGTTAAACAAAATACAACCAACTCCATAAGAATTCTAAATAACATTGCTTCTATATTGTTTAGGAGTCATAGTTACAAAAAATAAAAATAAAAAACCCTCAGTGCTCTCCCTTCTCCTTGCCTTCCAATCAGAGGGCACTGGGTCAGTGAAGCGGCTCACACCTATAGCCTGGACGGGGGCCGCTACTTCCCCCTGTGGAGGCTGATGTGAATCTTCCCTCCCCTTTCCCACAACTCTGAGCTTTCTGACCCAGGACAGGCTAATGCACTGCAGGTGAGAGCCTCGCGGACGTGTGCGGGCCCTGCACCGCCAGGGCTCACCCCTCTCCACTTCCTACCTACTCTGGGTCCTTCTTCTTTTTCATTTAAAAAGAAAATTTATTTTGGCCAGGTGCAGTGGCTCATGCCTGTAATCCCAGCACTTTGGGAGGCTGAGACAGGCAGATCATGAAGTCAGGAGATCAAGACCATGTTGGCCAACATGGTGAAACCCTGTCTTTACTGAAAATACAAAACTTAGCTGGGCATGGTGGCTCATGCCTGTAATCCCAGTTCCTTGGGAGGCTGAGGCAGGAGAGTTGCTTGAACCCAGGAGGCAGAGGCTGCAGTGAGCTCAGATTGAGCCACTACACTCCAGTCTGGGTGACAAAGCCAGACTCCCTCTCAAAAAAAAAGGGGGGTGGCCAATTTGTATGGGTACACAGTAGGTGTATATATTTACGAGGTACATGAGGAATTTTGAAACAGGTAGATAATGCGCAATAGTCACATCAGGGAAATCGCGTATCCACCACCTTAAACGTTCATTTCTTTGTGTAACGAACATCCCACTTGTACACCCTTAGTCATCCTAAAATGCATCACAGATCACTGCTGACTGCAGTCACCCTGCTGTACTATCAAATGCTCGGCCTTATTCATTGAACCTAACTATATTTTTCAGCCCGTTGGCCATCACTGGGGACCTTCTTGTCCCCTGACTAGTGAACTACCCACTTCCAGAATCCTGTACTGAGAGTGTGTGCTCTGCAGCTCTCCTGTTTCCACCTTTCTTGGCCTGTGTTCTGCTGAAGGCAGAGATGGAGACCAGGGCTTACCTAGTTCTTGTGTATGTGGTATCTGTTCCCAGGAGGCAGGAATGCAAGGAGGGAGGGTGCAAAGCAGAGGAGGGAGAAAGTCTGCCCGCCCAGAGACGACAGGCCGCACCATGAGCAGCTGGTGCCTGAGCCCGTGGGGACCTTCTGAGAGGCCGGATTGATTCTGCCACAGCAACTGGCTGGTCACATGGAAAAGGCGGGTGTCTGTCCAACTCCCTCACCCTCCACAGCCTGAGCGCTGCCCGCAGTGGGTGAACTCCCCCACTTCCATGCAGCATAAGCACTCGGGAGCACTGAGAAGGCTTTTTTTACATCTTCAGTGTCAAAATCCCAGGGAAAGAGCAAGAGAAGAGTGGCAAACCTTCAAGCTGAGGTGTTGTCGGCATGAGCCAGCTGCAGCCTCACAGAGCCGTCCGCCAGTGCTGCACTGAAGTCAGGGGGAGGGTGGAGGGTGCAGGACAGGCGCAATCCCACCAGGCCGGTGTGCGGGGCTGGGACGGGGACGCAAGGCCAGGCAACGGGCCGGGCTGAGGACACACGGCCAGTGTCAAAGGGACACACATCCAGTGCGAGGGGGACACATGGCCAGGCCAGGGGCAGTGATGGAGACACACAGCCAGCTCACGGGGCTGGGATGAAGAAACACAGGCAGACAAGAGGCCGGGCCTAGGACACATGGCCAGTGTGCGGGGCACACATAGCCTGTGTGAGGGTCCGGGATGGGGACACACAAGCAGACAAGAGGCCAGGACAGGAACACATGGCCAGGCAAGGGGAAGGGACAGGGACACATGGCATGGTGAGAGGCAGGGACTAGGACACATGGCCAGGGTGAGGGACTGGGGCAGGAATGCACAGCCAGGGTGAGGGGCTGGGACGGGGTCTAGGCTGGTCTCCTACATGTCCGTCCAGGGTGGACTTGGTAGCACCATCCCCAGCATAAATCTTTCACCTTTAGGTCCAAAGCGATGGCTCTGGGTCCCATGGACACAGGTGGACTCAGCCAGGGGTGTGGTCTCATGCTCATTCCACACAAGGGCAGTGACATGAGAGGGGCAGCTAGTCACTCCTCCGCAGCTGAAACTCAGCGACTCAGGCACATCTAAGCTCCAAAGGAAGTTGGTGAGAGCCTTAGCCAGCTTAGCCAGAGCTCACGTTTGTCCCTAACATCCTGAGAAAGAAAGAAAGGGAGAATGGAGGTCAGTGGGCACGGATGGCAGGACCAGCAGCCACAGCAAGGCTGGGAAGGAGTGCTGGCAGCAGGCACCTGCCGTACCACTGCCAACAGAGGAGTGCTCTTCGACAGCTTTGGAGGGCAGTGATGGCAGTCTGCTCGACCAGGGAGGGCTCGAGGGAGTGAATAAACTGGGCAGAGGACCTTTAAGATTGATGGAATCCCTCTGTTGTTATCAGTGTGGCCTCAATGCGAGAGAATTGGAGTTCTCTCCGCAATACGCAGCTCTGCCCGTTGACACCGCCCGTCTTCTCTGGCCAACACTCCTTTTGGGTTACAGCAGAATCTCATAATCATTTTTCTTCCATTCTACTAAATTGCCTGCGCAAAATAGAATAGCGGTTCCAAAGTCTTCAGACAACGAACAATAGCTTAAAAATATTTATACTTGAGCCAATTTTTAAAATAAACGTGAAGCCAGGCATTTCCAGGAACCCTCTTAGCCCAGTGATACTGGGTAGCACGCACCGAGCCACACGCTGCGAGCAGGGCATATGTGGAGGGAGGGAGGGCGGAGGGGCTGCTGAAACCCACAACCACAGTCAGATGGAAGACACCCAGAGGGTTTCTGCAGGGGGCATCCGTCAGGTGCTTCAGAAGGATCCAAACCACAAGCCCCGTCTGTGGACCGGGCGTCTGTGAGGCAGGCTGGGTCTCTGGATCTTCTGTGGTCTGGTTGCTGTGCTGCCCGAAGAGGATGGATCATTCTCTAAAACCTGGAGCTCTCCTGGAGCCAGACTCAGCGCCTTCAAGAGCATAGGGCTAAAGGCAGCCCCGGGCTGCCCAGGAACTGCCTCCTCCTGTCCTTGCTGGGGAATGTCCTCACTCATACCTTCTCCACAGAGGACAGCAGGGAGAGGCACTCGGCTGGAACCTAATGCTCTGGTCCTCGGCACAGCATAAAACCAGAATAATGCAGACTCTTAGGTCTATGTCCAATTCGACTGTAAGATTGCTGAGGGCAGGGACCAGGGGCTGCTCTCACCCTCCTCCGTCCTCCACGGCAGGGCACAAAGCGCTGCGCTCAGGAGGCCTGCTGCCACTCTCTTTGCTTTGCTCACAGCGGGAACACGACAGGGGTGTGTTGGGCCAGATTTTCTGATGAGCAGCTGCAAATGTTCTGGAGTGGCCACATCCCTACGTGTCCCACCTCACTCCCCACATACGCTGTGCATTCCCAGGCATCCAGCCTCTGCACAGGCGGCTCCTGCTGCCCAACTGGCAATTCCTTACTTCCCTCTCTTATGACAATTCCAGGCTTCTACCGCTCTGCCCTTTGATCTCAGTATAGATAGAGCTTCCCCAGGAAGCATATTCTAAATCCTAAGCCACGGGGAAGGGCTTCTCCTACTGTCCCCCATACCCTGCTCCTAAAATAGGTGTGTAATCACACATCCACTTCTTCAGAACCTCTGACTGAAAACTTGTCAGGCCAGGGCCCACGCTGGTCTGCTCTCTGTGCTGTTGGGAACCCTCCCTGTGCCTGTGCATAGCAGATGCCCCACAGATGTTCGTTGGGTGAATATATGAAATATGACGGCTACCATTTAGTGAGCACTTATCAAGTGTCAAATTCTGTGCCTACCTCTCCACATAAAGCATCCCAATTTTTAAAACAGTCTTGTTAGGTAGACTTTACCATACCATATTTCAAGATGAGGAATACAAAGCCCAGAGAGACTTTAAAACCTTTCCAGAGTCACGTGCCCAAGAAATAGTAGAGGTATAATTTGGACCTTGGTCCTTTGAAAGGGAAGTGTGTTCTTTCCCCTATTGTGTGGTGGAAGACTGTGTGAGCTATGGAGCCAGCAGCCAGAACAACTGGTCCCTGCTGCTTTTTGAGAGATGGGCTTAGGTAACCTCCTTCTGTGGTCCACGCTGATGTTTCCAAAACAGCGGACATGAATTTCAAGGAGGCACGACCCAAATCCTATTTCCCTATGAATTGTTTTCCTTTGCATATTTATGATTCATTTTTCACAACTCATGATTTTGCAATTGATTATATACCATCTTAATTCATTGAGCACTCATTTCTTACTTACATAGGGCATCTCCTCGAAGAGCATTTAAATGAACAAGCCTTGCATGTCTCCTGTTCTTACATGAACCCTGGGTGCTCAGGTGGGTGTGGTTGTCAGGAGGAGACAGAGTGGGGTGTAGAATCATCAGGACAGGGCGTCCATCTTCCTCTCATCCCACAGCTCCAGAACGTTTGCAGCTGCTCATCGGGACATCTGGCCAAACACTCACACCTCACATTTAAAGGCTTCCATCAAAAGGACGAGAGCAATTGATTCTATTTGTCTTCTGTAGATCGCAGAATATACTTTGGAATCAGGAAAGTGGTCCCTCAAGCATAGCTCAGAACCAGGAATTGGGTTTGCTGGTGTTTCAGATAGGAGCTGCCTGTGGCAGGAAGAGTGCTCCCTTCAGGAGACCGACAGCCAGGATCCTCTCAGGCTGCCTTCACTTTCCTAATGAGGCGCCAAGGCCATTGCAGAGGCCAGTTGAGGGCTGAGGCGGGTGTTCGCTCACACTTGTCCATGCCGGACTCCTGGGGTCCCTGGAAATCCTTCTGGAACCGTCTCTGGCTATGCAGCCTTGGTGCTGTACTTAGCAGCAGATTGTCACTTGAGCATAACGAACTTGAACCACAGGGTCTTTTGGAGCTCGGGTGATGCAGGTGCTGTGGCCCTGGCCTCAGTGACAGCGGACAGTGTCTGTGGGAGGTTGGGGAGGGAACTCCTCACGCACCGCGCCAGCCTGCTTCTGTGCATCGTGTTGGGGGCTTCACCTTGGCTCTTGCAGGAGTTGCAAACTTGGTCTTCAAAAGGTCAGAGAATCAATATTTTGGGGTTTGTGAACCATACGTTTTTTGTCAAACCACCCAACAGGTGGGTTGGAGCCATGATTCTAACTTGGGTTGATTTGGCTCTAAATCCCCTGAGCTCTGGTTACCCTGATAAAATAGTGACTGCTCACGCCTTATACGCCACATATGCCATTGTTTGTAAGTGCTCTTCCAAAAATTAACTTATGTGATCCTTATGTATTAAGAATTTAATTCACTTGAACTTGCCTATGAGGTAGGAATTGCCTTTATCTTCATTTTAGAAATGAGGCAACTGAGGCACAGAGAGTTTAAGTAACTTTCCTGAGGACACACAGCTGATGGTAGTGGTGCTGGGATTTGAACCCTGGTAGACTGCCCAGGAAGTCTGGGCCCCTATCCACTACACTAAAACAGAGGTGAATGAGAAGATGTCCATAGTAAGACACTGTATAATTGAATGCATAGCTGGGTGACCAGGACTCAAAGTGACTTCAGAGTTTAGGGGGAAGTCCATGTGGAATAGGCTCAACGTATGCCCCAGGCCCATGAGAGGAGGACAGCTATGACAAAGGAGGGCAGGAGAGGACAGTGTCTGTGGAACGAGGTGACTCCCTCCTTGTCCAGACACTTTCCATCTAACCCATAAAGGAAATTTATCGAGCACTTACAGTGTGCCTTACTCCATTAAGCACTTTCATTTCTCTAAAAGACAAACTAATCTGGTTTACTACATAGATAATAGAGAATATTAAAACTAAACAAGGCTTTAAAAATCACCTAGAGGTTCCGGCTCAGAGCGGAGGCCCGAATTGCAATCTGAAGAGCGGGTGTGGAGGCTGAACCACCGTCTGCTGGCAGACTTGGCAGGTGGGATTTCTCTTGCTCAGATGGCAGACAATCCAACTCAAACCGGCCTCGATCAAACAAAGGAGACACATTGGCCACATACTGAAAGGTGTGGCAGTGAACTCAACACATTTACACATAGTGCAAGCTGGGGCCCCAGGGACCTGGGCTCTCTGTCTCCGTTTCTTACCCACATCTACGGCTCTGCCGTACCTCTCCCAGCCTCTAATGGTGGCCCTGGATGCTTGAGCTCTATTGCTTCTCAACCACCAGCTAAACAGAGAGAGAGAGAGAGAATCAGAAAATATTACCCCAGGGCCGGGCGCGGTGGCTCAAGCCTGTAATCCCAGCACTTTGGGAGGCCGAGGCGGGTGGATCACAAGGTCGAGAGATCAAGACCATCCTGGTCAACACGGTGAAACCCCGTCTCTACTAAAAATACAAAAACATTAGCTGGGCATGGTGGTGCGTGCCTGTAATCCCAGCTACTCAGGAGGCTGAGGCAGGAGAATTGCCTGAACCCAGGAGGCGGAGGTTGTGGTGAGCCGAGATCGCGCCATTGCACTCCAGCCTGGGTAACATGAGTGAAACTCCGTCTCAAACCTTGTCCTTAGGAAAAAAAAAAGAAAAAATTACCCCAGTACCTCAGTGAGAAGATCTGGAGCTGACTCGCTGTCTCTGACCAGCTGACAGAGGTCCTGCGAGTGTTTGGCGGCTCTAGGTCACAAGCCAACCCGCGTGTGGGGTGGATTCATCCTCTCTAGGCCATTTTGAGTCTTTGTCACCTGATCCAGCAGCGAATCATAGGATGCTTTTTAAACTGTGGTTTCAGAGCCATTCCCTTCAAGCCGAAGTCAGTGTCCTCACAAGGTGGGGATGGGGGCTGGTGTCCTGAAAACAGTGGTTTTCCACCCTATTAAAGCATCCTGGCCAGTGGCTTGTCCTCTGTTTGTCTCAACTTTCTCATCATCTAAATGCCCAGTACATTACAGGGTTGGTTATTGATTGTAATTTATTTAAAAACGAGTTGTTGTCCGGGCGTGGTGGCTCACACCTGTAATCCTAGCACTTTGGGAGGCAGAGGCGGGTGGAATGCTTGAGGTCAGGAGTTCAAGACCAGCCTGCCCAACATGGTAAAACCCCATCTGTACTAAAAATAGAAAAAAAAAATTAGCCTGTGGTGGTGCATGCTTATAGTCCCAGCTACTTAGGAGGCTGAGGCAGGAGAATTGCTTGAATCTGGGAGGTGGAGGTTGCAGTGAGCCAAGATCGCACCACTGCACTCCAGCCTGGGCAACAGAGGAGCAATCTGTCTCAAAAAACAAAAGAGTTGTCATTTTGCCCTCACCCCACCTAGAGCTGCTGGCGACCCCACTATTCCCACTCTATCTCACCACCCTCAATACCTCCAGCTGAGTCCTTCCTGACCAATTCCTTCTTGGCCCTAAAAAGTTAGAAGGCCACTCCCTATGAGGTCAGAGGTCCCTGGGGCTAAGAAGATGTTCCCATGAGAACCTGCACTGCTTCCTTTTGGAAGGTGCTCCAAAGTCTGGACTTTCTTGGCCAAGGTGGGGTTGAGGGTGGCTGCGGTTGTGCAGTAGCATGGAGGTATTGTATCGGTGTGGTACAGGATGGGGGTTTGCTGTACACACACACACACACACACACACACACACACAAGGTTTCCCTAGTTACAGCACACAGCTACGGAGAGAAGGAGGCAGCTGCAGACCAGGCATTGTGACCGGCTCTCCTACACCCCAACAGCTGACTTAGAACCCTGAAGAGTCCGAGAAGTCTAGATTTGAACTATAAAGGACTCGCAGCCCCCTGTAGAGGTATATTTGTTAAGATCAGGAAGATGAAATCGATTGTATCCAGAGTTTTTGGCCTGATTCATCTATATGGGGTTTGGGGCTTTATTTGTGTCCCTGTACTGGGTCAACTGAACAATTCTTGCAAAACATAGAGAGACACCAGAAAGTGTGGAGACAGCACATTTAAATTGCAGAGGTCCGGACTCGAATCTTGAGACAATGAAATATAAAGGTAGAAGAGGAGATAGAGGAAAAAGGAGGAAAGAGATGTGCCTATGTAGCTACAGTGCTGGGGAAATTGTCAGTGGGTTGGAAGCCAGGGATGGGGAAGAGAAAGAGCATGGAAGGACGGGAGAATGGGAGGGATGCAGAAGGCACCAAACACTGCTGGGGCGAAGGAGGAAGCAGGTGTGCTTCAATGAATGCAAGAAGATGAAACAACTACTTTTAATCTCATTTGGTTAATATATTGTTTTCTTTGAAAGTTAGCCCAGTGTTTTCCAAGTTGTGGATGATAATTCATTGATATGTGTTGACATAAGACAGGTAGTGTTTTAAATTAATAGGAGAGATGGGGAAAGATGAGGCAATACACACAGGAGAAGCATTGCTTCAGGAGACGCGTTTCTGCTGAGTGTGGATGTATGCAGACATATGAGATGCTTTTCTTACAGGCTGTGGTCCAAAAGTCTCAAAGCGCGTGCACTCCTGAAATTCATTTGTGTCACATGAGCACTAAATGAGACAACAGGTATAGAATTCAGGTACAGTGCCTGGCAGGTAACTGGCACTGAAGCCAGTTTCATACCATCCCATGCCAGGTAGAAATGGTGTCTTCGAGGTTAATTGCTCAATGACAAACAGCAGCAAAGATGAGTCTCAAATCTAGCTCTCTGTTCATGGTCTCAGTCCCTTCTACAATTATATACACCTTTATAGACATGCTTGACTGTGACCAAGTAAAACGAAGTTGTCAATGCTTCTAGAGCAGGGACATACAATCTTTTGGCTTCCCTGGGCTACACTGGAAGAAGAATTGTCTTGGACCACACATAAAATGCGCTAACACTAACAATAGCTAACGAGCTAAAAACATTGCAAAAATCTCATAATGTTTTAAGAAAATTTACAAATTTGCACTGGGCCAGATTCAAAGCCCTCCTGGGCCTCAGGCAGCCTCAGGCAGTGGGTTGGGTAAGCTTGTTCTAGAGTGATGTTAAAGGTTCACCTCAACACAGGACACTCAGTAGAAAATGGTTTAGAACCCTAAGTAATTCTATATAGGGAGTCTTTAACTTTGTAATTAAGGCATAGAGTACAAAATGGCTGTATAGCTTGATGAATTTCTGCTTTTATATGCAACTGAGTAACCACAGTCGAGAACACTGAAGAGCACCCAAAAGAATCCCCAATGGCCTCTCCTGGTTAATACATCTCCTTTGCCAAAGGGCACGGGCAGGCTTGCCTGCTGGCAGCTTTATGTAAATGGAGTCATACAGTTTGTACTCTCTCACTCAAAATTTGGTTTGTGAGATTCATTCGTGCCTATGGCAGTGGTTTGTTATTTTTCATTGCTGTATAGTGTTTCCCTTTGTGAGTACATTCTACTTCCTTATCCGTTCTATTTTTGATGGATAGTTAGCATGTTTCCAGTCCTTGCTACTATTGAAATAATGCCAGGAATATTTTTGTACATATACTCATGCCTACAGAAGAATTTAAATCATGACAACTTTATGAATAACAAAGTTTGTCAAAATATTATTTATAATTGAAAAAAATAAACAATATAGATCAACAGGGAAATGATAGGTCATTCAATACACAATCTTGGGAAGAAGTGTTTTGATTTTTATTCTCACCATTTACCAAAACAAAAGCATTAAATTCATAAGGACATAATAAATTGTAAGAAAGCATAAGCAACACCAGACGAGGAAGAAATTTATTTGTTTTTTTGTTTTTTTTTTTTTTTTGAGACGGAGTTTCGCTCTTGTTACCCAGGCTGGAGTGCAACGGCGCGATCTCGGCTCACCGCAACCTCCGCCTCCTGGGTTCAGGCAATTCTCCTGCCTCAGCCTCCTGAGTAGCTGGGATTACAGGCACGTGCCACCATGCCCAGCTAACTTTTTGTAGTTTTAGTAGAGACGGGGTTTCACCGTGTTGACCAGGATGGTCTCGATCTCTTGACCTCGTGATCCACCCGCCTCGGCCTCCCAAAGTGCTGGGATTACAGGTGTGAGCCACCACGCCTGGCCCGAGGAAGAAATTTCTAAGTGTGAAAATGTGTTAATTAAACCACAATGGAAAAAAATTTGAGTACACAGATATTTTAAACTTCTGTGGGCCCACATATATAATTAACAAAATTATAGCTTATCTAATAACTCAGAAAAATACTTACAACAAATACATCGCAAAGGTTTAATAAACTTCCTATAATCTAAGTTCACATAAATTGGTGATAAAGACATTAACAACACAAGAAAAGTTAGCAAAACTGTAGAAATGGATTTTACACGTGCTTAAGAATGAAAACACTTGAACCTTTCTAGTAATCAAAGAAGAGGAGATTGAAACACGGTCACATAATTGTGCACATATCACAAGGTACAAATATTTAACACTATTAGACAGAGCTGAAGAGAATGGAAAAAAGAGGCGTGGTTACAAGCTGTTGGGCTAACTTCTGCAGGAAGCAGCTCAGCACTATGCATGTGAAGCTTAAAAACACGCAGAGCTTCCGAATCACTTTTCTACACTCAGGAATCTGTTTTTCCCCAGGAATAATGCAAAACATAAACAAAATAAATGTATACCACATTCATTGAAACAGCATTTATCATTGAAAGAAATAAGAAAAAAAAATACCTAACGATAAAAAAAGGAGGGAAAAATGACTATTGCCCGTGTGGTGGAAAATGATGCCACCATTCAATGATAGCCGTCATTAGGTTATGCAGAGCAAGGTCAAGTGGTCAAGTGGCCAAGTGGCAAGAGCATCACAGTTCTGGCAGCAGTCTGGGCAGCTTACACCGGGAAGAACAGACCCAGGACGATAGGCCCGTAGTACAGGACCCCACCGTCCATCACACCCTGCACTGTAGCAGCAGTGTGACTGGTGTACAGGTTTGTTGCCTGGAGAGAGAGTCTGACCCCTGAACCGCAACCTTTAAACTGCAAGGCTAAGGAGCTCACTGGCGTGTCTTCAGGACCTTGGATAACTCCAGTGAGGCCGGAAGATTAGAGATGGCACTGGGAGACAGCGGGAGACAGTTGTCCACCTGCAATTGAAATAAGGAAACTTCTCATCACTTCACAGGGAGTGAAGATGTCTGTGGGCTCATTGAGTTATTAAGACAGACATGGAAGAAGGACACAGGCTAGGGGAGAGAAACGTTGGAAATACCAACTTATAAGAAAGTCCCTTTAGGGACAAACGCCATGTGTATGTCTGTTGAACCAAACACAGTGAGGGGCTACACCTTCTTCTTTGGCAGATAGGAGAAGTTAACGCAAGAGGAAGAGCAGTTACCATTCCTGTGATCCTATTTTAACTTCATATTGTGCTGAGCTAAGGGAAATGTTCCACGTTCCAAAGGAAGAGAAAAAGAAAAGAAATCATGTTACCTAACTCATCATTGAGATGAGAAGGGAGTGGATGGCGGGCAACTAGGACGAGCGAGTTTCTTTGCTTCTGCCCTTCGCTTCAACTGAGCTGTTTTGATGGCTTTGTTGTGTAGCTTTAAGTTTTTAAGAAGTCAAGTGGGTGGCAAAAATCTAGCAGAATTCCTAGCAATTTTATAGGTTCTTTCAAAGATGTGGATGGTGGGGATGGTAACATTTATATAGTGATTTCATGCATATTATCCTTTTTCTTCATTGCATGAACTTTACCATGATTCTGATGTCACAGGTGAGTAACTGAATGCTCAGGAATGTTATCTGCCACAGGATCAGGGCAGCTACACTGTACACAGCCAGAGAACCCTGTTCACAGTGTAGTGTTTGTGGGTGGTGCCCCTGAAGTTGTGTGTGGCTTTAGGTGGCAGTCCTGATCAACCAGAAGTAAATGGAAAAAGGTGCCTCTCAAAACCAGGTTCTTTGTCATCTCATTCCAGAGTGTCACATTAGAGAAATCTGCTAGTTAAGGAAAGGAGGATTTCTCTTCTATCCTTTGTTTTCCCATACTACAAATATAATTCAAACTGCAAATAAGCTTCCACTCCTACATGACTTATTGTGGAAATAAGTTAACCTTCTAGGGTTCAATATTTTTAAAATTTTAAGCAGATTCTTTGGAATGTACTTTATTTGATATTGCTATCTGTTGGTATGATACTGTATTCACATCAAATGTCATTTAATGACTATATATAAAATAGTTACATGTTCTTTCTAGCACAGAAACAAAGAAAGGACTTTAAAAAAAGATTTTGAGATAGAATTAAAAAAATTGAAAGCCTCTGGTTTTCCCTTTTGGGCAAACATCTAGTCTTGATATCCTGAAAAATTTCTGCTATAAAATGCCTGTAAGGTATAAAATAAAGTAAAATTCCACATCCTTTAAAGTTCATAACGACCGTGCAAGAAAGTCGGGGAAATCCCAGGGAACAAAACAAAAGGTGGCAGGCATGTCGTGGAAAGCCGGTGCAAGGAATGACAGCTCTGGGGGAGCCTGGTAATGTCCTTACACTTGTGCTGTGGTTTCAGTAGCCCCAAAAGGCAGAAGACAATGCTGAGGGCTCTTGGAAGGGCAGAGTCTCTCTGGACCTTCTCATGCAGCCAGAAACTCCAAGAGCCATGCTGAGTGAAACGGCCAACAAACACAATAGTCTCTGCCCTTCACAGGGAGAGAAGGTGACTTCAATGTCTAGGCACAAAGGTTGGAAGTCAGCAAACAAACCAACAGATGATGACTCAGCCACACAGCTCCAGAGCCAGATGCTGGAACTATCAGACGCTGGGCCCTTCTCTCAAGGTCAATTTTTAAGGGAACCCAAAGTTAAAGAATGAACATATTAAATCCATTCCAGAAATGTAAATTCTGTATAACATTGAAAAATTAATTGATGTAGCTTGCCATCCTTATATATCAAAATAGAAAGGCCTAAGATCATGTCAGCAGCACTAAAAATATTTGATAAATTTTTACATCCATTCAGCTTAAAATCATTGGCATAATGGGATAGAGGAGAACTTCTTTAAACTGAAAAAAATGGAACCTACCAAAATCTTAGAGCAAACATGGTACCAAAGGGTAGAATCTGGAACATTCCCTTTCAAAAAGCATTAAGACAAGGTTGCTTTTACGCCATACACTGGCGGCTCTAGCCTGTTCAAAGATGAGAAAATCTGTAAGCGACACCCAAAATGGTATTATTTGTGTATTATATTTATAAAATATTTTGCTCCAAACATCTTTAAAGCATTAAAATTAATATGAGGTTTAACAAAATTATCAGATATAAGATAAACTAAAAATTGATTGTATTTCTATACCCACACAACAGAGAGAAAATGTAGTTTTTAAAAATGGATAAACAAATGATATAAGGCACTAGGAATAAAGCTAACAAAATATTTTAAAGATATCTATGGGGGAAATTATAAAAATTTAGAAAAAGACATTTTAAAATTCGCTAAAGAGATTGGGAAATGTGCCATATTCCTGGCTAGGAGAACGCAATATCTTAAAGATGTCCAATCTTTCTAATTGTAGCTCAGTTCTAACTAGGTGGTTTATTAAACTTGTCAAGCTAATGCTAAATCATAAGAAAAAGAAAGTTACAAATATGCAAGACACTCCTGAACAAAGGTGAAGAAGTAGGCGAAAGAAATGGTCTACCAGAAAGTGAGATTTATAATAAAATATAGTAATTAACACAGTGTGGTATTGGCATAAGAACAAGCAAAAAGAACATCAGTGGAAAGGAACAGAGGGCACAGAGACTGACCCATGCAAACCTAGAGACTTGCTGTATCCGAGAAGCACCATTCAGACCAGAGGGGAAAAGTCAAATATTCAAAACATGCTTCAGAAACAATTAAAAAAAAAAAACCCTGAAATTGAGCCAGTATCAGACACCATGCACAAATATATAATGCAGGTGAATTAAAGAGAGAGAGAGAGAGAGAGAGAGAGAGGAAATACAGGAGTAAATACTGAAAATTAAACAAGATGAAAAAGGCACAAAACTCAAAAAGGAAATTTGATAAATTTCACTCAGTTAAACTTTGAAATTGATGTTCATTTAAAAGAAAACATAAAGAAAATAAAAAGACAAATAATAAATTTGACAAATTGATTTGCCTGAAAGGTTAATACATGGCATATATAAACAATGACTACAGTCCAATGGGAAAATTTTTAAAAGGCAATGACACTCTGTTGGTGGAAGTTTCAATCTGTACACTCACTTTAGAAAGTGATTTTTTTATTACACATTAAAATTAAAGGTGGGAAGAATTAACCCTGGCAATTCTATTCCTCTGTCCAAAACAGTGTGCCTAAGAATATATATGTATGCATAAATAATTGTTAAAAAGCACTTTAATTGTTGAGAGGTATGTAATTGTTAAACATGCTGTTTTTAAAAACAAATAACGTTCAAATAAAAATTTTAAAAAACAACTACAAATAATCTAAATTTCTATTGACAGACGTGAAAAACTGTTATATATTTAATACAGTTGAAAAAGATGAACTATGACTTCATAAATCGTAATACATTTCTCTCAAAAACATAATGATGAACGGGGACAGAAAGCAGACTTGTGGCCACCGGGGGTGAAGAGAGGGAACTCCAAAGTGACTGCTGTGGGCACAAGGTTTCTTGAGGTTTCTTTTCGGGGAGATGAAGATGTCCCACACTTAGACCATGATGATGATTTCACAGCCTGTGATTATACTAAAAAATACTAACTTGTACATTTTTATGCTATATAAGTTATATGTCAATAAAAAACCCATAATGTTGAGCAAGCTGCAAAAGAACATTAATAGGATGATAATATTTGTGTAATGCTTAAATGTAAGCACAATGCAAAATGTTTATATACATGTCTGGTAAAATCATAAATACAGCCAAAGTCTAATAATCACAAAATTTCAGATGGTGGTGGGGCTCATCAGTGGACTTCAAAATATTGGCAATGTTCTATTTTTTTAAGCTTGGAGCTGACTACACCAATATTAAAGTATTATTTATAATTTATGTATATGTCAAACACCTTTTTGTATGTGTGTACTATATTGCATAATATAAAAATTCAAAAAGTAAAAAAAAGTTCTTAAGGCAAATAAACTGAATTTCATCAAATATTTGAGAGAAAAATTGGAAGAAGAGTAACCATATCTGCCTCTTAGGGTGGCTGTGAAAAATAAAAGATAATAAATACCTAGTACGTCGCTGAACCAATAAGGAATTCAAAAATATTGGGCAAAAGTATTTATGAGGGGTGGAAAGAAGTGAATAAGCTTGAGAGATACTAAGAATAGAAAACTAACAGAATTTGGTAATGGATGGAGATTGGGGGTGAAAGTTATCACACGCATGATTTCCAGGTTTCTAGCTGCACAATTGGATGTATGGTGACCTACTTATCAATGTAAGAATCACCCTCCAAATAATCATTAGCCAGGACAGTTATATTTTTAATTGCAAGAAATTAGAAACACCGAAAATGAGCAAGTAGATGGTGGTTAAATGAATCATTGTACATTGAGATAGAGAAATAGTATGCAGCCATTAAAAAGCATGTTTCAGGGCCGGCCGCGGTGGCTCAAGCCTGTAATCCCAGCACTTTGGGAGGCCGAGGCGGTGGATCACGAAGGTCAAGAGATCGAGACCATCCTGGTCAATATGGTGAAACCCCGTCTCTACTAAAAATACAAAAAATTAGCTGGGCATGGTGGCGCGTGCCTGTAATCCCACCTACTCAGGAGGCTGAGGCAGGAGAATTGCCTGAACCCAGGAGACAGAGGTTGCGGTGAGCCGAGATCGCGCCATTGCACTCCAGCCTGGGTAACAAGAGCGAAACTCCGTCTCAAAAAAAAAAAAAAAAAAAAAAAAAAAAAAAACATGTTTCAAGAGATTGATAACATCTTGTGTTTTAAGAGCAGATTAATATCTGCACATGCAGTACAGTTTCCATTCTGCAGAATAATATTAATAGATATGAATATAAAAAGATGACCAAAAGTTCTTAAAGTACTAGAAGTGGCTGACTCTGGGAGATTACTAATTTTAATTGTCTTCTATTCTATTTTGTGGCATCTAAAATGTCCTACGATAAACAAGTATTAATTTAATATTATAGAATATGTGTGGCATTTCAAAATGCAACAAATCACCACCAGTCTCTTCAAGTCCATCTCTTGAGGACACTGATGTTATGTGGAAGGCAGCAAAATCGCACATAGTATCACCCATGAGCTAGGAGGTACTCTGGGAAACTGATTGGGAAGGTAAATATTCCTGGTCATTTGTTGTGAAATAATTATGCAGCTGGGGTTAAAAGCCTCTTAGGACAATCAAGCGGTGGCTTTCACTCAGACACTTTCAATGCACTGAAAAAATGCCTTCTCTTCAAGTGCACCCCAGGTGATTCATGGTAAAAACTCAAAACAGCACCTTTTTTGCCCAAAATCACCTTCCGAAAGAAGGGTTGTCAATTTGCTAGAAATGATTGTTTTTAATCTTCTAGGGTTATAGGCACAACATGGTGATTCTCTTTCCCTTAACTTTGGAATGTTGGAGTTTTGTATGTCTATCCCTTCTCGTCCCTTTTCCCATTTTCTCTGTTAATTTCTTCCACTTTCTTTCTGTTTCATCTTTGGAAATAAGAATGTCCTTTGGAATAAATATTATGTTTGTATTTGTTTATTTATTACGGGACAGTACTTATTATATTGTTACTTTAACCTTCTCTGTGTTGCTATAACGTCTTAATCATGGCAGTTCTATTATATTTTTAGGTAACATTTACATAACATAAAATTATTCATTTTAAAATATGCCATTCAGCTGGCCGGGCATGGTGGCTCATCCCTGTAATCCCAGCACTTTGGGAGGCTGAGGTGGGTGGATCATGAGGTCAAGAGATCAAGACCATCCTGGCCAACGTGGTGAAACCCTGTCTCTACTAAAAATACAAAAATTAGCTGGGCATAGTGGGACACACCTGTAGTCCCAGCTACTTGGGAGGCTGAGGCAGGAAAATTGCTTGAACCTCGGAGGCAGAGGTTGCAGTGAGCTGAGATCATGCCACTGCACTCCAGCCTGGTGACAGACAGAGATTTCTCTCTCAAAAAAAAAAAAAAAAAGCAATTCAATGACAATTAGTACTTCTAATGGTAGATTTTTAATACGTTTGTGATTAAAATATATCACCAAATAAATAAGATTGCATTGAATTAAATAGGCCTCCAAACAATAAAAAGCAAATTGAAAACATTTTCTACCTTACCAGTATGCATATTGTTTCATTTGTTCAAGGGAAATCCCTGCTTAGATATAAACTTCCTAAATTAATACAAGTATCCTTACACAGTTAAATATGAACTTAGGAAGTAAGTGTTTAGGTAGCAGGGGATAATTCATTTGCATTATATGGCATTAGTTCTTAGAAGATAGACTTCCAAATATGTAAAATGCTGATTTCATTGAAATGAGGGTTTTCTACTTCCTAAACAGAAAGCCATGGGAATAGGTGGCTTTATTCAAGTGACCAAATACGGCTGGAATCCCCTCTGGCCTCCCTCTCTGAATTAAGCCCACAGATGCAAATAGACTTCTCTCTATCTCTGAAGATTACACACTTCATCCTGATAGTGTTGGGAAGTGAAGAATTAGAAGAAACAAATTCTAGATTACTATAGTAACACATCTAGGAGATTTTACAGATTAATCCTCTTTGCTGCAAAACTAGATTTTTTTCCTCTAAAAACCTTCAGCTTTCTTTGAATGGCTTTACCCCCTTCTTTTCCCCCTGCTCTAGGAATGGCCAAAAGACAAATTGTACTCTTCTGGAACTAAATCTTGAAATATTTAATAAATACCTAATTTTTCTAAATCACGTATTTACACATATTTGTTCAAAATACATAACATGGCATAACTTGTCATTTTTTAGTCATAAATCTCCTCTGACTCCTTCAAAGAGGGCTCAGGTTTCCTTGCCTTGGCCAACTGCCTTCACCAAGAGACTCTAGGATTGGTGCTTCCAGAAACCTGGAGGCTGAATGGGCCCCTCTTCCTCCTTCCTATGCTCCCTTTTTCACCTCCCTGCACCCAGCATGCTTTGCTCTTCTCTTTCCTGGTCATTCATTCCATCACACCCTCTGGAATTTCCATGTCGTTACAACACAAGCTTCCCTTAGCCTCAGATACCAGCTTGAACAGACAGGATTCGTAGGGCCCCACCTTTGTGGCCTGTAAACAAATCTGATACAGAACACAAACGATCACAGCCAATATGTACTGGCTGTGTCTACAGTGCCAGGCAGGAGCTTTCACAGGTCTTTAATGGGTTAATTGATGTGAACTTTTCAGTAGTCACACAAAAAGCACTTAATCAGAAAAGAAAAATAAATGTATAGAAGTTTAATCTGAGAACATAGAAGAACAGTCCTGCAAAGAGTTCTGAGCACCTACTACACAGCAGGTTCTTTGAAAAAGCCTATCAAGCATGAAGAGTGAATTGAAACCTGCCCAGGCCAGGTTCCAGAGGCTGCCAGGAGTGCCCCTTGAGGAGGTGCAGTGAAGAAGGGACAGCCTGCAGGACTGAGTACCAGAAGAAAGGCCAGACCCCAGCCTCCATCTCTATTCCAAAATGAGGCCAACATTTGGTCTCACATGTCTGGTGGTATCTAATAGTCCTGGGATGGAGAAATCTCTGGAAATGGTTGAGCTGAAGTCATCGGAAGGGAGGTGTTAAACGTAAAGGTGTTGCATTCACTCCCAGTTGCTATATGAATGCATTCTAACAAGCTGTTAGAAAAGGAGTCAAGGAAAGGGAAGATTCTGATCCATATTCCAAAAATGCAAAGCTGAAGAGATGTTGCAAGATGACATTCACTTTGGGGAAAAGCCCAGTAATGGGGCTCCTCAGTTTTGCAAGAAAACCATGAGATTAAGAGGAATGATGGAGACCCACATCTAGACACGATGCAAGCCCCTAGGGTTTCGTACCTGGGCTCCCTTGGGCTTTGACTCAAGCAGAAGAACCCTGGGCACACCCTGATCTCTGCCTCTCCCTGTATTCACCAGAGGGCCCCTGGCTGAAGCCTCTCTGCTAACTGATGACAGCTACTGTTGCGCTCACCATGGATGCCAATGCAACACAGAAAAGGGGTCTTTGGGGCTCCTCCCAGATGCCAGGCCACACCTCCAGACATAGCTGAACTTGCATCTTCACAGGCATCATTAAAGCTCAACCTACTGGCCGGCGCATTGGCTCACGCCTGTAATCCCAGCACTTTGGGAGGCGGAGGTGGGTGGATTGCTTGCGGTCAGGAGTTCCAGACCAACATGGCCAACATGGTGAAATCCCATCTCAACTAAAAATATTTAAAAAAAAAATTAGCTGGGCATGGTTGGTCATGCACCTGTAGTCCTAGCTACTCAGGAGGCTGAGGCAGGAGAATTGCTTGAACCTGGGAGGCAGAGGTTGCAGTGAGCCGAGACTGTGCCACTGCAATCCAGCCTGGGTGACAGAGCAAGACTCGGTCTCAAAAACAAACAAACAAACCTCAAACTACCATGTGTCATATTTCTGCCCACAGCAGAAGTCCTTAGAGCTATCCACTTTCATGCACGGGGTTATCCTAACTGAAGTTTTCCTTTCACTCAGCCCTGTTTCACTCCTTTACCTCCCAAATACTTCCAGCGTCTTCTCTCAAGTGTCCTTTCCATCGCAACACTACTCCTGTGCTTTCTGAGCCTCAGCATTTCCTGAAACCCAGCTGCATCCTGGGGACCCTGACTCTTTTGCTCCTGGTGGATGATGCTTATTTTGCCCCTGGACTTTCCTTGGGGTTCTTCTCATTCTCCAGTGATTCTGCCAGATGGTACTTTGAATCCACCACGCAAAGACTTCCTTCATTAAAAGTTCACTCTCGTGGATCCTGCCCTGTCTGTCATGCCTTCTCCAGCCTGCATTCCAACCTCCCCCTCTTCCTCACACCAGGAAACCACGCACTAGACCAACATGGCTCCCACATCACAGGTCGCCTCATCCTCGTTACCCCTGGCCAGCCAGTCCCTGCTGCCATGCTCTCTTCTGTCCGCTCCCGGGGTTCCTCAGCTGGCTAGTCCGTGCCCCTTCATTAAGTTTTCTCTGCTAGCTTACCTGTCGTTCCCTGGCTTCCAAACGTTAGAGTAGTGTGGGTCCAATTCCAGGCTCTCCTTTCTACCTCATCTCTCACAGTCACTTTCAGCAAATCCTAGGGACTTAAATGCAGCTAGGTGCCCGTGACTCCCAAATTCATATCTCCATTGCAAGCCTCTCAAACAGCCTATTTGACATCTTCCCTCAGATTTCTGTTATGTCAAACCTCATGTGCCCAAAGCCAATCTCTCTTTTTTTTTTTGAGATGGAGTTTCGCTCTTGTTACCCAGGCTGGAGTGCAATGGCGCGATCTCGGCTCACCGCAACCTCCACCTCCTGGGTTCAGGCAATTCTCCTGCCTCAGCCTCCTGAGTAGCTGGGATTACAGGCACGCACCACCATGCCCAGCTAATTTTTTGTATTTTTAGTAGAGACGGGGTTTCACCATGTTGACCAGGATGGTCTCGATCTCTTGACCTCGTGATCCACCCGCCTCGGCCTCCCAAAGTGCTGGGATTACAGGCTTGAGCCACTGCGCCCGGCCCAAAGTCAATCTCTTAACTCTCCCTCCGCCATCTCAGGAGAAGACCTCGTCCTCACCCAGTGACAGTGCAGGACACTGAAGGTCCTCCCTTTTTCCCCATCCCCAAACCATCACCAAGCTCTACTGAGCCTTTAGAAGTTAAAGTCAATTATTTTTACAAGGGTATTCATTGTGCTTTAAATATTTAATTCATACTTGTGCTACAAAATTCAGAAAGTCCAAAAAGTAACAGGAGGAAATGTGAGTCCTCTCCCTAGTCCATCTCTTCCCCAGGAAGCTAGGTTGGCTCCTCACGTGGCCATATTTGTGAGTTCACGTCCAGCGGGTATCTGTGCACATACCCACACATTTTAAAAATGAAAAATGGCTGTATTATACTATACTCACTGTTCTGCAGCTTGTTTTTCCACCTCACCTATACAGTAAAATATTATTCTGGGTCAATATAAACAGAGCTGCTTCATTTGCGTTATGGTTGCATAGTATTCAAACCTCTGCCATCACAAGACAATACTGTAATGAGCATGATTATACGTGTCTCTTCCTAACAATAATGCAATGAATACCCTTGTGAAGAAATCATTTCCCATTGGTACAAGTAATTCCTGGAAATTATATTGTGGGTCAAGGAACACAAGGCATTTGTCATTTTGGTAGATACAGCCAAATTGCATAGATGCTGTTCAGTTTGTTCCACCAGCAGCCTGGGGTAGAAACCTGTTTTCCAGCATTCTGGCAAATACACTGTGTTATCAAACTTCTTGATCTGTGCCAATCTGATAGGTGAACTCTTCAACCACACTGTGGTTTCAATTTGCATTCATCTTATTACAAGAAAGGTTAAGCAACCTTTCATACATTTAAGCCTTCTTGCATTCATTTTCATTATTGTGAACTTTGTATTCAGGTCATTTGCCCAATTTTAGAGTTTTTTAGTTTCTTATCTTTTATAGGAGCTCTTTTAAATTTTTAAATAAATGTCATTAGCACTTCATCCGTGATACTGGCTGCAATTTCCTTCCAGCTTGTCCTTTAGCTTTGTTTTCACTGTTTTTTTAAAACTGTTTTCCCTACATAATCTGATTTCAGAAAGTCAAATTTATCAATATTTCTTTACTTTTCTCTAGGTTTTATTGTTTCATGTTTTAATATTTAATTTTTTTTTTTTTTGCTTCACCTGACATTTTAGTGAAAGGAAACAGGCATCTCACTTTTATGTGTCTACAGGTGTATTTTCTGGTTATGCCAACCTCATTTACTGAATAATCTATCTTATCCGCCAATGAAATAAGCTGCCAGCTTTACAATCTACTACTTTGTCCTTTGTGTCTGGATTTATTTCTGTGCTTAACACAACTGGCCTTTTGATTTGGCTATGTGCATGTAGGTTCTCCACCTCCCACTGGTTTGTGAGCTTCCTAAGGACACTGTCAGGGTCTGAAATTTGATTCCCCTTCCCTTAGAAAGTCATGTTAGCCCGTCACTGTTAGGTGGATGCTGGCAGAGGACGAAAGCATTTTGGGTCAGAGACTCATGGCACAGAAGGCAGCACGATTTGCCTCTGTTCCTCTTGCTCCACAGGCTGCACGGGACAAGAGGGAGGGGCCTGACGGACGCCATGCCTGTGGTGGGCTGTGTTTCTGCTGACACACAGGGCTTGGGGAATCCACCTTTTTTGTAGCAGGAAGTAAGCAAGCCTCTGCTCTTTATTCTGGAATGCGACCTCATCTTTTAGTGTGGTTTGCTGCAAGCACAACCCCTAGAAAAGGCTTGAGTAGAGCAAAGCCGGGATCTTGCGTATTTAACCGACCCACTAAGAGGCGTGGGAGCAGGAGAGACACTTGGAGCATCCTTCCCAGCAGACACAGCTGGGTGGTTGTGGTTGGTTGGTATTTAAAAAAATTTTTTATTAGACTTTAAGTTCCGGGGTACATGTGCAGATCGTGCAGGTTTGTTACATAGGTATACACATGCCATGGTGGTTTGCTGCATCCATCCCCTCATCATCTACATTAGGTATTTCTCCTAATGCTATCCCTCCCCTAGCCCGCCACCCTCCCCCACAGGCCCCAGTGTGTGATGCTCCCCTCCCTGTGTCCATTCATTCTCACGGTTCAACACCCACTTATAAGTGAGACCATGCAGCGTTTTGTTTTCTGTTCTTGTGTCAGTTTGCTGAGAATGATGGTTTCCAGTTTCATCCATGTCCCTGCAAAGGACGTGAACTCATCAGGATCAAACAGTGTCCAGCACAAAGTAGATGCTTGAGTATCACATTGATAAATTTGACAGAATCCAATATTTCATCGGGTTAGAATGAAGTTACCACCACACAGCGTAACTAGTAACCATCTATTCACTATTATTCTCCACCACATAGACAGTTCCTCACACCATGCACCTAGGCAGCAACAAGAGTCTAAAACATTGTCTTTTAAAGGGACCAACCTAAAAATAAACTAAATAGAATTACTGTTTGATTCATTAAAACTAATTTCTGTGAAGTGAAATTTAAAGACTTTATTTACCATCTTCATTTCCTGTGAAATGTTCAGCTGATAACCTGGAAGCATGCACTGAGTTGAAGCACCCCTAATGGTTGTTTAGTGGCTGTGCCATATTTGTCAATGGCCCTGGTTTATTATCACTAAAATGTTTTAATTATGCCTTCTTTTGTTTGAAACTACAATCTAACCATGATCAAGAACAGCATCCAGTGAAGAAACATGAGGAGATTTTTAAAAAAGCGTTTTTCCCTCATGAAATTAGCTAGAGATTGCAAATACCATTTAGAAACAAGAAAAGCGAACTTGTTTGAGGACTTACAGGAAAAAAAGACCCAATGGAAAACAGTGAGACAAACAGCAAATAGTTTAACTGTACTTAATAAACATTTGAAAATGAATGACAGAAGATGCAATCACATTAAACATGTAGACTTGTAACTTTGGGCCTGCACAATGAGTAAGAATTTGATTACACGAACGACGCTCTCTGTGGAAGCACATTAGAAGATAGCATCACAGGTGGATGTGCTACAAACCTCACTGAAGCTGGCACACTGAAATCAGCTCTCTGGATCACTTGCAAATAAGTTTAAATGTTAACATTTAACATTGATATATTAAAACAAAATTCTCAATTTCCCTTTCTACTTGTTTTCATTTATCTCGTGTCTTTCTTCTAAGTGCAATCAGAATTTCAATCAGAGGATAAATCTATTTACCTAAGATGGAATTCCATTCTTGTCTTTTTTTTTTTTTTTTTTTTTTTTTTGAGACAGAGTCTCCTTCTGCTCTGTTGCCCAGGCTGGAGTGCAGTGGCTTTGTCTTGGCACACTGCAACCTCCGCCTCCTCGGTTCAAGTGATTCGCCTGCCTCAGCCTCCCAAGTAGCTAGGACTACAGGCGCGCCAGCACACCCAGCTAATTTTTGTATTTTTAGTAAAGGTGGGGTTTCACCATGTTGGCCAGGATGGTCTCAAACTCTTGACCTCGTGATCTGCCCGCCTCAGCCTTCCAAAGTGCTGGGATTACAGGTGTGATCCACCGTGCCCGGCTCATTCTTGTCTTCTTATCCTATCTTTATATCATCTTTTCTTGGAATTTCCCTGAATATGTAATCTGATGATATTTGATACTTTGTGAAATTTCCTAGGCTCAAAGATAAAAATCACTTTCTCTACTAACCACCCTTAAAGCTAAAATTGCAGCATTAGACATTAAAATTAAGCACTAAGGAAGTTAAAACATTGCCAGATGATGGTTACACGGCAATTTTTATCTTCAAATTATGTGTGGCAATATTGTAACAAAAGACACAAGAAAAAAATTGCTCAAATATTTGAGGACAATAGTGCCTTATTACTAAGTTAGAAAGCTAATGGGGCAAAGACCTATGTTCTGGGTAATTCTTAGTATATGTTTGAGGCTTAATAAATATTTAGCACATTTTTAATAACTGTGTTTGCTGACTTTTATATTTTGAATCTAAAAAGCCACAAATGCACCTTCATAACAAAGGGTGAGCCCACTTTTCTATTATCCTGTAACTAAAATAGAATGCTTCTTAAACCAACAAGGCAAAATGATGATTCAGATATTAATTTTCTTTAAAGTTTGTATTGTGAGAGACAGGGATGCCATTTTGAAATTGTGTTGTACTTTTAGTGTGAAGAACCTTTAAAACTAGGTACAAGTTTGTCAAAATAAAACAGGTAAGTATCAAGTCTCAAAATATCAAATATTTCATTTTCTGTGTGCTTTTAATGGTAGTGAGAATCATGTTTTTAAATTCTTTTACTACCTAAAAGGAAATTTTTGTAGTATAAAATACAATTTTAAGATGTTTTCAATATGTAATTATTACATTTTTTTTCTCTTTTAGCAAGACAACCTTGGGCTGACATTTGAAACTTTTACTAAAGAGCCAGCAAGTATTAAAATGCAGGCTGATGTTTACACTTCCAGGAGTAATTCTTAGAATGTGTTTATCTGAACTGAAATCTCCACTTAACAGTCGGCGGGAAATGGCAATACACGGCATCTGCCCTAAATTTCACAAGTTGTTGCTTTATTTATTTTTTTGTGAACCTCATTAATCCATACTCCCTCAAGTCACTTTAGTTAGTATTATTTGTGTGATGGAAATGTTTTAAACAAGGAAAAATGGAAAATTCATGTGTAAATAGCTAATCATTGTTCTTAAACAGAGCATATACACGAACACTTGTAGGACAAGTTGGGAAAGATTACTCAGAAGGAAAATTAAAAGACCTTAGTCAATTCTCAGTTGTGTTTTAATCATATCTTTGTAGTAGCTTCGTATTATGAAATATTTTTTATTTATCCCTCATACTGGTTAAGAGTCAAATTCATGATCTTTATTGAGTATACTGACAAACTACTCTCACAAGTTATTACTGTTATTGATATTTTATATACCAGCTGTTTTTTCATCCATAAAAGCACCTCAAGAACCTGTTCGGTAGCAAATGAGTCAAGTTTTCTGATCCCTTCACTCTACTGAATAACGGCTCTAAACACTTTCACTAACTTGAATATCTTCTATTTGCAATGCCTAAAGATTGAGAGTACAACAATTAAGAATGAAGGTGTAATTTGTAAATTTAGAATTGCTAAATTAGTAATGAGTACATAAGTTTTAATAATTTTACTCAATCAAAAAGGTAGTGACATTTGACACATTGCCATTTGTTATTTATGTTTTCAAAATTTATTTTTGTTATGTGTTATTTTCAGAATGTGTTTTCTTTCCTAACTACATTTTTTCAAATTTTGCTTTTCAGTATCTTTCAAGATGACTTTGGCTTATCCTAAAAAGAATTTGAGACCTAAAGGTCAATGTAAGCAAGAAATATGGTTAAAAAAAATTTTGCTTGCAAGACAAGCAAATCTTGACTATAACTTATGTTTGATTAGGTAAACAATTTAGATTCTTGCTTTTTATTTTGTTGGCTAGTTTTTCCTAAACTCTTAAGTGGACAGTGATATACGTTTCTATTAAACTGTGTAAGTAGCTATGCAAATTGGGAAATAAATTGCATTAGAAAATATGAACATATTTGCTTGATACTTCATTCAACCATAAAAAGTAAATTCTTGCACTTATTTTCTATTTCTTCATTTGTCATCTGATATTGCTCAGTCACTCATTATCAAAATTGCTGTTTAATCTTAAATTACTTCTATTAATTTCCTTAAAGATTCACACAAAGCAAATTTATGTCAGGCCATAAGCACCTTTCTCTCAAAGCACTCTATTTGTGACAACTCATACCAGAACCCTGAATCTGCCTTGGGAAGAAACATTGCCAGTTGGTGGCAGCATTCACAAGAGAGGGTCACATTTCCTCTGTTATCTTTAGGTTGAATTTCAAAACAACTCTAGAGAAGACTCAGAGGGCTAGCCTTGGAAACAGCATGCAAACAACTGCAGAAAAGTGGAAGGTTTCTGACTATAACACAGTTCTACCAAACAGTAGAGCATGTGGCAAAAAAAGCAGGCTGGCTCCCTTCCTCCTGTTTACCTCCTGAGCATTGTATAAAACAGGGTGAGCTTGCTCCTGGAATCAATAGGTGAATCAATGAACACAGGCTGATCTTCCCCCCTTCATAACATCTGTACTCTGTACAAGGACACTCCCGGCCACCCTCCTTGGGCATCCTCCCGCCCTCTTTCAGAAAATATAGCTGTGTCATCTTAGGGACATTTTTAATGTCATCTGCTTATGATGTGCAGATTGAGAAGCAGACAATTTTGTTCTGCTCTGGCACGAAAAAAACACAAAAACGTTTTAATCGGCAGCTAGGATATCAACATCAAGCAACACACAGGACATCAATTTAATCATGCAAAATATAACTGTATTATATTACAGGAGCTGAGTATTCCAAGAAAAAGTAATGGTCTAGGAAGATGATCTTGCATTTTAAAAATATCTAGCAGTGTTATATAGTCATTAAAGTGTAATTTCCACTTCAATAATAGAAGCCTTCTGAGGGGAAAAAAATCTTTTGTTGCTTCTTAAATCTAGAAACACGTTCTCAAAATTCAAACACAAAATCCAGAGGTATATTAATAAAAATATTAAACTGCAGTCACTTTTTAATTGAACACATGTATTTATTCAACATATTTATAGTGAAAAAATGTTTAGCATAGTGGATTAGCTTCATTTGTACCTACTATATAAATATTTTTCTAATCAGTATTAATTCAATTGATAGACTTTAAAAAATTTACAGTAGTTTGCTCTACCATATATGCACATTAAATAATCTTAACTTTTAGAAAATTCTCCCTCATCCAATGAAAATTTAGGAGAGAGACAGATCCATATTTTTAACAAGAAGAATAAACACTCAAGTAGAAAGCCTTTATAATTTCCAAGGGGCTGATCAATTCCATTAACAAATCCTGATACTTTAAATGTTTGCAATGCCATGCACAGTAAATGATCCAAACAGCAGTTACATTCTCTCATGTAAGTCATTCTGTTGTACATACACAGAGTTAGGATGTTACAAAACTCTTGTGAAATTTCAGTTGAAAAATTAGCAAATAAATTTGTGCAGAAAAAAATTTGCTGGTAAAGTGCAAGAAGTCTCCTCATACATCCTAGATGGGGAAAAGTCTGTCCACAGTTCATTCATCATAGGAATGCAATTCCTTAAATGAGCTACTAAACAACATTATCCAATAAAATGAAATGTGATGAAATGGTGCCATTCATTTTAAAGATTAAATATATCCTTTGACAGAAACCTGTGAAGTTCAAAATCTTTCCCTCTTAAAATACCTTTTAAATTAAAGCTGTTCTAACTAGTTATGTAGCATTCCAATTAATCTGCTTAGTTTTTAGATTGAGTTCACCTAAATACAAAATACTGTCAAACGCCTACAGGTCAAAGAACCAAAAAAAGAAAGAAAATTTCACAAGCAATAAAATGCTATCCACTTTTCTCCTCCCATACTTGCCTCTCTTATATGAAACAAAGAAAAGAATGAATGATGTTCATTATTGGTAGTGATACCAGTATTTGTATTGTGAACCTGTAACATTTTTAATCTCTACACTTTTATATAATTGATTCTTTCATGAAAAGTAATTACTTCAGAAAACTTTTAATAAAATAATCACTATTGTATATGATTCTGTTGAAAATACAAAAAACAAACTTCCTGCTGAAAGATATAGCCATTTTATTAACTGTGAAAGGAAAGAAAGCTTCCAAAGAAAGATCTTGGACCATGAGAAAATATTTCAACCAGGCTGTTTGCTGGCAAGAGGCCATGCCAGCAGCAGCCAGTCCTGCGTGCAGAGTATGTTGGCAGATGTTATTAGCTGACTTTTGCTGAAAAAGTATGGAAGAACAGTTGGAAAATCACAAGGTGTACAACAAGCTTTAAATAAATAAATAGCTTATCTGGCAATAGAAAGGGGGAAAGAAAACAAGTTCCTCGGGTTAGGAAGAAAACTGGAATACTTCTGATTACAGTTCCTTACTGTTGTGTTCCATGGGCTGACTTGCAATGAGAATTGAAAGTGTATCACCCACATTTGTATTTAGAGGTTCTAACTGCAGAATTACATTTCCATTTTGCTGTAGGAAATTTATGCTCTCTATGGCAGAATATCACCGATACAGGTGATAATTCTTTACCCTTCTCTCTTTTGTCCCCAGTCCGGTAACTGAGGCAGTACTTGGGGAAAGTGCTAACTGCCAATCCAGAGCTGCTGACACCTTAGCTTAAAACACTGGCATTTAGCACTGGGATGGCCCCAAGAAACAAGCAAACAGGAAAAGACACTTGCTAATGTGTGACCGGCACAGCAAGCAAATATCAATACAGTTATGAAAATCTAACGTCATATTAAAATTCAAAATGAAAAAGAAAAAAAATATTGTAAAACATACTTTCTCAGAAGAAACCACGATGATGTTCAAAAGCGGTGGGCCCTTTATCACTGTCTATGGATTGTTGGCAACATACAGGAACATAGAGGTGGCCCATTTACATCCTCATAAAGTGGGATGGAAGTGATCACAAAGCCAATAAAACTACACCACATTTTCTCCAAGCTCCAAGATAAGAATCCCTCATCTTTCCTGAGTAGACATATTGCTAGGCAACATTTGTGAACATAAAAAATGGTAACAAGGCCTAAATGGAACAACACCAAAGCACAACGTTCATAAAGGTGGTGCCCCCAACACACAGTCATACACACATAATCATACCTATACACATACACAATCATACATACATAATCACACCTATACACACAATCATACACAATCACACCTATATACACTTATTCACAATCATACCCATACACACGATCATACACACATAATCATACCTGTACACACACACAATCATACACAATCTATTATACACAAATACGCACACATGCACACATACAGGTGCACAGACTTAAAATGGCATTCCTTGAAGTATTATTTTTTAAAGGTATGGTTTAAAAACGGATCAACTTTAAACACACCTCTTCGAGTCACATTGTGTTATATTTGCCATACCGACTATTCTTCCTAAATTCAGGCTACTAATCAATAATCCGAACTATATACATGTAAAAACAAAAACATTATAATATTTGTACTAGTCAGGTCTCTCTTGGCACATATAATTAGCCAACACAATCTTCAAGTCAGGTGTTCCTAAAATATGTTAAAATACGTACCACCCTTTAAAAATTACTTATTTTCTCTTAGATTAAGATTTTATTACATTTTAAATGCTTGTAGACATGATAGAGGACATTCACAGGTAAACATCCGCGACTTAACAATAACCAAGATTAAGATAAATTATTGCTGTAAATAATCTCATGAAGACATAATTGTTTTTTGAAAAACAGCCTTTTTTAAAAAAGGCTTATTTTGTTGAGCTTTCTTCATCGCACACGGTCGGCAAACGGTCGGATCTGAAGTCAGGGAGCCCTCACCTCACCCTGAGCTGGTCACTGAAGAGATGCGGTCGTAGGGGTGCTTATTTGCTATGGGCTTTTCAAGTCGTAGATGGAAGAATCCGAAGCAGTGCTCCAAGGGCATCTCCAACTTGGCCATCGCCGCCTGCACTGCGCACACAGGTAGGGGACGCCCACCTGCCCGTACGCTGGGCGCGGGGCGCTCCTGTGGGGCAGAGGACCCAATGTGGAAGGAATGGGGGGATCCCGCAACGGCGTGGGGAGAGGACGCCCCGGTGTGGAAGGAAGGGGGCTCCCGCAGCGGCGGGGGGAGAGGACGCCCCGGTGTGGAAGGAAGGGGGGCTCCCGCAGCGGCGGGGTGGGAGGACGCCCCGGTGTGGAAGGAAGGGGGGCTCCCGCAGCGGCGCGGGGAGAGGACGCCCCGGTGTGGAAGGAAGGGGGGCTCCCGCAGCGGCGGGGGGAGAGGACGCCCCGGTGTGGAAGGAAGGGGGGCTCCCGCACCGGTGGGGGGAGAGGACGCCCCTGCGGAAGGAAGGGGGGGCTCCCGCAGCGGTGTGGGTAGAGGACGCCCCTGCGGAAGGAAGGGGGGCTCCCGCGGGGGCGGGGGGAGAGGACGCCCCTGCGGAAGGAAGGGGGGCTCCCGCGGGGGCGGGCGGAGAGGACGCCCCTGCGGAAGGAAGGGGGGCTCCCGCGGGGGCTGCGTGGACGCCCGCGCGGTCTCCCGGCTCCGGGGCCGCCGGCTCGCGGGCCCGCCCTCTCCCCGGCGTAACTGAAACCGCACTTTCTCCGCCTGCCGTCCCCGACGTTTCTCCTATTACCTCCCAAACGCGACTTCAACTTCCCGAGAAGCTGACAAGTGAATGGCGCCGAGGACGCCCCGGACAGTGCCCGCGGGCGGGTGGGACCCTGGCGCCCCTCCGCGCCCCTCGCAGCCCGGCTGTCCTCCAGGGAAGGGCGCGCGCCGCTCTCGATCCGGAGCGCTGGGACGAACGGGAGGCTCGCGAACCCACGGCCGCCGGCCCCGGAACCTCCCCACGCTCCGCGGCTGCGGGGCACCGGGACGGGGGACTGGAACGGGGTACGGGGACGCGGAGAGGGCGCGCCCACCCTAAGCGTGGGAGCGGCCGCCCTCGCCCAAACTGGGGACCCCGCGTCCCGAGAGCACGGCCCTGCTAGCCGCCCTGGCGTCCCCCGCGAGGCCTCAGCCCCCGCCGCCGGTCCCGATCCCCCGCCCCGCCCCGCGCGGCCCCGCCCAGCGCCCCCTCCCCGGCGGAAGCTCGAGCCCAATTAATTGAGTCCGAGGCGGGAGCGAAGGGCCCTGCGCGCCGCGGCCCGCCCCGCCCCTCCTCCGCGCCCCTTTTCCCGCCTTGGGTGGCATCTTCTCCGCCGGCATCCGCAGCGAGCTGCTGATTAATGAGGCCGGGGCCGCCCCCACCCCGCCCGGCCGGGCCGAGGCCTCCGCTGGAGGGGGAGGGGACGGCGGGAAACGCGGCCCGGGGAGAAAGGGGGGCGGGGCGGGGGCGCGCGGCCCGCCCCCGCGAGCCGCGCGCCGATTGGCCAGGCGAGCCGTCCGTCGGGGGGCGCGGCGCCAATGCGGGGCGGCGGGGCGGGGCGGCCGCGCCGTGTGTGCCTGCGTAACGCCGAGTCACATGTTGTTTTGCTCTTCTTAGTTCAGTCACTCGGTGCGCGATGTGTTACTCACTGTGCGGCGGGGACCGCGACGAGCCCGGGTCGCCGTTGGCAACGGCAGCAGCAGCAGCAGCCCCGGCGGCGACGCGGACCCCAAGCGCCCCGGCGCACCCCGGCTCCCCGGCGGCAGCAGCCCCGGTGCGGCCGCGCGCGCCTTAGGCTCGGCCCCGCGGCTCGGGGACCCCGACTCCCGGCCCAGCCAGCGCGTCCCCAGGCGCCGCCCGAGAGCCAGGGAGGCAGCGGCCGCAGGCAGCCGGGCCGGGGGGCGGCCACCGCCCGCGCCGGGCATCCTCGGGAGCCCCCGGAGCGCGGAGGGCGCGGCGCCGCCGAGCGGGGCTGGCCCCCGCGGGCCTCCCCGGACCTTCCCAGCCGCCTGGGCCCGAGGGACGCGTGCTCGGGCGGGCGGCCGGGCGCAAGGGTGGGAGGGAGCCGCCCCCGCCCGCGCCCTCTCTGCCCCTCGCCCCAGCCCCTGGGCGCCGGGCCTGGGCGGCGCGGCCTGAAGCGCCCGCGATGGCGAGCCCGCCGCGGCAGGGGCCGCCCGGGCCGGCGAGCGGAGACGGCCCCAACCTCAACAACAACAACAACAACAACAACCACAGCGTGCGCAAGTGCGGCTACCTGCGCAAGCAGAAGCACGGCCACAAGCGCTTCTTCGTGCTGCGCGGGCCCGGCGCGGGCGGCGACGAGGCGACGGCGGGCGGGGGGTCGGCGCCGCAGCCGCCGCGGCTCGAGTACTACGAGAGCGAGAAGAAGTGGCGGAGCAAGGCGGGCGCGCCGAAGCGGGTGATCGCGCTCGACTGCTGCCTCAACATCAACAAGCGCGCCGACGCCAAGCACAAGTACCTGATCGCCCTCTACACCAAGGACGAGTACTTCGCCGTGGCCGCCGAGAACGAGCAGGAGCAGGAGGGCTGGTACCGCGCGCTCACCGACCTGGTCAGCGAGGGCCGCGCGGCCGCCGGAGACGCGCCCCCCGCCGCCGCGCCCGCCGCCTCCTGTAGCGGCTCCCTGCCCGCAGCCCTGGGCGGCTCCGCTGGCGCCGCCGGCGCCGAGGACAACTACGGGCTGGTGGCGCCCGCCACGGCCGCCTACCGCGAGGTGTGGCAGGTGAACCTGAAGCCCAAGGGCCTGGGCCAGAGCAAGAACCTGACGGGCGTGTACCGCCTGTGCCTGTCGGCGCGCACCATCGGCTTCGTGAAGCTCAACTGCGAGCAGCCGTCGGTGACGCTGCAGCTCATGAACATCCGCCGCTGCGGCCACTCGGACAGCTTCTTCTTCATCGAGGTGGGCCGCTCGGCCGTCACGGGCCCCGGCGAGCTCTGGATGCAGGCGGACGACTCGGTGGTGGCGCAGAACATCCACGAGACCATCCTGGAGGCCATGAAGGCGCTCAAGGAGCTCTTCGAGTTCCGGCCGCGCAGCAAGAGCCAGTCGTCGGGGTCGTCGGCCACGCACCCCATCAGCGTGCCCGGCGCGCGCCGCCACCACCACCTGGTCAACCTGCCCCCCAGCCAGACGGGCCTGGTGCGCCGCTCGCGCACCGACAGCCTGGCCGCCACCCCGCCGGCCGCCAAGTGCAGCTCGTGCCGGGTGCGCACCGCCAGCGAGGGCGACGGCGGCGCGGCAGCGGCGGCGGCGGGGGCCGCGGCCGCGGGCGCGGGCGCCAGGCCGGTGTCGGTGGCCGGGAGCCCCCTGAGCCCCGGGCCGGCGCGCGCGCCCCTGAGCCGCTCGCACACCCTGAGCGGCGGCTGCGGCGGCCGCGGAAGCAAGGTGGCGCTGCTGCCGGCAGGCGGCGCGCTGCAGCACAGCCGCTCCATGTCCATGCCTGTGGCGCACTCGCCGCCCGCCGCCACCAGCCCCGGCTCCCTGTCGTCCAGCAGCGGCCACGGCTCGGGATCCTACCCGCCGCTGCCGGGCGCGCACCCGCCCCTGCCGCACCCGCTGCACCACGGCCCCGGCCAGCGGCCCTCCAGCAGCAGCGCCTCCGCCTCGGGCTCCCCTAGCGACCCCGGCTTCATGTCCCTGGACGAGTACGGCTCCAGCCCCGGCGACCTGCGCGCCTTCTGCAGCCACCGGAGCAACACGCCCGAGTCCATTGCGGAGACGCCCCCGGCCCGGGACGGCGGCGGCGGCGGCAACGAGCTGTACGGGTACATGACCATGGACAGGCCCCTGAGCCACTGCGGCCGCCCCTACCGCAGGGTGTCGGGGGACGCGGCCCAGGACCTGGACCGAGGGCTGCGCAAAAGGACCTACTCCCTGACCACGCCGGCCCGGCAGAGGCCGGTGCCCCAGCCTTCCTCTGCCTCGCTGGATGAGTACACGCTGATGCGGGCCACCTTCTCGGGCAGCGCGGGCCGCCTCTGCCCGTCCTGCCCCGCGTCCTCCCCTAAGGTGGCCTACCACCCCTACCCGGAGGACTACGGGGACATCGAGATCGGCTCCCACCGGAGCTCCAGCAGCAACCTGGGCGCAGACGACGGCTACATGCCCATGACGCCCGGCGCGGCCCTTGCGGGTAGCGGAAGAGGCAGCTGCAGGAGCGACTACATGCCCATGAGCCCCGCCAGCGTGTCCGCCCCCAAGCAGATCCTGCAGCCCAGGGCCCTCGCCGCCGCCGCCGTGCCCCCCGCGGGGCCTGCGGGCCCAGCGCCCACCTCTGCGGCCAGCAGGACCTTTCCTGCCAGCGGGGGCAGCTACAAGGTCAGCTCGCCCGCCGAGAGCTCGCCCGAGGACAGCGGGTACATGCGCATGTGGTGCGGCTCCAAGCTGCCCATGGAGCACGCGGACAGCAAACTGCTGCCCAACGGGGACTACCTCAACATGTCCCCCGGTGACGCGGGCACCCCGCCCGACCTCTTCTCCGCTGCCCTGCACGCCGGCGGAGAGCCGCTTAGGGGCGTCCCAGGCTGCTGCTACAGCACCTTGCCGCGCTCCTATAAGGCGCCCTACACGTGTGGCGGCGACAGCGACCAGTACGTGCTCATGAGCTCCCCCGTGGGGCGTATCCTGGAGGAGGAGCGGCTGGAGCCTCAGGCCACGCAGGGGGCTGGCCCCACGCAACCCCCTCACCCACTAGTGCCTTTGCCCCCGCGGCCTGGCAGCGGCCGCCCCGACGGCTTCCTGGGCCAGCGCGGCCGGGCGGTGCGGCCCACGCGCCTGTCCCTGGAGGGGCTGCCCAGCCTGCCCAGCATGCACGAGTACCCCCTGCCCCCGGAGCCCAAGAGTCCCGGCGAGTACATCAACATCGACTTCGGCGAGCCGGGCCCCCGCCTGTCTCCGCCCGCGCCTCCCCTGCTGGCTTCCGCGGCCTCGTCGTCCTCGCTGTTGTCCGCCAGCAGTCCAGCCTCGTCGTTGGGCTCGGGCACCCCGGGCACCAGCAGCGACAGCCGGCAGCGCTCCCCGCTCTCCGACTACATGAACCTCGACTTCAGCTCCCCCAAGTCTCCCAAGCCGGGTGCCCGGAGCGGCCACCCCGTGGGCTCCCTGGACGCTCTCCTGTCCCCCGAGGGCTCTTCCCCGTACCCGCCGCTGCCCCCGCGCCCTCCCGCGTCCCCGTCCTTGTCGCTGCAGCTGCCACCGCCACCACCACCCCCGGGGGAGCTGTACCGCCTGCCTCCTGCTTCGGCCACCACCACCACTGCCACCGCCACCCAGGGCCCGGGCGCCGCCTCGTCGACGTCTTCGGAGACCGGGGACAATGGTGATTACACCGAGATGGCATTCGGCGTGGCTGCCACGCCGCCGCAGCCCATCGTGGCCCCCCAGAAGCCGGAAGCCGCCCGCGTGGCCAGCCCGACGGCAGGAGTGAAAAGGCTGAGCCTCATGGAGCAGGTATCCGGGGTGGAGGCCTTCCTGCAGGCCGGCCAGCCCCCCGACCCCCACCGCGGCGCCAAGGTCATCCGCGCGGACCCGCAGGGCGGCCGCCGCCGCCACAGCTCCGAGACCTTCTCCTCCACCACGACGGTCACCCCCGTGTCCCCTTCCTTCGCCCACAACCCCAAGCGCCACAACTCGGCCTCCGTGGAAAACGTGTCTCTCAGGAAAAGCAGCGAGGGTGGCGTGGGCGGCGGCCCTGGAGGGAGCGAGGAGCCGCCCACCTCTCCCCGACAGGTGCAGCCGGCTCCCCCCTCGGCCCCACAGGGCCGGCCGTGGACCCCGGGCCAGCCTGGAGGCTTGGTGGGCTGTCCTGGGAGCAGCGGTTCCCCAATGCGCAGGGAGACCTCCGCCGGCTTCCAGAACGGCCTCAACTACATCGCCATCGACGTGAGGGAGGAACCCGGGACGTCACCGCAGCAGCAGCCTCCACCGCCGCAGCTCCCGCAGCCGGGAGACAAGAGCTCCTGGGGCCGGACCCGAAACCTCGGGGGTCTCATCAGCGCCGTGGGCGTCAGCAGCGCGGGCGGCGGGTGCGGGGGCCCGGGTCCCGGAACCCTGCCTGCTGCTAACACGTACGCCAGCATCGACTTCTTGTCCCACCACTTAAAGGAGGCCACCATCGTGAAAGGTGAGGCCTTTTGCTTTGGCGTCTGCGGGAAGGGGAGGGGTGGGGCAGCGGATGGAGGTCCCCTTGGGTTTCATGGCCCTCACTTCTTGGGGACTTTGATCCAAAAGTCATCAGCTTGACCTTGGCTGTTGTTTTGTTTTTCCATGGTCTACCTTGTTCTCTAACTTCAGAGAATTTCCAGGAACGTTCAACTCATCTTTGAGTTGCAGGTGACGTTTTCCGCGTGGGAGGGAAGTGATTTTTTGAGGCCCCACACATCTACCCATCCTGTGTGCCCCACAGTCCCCCGTCCCTTCAAACAGTAGAAGATCTCCCAGACCAGCAGCCCTGGAGGCCGCGGGGCACCCGGCTCTCTTCCTCTGGGTACCTGGGTCCGTTCTTCGGGGAGAACCTGCAGGTCCACACCGCTGCCCCCAGCCACAGCCTGCACCTTTCCCTATGTTTCTGGAGCCGTGCTCCTCCTGATTCTTGGTGAGCCTGGAGGTCCAGACCTGAAAGTCATTTAAAAAATGAGCATCCATTTTTTGATGGCTGCTAACGGCCACAGTTAACCGTTTCAGTTTGACACATCCACTGTAGGAGCTTTTCCATCAGAGGCATTATTTTTCTCTTGAGGGGTGACACGGTGAGGCTGCATAAACACAGTCTAATAATGCAGTAGTGTTCTACCTGAGCATACGTGTGAGTTACCTGGCTGCTTTGCTGAAACAGGGATCTCCTGCTTGGGTTAACCCCGCAGCTTCTGATGTTGTAGCTTTGGGGCGGGGCTCAGGCTCTGCATTTCTAGAGCGTTTCTACACAGGGCTCATGCTGCTGGCCGAGGGGACAACTCTCTGAGGACCCTGTCCCAGGGGAGACTCACCTGGGGAGGAGTGAAAAATTGCCTGTTGGGCCTCACCCCAGACACATTCAGGTAAAACATAAGATGGCTGGGAGGCAGGGAGGGCGTTTTTCAGAGTTGTCCAGATGATCCGAGTGTGCAGCCAGGATTTAGAACCAGTGCTTTGGAGAAGACAAGGGAAAGACAAAAAACACAGGTATTCTCAAGAACAATTGGATAGGAGGGTGCCTGGTGTTGTTCTTGTCGTTCTCATCAAATATCCATGAGGAGAGAGAGCTGGGCTGACTTTGCAGCTGGTGGTGCATTCTGGCTGTATAAACTTTGAATGATGCTTGGGATGGGGGAGATGAAAGGGAAAGGTGAATGTTCAATTCCAGAGCGTTTATTTCATTTTGTAGCTGTTTTCTTTGTACGGTTCCTAGCAGGATGGAGGCTTTGTGGGAACAGTGAAACATATAGCAACAAATAGTATTATTTGGATTTTGGACTAGATGTGAGCCTAAGGTTTAAGCAGTCTTCAAGGGTCACAAGATGAGGACCAAAGTGGGATTCCCAGCCTTTTGCTCCTAACTAGACCAGTTTAATGCTATCCAAATCCAGTATCTGTTTTATAGTATATTTAGGACTGTTGGTCCATGGGATTTGAAATTACAGCTGTGGGGTGCATCTCCTGTTATTCTAGTGAAATAGAGGAAAGGCTATTTCCTTTATTAAAACCATAGACTAGAAGATGAAAAAGAGTTGTAGAGAACTGTCAGGAGTGTGGTGCTTCAGCATCCAATTAAATCACTGGAAGTTGCCAGAACGTATCCCATGAACAGTGGTTCTCAGATGAAGGCCACTTTGGTTGGAGTTAAACACTATTGCGAGTGTGTCAGAGAGTTGAAGGATTAGCTGCCTTATAAGACACAGACCATTATAAACACAGCAGCAGCGGCATAATTGGTGGAGAAACACACCTTTATGAGTGCACAAACGGATATATGCTGGAGTGAACATGAAAGCGGCTACATCTTGCCTGAATCTGATTCTAATCAGAAAAGCAGCCTGAGAACATAACACCTTTTCCTGCTTTCAGTGGAGTCAGTGGGACAAACCTGGACTGGGTGATGGTGGGGCCCCAGCCGTGGGCTCTGCCGTGGCAGTGGATGTGAGCTGGAATTTGTGTCTACAGGCCTGGAGGGACTCAAGGCCTTTCTGATCAAGTCGATACGTTCAGAATTGGAATCCAAATAGGAGATAATGCCGTTTTCAGGCTAGTGAAAATTTTGAACTCTAAGAGTTAAGTTTATTTAGAGACTGGATTGAGTTTTTAAGATTTCCTACGAGCATAAAATTCCTTTCAGCCCATATGATTCTCGATTCTGAAGTCCAAACAACAGTGTGTATTCTATGGCTGCTGAACAAAGATGGGAGATCACTGGGGCTGCTGTTTGTCCCAAGTTTGTGTGGGTATCAGGATGAACCCTCTTCTAAGAAGTAAAAGGACTCCTTTAAATCAAAATAGATAACTGCAGTCAGTCCGCCACGCCAAAATGACATTTTGAAGACAGCAATACCTGCCCCATCGGGTTTCTGGTAAACTAAATTGAACACAGAGAACAGGAGAACAGGAAAGGCTAGTCACCTTAGTCCGCGTTGTGCCAAAGTTGTGGTCTGTTGGGACAGAAAGGAAACATTTAGGAACTTGGGACGAGCATCCACTTTTATTTAGCTCACACATGCACTAGAAGTGTGTCTGTGGTGCTCATGAATACAGTGTTCATAGTAGTAGATAAGCGTCCTTTGAGGAAATGATTTGTAGAAGGCAGACTTGCAAAGCATGTCTTTGAAGATGAAATAGAGAAAGCACTTCCTGGGTGGCCCTCTGCCCTGTCTGGCTCTTAGAAGTGGCCTGTGTTTCCACCCTGAGCTCCTTGTGTTCTGCGTGGGAAGACATCATTAGTGATGCTGATGCATAATAATTTGGGGTTACTTGGGTAATGTTTGGTATTTCCATAAGTGGCAGCAGAGAGGTAAGATTCCAGCCATGTCTGGCAGTTGTTTACAATGGAATTGTGAATAGGGGTGGGTTTCAATGCAAGAGCCAATCAAAAAGTATCTCAGGTACATCTATTTTTATTAGTCCAGAGCAAACTTTAAATTATGCACCTTATTTGAGGTCAAGTGAAGGTTACTTATCATGCATTTTTGGTGTGTGTGCTTGTGGAAAACTCTAACCAGTCTGTTAGGTTTTGTTGTTTTTTGGGAATTGGAAATATGCTACTGAATTTCCTGTGCTTTAAAACTGATTTTTAAAGTTAACGCTATGTGTTTTGGTGTTAGGATGGTAGATTGGTGAACGCCATAAAGTATGCTGTTTTAGTGTTCCTCTTCAGTGGGATTTTGCTCTAAAAATGGCATATATATGTATGTATGTATAAAACAGGTTAGATAAGAATTACCACTGAAAGTATCCATATTTAAATTTTGTTTAATAAAAGGACTATCAATTCTTATCCTATGGTGAAAGAATAAGAGACATGTTTCCAAACTGACAATAAAATCACAATTTATGTTGAAAAGTTTTGCCTTTTGAAGTCGTAAAGGAGAGAATTTCCCTAAATTCAGATATCCAGTGAGATGACTGGCAAACATCACAAGCGTTGTGTTTGCTGTGGCAGGTGCGGGTTCGCTTTAGTTGGCTGGCTCTGGCCGTAATAAGATAATAGTGTGTGCATTGCTCCCACGCTAGTCACAGGAGCGGACAACCAAGGTGCTAATGAAAACACACACGGGCTTTCGTGAATGAAAGTCACGTGACTTGCTCTGTTTCTTTTATTGAAAGAGAAACCTTTACAAAAATAGTACTTCATAGAAGGAAGCGTAGTATGTGGAACACTAAACAAGGAATCAGGAAACAAGGTTTCTAGTTGCTGATCTTAATGAGTCATTGTGTGGCTATGGGCAAGCCACTTAATCCTTCCTTCTCACTTTCCCTGTCTGTAAAATGGGGGTAATTACAATCCTCCCCTTTTTGTGTCACAAGCTGGAAGGTAAATGAGATCATAAACATCAAGAGTGTTTTAAGCTCTTCTAAAGGAAGATGCTAATAAATCCAATTGTTGTTACTTACTGCTTTGAAGCCATGAATGTATACAGGAGAGACACTTTTGTAAGTGGGTGCCCTTAAATTGAAACAAACAGTAACAGAGTAGTCTGAAAATGGAGCCAGGACCTTAAAAAATGCTACCTTTTCTGCTTCATTGCTGGTTCCACTCCAGTCTCCCTACAGCCATTAAACAATGGTTTTCCCCCTTTATTTAACTTAAGATCTGTTCGTAGATATTTAGGAACAGATTGTAACAAAGTGGTGTTCTAAATTACATAGTAGAGTAACAATTAGAGAAAACAGTATGGTAATCCTGAAACTATATGGAGAATGAGCTTCTGCTTACCTTTTAGAACTTGTTTGTGTATTAAGAGATGTTGACAAGGTCAAACTGCGTAATTTGAATACACGTTTTAAAAATCGTCTCTTAATGCCGAACTCATTGAAAGAAAAACAGGACCCTGCAGTTGTTTACTCATTGTTCAGTCTGGGGTTTCATTCTTTGGGATTGATTTAGTTAGGGTTGTCATTCTGCAGTTTCAGGAAATATGTGATTCTTTTGTTTTTCTACCCCCTAAAAAAGAATCTTAGTAGAGAAGTGATGTTTTATTTTCTTTAGAAGTATCAGTATTTAAAATGAGGCTCTTTTTTTTGAAGAGAAGAACTTGCAGATGTTTTAGTAACAGCATGAGTATAATGGGTTTTCTGTTACAATTCCCACGAATGCATTTTCTTTGGAAGCATAGTTTTAAGAGCTAGCCAGTTTTGGTATCAGATTTGGCAAGGAGAAAGGGTTTTTGTTTGTTTGTTTGTTTGGGGTTTTTTGTAGGGGGAGTAGCACAGAGTCAAGTGTTCCCATTTCACCTTAGAAACTTAAGGGAAATATAACTTTATTCTTTTATCTGCATTACCAATTAGAGTAAGGAAAACCGTGTGAAGCAAAGTGCTGTGCTCCCGTCCTGCATTTGGACAACTGTAATAGGGGTGGATTCTCTGTTGAATTTCTCAAGTACAGATGACAGCAGAATGAATATTTCTGTACAAGATGAACAAAGCATTTTAATATTGGCATTTTCATGAACAAATGAAAACAAAATTTTCTCAATGTTCAAAAGTATTGGTTATAAACATATTAACTGTCAGGTCCTGGTTGTTGTGAAAATAATGCTATCCAAGTTCAGATAGGGACACTCTATGTTTGGTTTGAGTGGGTTCTTCAAGGCTGCAGTGGTTACTCTGACTAATTTAAGGTAGATTATTGTTCACGGAGTTTAGTGCTAGACTTTTCTGAAGAAAATTGATAAGGTCATTTGGCATGAAGGAGATGATGAGGATGATGAATGCTCCTGATTTCAATTTCTTTCAAGATAGCTACAGAGACTTACATTAACTGGGTGCTAAAATAAAATGCATAGGTGCAGGTTAGTATTTAGAGGGTTGGAGTATATATTGTATACCAGCATTCTGCTCTGTAGGGGTAAAAAATGCAAGATACTTCTTTGTTCTACAGCTTTATTATTTTAGTGAATTCATCATATAAGAATTGTGTAATAATAGATTAGATTCAAACTTACAGGTTGCATGTTTACAAATGAGAAAATAGTCAATTTGGTGTTTCTGATTAATTTTCTATTAGACTAGGAAAATACTAAGTTTGTATAGAGTCACTTTTATGTGTCCAAAGACACTGTAAAACTTGAATGGATAAAGGTGAAGCCTTGGAAACTTTGTCCAGTTTTCTTATGTCATACATACCTGTATACACAAACAAGGTTTATAAAATATTCCTTGCTTACTGCGTTTTTACTAAAATTTGGAATATTTGATCAGCTATTTTGACCCACAGTATATTTTTTAAAGATAAGTGATCACATGCATTGCACTCTGTAAATGCTGGGTCTTTTAATATTCATTTTAAAGAGTATCAGGTTTTCCAGAAATAAATATTTGGGACTGGTGTGTGTGTGTGTGTGTGTGCGGGGTTCCATAATATCTTATCCAGTCATGCTCCAAGAGGCTCCATGTGATTTTTTTTTCCATATCTGAAATTCAAGCACTAATGATGTGTTTTCTGTTCATGTTGAAACTTTATAACTTGAGCATAGTCTACTGTTACTTTAACCCTATGCAATTGGTACAAATACTTGAGTCAGTTATGCTGTGGTATGAAATTTCAATTGTTGTCGTTGCATAAAAACAGATATTATGATAGAGTTCATTATGCTATGTGATTTTTTTTACCTTAAAATTCTATTATACTATGCGATTTTATTACCTTGAAATCATGACTCATTCTTGGCGGGGCGCGGTGGCTCATGCCTGTAATCCCAGCACTTTGGGAGACCAAGGCAGGCAGATCACCTGAGGTCAGGAGTTTGAGACCAGCCTGGCCAACATGTTGAAACCCCGTCTCTACTAAAAATACAAAAATTGGTGGGGCATGGTGCCGTGTGCCTGTAATCCCAGCTATTCAGGAGACTGAGACAGGAGAATCGCTTAAACCAGGGAGGCGGACGTTGTAATGAGCCAAGATTGTACCACTGCACTCCAGCCTGGGCAACAAAGAGCAAAACTCCACCTCAAAAAAAAAAATAAATAAATAAATAAAAGAAAAGGACGACTCATTCTTTTGCATGGTATTAATGTAGAATCTTTAATATTTAATAATATGTTATAGTGCTTTTTCTATGCATTCTGTGGACTTAAATAAGTCGATCTTTGGCCTCCAAACTATAAGTGTAACAGGTAATCCTAGAACTTGGTACACGATTGGCAACTGAAGATTTTGAAAAAACGTTGTTGAAGTTGACTCTAATGACACTGTACTGTTATTGGGATCAATATTGACAGAGAATTGCCTGCCCCTCTTCTCTTTGGGTAAAAGAGTTGTGTAAAATTCAAAAAGTGTTTTTCTTCCCTTTATAGTGTTAGGACATTTTCCTGTACATAGTATTATATAATATTCAAAAAAAATCCTACGGCGTAGGAGAGCCACCATAAACCCCATTTAATGGAATCAAGAACCCACAGCATGGAGAGGCCACATGACTTGCCCAAGATCTCTGAGCCAAAAGGAGAAGGAGTGTCAGGTTCAACCTCATAGCATCTTAGTATCTCTAGCTCAGTTCTCTTATGTCATATTGTCTGCTCGGAAAGCTCATAAGCAATAATTACATTGGGATTTTATTCTAGACCCTTACCTCAAGCAACATTCAAGTCAATATTTTGCTGGAGTGGTAGTTACTTATATATTCCCTCTGTCCCTTTTTCTTCCACTTGGTATCAATTCAAAGTAAAATGGGGACAATTGAGGAGGAGGACTAGATATTATAAGAAAGCCCTCTATTTATTTTAATCAGTTTTTATATCCGCCGGTTTGGAGAGTTTAGGATTTGATACTGCTTTCAAGGCTGTCATGTTGCTAGTGGGTTTCAGAGTTGACAGTCGAGTTCATGGTGGATCTGTTCCGGGGACTCCGAGTCATCATGCTTCCTGGACCTCTAGGTGTGTTGACAAAGTGGAAAACTTAGATTCCCCTGTCTTTGATTATATCTTAGTAAAACAAACTGTATGATACTTGGTAGGATACCTCCCCACCACTCCCACCATCAAATACATTAAAAGACTTGCAATTCAGGTGGCAACAATTAAAACAATATACACAAGGGTGTTTTGAGAATAAAGAGTTAAGAATTGTTGATATAAAGTAACTTACTTATTTTAAGGTTGTGAAAACAGAGGTTGTGGGAGTTCGGGAGTCTTAGTCAAGGTCACTGATTTAATTCGTGGTAAAGTTGTTTGTAGATATCATCAAGAAAGAATAGGAGAATGTGATACAAACAATGACACATCTCAGTTGATTCTTTGTATGCTGATGAGTAACTTTCTCCCAGGATGCAACCTGTGCTCCTTAGGTCAACTTAGTATTTGTAGAAGTGAGATTAGTCTTTTTACCTTGGACCATTTTAGTAAGTTGCTTCACACATAGACTAAAAGATACCCTGAAAGCCAGAAATAAGAGAATGAAGAATTCCTAATATTGAAACACATTATAAATCAGAGAAATATGGCTACTCATGACCATGTGGATGGTGTTTACTGAGAGGGGAGAAGATTTGGCAAATATTTAAGGTCATGTATTTACTTTGTTAAAGAAGAGGGAACAAAGTTACTGGGCTAAGTGAAATCAAAAGGTCGACATTATCTAGCAGAAATGAAGTCTCTGTTCTGTGTAGCAGGTTCAGCCTGGGTGGTGACACAGTGACTGATGAGTCAGTGGGTGCTTTCGGCCACTGCTCTCTGTGTCTCTAAGACAGGGGCCTGTTCTTTAAGTGAAATATCGTATACTTCCCATTATGGATAAGTCCATTAACATTTTCCTAAGAAATGAGTCATTAACCTATTTAATGAGTTTATTTGAAAACTAACCAATTTCGAATTTGCCTAAGGACCAATAAGTAACTAATCAGTTGTTGTTAGGTGGTTATCTTCTGGGGATTTGAGTATTTCATCAGTGCCTTTTTGTTTTTAAGAGCCTTTTTTTTTTTTTTCCAATTCTCAGGAAAAAAAATCATTTAGCTGGATTCTTATATGAAGATAAATAGTTTTCATACAAATTTAAGTTCACAGGAGCTGCCACCTTTCTAATGACGTGGCTGTAACCTCACTTTCAAAAACAGAAAGAAACCCTTTAGCAAACACATAAAAATTCCTAAGATACTCACACTTTAAAAAATATAATGGGCAAATCTATGGCCTGAACCTCTTGTAGACAGTGCAGTGTTGATTTCTGTGAGCTGTCAGGTCCCTGAGCAGCAGGAGCGAGCCCCTCCTTCCTGGCCAGCTCCTCTAGCAGTAAGTCCTGTGACCCACCAGACAGCAGCTGAGACTGGAGACCTGGCAGGATGAGCAAAGCAGGAATGCATTTTGCTATCAGGGTGAATGACCTCCTTCCCGGTTAAGAAGGAAGCCAAGCTCAGAACACCCTGCCTTGCAGTGATGGGTTTGTTGAACACTCACCAAATTAGCCAGAAAAACTGATCCAGAGGTGGGGTGTGGGGGTCTTCGTGAATAGGCCAGAAGCCTTTCTCCAGTGAGGTTTGGGTCCCTCTGCAAACTTTCAGCTTCTGCAGAGGACCTGGGAAGGGCATGCACCTACATTGCTCCATGCTGCGAAGCTACCAAAATAGGGACTGAAGTCAGGGACCATTTGACCCCATGAACTCCCGGGTCTGTGGTAGAAGCCACTTCTGAACCCATCATCTCAGTGGCCACCCTCATCCATGACTGCCCTGCCCTGCCTTGGCCCAGCACATGCTGGGTGGGGCTCTCTGCCCTCCTTTCTTTGTTTGGGACTTCCCATCCCCAGATGGATAGATGGATAAGGGGAATTGTGAAGCAGGGAGAAACGTTTGGGAAATAGGCCAGAATTTCCTTACTAAATTTAAAAACCATGCACATAATCCTTTAGAAACTCCAGGCAGTGAGCAGGATTAAGCATGTCATGGATTAGAGTGTATTGAGCAGCTTGTTTTGGTTGGAAGAAGTCAGAAATGGAGGTACTGGGACCCTAGTGTACTGTGCACACTGCAGGGCTTCTGAACTTCCTAGACGGCAGACATTCCTGGAAAAGGAGAGTCTGTGGTCAGTTTCTTACTCCACAACTTGGGTGCATTTCTAAAAAATAAATTACTAAAGTGGTTTGCTTCAGTTTTATTCTGGTATGCTAGTAGGTATTCATTCACCTTTCATTGTCTTCCTGCATTAAAGTGACCTAAAATAACGTTTTACATATGCAAATCAAACAGAAAACACATCCACAAGCTACCCACACCCTCTTCCAGGTCTGTGTATCAGAGGAGTATGCTGAAACTTGTTCAGATAACTTTTGTTATGTTGTCAAGTAGACATCTACTGAATTTATAATTCAAATGAAAGTATATTTGGGTATGCTTTAGCAAAATGTATTAGTTGCAAAAGTACCAAATTTTTTTTCTCTCTTTTTTTTTTTGAGACGGAATTTCGCTCTTGTTACCCAGGCTGGAGTGCAATGGCGCGATCTCGGCTCACCGCAGCCTCCGCCTCCTGGGTTCAGGCAATTCTCCTGCCTCAACCTCCTGAGTAGCTGGGACTACAGGCACGCGCCACCATGCCCAGCTAATGTTTTGTATTTTTAGTAGAGACAGGGTTTCACCATGTTGACCAGGATGGTCTCGATCTCTTGACCTCGTGATCCACCCGCCTCGGCCTCCCAAAGTGCTAGGATTACAGGCTTGAGCCACCGCGCCCGGCCTCTTTTTTTCTCTTTTAAAGTATTCTAAATCCAGGATTGTACATTTATTTTAATTGCAGTCAGTTTCAGAAAACTGGCTTTAATTTAGCTAGCTGAGAAAGCAAAAGAGAAAAAATTAAAACTTTAATAATGAACTGTATGGAAATACTAGATACAAAAGTTACACAAAATCCTTTTAAATGTAAACATCAGTGAATTTGTAGACATCGTTGAGATTATTTGTTTTAAGAAATTTTTTAAATGAGAATTTTTTCCTAAAGGTTTTGTAGCTTCCAAACATAAGGGCATTTTGGTGTTTAGGGACAGACTAAAGTTTCAGTGGTGCAGCAGAAAGGATACACCTTGGCCCGTTTTGCTGACTTACTATTATTAGCAGCTTAGTTTATCACTGTTCCTAGTTCGAGGTGAAATGATCACTGCAATAAAATGCCCAAGTGTTCCCAGCAGGAAGCATTTAAGTTCCTAGAACAAGTCTGGGTGGTATGCATTCATTTGTGTAAGTCCTGGTTCGTCCAGGTCATCTGGACTGTTTAGAATTCATTGGGTCTTCAGCCATTTCCAAAAGGCAGAACACTGTTGATGTTTTAAGCCAATCAGTGTATTGAGAGTTCAGCGGTTGTCAGTGCAAGAGTAGATGTCCTGGGAGATGCAGAAGAAATGCGAAGCCAGGCCTCTGTCCCCAGGTGCCTTCAGAGTCAACTTGGCAGCATTTCACCGAGCGCCATGTTCTGGGCAGCCCCTCTGATCCTTTTCATAAGTGTCCACCCTGCAGGCAGCCTTGGCTGAGCATAGAGAATGGGGTGTTTCATGGGATGTCTCTGCTGCGTCTGCGGATGTCCTTGCTGGAACACTCACAGTACTGGTCCCATTCACAGCTGGGAACCCTCAGATGTTTCACCCCTTCACCTCTGCGCCAGCCTAGGGTGCATCAGATGAGATGGTGTTTGTGAGTTTTCTTCTCTGAAAAATAGTAGCTTTGATTCTGCTGCCATCCTGATTCCTAGATGTTAGTTTGCCCTGAGCTCTTGGCCTTGCCTCCAAGCTTTCCTGGTATTTAATTCTGTGCTTAGTCTTTGTCATAAATGGTAGTGTTCCAGAAACTTCCCCGTTGTTGGGTTTCTGGGCTCCTTTTCCGACTCCTCCTGATTCTTCTCTGCTTATCCTCAATGATGGCTTAACAAAGATGCCCCACTTTCCTTCATGGAAAAGGAAATAGTTCTCTGAATGCACGCCTTCTCTTCATAACCTTTCACTCGGCTTTCCTAGATACACATGCAAGAAAGCCCATGTCTAAAAGGTGTTCAGTTCAGCTACTTGCATGCCACTGTAAACATAACCCATTAGAGGTTAGATATTAGCCACAAATATTTGTATAATCCTTGGTTTTTTAATGTTATGCTTCAGAGTTGCTTTACAAATGATCACTGTCATAGTAACTTCCAAATAAGGTTGTATTTTCTGAAGCCTTACCTCCAGCAGATGTGCAATCCATAGGTGGGCCCGAAGCCTGTGTTAAGAGTATTGATCCCATTCTTTCTGGAGGCATCCCTGACCTGTCCAGGAAAGCCCCCTCCCTTCTGCCAGCCACAGCCCCCCGTGCTCAAAGGGCTGCTTCCTACTTTGCCCTGCCCTGCCTTCTCTGGTGTTGGCCAATGTAGACAAAAGAAGGAAGTCCCATTGAGTTAGGAAACTCCAAGTCACCCATCTGTGAGGCTGATGGGGAAGTTGGTCACAGGTGAGTCCCCTGCCATTCTCACCTTTTGCCACCTTTTATGGTTCTTTTCAGAAAACAAACAAAAAACCAATAGGAACTTTACTTATTGGGTGCTTGAGAAAGGTCTAAAGTTGGGAGCAGAAAGGACAGTGGCAAAAATGATGAGCTCTCCCTTTAATTTTTAAATCCATCCAAACCATTCAATTCTGCATTTTTTTCCATTACAAAGATGGCAGCTGTTACAGATAGAATACTTAAAAAAATTCTTCATCCATTTGAGCAATATTAAAGGATAGGCTAGTGAGAAACAGAGCTGCTTTTTCAAGCTAAAAAGAACAACAGAAAGTGGGCGAGTCTTCAGTGGACTGTCTGCCTTTGAAACCTAGGAAGTAAACTTAATTCTGATGTGCATTTAGGACATGAAGCATTGCAGGTGGTGAAATGCTCTAGAAATAAAGCAGGGAAAGGAGAGGGAAAAGAGAACAATTGAGCCAAGCAACCCGAAGGAGCAGGGGAAGCCAGTCTTATGGATGTTAAGGGGAGAATCGAAGTAGGCAAAGGGGGTGAACAGCAGTGCAGAGGCCCCGGGCCAGCAGGTTGCCCAGAATGTTCCAGAACAGGAACAGGCCAGTGTGGCTGGCGTGGAGAGCTAAGGCTCAAAGGAGAAGGTGAAGAGAAGGAGAGAGTAAGGGACTGGGAGGGATGGAGCCTGTCCAGTCATGCTACTGACCTTTGTTCACATGTCATACTGAGTGAGGGTGATAGACTCCTTGTAAACAATATGCAGAGCTTTTATTTTTTATTTTATTTTTTATTGCATTTTAGGTTTTGGGGTACATGTGAAGAACACACAAGATTGTTGCATATGTACACGCATAGCAGTGTGATTTGCTGCCTTCCTTCCCATCGCCTATATCTGGCATTTCTCCCCATGCTATCTCTCCCCAACTCCCCACCCCCTGCTGTCCCTCCCGTATTTCCCCCAGATAGACCCCAGTGTGTGATGCTCTCCTCCCTGGGTCCATGTGTTCTCATTGTTCAACACTCACCTATGAGTGAGAACATGCGGTGTTTGATTTTCTGTTATTGTGTGAGTTTGCTGAAAATGATGGTTTCCAGGTTCTTCCATGTCCCTACAAAGGACATGAACTCATCATTTTTTATGGCTGCATAGTATTCCATGGTGTATATGTGCCGCATTTTCCCTGTCCAGTCTATCATCAGTGGGCATTTGGGTTGGTTCCAGGTCTTTGCTATTGTAACCAATGCTGCAATGAACATTTGTGTTCATGTGTCCTTATAGTAGAATGATTTATAATCCTTTGGATATATACCCAGTAATAGGATTGCTGGGTCAAATGGAATTTCTATTTCTAGGTCCTTGAGGAATTGCCACACTGTCCTTCACAATGGTTGAACTAATTTACACTCCCACCAACAGTGTAAAAGTGTTCCTGTTTCTCCACATGCTCTCCAGTATCTGTTGTCTCCAGATTTTTTAATGATTGCCATTCTAACTGGCGTGAGATGGCATCTCATTGTAGTTTTGATTTGCATTTCTCTGATGACCAGTGATGATGAGCATTTTTTCATATGTTTGTTGGCCTCATGTATGTTTTCTTTTGTAAAGAAGTGTCTGTTCATATCCTTTGCCCACTTTTGAATGGGCTTGTTTGCTTTTTTCTTGTAAATCTGTTTTAGTTCTTTGTAGATTCTGGATATCAGCCCTTTGTTAGATGGATAGATTGCAAAAGTTTTTTCCCATTCTGTTGGTTGGTAAACAGTCTAATGACTGTTTCTTTTGCCGTGCAGAAGCTGTGGAGTTTGATTAGGTCCTATTTGTCTGTTTTGGCTTTTGTTGGCAATGCTTTTGGTGTTTTGGTCACGAAGTCTTTGCCTATGCCTATGTCCTGAATGGTTTTGCCTAGAGTTTCTGCTAGGGTATTTATGGTGTTAGGTCTTATGTTTAAGTCTTTAATCCATCTGGAGTTATTTTAGTGTAAGGTGTCAGGAAGGGGTCCAGTTTCTGCTTTCTGCACATTGCTAGCCAGTTTTGCTAACGCCATTTATTAAACAGGGAATCCTTTCCCCATTGCTTGTTTTTGTCAGGTTGGTCAAAGATCAGATGGTTGTAGATATGTTGCATTGCCTCCGAGACCTCTGTTCTGTTCCATTGGTCTATATCTCTGTTTTGGTACCAGTACCATGCTGTTTTGTTTACTGTAGCCTTGTAGTATAGTTTGAAGTCCGGTAGTGTGATGCCTCCAGCTTTGTTCTCTTTGCTTACAATTGGCTTGGCTATGCGGGCTCTCTCTTGGTTCCATATGAAGTTTAAGGTGGTTTTTTCCAGTTCTGCGAAGAAGGTCATTGGTAGCTTGATGGGGATAGCATTGAATCTGTAAATTACTTTGGGCAGTATGGCCATTTTCACAATATTGATTCTTCCTAACCATGAACATGGAATGTTTCTCCATCTATTTGTGTCCTCTCTTATTTCGTTGAGCAGTGGTTTGTAGTTCTCCTTGAAGAGGTCCTTGTAAAGTTCCTTGTTTGTTGTATTCCTAAGTATTTTATTCTTTTTGTAGCAATTGTGAATGGCAGTTCGGTCTTGATTTGGCTCTCTTTAATTCTGTTATTGGTGTATAGGAATGCTTATGATTTTTGCACATTGATTTTGTATCCTGAGACTTTGCTGAAGTTGCTTATCAGTTTCAGGAGATTTGGGGCTGAGATGATGGGGTCTTCTAAATGTACAATCATGTCATCTGCAAATACAGACAATCTGATTTCCTCCTTTCCATTTGAATAGCCTTTATTTCTTTTTCTTGCCTGATTGCTCTGGCTAGAACTTCCAATACTATATTGAATAGGAATGGTGAGAGAGGGCATCCTTGTCTAGTGCCAGATTTCAAAGGGAATGCTTCCAATTTTTGCCCATTCAGTATGATATTGGCTGTTGGTTTGTCATAAATACCTTTTATTATTTTGAGATACGTTCCATCAATACTTAGTTTATTGAGGGTTTTAGCATAAAGGGCTGTTGAATTTTGTCAAAGGCCTTCCCTGCATCTATTGAGATAATCATGTGGTTTTTGTCTTTGGTTCTGTTTATGTGGTGAATTATGTTTATAGACTTGCATATGTTGAACCAGCCTTGCATCCCTGGAATGAAGCCTACTTGATCGTGATGGATAAGCTTTTTGATGTGCTGTTGCAATTGGTTTGCCAGTATTTTATTGAAGATTTTTGCATCTATGTTCATATTGGCCTGAAGTTTTCTTTTCTTGCTGAATCTCTGCTGGGTTTTGGTATCAGGATGATGTTGGTGTCATAAAATGATTTGGGAAGGATTCCTTCTTTTTGGATTGTTTGGAATAGTTTCAGAAGGAGTGGTACCAGCTCCTCTTTGTATGTCTGGTAGAATTCAGCTGTGAACCCATCTGGACCTGTGCTTTTTTTGGGTGGTAGGCTATTAAATTCCTGCCTCAACTTCTGCCCTTGTTATTGGTCTGTTCAGTGTTTCAACTTCTTCCTTGTTTAGGCTTGGCAATTCCATCATCATGGGGAACAGCATTCCTCGGTGGTGGTGTTTACTTGGTAGAGTCTATGTCAACTCAAATTTCTTTCTCAAAAGTATATAAAATTTGACAAGAGCTGAAAGTGATCTAGTAGATAGAATGAAGACACTTCGATGTCCTCGAGATTGGGACCACTGGGACGTGCTTACAGGATAAACAACAAAACAGAAGCGCAAGTCAGTAATCACGGAATGGCGTGCCTTATTCTAAAACTTATATTTGTAACACAGTTTATAAGACATTTAAAAATGGTATTGAACCCTGATAACCACTGCGTAGGGTTGGATCATGTTGTTATCTCTGTTTTTTGTTGGAAAATCTGAGGCCTAGAGATGGTAAGCCAGGTATGTGCCTGCCCCACCGTGGAGCCCAGCTCCTGCTGTTGGAGGAGTTTCCCAGGCTGTAGAGTGAGGACGTGGTCCTGGCAAGCCTGGCTGCTGCCTGATTCTGCATCTTCTAGTGACACAGAGTCTCCATTTATAAAAAGACGAAGTCTTTCCCTCTGACAGACTAAAAGCTGAATCCGCTTATTCGGAACTCTGCCTTGAGGTGGGGCGCCCCTTGCATGACAGCTAACTGTAGGGCTGGCTAACCGCCAGCTTATCAAACAAATCAGTTTCAGTTTTCAGCTAATTTGGAAATGAAAATTATAGAAGATAGAAAAAACTGCACAGGAAATGTATTACTTCAGTGTGTTATTCCATTTGTTTCATGGAGATCCTGGCTTCACAGGAAAGAGCTGAGGGCATGGGTTTTGCTGAGGGCGTAAGAACTTGGGGAAGGTGAGGGTGTGGTGTGTACAGGTGCCCCCGTGTCCTCTTAGCCTGCTGGTGAGGAAAGTGCGTGTTGAATAAATGGGCTCCAGCCAACATTCGCAGTTATAGTAATTGTGGCTTGGATAATTTTAAAAACGTGGTTGAGTGTTTAGGTCTGTCTTTAGAATTTAGGCACCATTTGACCTGGTTTTAAGGCAATACATAGAAAACTAATTGTGAAAGAGGACCTAATTCTTAATCTGCTTGAACTGTGTTGCTAGTTATTCCTTCCAAGTAGAAATGGTAAAATGTCTCATCATTCTCTAAGCAAAATGGGGGCAATGACAATTATTTTATAGGAATTTCATATATATTGGATATCACAAAATCATATAACTGGAAATACTGATACGGTCAAGCTGATTTTCCAGGATGGAATATCACTGAGTGATGCTCTCCTAGAAGAGAAGGTCCTAAGTCTGTACACACGGGGTAGAGCCATTGTCTCTTCAGTGCATATCTGCTCAATCCTGAGTTTTGTCACCTTGGTTACTAACGAGGTGGTTAGGAAGGCACATCTCTCTTGAATCCATTATTAAAAGCCTTAAAGGACTCAGGCACAGCCTTGGCAAACCTGGACATGTGACTGTGTCAGTCATCACACACAGTCCAACTTCCTTTTGATGTAAGAAATGTTTTATTTATAATTAATTGATAATTTCTCCCCTTCTTAAACTTTCGGCAATTTGGGAAATGGAATCTTTATGTTGCTGGGTGTTTTCTTCTTCCACACCTCCTCCTCCTCACTGAAAAAGAAGGGAGGACAGGAGACGTGTTTGTGGCCTCATTCCCAGTGTGGCCTGCCTGGACAGGAGCCAGGCTGCACACTGATCTGCACGGCCTCTGGCCTCTGTCCCTGGGCCTGAGAGGCAGGAGTAAGGGGTCTGTCCTCGCTCTGAGTCCAACTGCCAGTGGCTCAGGGCAGGTCACTGCACCCCACTGGGCCCTCCAGGAGAAGTTGGGGCCCATGTTTCTAGGCTGCCCACTCATCCAAACCTCCCTCCATGGCCTCGACCAAAGCATTTTGGGGTCTGTGTCCCGTGGTGTGTGAGGCTGCTCCCAGCCCATCAGCATTTGAAAATGTCTACAAGGTCTTTGCCATTTTAGGTTCTGCTGAGGCTGAGCAACGTATATTTCCTCTGCTTAGACTTCAGTTGTTGAGTAACTTTATAGACACTTGGCATTTTGGCTGAATGGGCCTGTGCATTAACGGAATATGACTTGTGCATTGTTTCAGCATCAGTCGGTCACATGAAGTGGGGAGTGGGAGACAAGGTGGACGAGCTCAGGACATCTACATGCTTGGGGAGGAGGAGCCAAAGATGTGGATTTCCTCTGTCTCCACGTCCCTGGGCAGGCCTAGCTGTCAGCTGCTGCTGTCTTATTTGCTTCTTTAATAAATGAACTTTATACAGTTGGTAACTTGGCGCCTTCCATCTTGCATTACTGAAATTTGCATTGCTTCATTTAGATGTAAATCCCTGTCATCTGTGACAGAGGAGTTTCAATGTTGACCTGGATTCTAGTGCACCTTTTTGTATGGAGCAGAGAGCGTGGAAGTGCTGTCCTCCGACGGCCCGCACCAGGCAGAGCCCAGCCTGCTGCTGATGCATTGTGTGTGCTTGGCACGTGTGACATGGCAAGGGATTCATGTCCTCTCTGGGGCAGCTGCCTGCGTGGTGGACATGTGCGGCCCCTTCCCGGGCGTTTTGTCCTGTCCTCCGGGCATGAAGAAAGCGGTTAGGCAAACGCAATCTTTGCAGCTTTAAATGGCCTATGGTTACCCCTAGAAAAACAATTCTACTTCTGTTCCACTCCTGTCCAATTAAAACAAGTTTATTCATTTTATTCTGGGAGCTGTTTGCCATTGTTTTTGTCCATTAGGCCGTTGTTTATTTGCTGCTTACAGTTGTGGTTGCTCGTGGTATCATTCACAAATACAATTTTGAACGAGGAGGAGCTGTGATGACAAATGCTGTGAGAGAGACCACGGCGGCGCTCTGAAAATTAGCCAGGACAGGACGGCGGGAGGAGCCTGCCTTTCCCTGGCAGCACGGGGCTGCCTGGTCTTCAGAAGTCTGTAGTTCAGAGCACAACATGTGGTTACATGTATACATTATTTGAAGGTGCACAGAGAAAGCAAAGGGAAGCCAAACACTAAATGCCAACTGTGGTAGTAGCTCGTGCTTCTTTATGAATGAAAAAAATATATATTTTGTATTATTTATATATTTTATACATGAAATCTCATTTGACAGATTCCCTGTGACCACCTTGCTGGGGAATTCAGGGTGGGAGAGATCATGTCCCCATTTTCATAAGAGGGAGCAGACTTAGAGATGTCACTTTAGAGATGACACAGCTGGTAAGAGGTGGTTCCTAGATGCCAGCCCTGGTGTGGGCACAGCACCTTCCACAACTGTATCACGAGAGTCGTGGGAATGGCATGTTGTTTAAAGCACGGAGATGGTGGCATGGAGCCATTCCTAAGCTCCCAGGGAAGAGCAGAATGCGTTTGGTGTGGCTGATTGGGAAGAATGTGTACTTTGATCTCTGCAAACACAGCCTGCACTTCAATGACTACATAGGAGTTGGACCTTCAACCTTGATTCTACTAGATGGCTCAGTTAAATGCTACGTGGTCATTCTTATGCGGCTTTCAAATTAGATAGATGGATTTGTCCCCAGAGAGACAAAGCTGAAATCCTATATCACATAGATGTTATGGACTAGGGAAGGGGGATATAGTTATTTAAGCTTTTGAAGTAGAAAAAAAGGTCCGGTTGAAATGATATATAGCAACAGGCTATTTGGAGATGGATATAGTTTGAACAAATAATTATTCTATGTTCCCTTAATTTGATAGCAAAAATATAATAATTAGATTTTATAATTTCAGATACAAACAATATAAACATTTTTATGGTGTACATAAAATTTTTTTAGGTTAGTAAAAAACCATATGCACAAGTGTGTGGTAAATCTGAGGAAAGAATTACATTGTCGATTGGCTATTTGCAATTTTAATGCACATTGTATCACTTGGCCCAAATAGTCTTAGGGCTGAATACTTACATTTACATTCTCAAATGACCCAAGAAAGAAGAAAGATTTGGACCCTTTATGAATTGCAGATCTCACATGTAAACCTTTACTTCTGTTATAGAAAGAATGCTAGTGGAGGGTGTCTTTAGCAATGATTAGATTTATTGAGCACTTTTGTGTTATGCATGAAAAAACAAATACAACAGTGGTAGCCAAGATAACTCATCCCAAAAGTGTGCCGGTTCATAAATGATTTTGTGACTTGCGTCCTCTTTTTCAGTAGGGTCTGTAACAGGATAGTGTGGTTTTTAGAAGACAGTATTGCATTTCTAAAGTACGTAAGCTTGCAGATAATTTTTAAAGGGGTATCAGTTAGTTTCCCAGTGTAACACCCAGGTGGAAATACATGGTGTTATTCTGGCAAATTTGCCTGTTTTTCTTCTCATTTCTTCCTTAGTGACGGTTACCATGTTCATGTGTTCCTTGAAGGATTGACAAACATTCTGTGAAAGGTCAGGTAGTAAAGAGCTTAGGTTTATTGTTATGCGGTCTCTGTCACAGCTTCTCCACTCTGCTTATGGTGTGAAAGCAGCCATGTGTAAATGCATGAGCATGGTTGTGTCCCAATAAAACTTTATTTGCAGAGACAGGCAAGCCAGATCTGGCCTTACTTTACTGACCTCTACCTTAGAGTCATTCTTCAAGTGGACTGGAAAGGGTTTTTTTATCTACTGGGTCTCACGCAGTCCTAAAGCTTTGTTCTCTTTTAGAAAACTTTATAGAGTATTTCTGCCTGTGAGAAAAGGCATGAACCACCTGGGACTTTTACTTCAATTTAATACCTGTAAGCGTTACTAAGGACCTGGCCAACAGGGTGCTGGATGCTGGGGACAGGGAGGTGAGAAGGCAGGGCCTGGGCATCCCCTGGTGAGGAAGACAGCCCCTAGGAGCACGCCCACATCGACTCGCCTGCTTAGCTGATTCATGTGAAATTTTAGTGTGCTTTTTAACGTCCTTCAAGGAGAGTTTTATAAAGAGCCAGTGGTTTAGTGTGGAAGTTGACGATCTGGGGCCTCAGGTGACAGTTGCAGGTGTCTTTGCTCCTGCCCCGTCTCACTGTCACCAAAGGGGAGCAGAGAGGAAAGTGTTCTGGGAGAAATTGAGGACTCTGCTCTTCCACAGACTGGCAGGGAGGCTTCAGAAAGTTGTTTATGCTTCCTGGTCTGGGTTTCAACTGAAAAGTATCTAACGTTTTATAATTTAAAAGAAAGGGTCCACCTGCAATTCTGGGGACGTTTTGTGTCTCAGGCGTTTGTGCTGGAGAACAGTCAATGTTTCCTCTATGGCTTGGCTGCGCTGCAAGGGCAGTGGGCAACTCTTGCCATAGACACAAATAGCTCACAGCAGGCACATGGCAGGGTTTTTAACAGTAACACTTAGAAAAGAATTGTTTACATTCTGTGTTTTACGGCTTGCTGTAGCCATGCGCTGTCAAATTAATACAGGCTCCTGTGTAGGAAACTTTGAATGCATAGAGGGAATTTGAAGTGCCATAGGTAAAAGTAGGTAAAAGTTTGATTGCTCCTAGTTTCGAGTGATTAAGATCAGTCTTACGTGAAAGATTAAACAGGAGTTAAAGTGGGAAGATACCTTTTACTAAAGCCAGCCTGTGAGACAACTAGATTGCCTCATCCTATTTTGTATTGTGTCATTAACGTCAAGTTGCAACTTGATCTTAGGAATTTTTTTAATAACAAGTATTCAAAATGAAATGATTTTAATTGTCAGTGGACGTGATGAGCTCATATACAAGAATGTTGTCAGTCTTTCTCAAGGAAGGCCGGGAGGCAAGTTATTGCCCCGTTTGTCATGGGGAACTTATTCTTCCATATTTCCCTTTCACTTATTTTTTCCCAGTTTAAAAGAAAAGTTCAAGTAATTGTTTTTTCTTAGAATCTCTAGGTTTTGTTATCATACTCAACCTTACTTTTTTTTTTTTCATATTCTTAGATTGTCTTGCTTTTAGTAAAGTCAGGAGATACTAAATTATCAGGTTTATTTTTCTCAGAGTTGCTCCTGCAACTGAAAAGTTAATTTTCCCTCATAATTCTGTGTTTAACATAAAAGGCCTAAAATGTACCCGTGTGATATGTTTGAGGTCACGGAAGGGTTAGTTGCTTTCTGAATCACATTTGCTGCTGGATTAGAAACACAGATTTTAAAAAGCGTATCGTTTCATTTTGTCAAGCACGTCAGTATTGGTAACACTCCTAATGCAGCTATGACTGAAAGTGTGAAAGCATCTTTACCTACTTCATGAGCTTGCCCTTTGGGTGGTCCAGTGTTGCTCACCAAAGGCCTGTGAGGCCCCATTTCCCGCAGTCGTGCTATGGGGACCTGTGTGGTGGCCGTAAGCCCCTCTGCAGAGAGAACCAGTGCCTCCCTGGGCAGATCTACCATGACCCAGGTGTATTTGGCCCCGGATTTTGAACATTGACATATGACCTTGGAGGCAAACATGTCCAAACCCAAATTGTCATGAGAAATCATGAAGAAAAAGGATTGGTGAGTCAGACTTGTGTCTAAAATGCTGACTGATTTTATTGGCTGAGCAAATTTATCTTCTTTCTTTCTGTTTTCCCCCTTATTGATAACATGTTCTAGGCTGGATTCTCACTTCAGTTTTCCATGTTGTGACTGCAGTCATGATGCCCAGCTCCGTGTGACGTGTCAGTGTGGGGACACTGTTCCATACATTACAAGGAAGCTTTCATCCCTGTCTTAATGACAGTGTTTTTTAGTGATTTGTTTTCTTTTCTTCTTTCTCTCTTTTTGGGGAGTCAAGTTGAGCAGTTTGAAGGCAGAGCTTTTACTGACAGCTCTCTCCTTCATTTACATTCTGATTGGTCTTTTAAGTGGAAGAAAAAAAGGAATGGAATATTGCCAGTCTGCAGGGCATTGTGATGAGGGGTACAGGGGACTGTGTCCCACGCATGAATGTCATCGGTCACAAGAAACAGCAGAAAGGAGATGCAGAGTGGGTACCCTGCACGACAGGTCATTTGGAACAACTCTCACCTCTTTGCTAAAAGGGTTTCTGTTCGTTGGTTTAGTTTATTTGCTCAAAAACTCTACATGGATGTGTCTGTGGATGGATTTCTTTATAAGGCAACATCTAAGGGACAGAGTAATACAGTGTGTAATTAATTATGGAACAAATTCAATGAGTATCAATAAATTGACATTTTTTACATACATTACCTGTAGTAGCAGAATTGGTGTGTGGTGTTCTATAATTGTGTTCAGGAGCAACACGTGATTCTTACTGTTTTCTTTTTGGTTTTGCCATTACAGCTGATGAACTCAAAAAATGCCTCCCTTCTTAGTGAATATCAGAGTGGAACAGCCATAAAATTAGTAATTCTTCACTTCTGTTAAAATGAACACAGATAATAAAATAAATAAATGTTTGCTGGAATCTCATCTTTAGGAAGCCTAAAGCTTGATCATATTTAAAGGTTGAGGATGTCAGATGATTAGTGTTAGAAAATTGTGTGTTTTTTCCCTAGTCCGGATGAACCAGGCTGCTTTTCAGGGGGAGGGATAACTTAACTTACTTTGAAGGTAAATGAATATAAAGGCAAAAGTTTACTCTCCTTCCTAGGTTTGAAGCTACAAGAGTGTTTTCTAGCTTCCTTCTTCCTGGGGCAGGGGAGTGCCATTGATGAGTGAGTGGTTGTCAGGGGGTTGGCAGGTATCGTGCTTCTGTGGTGTCTTCAACTCGGGGCACCAATGCTTGGTGTTTGTTGTCTGAAAGCTGTGTCTGGACCAAAGACAGCCCTCCTGAGCCACTGCACGTGTGAATCATTTTAGCCCTACACCTGTGGGACCCTTAATAGTATGTGTGGCACAGATTCTACCACCAGCTCAGTTGGAAAAAGGTATTTGAGATACCAGTTGAGGCAGATAGTTTCTGTCTTAGGCCTTCTTTCTCTAACAAATGAATAAAAATTATAGTTTGGTTTTCAAAACAGATCCCTTTTTTCCACCGTGCATACGCTTCTTAGGTCTCCATTGTACCCTAATCCTGCGGTGGCTGGCAGGTCGTAGTCATCTGGGTCTAATCTGGGGTGTGCTTCAGCCTTTTCCTTGCTGCCCTTTTGCAGCTCCACAAGGGATTGTTTCTGGTGGTTAATTCTGTCTACATCAGCGAGAGTGCTTCCAAGCATGCTGAAGGGTGGCCCGTAATCAGCCACAGCCTCTTGTGGTAGGGGGTTGTCTAAGCAAGCAGGCCTCTGAGAGGCAGGGCACTGAGGGTCAAGAACCACAGGCCTGTGCCTCCTGAGCATGCCCAGACCACAGTTCCCCCTTTACCATGAAAGGACGTGGCCATAGAAAGCGGTTATATTTTAACCTAATAGGAGACAGGCTAGGTGAGACACATCCACATGGTGCTTGCCCTGGTGCATGTGTGTGCATGCAGATGTGTGTGCAATGCTGCACAGCTGACGCTCCAGGCCTGGCTCTGAGCGGGTGTTCATCCTGTTTGTAGTCTCCCTTGCCTCAGCTCTCTTGCTTCCTTTGAATGTGCCATGAACAGGTTCATCTTCCTGTAATAACCCTCCCTCCCTCCCTTCCTCTCTCCCACCCTCCTCCTTTCCTTCCTTCTTTCCTCCCTTCATTCCTTCCTTCCTCCCTCCCTTTCTCTTTCCCTTCTTCCCTCTCTCCCTCCCTCCTTCCCTTCCTCCTTTCCTTCCTCCCTACTTCCCCCTTCTTTTCCCCCTTCCCCCCTTTCCCTTCTCTTCCCTCCCCTCCCCCTTGTCCTTCCCTTCCCTTTCCTTCCCTTTCCTTCCCTCCCCTCCCCTCCCCCTTGTCCTTCCCTTCCCTTTCCTTCCCTCCCCTCCCCTCCCCCTTGCCCTGCCCTGCCCTGCCCTGCCCTGCCCTGCCCTTCCCTTCCCTTCCCTTCCCTTCCCTTCCCTTTCCTTCCCTTCCTTTTCCCTTCCTTTCCCCTTGCCCTTCCCTTTTTTCTTTCCCCTTCCCCTTGCCCTTCCCTTTTTTCTTTCCCCTTCCCCCTTTCCTTTCCTTTTTCTTTTTTTTTTTCTTTTTTTCTTTTTTTTGTCAGCCTTCTTCTTCCAAGTTATCAGTGAGACCCTACACCAGAGTAGAATTTAAAAAGAAAATTGTTGAAAGGTCATTGCATGAATAAATGCATGGATGAATTATTTCCTTGCTATTTATCAGCTCTTTGCTTGCATAATGCTGATGCTTAGAAATTAAGGTTTTGATAACTGTATTCTACTTCCAAAAAATAAAATTACACATTCAACTTAATTAGAGCTTGCAAAGATCTAACGATAATAGTTGAGTTTCCCATCGATACAGCAGCCTAAAAAAACAATGAAAATGTCAGTGGCCCCATGAATTCACAAATGAAAATGGAAGGTAATTCTTTTCAGCAATAATTTACCCGCCATTTAATATGACAAAGTGTTTAAGTTTGAAAAATTTAAGAACTTATTTGTTTGGCTGTTTTCAAGATAACAGACTTAGAGTTAACATGAGATAATTCAGCCATATTTAGCTAATTGTTAGTGTCAAAATAAAATAAGCAATTGATTAGAAATATTTCTGTCAATGGATTTTAGAGTCTCAGTTACCTGCTTTGTGGTGGCCATGGGATTCTTCCCATAATCAGGACCTCAGGGACAGAATGCAAGCTCATTTTAGGTGAATTACAACTCAAGGTATTTTTTAGCAAATGCTTGGTTTTTTTAGGGGATACGAACAATTAGATTTTTTACTGACGTCTCTTGGGATTAAAAAATCACAACAATAATGAATGAAAAAAGTGAAAGACAAATCTTTCTTTAGGAGGAAATTAATTCTGTTAAGTTTCATTGGCAGAAGAACATTGCTTACTTTTAAACTTTTTTTTTTTTTTTTTTTTTTTTTTTTT
>NW_022437000.1:9885118-9961764 GCF_009761245.1 Sapajus apella | reverse complement strand
TGGGTTCAGGCAATTCTCCTGCCTCAGCCTCCTGAGTAGCTGGGATTACAGGCACGTGCTACCATGCCCAGCTGATTTTTTGTATTTTTAGTAGAGACAGGGTTTCACCATGTTGACCAGGATGGTCTCGATCTCTTGACCTCGTGATCCACCCGCCTCGGCCTCCCAAAGTGCTGGGATTACAGGTGTGAGCCACCGCGCCTGGCCCTACTTTTAAAATTTTTAATGGACATAAAGCTTTTTAAAAATAATAAGGTAGGCAAACTGTGGTGGCTCACACCTGTAATCCCAGCACTTTGGGAGGCCCAAGTGAGTGGATCACCTGAGGTCAGGAGTCCAAGACCAGCTTGGCCAACATGGTGAAACCCTATCTCTACTAAAAATACGAAAATTAGCCGGGTGTGGTGGCACGTGCGTAATCCCAGCTACTCTGGAGGCTAAGACAAGAATTGCTCAAACCTAGGCGGCAGAGGTTGCAATGAGCCAGTCACACCACTGCACTGCAGCTTGGGTAACAAAATGAGACTCCATCTCAAAAATAATAATAATAATAATAAATAAGGTAGAGCAGCACAACCTCAGAATGTCGCATTGTAGGGAATTTTAATATGTTTTCCTTGTACACTGACAAGTATTTTTTCTGTACAAGCTTTTGGGGTTTTGGGGGGCTATGGGATGTAGTGCCTCAAGTTTATAGTGAGGCGTGGTTTTGAGGGACTCATTCTCAGCTTCAGGGCGCACTGGAAGCGTCTTGTTGAGTTCAGTCCTCTGAACTTAAGATGGATAGAAAAGAATTTGATTCACAAAAAAGTAAGCCATGGAGTATAAGAGTCTAGGATCAGAATTCTAAATGATTTTAGAAGAGTGTCCAGAAATGCAGTTTGTATCAATGGATCTGCACAGGAAGGAAATATACCTGTTTGAGAGCAAAGCAGTGCTCACCATCATGGGGGTGTGTGATGAAAATGAATGATGTGTCATTTTTGTTAAAAAGCTGAGGGCCAGGCGCGGTGGCTCACGCCTGTAATCCCAGCACTTTGGGAGGCCGAGGTGGGTGGATCACGAGGTCAAGAGATCGAGACCATCCTGGTCAACATGGTAAAACCCCGTCTCTACTAAAAATACAAAAAATTAGCTGGGCATGGTGGTGCGTGCCTGTAATCCCAGCTACTCAGGAGGCTGAGGCAGGAGAATTGCCTGAACCCAGGAGGTGGAGGTTGCGGTGAGCCGAGATCGCGCCATTGCACTCCAGCCTGGGTAACATGAGTGAAACTCCGTCTCAAAAAAAAAAAAAAAAAAAAGCTGAAAAGCTTAGAAAGGAAAAAAAACAGCACGCTGTGAAAGGTCAAAATCTTCCAATTTCTTCTGGCCCTTGAAGAAGAAATATATCAAGTAAAAATAGGCCTAAAACACTGGAAATCGAGAAAAGGTTAAAGAATTTTGCTCCTTCAACCTGGAAGGGAGGAAGCAATTAGATCTGGCCAAGCGTCCTCAGTCCCTGCCCCCTCTGAGTACAGCGAAAGGGTAAATTACTTAAACTGGAACATAGGAAAGTTGGGTGGATAAAAATAACCCTTTCCTAATGTTGAGGGTTATGTAACAACATGTGAGGCAGTACCGGAGCCTTCCAGTGCTGGGCACTTTCAGAAAGGGCATGGATGGTCCAGTTGGAAGCTTTCTGAGGGCAGACGTGTGGAGTTATCAGTTCCTGCACATTCTTAACATGATGCACATTTGCAGAATAAACATAGCTTACAGAGCACTGTCACATGTGTCATGGTTTTTCATCTCTGCGGCCCTGGGAGGAAGGCAGTGGCTTCTGTGTATCTCACACAACGCAGGAAGCATCAAGGCCTAGGGGATTAGAGTGGTGGTTCTCAGGCCACATAGACACACAGTGCGAACTGCCCCTTCTCTTCTATCATTGGACAGAATGATTCATAAAAGCACGGGTGAATATTTTTCTTAAGTTGAAATACCAACCTCACTGTATAGACAACTCACCATGAACCCAACAGCTCTGCTTCTAGGAAAACTCAATCAGAGTTTTCCCACCGAATTTATTTCCGGAAAACAGAATGAACATGGGTTTGCTTCTCAGAGGGCATCTGTTTACAAAAACGACCCAGGTTCTAGCCGTGGGTTAGAGGGGCCTTTTCTGGAACTCTGGAGATTGCTCTGCTCTCCTGAGGGTCTCTGTTGACTTCCCTCCTTTTTTTTTTTTCAGAGTGAAGATCTGTGTGGCTTTGTCACCAGGATGTCACACGTCAGAGAACATCATTAAAAGAAGATACTCAGCATTGTCTCAGCCCAAAGCTGCTTACAGTTTTCTTTTGGACCTGAGTGCTGACTGTGTTTGTAAACACCTGTGGACTCTGTTAGACGAGGCACCGACAAGGCACGGTCACCTGCCTCTTTCCCTTGTTCCCGGATGGGGCATTCATCATTATGCTGTTTGCATTTTGTTTTGTTTTTTAACAAAATTAGCTGAAGAAATTATTCTCAAGAAAATTGGATGTTTTCATTGGCCTTCTTAAATTGTGGCCAGTGTCTTAATTTCTTCTTCTTTTCCTTTTGGCAAAGCAGACATAGCCCTCAGCATGCTAAGGGAGTGCACCCGTACCTATGAAAGTCGTACAATCTGGTATGTACTGGCTTACACTCAAAACGACCACAGTCCTACCTCAGTTCAAGGTAAAGCCGGATCTATGCGGCGGGGGTCCGGCAGGCCCTCCTGTAGCAGCCCCTGCCCTGTGCATCTGGAGCGCGGTCCTCGGCCTTAGTGAACTGGTTCAAGTAGACAGCTGCTTGTTGGATTCCAGTGCAGGTACCTGCCATGTTTACGTCCACACAGAGCCCAGTGTAGGGCTGACATTTCTCAACGGAAGTGGAATTTGGGATTGGACTTAGAAGATGGATTACTAAATAATTATTATTATATATAACTGAAGCAACCTACTTTTGAAAATCAACTGTATTGGGTAGTGGGGGGTGGGAGGGAAGGGCTTTGGGAAGGGGATGAATATCTCTTTTTACTTTTAACAGACTTGTTTAATCTTCTCGATGTAGATGTTGATGTAGGTACTTCACATTGCAAACGCCTTTTCTCCTATTTACAAGCTCAGATGTCTCTGCTCTCCTGAATCTTGGGCATGCCTTTCTGTAACCAAAAATCCCTGTAGGCGTGCTAGCAGTTCCAGGGTGGTCCGGGTTTGGTAGATTTAATTTTTAAAAAATCTGTTACCTTTAATATAATGCTATTATGTAAACCAGTGAGGCTGCCCTCAACAACAACAAAAAAAAGAAAAAAGAAAAAAAAAGAAAAGAAAGAAACTGATAAAAAGAGGCATTCCAGCCCCTATGTTCTTGACGGAAAAAGAAAAAGAAGAAAAGCAATCTCGCAGTACGTGTTACTTGTCGAAAAATTCCAAACAAGACTACCCTTGTTCTGTGTTTTCAGTATTCCGAAAATACCAGTGGTGTGGCAGTTCTCGCAGATGTCAGCTACAACTGCTGAACTTGACCAGCAGGGCATCCTGCCATTTCCCGCTCCCCCGACACGCGACCGGAGGGCTGTTGACCTCTCCTCCCGTGGGGGCTTCCCCAGTGCCTGTCTTCTCTGGTAGTCAAGGAGAGGTTACACTAATTCATTGGAGATGTGAGTTGTTGGTTTTGTTTTTCTGTTTTGTTTTGTTTTTAGAAAAAATATATATAAATATATAGATATATATCACTATAGAATAATGCATTAATAAAATGAGGCTTTTTTAGAGGAAGACCAAAAAATTCAATGTCTTAAAAATATATTTAATGGCAATGCAAAAGTCTTCCTGCTTCCGTGCTGAACTTTAGAACAGAGGATTGTATTGCAAGACAAAGTTGAATGTAAAGTGATCTCCCTGAGCATTTTTAAAGTTTTACTTTTCTGAAATTATACATCACAGCAGCTCATAGGCCATACAATGTTAGCTGGAAGGTCAGTTTCCATGTATGATCTGCTTTATTAAGATGTAGAAAACATCCTGAAGTCTTTAGTTTTGGGAATTGGCATCGATGGGTGTATTTGCTTTGAAACTCCCCCCAGTATGATAGGGACTGAACGTGGACCCTGCTGAACGCGGTGTATTGGCGCATATTTAACTCGCCCTCTATGCTTAGAGCAGTCCTGACACTATACAGATGGTTCATGCTCATACTGCAGCTTAAAACAAGCAAAATACACATATGCTAATGTACTACATTTTCCTCTATCCTGTACATTTCAAAAAAAAAAAGGCATATGCAATATTTACATTTTTAATTTAGTTTACAGAATGGAACCAAAATGTATAAATGTTATGTTTGCTAAAACTTCACAATGTATATTGGGTCTTTGTACATTTTGCCTGACTTACCTTAAATTTAAAATATTTTTTGCTATATAAACTTTAACAGTTATTAAACAGTGTTTTCTTTTTGGGTACGTATTGTTTCTGGATATCAAGATGTTAAATATATTTCTTGCTATTGTGATATGACAAGAGACTTAACTTATCTTGCTCTGTCTTCCACTGTACACGCTGTAAATAGGGGTCAATGTGATGCTGCTGGAGACGAGAATAAACTGGACTAGAATAGTGCATTGTATTTAGTCTGTATTGATCATGGATGCCCTCCTTATAGCCATATGCAATAAAATAAAGTACATTATTTATGAAATGAATACAGCTTTGAAGATTTTTTTTCTGTGTGAATTCTCTGTTTAACATAAAGCCAATCTACTTTTAAGTTTGTGAGTAGGTGAGCAAATATTAGACTTCTAAAAGGACTTTGATACCTTTTAATTTTAAAACTTTTATTCTGGAAGCCAGTTAATACCTGCCACATAGCAACATTTATGAAAAACAAATGTGTTATAACAACAAAAAAAGATCATTTTGATTTACTCTATAAGACGTGCTGGATACTGTTGTAAATGTATTACAAATATTAACTTCGCCATAGCTCATGACAACTTTAGGAGGTAGGAATTGCCACCCTCATTTTACAGAGGAGGAGCCTGAGATTAAAAAGCTAAGAGACTTGTCTGAGGGCACACAGTCCATGAGTGGTAGAACCAGGACCGGAATCTGCCTATGCACCTCTGCACAGTGCTGTACACGCAGAAGTAGATGTACTGATGTGTACATCAAGAATGCTCCCTCCATGACACGTACACAGAAGAAGATGTACCACTGTGTACATCAAGGATGCACCCTCTGTGATGTGTACACAGAAGATGTACCAATGCAAACATCAAGGAGGCTGTCTCCATCATGTGCACACAAGAAGATACAACAATGCTACATCGAGAATGCCCCCTCCGGGATGTGCACATAGAAAAAGAAACACCAATACATACATCAAGAATGCTCCCTCCATGACACGTACACAGAAGACGTACAACTGCATACATCAAGAATGCCACCTGTGATGTGCACACAGAAGAAGATGTACTGATGTGTACATCAAGAATGCTCCCTCCATGACATGTATACAGAAGAAGGTGTACCAATACGTATTCCAAGAATACAAAGAACAAAATCATCATATCCAAGAAAAAGCAACTCAGGAAGCAGAAAATACAAAAATGATGCTGTGAATTTTTATCCAGGACAGTTTTTCCTCCTTGCTGGAAACATTTGTCCATACATCCACTTTGCCCTAAAATGATAGTCATGTAATATGTGTGTTATCTCTTGAACAAATAAATTCAGTGCAGTTTGGAAGGTGATTTTTTAAATGATGGTTTTTAAGTTGGCAAAGTGGGCACACACAGTGGTGTGGAAACTTGTGATGGGGGAGCCATGGGCTGCATCCCCTGTTTGTGCATGGATGGTTTGTTCTGCAGGAGCTTGTTAGTCACAAAAAGTGAGAGACTGATCTGCAAGGCTTGATACACCTGAAATCTGATAACCATTTTAACGACAAAAGGGCAAATGATGTGGTCATTCCAGAGGCCTCCTCTAGGGTAGGAATGGACAGGTGATTTACCTGAAACAGCATTGTGGATAAAGTACAGGGAAATGGAGTTGTTTCAAAGGTTCACAGATCCTGGAAAGATCACTCTAAGCCAATGTAGGGCCTTTTGCAGGATGTTAAGTATTACATGACAAGATGAGATGACAGCAGACTGCAGTAATTTTGGAAGAATTTGGTTCTAACCCACTGGTGGCCTCAGCAGGCAGCTTGGAAGCTGTGCCCTAGCTCATGGTACTGTCATGATATTTGAGTCCCTTCCTCGAGCTGATCTGCAGCTTGCCCGTCCTCAAACCTTCCTTACGCATTGCTTCACAGGTGAGGTGGGTTGTTCATCCGTACCTATCACTGTTAGTTGACCAGGGGCGATAGCATTTGAGTGAAGCAAGCATCACTTGTTATAGCAGCTTTTTGATGGCACCAGTTGAAGGACAGAGGGGAAGAGTCCCCCACTGAGAATGTGCAGTGTCTCTTCTCTGTCATTGCTCCAGCAGCATTTCTCTGAATGCTGTAACCAAGTGAAATCTGATGTTTATGGTTCTTGCTTTGGCAGTGATGCACAGATGATAGAACTAGTGTGCTGCCGTTGATGGCGTGAAAACATAAAACATCCCTTTAGGAGCTCCTTTTAGATCTCGACCTTCCCAGCCGTGTCTCTCCTCTTGTCTCTTCAGCCTCGTTTCCCTCCGCAGATCCCAGTCACACTGAATAGCGATTTGGTGGTTTCCTGTCTGCGTATCATTAGTGCCTCCTTCATTTCACGCTGGTCCTACTTTCCTACCTGAGCTCTCAGATTACTCATGGTCTTTCTGCTGCGTGTGCAAACTCCGTCCTATTTCAGGCACTTGGTTCCTCTGACCGTAGCTCTGTCTGAGTTTGTGCCTCCTCAGTTTCCTTTTTCTGTATTTCAAAGTCCTCTCCTTTCACCTTGGAACTCAAGAAGTTCTAAGTTTTTACCAAAATTACTTACACCCCAGGAAACCTACCCCAACTCTTCACCAGACTGTCTGGGTGTGTCAAACACATATCAGGGAGTGTACTACCTGCTCCTGTCTCTCCAGACCTTTCCAGTTATGATGCTGTTAATTCTCAGATGACATGGACAGAAAACATACTGACTGATAGATTTTTCTAGAAAAGATGCATAAAACAATTAAGGAGCTGTATTAATTAGCATGTATTTAGCTGCAAGTTTATTGAACCCCCAATTCAATGGCTCTTAGCTGATCTGGGATGTTATAACAAAATGCCATAGACTGGGTAGCTTATAGACAATAGAATTTTTTTTCCCTCATAGTTCTGGAGGCTGAGAAGTCCAAGAACAAGCTGCTAGCTAATGTGGTGTCTGGTGAGGGCCTGGTGTCTGGTTCATAGAACGTACTTTCTCCATGCCCTCCCATGATAAAAGGGGTGACCTAGCTCTCTGAGGTCCCTTTCATAAGGGCACTAATCCTATTCATGAGAGCTCTCCCCTCATGACTGAATCACTTCCTGAAGACCCCGACCCCCTAATATCATCACTTTGGGGATTCGAATTTTAATATTTGATTAGTGGGAGTACACAGACATTCAGACTACAGCAAGCTCAGAGCAGTAGTTCTCAAACTTCAGAACTTCTTAGAATGATCAGGAGGGATTATTAAAACAGATGGTTGCACTCCCCTCCTAGATTCTTCTCAGCAAGTCTGGGGAAAGGCCCCAAAATTTGCATTTCTAAAAATTTCCAGGTGATACTTATGCTGGTCTGGGACCACACAGTGAAAATCACCAAATTGCAAAGGGATGTATGATCTCACAACAGGAAGCCCAGGGCTGGTCAATTAGGCAGCTAAGTGGCGTGCACAGAAGCCCCGGTTCTCTTCATCTTACTACTCAGCCGTCCTCCAGATCTGTGCTTTCATTTCTTACACTTGCCCCGCTGTGTTTTTAAGATGGTTGCAGCAGCCCCGGGAAGCATAGCCTCTCAGAATAATGTCCAGAGAAGACAGTGTCTCTTCCTTGGGTGTCTTTTTGCAGTGATGCAAATGATCCCAGAACCACCCCACCCCCAGCTGACTCTGCCTTACTTCCCATTGTCTGGGATTGGGTCCCATGATCCTGGTTTCATTGATTGTGAGGAAGGGGATGGTTAATTTACACTAAAAGAGATGCACCCTCCAGGGCTGGGAGGAGTCAGCATCCCATGAAGAGACAGTTGAACAAAAGCTGGGCATTGGTAACCAGGAAAAAGAAGGAGTACTGTTCCTTCAGTAGCAACGAACAGTGTCTGCTATAGCAGCAGAAAATGAAAGGGCCACGCTTTTCAAATGCAATTATATCGCTAATGTACTATCTCCATCAACTGCAATCTTGAAAGGGGGATTTATAATACAGTACAAGTAGAACAAAGTATGAATCTAGCATGATCAAAAAGAGGAGGGCGTCATTGGCTTATGTTTACGGAATTGTTATTTTCCTGACTCAGAGCATAATTCTACCGCTGTGGGCTTCACATATCTTTGCTTTTGTTATTAAATTCTGTGCAACATGGGAAGCTGTTTTGTAAAACATCAAGATACAAAGGATTGGAAAATTGGACCTTTGAAAGAGCTAGGACTATTTAGACTGGAAAAGAGGAAACTACAGGATGATTGATTAGTATTGATAACATTAGGGGCTATGGATAAAATGAAGACTGGTCGGCTGACCTTCTCAAAAGAAGAGAAAACCAGAGAAAGGGGTAGAATACAATTCGAAAAACATTTTCTATTTCCATAAAAAGTAATTTAATAGTAATGAGGGTTATTAAATATCAACTTTGAGACAATTGTCAATTTCATTGCCTGGAGGTCTTAAAAAATCGGACTTTGCAGCTATCTTTCTTCTTAGTGATTGGAGAGGGAACATAGACCACATAAACTCAACCGGCCCTTCCCCTATGGGCTCCACATCACACAGCTGAGGAGGCACCACCCGCTTTGTTCCTGTGTCAGCAGCTCCCCTGGACTTGCACAGGGCATGGCCTGAAGCCTGACATCCTGGTCCCATGCCTTGTCCTGGCTTCTCTGAGGATGGGAGAACTACGGAGCACTGGATTGAATCAGGAAAAAGAATCACGATAGTTTCTTATGCCTAGTTTAGTCTGTAAAGTGTTTACCAAAGTAGTATTTAGAAAGCTGAAGGAAAGATCTAAAATTTGAAGGAAGGAGCAGAATGTGAGGTCAATCCTGACTGTCGTCCGGGTTTGTAAGATCATGCGGATAGAGCATCTCTAAATCACATTGCTTGAAGAGATTTTTAAAGACAAGACAGCCAAAGTAACAAAGTGATCTTTATCAAATAGGCACTGTGGCTGGCACCTGTAGTCTCAGCTTCTGAGGTGGCTAAGATGGGAGGGTCACGTGATCCCAGGAGTTGGGGGCCAGATGGCACAACACAGCTAGACCCTATCTCAAAAAAGAAAAAAGTAAATAAATGCATGCATGATTCGAATTCTCCTTCCTCCCCACCCACCCATTATCTTTTAAGAAAAGTCAAAATTCCTGAGCATGGTAGACCTGAGATACTTGGCACTATGTGATTTGGCTTCTGCCCAATTCCCCAGGTGTATCTTCCAGGTCCTGACCCTCCCACTCCACCCTTCCTGCGACTGCACCTAAGCCTTCCTAGAGCACATCCAGCTCAAGTAAGGAAGAGACCATATAATAAAACGAGAAGACAAAGAATTGCTGGTTCTAAAAATAAATGTTTATCTACCCAGAGTTATTATTTCCTAAAAGATCCCTTGAGTAAAGTTATGCAACAATTTAGGAGCATTTAAAAAAATACACATTTAAATGCTCTGCAACATTGCTTCACTTCTTCCTTTGAAATCCGAGGACGTTCATAATCTCATTTCTATTCACCTCTCTTTTCTCCTTTTTCCCCTCCTTCACATTTACATCAGTTACATTGTTTTCTGCATTTTCAAGGTAAAAAGAAACCCACATTTTTTCTATCATGTAATTTATAATATTGTAGTTTAAAATATTTATTCTTCACTTACATTGATTCATTTCCTGCCACTGGTTCTTTGAACATGCTTATTTTTATCCATCTATTAATTGCTTGAATTTTGTTACTGAAAGCAAACAACTCAAACTTTTTCCAGAAACTTTTTTATATGCTCTGTTCCCTGACATCTCCCATATTTGAGATGTAATTTGCCTGTTGTCTTTACAGATGAGCAACAAATGGGCTGTGGAGACCACTTTTCGGTCCTGTGCTCCTTTCCAAAGAACTCTGTGCCATTTCTCCAGCCTTCTTAGTTTACTGAATCAAGAGGTGTTGATGAATGGTTTTCAAGTTCAAATGACTTTGGGGGAATTCACCTTGTGCAGAGGTGCCCTAAGTCTACAAACCCATCTTCCTAACCATTCTCACCTTCTACCTCTACTGCCCCATGAACCCAGTGTTGGTCACAGTTGCACTGAGCCTGTCACCAAATTTCAACTGTTTTATAACTCTGTGCTTTGTACTATTTCATTTGCCCTAGAGTGTTGAAACCTCTTTCTTCATCTAGAAAATTGTACTGACTCTTCAAGACAACTCTATCATGTGTCAGGAGAAGCAAAACTGGAAATAGCCAGTGAATGGTTCCAATGAGTATAATGCAACCATTTTCAACTCACCTAAACGGAGCTAGTGACTCACTTCTCCAGATTCTCAAGGCACCCTGCTTATCCTTCTGTTATGGCATCTTCCAAGTCTCACAGTATTACCTGTTTACCTATGTTTCTCCCACGAGGGGGCTCCTTGATGGAAAAGATCACACGGCAGACATCGTAGCAAAACCATGTTACTGCAACTGTGTTACTGTAACTCTGTTAAGACATTTATCCACCTCTTATTCTGTATTCATACACATCTGAGAGCTAAACAAATAGAAAGAAAACTGAAACTCAGGTTAAACACCTTGCTCAGGGTCACAACTAATAAGCAGTGAGTCAGAATTCAAAGCATTTATTTTAATTCCAACTCTTTCCCACTGTGTTTTAGTGGACCTAACACAATACATGACACACAGTAGGTACTCAACAAATCTTTGTTGAATATTTTAAATGAATGCATTTGTCTTGTAAACGACTAGGACACTCGCTGTCTAAGAGAGTAGGTTGCTTTGAACGATTGTATTGTATATTTGCACAATTTCTTCAACAATTACCCTGTTTTATTGGCTTTAGGAAGGCGTAACGTTGTTCAGAGAAGTAAAATGCATTCTTTGAATTACGGTAAGTGACCAATATTGAATCCCAATGGTTCTCTGATATCTTACATGTATAGGAAACCTTTATATATAACAGAAAAGCCAAAGCAACAATGGCTGGGACATACAATGTTTTATTCTGTCAGGTGGAACTAGACAGATGTGGGCATTCCAAAGCTGGCACGGGGTTTCCATCACTTCCAAGGACCCACCTTCCTGCCATCGCTCAGCTTCAGCATTCTCAGTGCGCATCTTTCTGTCTTCGAGGTTGCCTCATAATCCAATGTGGCTCCTGAAGCTGCAGCCATCACAGTGGCTTTATCCACAAGAAAGGTGAAAGCAGAAAGTGTCAAAATGGGTGCCCCTGCTGGGCTAGTCAGCTACTTTGAGTCTTCTGCCTAAGTCTTGTAGGCTGCATATTTGAAACACTTCACTGAGCACATTTCCTTTCTCCCTAATTGATTTCTGCAACTAATTTCTATTGCATTCTCCTCCTCATCCAATATGCTTCTGGATATTGGAGATAGAGTGGGAAAGATACCTGAGTGCCTGCATTCATAAGGCCTTCTTGTAGTGATCAGCAAATAAACAAATATAAATCACTAGATGAAGATAAGACAGGGAGGGATAGCCCAGAGGTTTGGGAGAGAAGCCTGTTTTCCTGAGGCTGTCAGAGGAGGTCTCACTGAGAAGGCAACATTAGATCGGAGCTCCTAGGGGCCTGCTGTGGGGACCCAAAGGAAGAGGGGGCTCAGCAGGTGCAAAGTCCCCGGGGCAGAGAACAGGAAAGACGGCCACGACTCTGTGGCTGCCCTCTCATTCCACTTCTTACAGTTCTCTAATTAGAACTTCCAAGTTTAAATGAGAACCAATTTTAGAAACAGTCTATCAAAGTCTTGCCATTTAAGGGTGATCATTAAGAGCTTTGCTTCACTTCTTCATACAGAGAAGGGGTGGGAGAGGAGGAAGGACAGTGTGAAGCAGACAGACAGAAACTCCCCTTTGGCGTTGAAGGTGTGTTCTCTGGGGGTGCCGACATATTCTGTGAGAGAAGGCAGGGCACAGGGAAGCTGGGCGTTCACGTAGACAGTGTGTCTTCCAGCAGAAGATGTGTGTGATGCCCGCCTGCATAGGAATGGGGTTGAGTCCTCAATACCTGGTTTCTATCCGGGCACTGCCTGGTCTCTGCTGTTTCAACAATGCACTGGCTTCTCCTGTGACCTAGAGCTGCTGCAGAAACCACAGCTGAGAGTACAATTGATTCTCTGTGTGCAGATGTGTCCAAGGAGAGTTTGTCGGAGTGGAGGTTCCAGGGCATCAAGGAGTCCTGTCCTTGCACACGGGCATGATACTGATAAGCTGTTCTCTGCAGCCAGAGAGCCGGTGCATCCCGCCATGACCAGGCGCGGCTCTGTGCTGCAGGATAGCAGGTGCTATCTCACTGCTGTCTGATCACTCAAAAGGCTTCCGATGAAACCCATGTCCAGTTGGGTACTCACTCTAACAAGATCTCGACGCAGACGCACCCACCCACACATGTTTAAGATCTTTAATTTTATGACTACAAGTAATAAAAACGTATCAGGCTGTGCATTTTCTGTATCCAGGGATATAAACATTGCTATCGGTATTATTATAATCTTAATTACCATCATTGGTTACATCTGCTAAACATGTTCATGCTATCTAAAAGAAAATAAAAACAAGCAATGGCAGGACCCCTGCACTCAGCCAGTAAGGGGTCATAAACATTTATTGACACACTGAGGAGAGGAGATTGTCATATCCTATTAAAATAACCAAAGATAAGGCTTTCAAAGAATTCAACCTCTTGGGCTGTCTTTTTACACGAATGCCAGAGACTACCCAGAAACCATGAGGTCTGCCATGGCACCGTCGGATCTGCTTTGTAACTGTGTAGTGCTGGGTGTGTGAAAGCAGGCTTTCCCTAGCCGTGACACAGACCAGTTCATTTAAAAGACATTGGATGAGAAACTCCTGTGGCCAGCCTTGGCTACCTCCTTTGTCTCTGTGGATGTGTCTGGACACCTCTTGTCACCCTCCCTCAGGGGATGGGGAGCCTCAGTTAAGAGCGGAGCCCCATGCCCTCCCTCCAGGAAACACCATAACCTTCACTTCAGGGGTAAGGGGCTTCATCCACACAAGCTCCACCTGTCAGCCCCAGCAGCCTGTGAGTTAGAGCTGGCTGAGGGCACCGCCTGGCTGTGCTTCTCCTCCACCGCCCTGCCCTTCAGGGAGCTGAGCCGGGGAGTGGGGGCGTTTGCCTGGGATTCTGCTGCTGGGCTCCCTGCTGGGTGTGGCTGAGGCCTTATGCCCATTGCTGCATGGGGGCACGGCAGCCCTTGCCCGGCCACCCCATACCTAACCCTAAGGAGGCTTCCTCAGCCGCTCTGTGGCGCTTTCAAGGATCTCCCGCTTGGAGATGTCAGCACACTCCTCCCTGGCAGGCGGCCAACATTTTGTTTACTGCTCTGAAAGCACACTCACACTCTTTCCTCCCATCAGGTCCATTTTCTGAAAACATTGAGCTCTTGGCTCACAGTCACTGCCTCCTGCTTTTATCTGCTGGACCTGAAACCATGACGTCCAGCCAAGAGGCCGGAGCCAGCCCTGGGCCTCCTCCTCTGCTCCCAGGGCAGTGGCCCCGCTCCCCTGATGAGGCCCATTCCAGCAAGGCCAATGCTTGGGCATTTCAGAGAGATGTGCTCTCCCACGTCTTACCACTTTCCCCTTCTGAGTTATTAAAATTAGCTGACTTTTCAATACCCCATGCAAAGGGTAGCGTGCATAGCTCCGGCCAGTGCAACAGAAACTAGAATAATGCTTCTGTGCATAATCCAGTCACACAGCTGCCCCGCCTTGGTCTCACCAGGTCTGCAAGATGGCAACCTCCTTGGTTTGCCCTCCATCATTCTCTTAAGTCCTGGAGCTGCTCTGGCAATTGAACCTTCCTTCTGGCATCCTCTGAAAGGCTAATTGAATACAGCAGGACGCAGCCACAGAGCCCTTTAGCATTTCTACCTCCTTTCAGTTGCATATTTTTCCAGTAGGAAGCAAAGCGACTCAATTTAGGAGAGAAGTCCCCTCTCTTCCCACTTAACCTTTCTCCAGCATACACATTCTGGCTACTCAAAGTTATGCTGTTTCCTTTCCACTAAAAGTTTCCTCCTAATTAGCTAGAGGCATCCAGGTGTGGCTGAAAGTATGCTCAGCCCTGGGAGTAAATATCTACACCTAAAGGCAGGGAGTAGCGGAGCAAAACAGCTTGTGCCAGGCACAGTGTGCTTAAAGCAACCTGCAGCTATTTATCAGGTGACTCAGGCAGGATGCAGGGGCCAGATGCTTAGCATCTTGCAGAGGCGGACGGGTGCTTTCATTTGACTGTTTAAGAATAAGTTCACACCGGAAAGGGGATTTCACACATCCGCTTCCATTCTGGAGTTTCGGTGTTTCACTAAGCTACTCTATAAACTATTATCTTGGAGAAGGAACAAAAAAACTTTTAATTATGTTTCTTTTGCATTGGCGGTCAGGCAGACAGGTGAGACTTTTAATTATTGAACTGCTCCAAGGTATGCCTGTAAATATATTTAAAGTGTATATTGAAATAGTTATTGTACGTTTTTCTAGAAAATGATAACTTGTATGTTTCCTTTGTAAAATAAAAACCCACTTGTGACTGGTATACAAGGAACCAGCTGATCTGAAGCTCTCTAAATCTTAAAGGCAAAACTAGTGGACTGCAAGAAAGGATAGAACTTACTCTTCTCAATCTCTGGCCTGTGGAGAAGGCATGGAACTATCAAAGGCCCCAGGAAATGAACTCGGGAAATCTTGGTTCAAGTCCGGTGGGGCGGTGGGCAAAAAAAGGTTGATGTTTTGGAACCTCCTGGTCTTCATCATCAGTAGGCATGAGAATATGATCACTCAGAATTTTAGGGTGGTGGTGAAATAGTAAAAGTGCATAAAGGTAGACTTTAAAGAGTGAGTGAAGCACTGTACCAGGTAGGTATTGAAGCCATGTCAGTCACTAGGCTGAACGTTAACAGTCTGCATTGTTTTGCTTTCGTGCTTTGGTGCATACCTAAAATTGTCAAGACAGTCCTTTATTGAAAGGTAAGAATGTTTGTTGGCTAGCTTCTTTGGAAGTTTTTATTCGGAAAACCTTGGGTGAAGTGTCATTTAATAATATATAATATTGCTTTTCTTTCTTTCCTTCCGCTTCCTCTTCCCCTTCCTCTTCTCCTTTCCTTTTCTCTTTTCTTTCTTGACAAGGTCTCACTCTTTCACCCAGGCTGGTACACAGTGTTGCTATCAGAGCTCACCACAGTCTTGAAATGCCAGGCTCAAGGGATTCTCTCATCTCAGCCTCCTGAGTTGCTGGGACTACAGGCATACATCACCATGCCTAGCTAATGTTAAAAAATGTTTTGGCCAGGTGTGGTGGCTCATGCCTGTAATCCCAACATGGGAGGCCGAGGTGGGCAGATCATGAGGTCTGGAGTTTGAGACCAGCCAGGCTAACACAGTGAAAACCCATCTCTACTAAAAATACAAAAATTAGCCAGGTGTGATGGCGTACACTTGTAGTCCCAGCTACTTGGGAGGCTGAGGCAGAAGAACTGCTTGAACCTGGGAGGTGGAGGTTGCAGTGAGCCCAAGATCATGCCACTGCACTCCAGCCTAGGCAACAGAACGAGACTCCATCACAAAAAAAAAAAAAAAAAAGGTTTGTAGAGATGGGGTTTCCCTTGTTGCCCAGGCTAGTTTTGAACTCCTGGCCTCAAGTGATCCTCCCTGCCTTGGCCTTCCAAAGTGTTCAGATTTTAGACATGAGCCACTGCGCCTAATAAAATTGTCAACATGCACATGAATTTCCCTGCGATCTTGTTAAAATGCAGATTCTGATTCAGGAGGTCAGATGAAGGATGAGAGCCTCATTTCTAAGGAGCTCCTGGATGATGCTGGTGTTGGGCCAGGCTGCACATTTCGGACGGAGAGCGCAGGTGATGTGAGCCACACGGCAGGTAGGAAACGTGTTGAGAAGAGGAGACAGCTCCTGAAAGTCTGTGGCCCTCAGCTTATTCATTCTTCCTCAAACTCTGCCTTACCAGGGGGCACAGAAATAAAAGCCCCGAGGCAGAACATGAGGGTGGACTCACAGACGTGGCAGTGGGGAAGCTGGGACCCCGAGCTGTGTGGGCTCTGAGACTAGAATGCTGCTGGAATGCTGCGAGTCTTGGTCCACACTAGGGGTGTCTGATGGAGGATCTTGGGCAGACCCACTGGCTGGCAGGATCTCTGTAAAATCACCCTGAAGGAGAGGAGGAGCCTCACCCCAAATGACTGCCTCTTCTCTAGTCCTCTCTGCAGTCACCCGTGTATCCCAGCAGTCCATGCAAGATTTGCCTTCCGGAGCTTGGGGAGAAGCAACCGAAAGCCATGTGAACATCGTGGTCTTGATTCTTCCCGTTCCTGCTGACCTCGTCTCAGTCCAGTGTGGCCCTGGGTGACTTTCCTTCTCCCTTTCTGCAAATGTGCCTGTCACTTTGCTGGATGGAATTTCCACATTTGGTAAGAAAGTCAATGTAGCTGAGAAGATGTGAGATATTTATTGCCTCTCAACTGGAGTTTGCTTGACACCACACCATTCATCCACAGATTTTTGTCTCCCATGTTATAAAGATCAGGTTTCTCATCTGTAGGAGATCAATCAGAATGGTGGGAGAAATTATAGAAAACGCAAACCTTCTTGGAAGGCCTCTTCTTGGAAGAGGTTATGGCTGAAGGCAGCCTGATCCTCTCACCTTGAGCTAATAGCTAGGAGTAGATACAAAGGAATGTAGAGGAGTTTGTCTAAATAACTCATGTGGTACGAAGACCTTCCTTTGATCATCTGCAGGCACATAACTGCTCTCTATCTGGGGGGTCAGCAATGTTAATTACCCTCTCAAGGTGTTTACTTGAGATCTTTGTCATTTAATCTGTAGTAAATAAATGCGAACATCTCCAGCTTATGGGGGCTGCTGCTGACTCTGGCAGAGGTCCCCTGGCCGTGCTGACTGGCAAGCCTGTGTCAGGGTCCATTTTTCACCCGTCGCTCAGTTGAAGCTGCTGGTCAGACTCAGTACTCATCTGTGCACTGCTCTGTGGCTTGACACCCCTTCCCCAGGTGCACTCATCCACCTCATTACTTCAACTCCCTCATCAACATCCTCAGCTTTGACTTTCACATCAACTGCTGCCTGCAAGCCAACACCCAGCGCTGTGCCATGGGTACCCCATCCCCAGATTCTCACACCGAAGGCCTCACCCTTCCACGGCCCTGCTCCTTCTACTGCATATGAGCCCCACTCAGCCATTGCAGCCAAACATCCTTTGCCTCCTTCTGGGCTGGACCTGGGCTGGCATCTCACAAGAGCATGTGGCCTGAGCCCATCTGCATGCCGACGGCACTCAAATCCACTCTGATCTCCACATGCCTACCCTGCACATGCCTCAAAACCAACATAACAAAGTGTGGTCTTTCCTGAACGGACCCACCCAGCCCATCTGTGAGCTGCTCTCCCACCAGCCTTCTCTGCCCCCGTAAACAGCACCACCACTGTACACACACTCAGGCCAACCAGCTGCACCCTCTCCAGGGCTCCTCCATCTCCCTGCACTCCATCCTTCAGCAACCCTGTGGCCTTTACTCAGAGCATATCCCGGCCTCAATCCAACCTCCTCTCCTCCCTTCCTTGGATGGAGAAGTTGCCGTCCTTTCTTGCCTGGGCTACCCAGCAGCCTCCTACGTGGCCTCCCCTGGCATCCTTCCCCTTCAACTCCACCCCATTCTCCCTGCTACAGTGCGGCACCAGCTGGATCAAATCCCTCCCCAGCGGCTTCCAGCACACTTGGAGCAGAAGCCACACCCCCTTCCAGGGTGCACAGAAGCCTACTGTGTGCCATACCCATTTGTGCCAATATGGCACATGCATTCACCTTTAAATGTTATTGAGCTAAGGGAGAGATGGGGAAGGGAGAAAATAAAGATCTAATTGTGATTAGGTGATTCATGTTCACCCAATCATGTGAGTTAAAAATGCCTATCTGAACGCCCACACAGGCATCATCTAGCTGAATTGGCACAGTCAGCACATGAGAGTAAGAGCCTTTGCCTGCACCTCCCTCTTTTCCTTTATAACGGGAGTGGCTGCACATTCAGTTCTGGCACAGTCATCTCGGACACGCTGGCCGCTGCCGCTTGCCACCACAAGTGTTTCCCAGTCACGTCGCTGTCCACTGGTTTCATCCCATGGTGCAAGCTCATTTTGAAACCTTGTCTTTGAGCTATTTCCTCTCACTCTGTCTTCTGCAGACACCACTCCTCTGTGGCCGGGGGTTTTTCTCTGCCAGGTACATTACACAGTTTAGGGGTGCTGTCCCCATTCGTTTCTTGACAAAGGGAAACACCGACAAGTGGATTGAAAGTAAAAACATAAGGGTTCTCTTTTCCTGAAGCCATTTCTGAATCCTGAAACCAAAAGAGAGGATCCAGAGTAAGTATGGAATTCGTTACCATGGAAAAATCCAGGGTGGAAAAAAATTAGGCTCAAGATAAAATAATTGAACAACGTTCTTGGGTCTGACTTCTTAAGTCACGATAGAATCTGATCCCTTATAGGATCATCTATTTCATTCCATATAATATGGTACAGTAGGCATAATGCTTTTGGCGGGAGACATGGATTAAATAAAAATCATTATGAAACAATGTCATTCTGTCTTCAATCATTTTCTTTCTTTTTTCTTCTTTTTTTTTTTTTTTTTGAGACATTCTCACGCTCTGTCGCCCAGGCTGAAGTGCAGTGGTGCAATCTTGGCTCACTGCAATCTCTGCCTCCTTGGTTCAAGTGATTCTCCTGCCTCAGCCTCCTGAGTAGATGGGACTACAGGTGTGTGCCACCACACCTGGCTAATTTTTGTATTTTTAGTAGACTAGGCTGATCTCGAACTCCTGATGTCATGATCCCCCTGACCTTGGGCTTCCAAAGTGCTGGGATTACAGGTGTGAGCCACCATGCCCAGCCAATTAGAAAAAATTATTATAAAATAAATTTTTTACAATAAATGACAAACATTCAAAATAAATCATGTAAGAAACCTTGAAGACCCTTTACCCAATTCACTAAATTACATTGTATTTGACAGATTACAGTAGCAAATGGCAAGTCTTAGGGACACTCGTGAGGCCTTATCAGGAACGGAAAGTGATCCGTCTCTAAGATTTCAAAGGCAGAAGTTCCCCTGGTTGGCTGCAGCACCTGTCGTCCTTGTCCCCTTCCCCTTCCTGGAGCATCTCAGGGTAGACTGATTGTCAAAACAGCCCATGCACTCTGCTGTCTGGCCCCACCCTGCATCCAGCCAGCGGTGATGTCACTTTGTGGCTCTTCTTATCTGGAAGTGGAGGGTATTTCTCTCTGCTCCTGAGTCTGGCCAGCCTTGCAACTCGCTCTGGCCAATAGAATGTGGAGGAAGTGGCAGGTGCCGGTCCCAGCCCTATCCTCAGAAGCTGTCTGCTGGGAACAAGCCCAGGCGAATCTGCTGGATGAGCAGAGACCACACAGAGCTGGCACCAGCCTGTCTGGTCGTCCCAAACATGCAGGAAGCCAGCAGGATGAGCACTTGCCCACCCCCATCCTGACTCACGGACGCGGGAGCAAAGGTCAAGTATGCTGGTGCCTGCCATGGGCTCGTGTGGTGGTTCAGTCCCATGTCCAGTCAGTAGGCGCCTCCCGTCCCTCCCCTCTTCCTCATCCTCCCAGCCCATCTCCCTTGCACAGTCTCACATGCTTTTCTGTCCGCATTGATCCCAAGGTGGCTGTGTGGGCATAAACTGAGGCAAGAGACCAGCCCGGAAAGGCCGATAGATTTCAAATTCCAGGCCCCAGGTAACCTGTGGTAAGGGGTACTCCTGACTCTGTGTGGCAGGTGACACTACAAGTCAAGTGAGGTCTATAATGCTATTTTTTTTTTTTTTTGACATGGAGTTTTGGCTCTTGTTGCCCAGGCTGGAGTGCAAGGGCGCGTCTTGGCTCACTGCAACCTCCACCTCCTGGGTTCAAGCAATTCTCCTGCCTCGGACTTCCAAGTAGCTGGGATTACAGGCATGTGCCACCATGCCCAACTAATTTTGTACTCTTAGTAGAGATGGGGTTTCTCCACGTTGGTCAGGGTAGTCTCGAACTCCTGACCTCAGATGATTTGCATGCCTTGGCCTCCCAAAGTGCTGGGATTACAGGTGTGAGCCACCGCACCTGGCCTCAAGTCTGTAATTCTGTTTAGGTCCCATTAATGTGTCGTTATTCCTATCTCCTTTAATGGCACCTCAGGTGACTCCATACATGCACTTTTTCACTCCCTCTCCTCTGGCCCACTCACTTGCTACTGGGCCTGCTCCACACAAGTGGTGTCATATCCAGGAGATGAGGTGCCCCAAGCAGGAGCCCCCCACCTTCTTCAAGCCGTCCCTGCTCCTCACACACCCTACCTTCTTGCATTCTGCTTCGTGCTCAGAGCTAGCCAGCTGTCCAGCAAGCATTCGAGCTGAGGCTGTTCTATGACAAAAACATCGTTCCTGCCTGGAGTCGCTCTCCAGCTAATCAGTGTGGGTGGCTAGTGGAAAACATGCCTGTAAGAAAGCAAATGACTGGGTGGCATCATTGGGATCTCATATAAAGAATAAAGACCCATGGAGACACTAGAAAACAGGGCCTCCCCAGGGAAGCTCTAGAGAGAGAAAATGTCAGCTACACCTTGGAGGGAAAAAGACCTTTGTCCAGATAGAGAAGGGACAAAATAAAATATCCATCTATTTCTTGCCCTGCCACTTATGCCCTGCCCATTTGCGATCTGGCTTCTGCCACCCGAAGCCGCTGAAAGGGCGGTGCTGACAGCCTTCTCAATGATGTTGCAAGAGCTCTCACCCTCCTGCAGCAGCAGCTCACCCGGTTGACTCCTCCCTGCCTAATAAAGGTCATAGGTACCATTCCTTAGTGCTAGTTGTCACAAGACCTTGCACCAAACGCCTTGCATCTTATTTCACCCTTGCAAAAACTCCCATTTACAATGCAGGGAAGCGCTGACAGGGTGCTCAGATAGATGTCTCAGGTGACAAGACCACACTAACAGAATCAGGGCCTCACCCTGAGTCTGGCCAGTTCCACACCTATGCACAGCCACTCTGCCCTCATCTTCCCTGCAGGGTGGGTGGCTGTACATTTTCTTGGGCTACTGCATGCCCACCCCTCCTTTCTCCCTCCTCTCTCTAAATGTCCTCGATGCCCAAGCTTCCAACAATGATCTTCTTATTCCTCACTTCCTTCCTGTGTGATCTCCTTCTTTGGAGATCCCTTACTGCCTTTCCTGTAGCCACCTCTCAAATCCCAGAAGCCAGGCTGTTACATGTGCCATTTGCCTGTAGGGTGCCTTAATTTGCTTTTTCTAAATGCATCTTAAATTCAACATGTCCAGAATGGATCCATGTCTTCCTTGAAAACCAATTCCACTTCTTGACCATTTTCCCTGAGTTGCTAGGGCTAAAATTTAGAGACGGACTCTTATTTCCAACAGTTCCCTTGGGCCCTCCCCACATCCAATCAATTCCTGTCTGAAGTGTCACTTGTAACCGCCCCTCTGAGCCTTGCCATTCCCACTGATGTCACTTCACTTATTTCCTGTTACTTCCTGCTGGGCCACAGAAACAGCGGGACTCACCTTCTTGTCTCTGGTTTATGTGCCATTCAGAGACCCTCTGAGGCATCACCTGACGAATCATTCCAATACTCAGCTTGCATGATCGCACTTCTCTACTCAAGAACCCTCAGTAGTTTCCCATTCTTACCAAATAAAGTCCAAATTCGACCCTTCAGTGTTCCAGCGCCTTATAACATGGGCCGTGAAACCTTCGGCTTCATCTTGGAGAGCTCATGGGCAGGTCCTCTCTGCCATCACAGCCCGGAGTCAGGAAGATCTCAGATTCACTCCCAGCACATTTACGCTTCCTGTCTCCTCACAAACTGCCTTCTCTTTGTTCTTAACTCTGCCTGGGAAAATCTTCCCCATTTTTGAAGGCCTTTCTCCACTGTTACCCTTCCGTGAAGACCTTCCTGGTCCCTCCAACAAGGGACTGACCCAAAGCACTTTGGTTTTTGTTTATAGTATTTGCCTCTGAATCGGGGCACTTGTTTCATGCTCTTTTCAAGTGTATGCTCTTTGAGGGTAGGAATCAGTCACTGTCCCTTCGACCCTGAATCTTGACTCTCATGTATCAAATTTTAAAAATCGACTCAAAATGATATGTTAGAATTACAAGAATAAGATGGTAACCATGGTTTTATAATTCAGGGATAATCCTTTAAAAAATGTAAAAAAAAAAAAAAATCAGCTGTAGAGGTCTGCTTATGGTTGCCAAGGAATAAAGCCTTTCAGAGAGCTTAACTGCGGTGGGTTTGAGTCTCTCTCTGATTAAAGCATCAGTGCCAATAGCATTGGATCCCTCAAAGAATGTGATGTTTGGCACTTTGCAATCATTTGTTTGAGGAATCATGGGTAGGTCTGAAAAGTCAGCCCTGTGGGGAACGAACTTGGAGTTTTGATAAATGACTTTCGTGGGCAGTTCAGGTCACCTAGCCACACTCCGCAGTGTATATTTTGCCACATCTGCTCTTGAAAGATATGATTATGTGTAACTCCAACAAATCTATCAGAAGTGTGTTTTTATTTTTTTGCCTTTTGGATTTAATGAACCAATTCCCAAGAGAACCGTACACATTTCTTTAGAAAATCTCACCAACTGATATTGCATTATGAGAAACCCTCTACCTGAATTCCCTTATTCATTCAAAATTATGTTTAAACCCATAATGTCCACATTCGTTTTGTTTTAACATGTGGAGACATCATAAGAAATTTAATAACAGTTTGAGTCATGGCAACCAAGTCCAGCTTTCCTTCCAAGAGGCCAAGTTGTCTTAGTGGGAAAAGACATTGGCCCCAAAACACACACCAGGTCCACGGACAGCAAGTTCAGAATGGTGCCCTCACTCTAGGAAGCTGGCTGTTCCATATTTTTATTCTAAATTTAAGGTTCAAAACTTCATGTTGGTGTTCATAAAGGCAAACCTACAAGCAGGCAAACAAAAGAGAGAGTTATTTAGTTCACGTTGTCTTCTTCCATCCTTTCTCTCTCTCTCTGTGCAAATGCTTCAGTCACATAGGTTTGACCAAATAGCTGTGTCTTACACCATTCACCTCTATACAAAGATGTAAAGCATCTCTGTACTTTTTTTTTTTTTAGATGAAGTCTTGCTCTGTGGCTCAGGTTGGAGTGCTGTGGCACAATCTCAGCTCACTGAAACCTCTGCCTCCTGGGTTCAAGTGATTCCCCTGCCTCAATCTCCAGAGTAGCTGGGATTACAGGCACACATTACCACACCTGGCTAATTTTTGTATTTTTAGTGTTTGGGGTGGTTTCACCATGTTGGCAAGGCTGGTCTTGGACTCCTGACCTCAGGTGACCCGCTGGCCTCTGACTCCCAAAATGCTGGGATTACAGGTGGGAGCCCCATGCCTGGCCATGCATTTGGTTTTGAGATCAGCACAGTGGCCATCTGTTCTCTCTGCCTACCTGCTCACTGCTTGCTCCCTTACTGCCCTAGCTTCCCATGGGACCCTGCAGGTGCTGGGGCCTCAGATGCAGTTGCTACCTGTCACGACAGCCATCCCATCCATTCCAGGGCTATAAATATGCTGATGACTCTATTTTTTGTCCCAGAGCTGTAATATCCAGTGGCCTCCACGATTCACCCACCAGGATGGCTGATGAGCTCCAAAAGTGTCAACATTGTCCCAAACTGAGCCCCCTGCCCCACAGCAGAAGCCCTCCCCAGAGCCTCCCATTCTCACTCTAAGGCAATTCCCTCCTCTCAGCGGTGGTGACAACAGTGGGGTCCCCTCCGCCCTCACCCAGCCTCGTGGGCCCCCTCTGCCACCTCTGCCACCCCTGCCCAGCCTGGATGTTGGTAGTGGCCCCTTCCCAGCAGGTCCCCCTGCCCTTTGCCTTACCCCTTTCAGCCCGTTCCTTACTAAGAAGTCACCAAGATGCTGGTGACAAAGTGGGTCGGATGTGCCCCAACCTCACGCAGTGTCAAAGTCTAACCACGTCCCAAAAACTTTCTGGTTTGGTTCCCAGCTCCTGCTTTGATCTCGCCTCTATTCAGAATCACCGTCCCCACAAGGGCCTCTCTCAGTCACCCAATCCTCTGGCTACCCCTGAGGCCACTGCCCTCTGGGTGGACCATCCACAGCCCGGATGGTTCTGCCTCCGGCTCCTGCACTGCCTGAGGGCCTCCCAGCCATGGCCTGGGGGTGCCTGACAGCCATGGCCACAGCATCCTCCCTCAGCGCCCTGCTCACCGCTCTCAACATGCTCCCCAAGAGCTGCCCACGTGCTTGCCCACATGCTCCCCAGGGCTCTCTACACGGCTTCACATGGCTCCCCACGTGCTCCCTTCGTGATCTGACGAGCCTGGGCAGGAGAAGCCGGGTGTCCCCCGGGACTCATTCAGGGGTAAGCACACACCCTCTCACCATTTTCCCTCCTTGTTTCCCCTCCCTCCTTTTCCTCCTGGAAATGCCTCCCGAGGAAACCACTCAATCCTTGTCCCAGGACCATGGCAGGGGTCTCCTTCCTTACAGGGCTGGCTGCTGCCTCCATCAACCCTTCTCTGGCTATTTATTTATCTAAAATGAAAACTCCAGCCATTGTGTCAGTATTTCGATACTGTTGTCACTTAAAAGGCGACTGATTTCACTGATGCATTGTGTTCACTGTACCTCTCTCCTACCAGAATGTGACACTGATGGTAATGTCAGCTTTCTTCACTCCTGGTTCAGCAGACTTGAGAAAAGGGCCTGGCATACTACAGTAGGCATTCAGTAAATGCTTTGGGAATCCTGTATCCTCAAAAGGTACAATACCTTTTTTTAAACAGAAAACATTGCAGAATCTTAGAGTTAGAAAGGATCTCAGATGAGCTGAGTTTTCTCCTCGGGGCAGAAACCCTGGGATGCCATTCTGAGCTGATTGTCAGTCTTTTCTCCTGTCCTTGCGCTGTTCTGATGACAGACACTCGCCGCTCCCCACAGCCAGGCCCTCTGTTAGAGAATGGTTAGCTCAGCTCAATAAATGCTGCTGTGAGAACACTGACACCCAGGTGGGGACGCTGGCTGCACCTGCAGCTCCTGCAGGGCCGGCCCAGGCCTCTTCCTGCTATCCAGGGGACTGCAGTGGCACAGGAGGGCCTTGCTGGGACTCTGGGGAAGGGGTTCCAGTTCCACTGAGAAGGCCTCTGGAAGCACCTTGCTGCGGATTCGATAAATTCTCAAGCAGCCTGATTACTACTGGCTGTGAGCCGGGGACACCAAGATGGACAGCCTGGGGACAAAGCCGATGCTGTGGGTGACAGAAAGCAGAAGGATGGAAAGAACCGTGGCTTTGGTGAACCAGAGAACCCTTAGCTCCTCTAGCCATGAAGCAGGCCCCACCACAGGGCTTATGGTCCTAAGAGCCACTGGGTTTCCTTATTCATTAAACTAGTTTAATTCAGGTTTTCTGCATCCTAAAGGATACCAAGTCAGTGTGCGGAGGGACCCTGTAGACACGTGTCCAGACAATCACAGAATTTCTGATGACACCACTGTCATGTGGGATGGAGGTCACCTCCCCAGGGTGCCCCTACACTCATGGCAATGAATCCTGCCTCTTATTTACCCTTTTGGATTTTATAAGCAAGTGGTAAGTAGAAAAATAGAGTGGCTTCATTTTATTTTTAATAAATCAACTGAATGTACTAATAGTTGTATCTACTTCCACATGTAGGAACCCTGTTACGTAAATTTGAGAATAATCTGCTCTTTGCTATTTAGACTTCATTTACTTTCACTCCATTTCCAATATGGATTACCAATTGTCCCCATATTTTGCATTTTATAGTTTAAATTACTTTACACTTGATTTTACAGGGCACAAAAGATTCTTAATAACTACAAAGAAGTGTGTTGATTTAATGTGCTCCAAGAAACTCATGACAGTCCAAATTGTAACTCAAAATTGAAAGACGTATATTGGGCTAAAGTGTCCGGCACATAAGGAGGTAACTATGACTTACTTTTACTGTCTTGGGTCACAGACACATAAAGTTGATGTACCGGACTACATAATTAATCCTGGTATGTTTTCAATTGCACTATGAATCTTCCATTTTTTTAAGTGACTTGGAAACATTCAAATTGGGACGCGGCATTTGAGAGTCACGCAGGCTGCTGAAGTTCACACCTTGTCGAGCAAATCCACACCTTCAGTGGCCAGCTCCGTTTTGGTTTTCAAACTTTAAGCTCCCTTTTATCCCCAAAATAGATGAATGAAAGCAATCCAATGTGTTTATTATTTATTTTTTCTTATTTATTTGAGACAGAGTCTTGCTCTGTCACCCAGGCTGAAGTGTGGTGACATGATCTCGCCTCACTGCGACCTCTGCCTCCAGGGTTCAAGCGATTCTCCTCCTGAGTAGCTGGGATTACAAGTGCTCGCCACCTTGCACGGCTCATTTTTTATTTTTAGTAGAGACGGGTTTTTGCCATGTAGGCCAGGCTGATCTTAAACTCCTGACCTCAAGTAATCTGCCTGCCTCAGCCTCCCAAAATGCTGGGATTACAGGCGTGAGCCACTGCGCCCAGCCCAAGTCAATGTATTTATAATATGTGAATTGTTTGCACACCCTTTTCAAGCACTGGAAAAGAAGAAAAGAAAAGAAAAAGAAATAGGTCCATGAATGAGGTAAGCAGAGTTGAAGCAAAATACTCGGATGCCTTCTCAACAATTTCTTCCAAAGGACTCCCCGAAATTAGCTCTGCACGACCCAGCTTTCTTGTGGGGGTGGGGAAGCGGTGATTTCTTAAAAGCCACATTGAAGTGTGTGTTTTATATCACGATGGTGGTTAGGGGAGGGGAGGCGTTCACAGTTGACTGGGGGAAGTTTTAATCATTGAACTATGCACAAGCGGAGCTGGAGCGGGAAGCAGCAGGAAAATGAGGCACCTTCTGCAGAACCCCGCCAGCCTGCAGGCGTTCCTGATCTGAGGAAAACACTTTAATTAATATGTAAAACAGCAGTGGGGAGAAAAGCAAGGTTAATTTCCAAACCACATCACTACCCGCGGCATTGGGGTTATGAAACCTTGGGAAACTTCTAGGAGTTCCTGTGTGAAGGCACAGAGGTGCTTTTGTGTGTGAGCGGCTTCTGAGATGCTCAAAAGCTCTTTTATCTGCCCCCTGCAGTGACATTGCGCTTTCTGTGCTTAAAAACACTGCCTTTGACTGGCAGGCTGTTGTTTTTAATTTGCAGGGCACCCTCCATTTTGTTTGGAACCTGCCCGAAAGCAGCGTGGAGGAGAGAAGGAGCTGTTTGATTTCCATTGTTGCGGCTTTCTTAGCTGCCGGCTACCTTTGGAATGTGTGACCCAGGCCAGCGTCTCCTGGTTAGGACAATGTTCTGAACTTGCCTGGGGTGAGACTGGAGCTCATTTCCTGGTTGAGGTCTAAAATCCTGATCAGAGTCAAGTGTATCAGATTCTCGCAGTGCCAAGGATCAGCGTCTGGTGGAGACAGCAGATTCTCCAAGGTCAGATAAGTGAAGAAACAGCTGACACTTCTTTCCCTAGCTGGAGCAGAAACAGCTCCATTCAGTGCCTGAACAATTAGCGCAATTAGAGCATGTGCAGCTTCCTAAAGACCCGCCAACTCTGCACGTGCTCCTGCGTTTCCTGCCCCCCTCTTCTCAGTGCCTCACAGATACCTCAAAAGCAGCATATCTCCAAAGTCCTCTTGGAAACTCCGTCTAGAAGTCCGGGGCTCGAGAACCAGTGGGTATTCTTCCCACCGCTTGGTATCCAAGCAACACCAACTCCTGGCCATTAGACACTTAAGCATCTTTCAAGTAGGGGGAGGACATTTTTTGGGGGGTCCCAGACTCCTTTGAGAATTAAAATCTACCCCAGGAGGAGAATAATATCTGTACATATCAAAATCAGCATACATTTTCAGGGCTTTTCACACACCTACTCCAAGCCCAGTTAAGATTTCTATACTCAAATCAGTTCCTCTGTCCCATTTCCTCTGCCAGGACCCTATGTGCAGCCCCACATGGCACTTATGTCTAGCCCAGGGGGTTAGCTTTGACTTCCCAGCTCTGGCAGAATTTCCTTCTCCATTCACCACGCGGGCCGGAGTGGTCTCCATATTCCCAAGGGCTCACCCGTGGCCTTTAGAAGAAGGTCCGAACACTAGCTTGGCACTGGAGGTCTGAGGAATTCTTCCTCCCTTGCTCCAGCCCCAGGAAAGACCTGTGTTTCCCTGAGCAAGCCTTTCTCCCGTGGCCGTTCAGTTTCTCCCAGTATGTCCTATGTACTATCGTGGAGGATTTGGATTGCAGTGTAGGCCTCTGAGGTCCACGCCGGAGTGCCCTGCGTCAGCTCCCTCTGTGCGGTCCGGTCAGCTCAGTGACATCACGGGTGACTCAGCATCTGCTTCTTTCCCTTCCCTGGGAGACTCCTCAGTCAGAACCTGGGTCTTCACCTCTAAACCCCCAGGACAGCGGCAGCCCCTGATTTTGACATAGGAGGAGCTCAGGACTGCAGCTTGGAGGGAGGTGGTGATCCACGGAGGGGCTTCCTTCTTTTGAAGCTTTTATAGCAAGCACAATGTTCTGACTTATATTAAATTTGTATGTGGGGTGGCTCAATAGGACTTTGGAGAAGATCCCACATTGCACAAGCTGGGAGATGAAGCCCCAATCCCCACCCTGCAGCTGTAGCACGCAGCCTCGCAGTTCCGAGCACAGCCACATGTATGTAATATCTGGTGTGTAACAGGTGCCTGTTGAATATTTCTTGGATGAATAGATGAGTGACCCTAGAAAAACACAGTGCAGACCTATGGGTAGAAGAAGCAAAGGACCCAGGAGTTTCCTGGAAGTTAGGGGTTCCAGCCCACCTCTGTCCACAGGCATGTGATCTCTCTCTCCCTCTTCACACACACACACACACACACACACACACACGCCACACACACACCCACGAGCCTCCCCACTTTGCCTGGGATAGTGATTCACAGGTGATGCCACATCTCCTAACTTTTCCATTTCTTTGCACTCGCTTTTTCACCCCATTTCTAGGCACACAGCAATCCCCGTCTCCTGCAACGACCCATGCACCAGGCCTCACATTAACCACCTGCCATCTGCACGTGGCAGCCCTGGTGGCCCTACCTGAGGACAGTTGCTGCTGGCATCTCTTGTTCACTCTCAAGCTTTTGCTTAGCTCCACCCTCTGTGGAAACAGCTGGCCCCCTTGACTGGCAGACCCAAGGACCTTTTTGAGTCCAGGGCCTTCAACCTTGTGTCTTCAGGAGCCTTTGCAAAGCTGGATGCCACAGAGGTGGGCCCTGTCCCTCCACTGCGTTTTCTTCATTCTCTGCTCCTCCGCATCACCCTCCCAACTCACTCAGCAAAAGAAAGGAAGCATTTCATTTTCACTCTTTGAAATCTTTCTTCAAATACTTCGTATTAAATCACTTCCTGTCCTTGGATAGAGTTTTGTGTTGTTTTAAGAACAGTGTTTTCCAGTGGCTAGATCTATACGTCTAGCCAGCTCACTCCTCTGTGGCCCAGTCTCCTTTTACCAACTGTTTAACTGTCATATATAAATGACAGGCAGCTGCATATGTCCGTGTGTCCAGCTGTCTGTTCTGCAGTGGGTCACTTGCAGGGTCAGATTGTACATCTGCCTATTTCACTTCAAATTGTCTCTTTCTCACAAGCATCTGGGGGTGTCTTGCCTCACATGCAAACAAACACAGAACAAAACTAGAAAACCTCAAAGAAATTTCTGTATTGAAGAGATTTTAATGGTAAAATAATGAAGTTTACTTGTGATTAAAAAACAATTGTAATTTTTTAATAAAAACAACTCAAAACTATCTTGGTGTTTTTTTCTTTTATTATAATCAAAGTTTAGGCAAGAAAAGGGATATCTATTGGCTCATGAAATTAACAATTCCCTAGATTGACCTAAAATAGTGCTTTTCAAATTAAGCATCAGGCCCAACTGGAGTGCTTGGGAACAGATATCGCTGAACTTCATCTTCCAGAGCTTCTAATGCAGTGAGTCGGGGGGCTGGGAGGGGGTGGGGGTGGGAATTTGCATCTCCAGCAAGGTCATGAGGCTGCTGCTGCTTTGGGGGTTCCACTTTGAGAACCACTGACCGAGCACGTCAGGCACTGCAGGACCCAGATGGTCAATGATATCCAGAGAATGAGTCTCCCTTTCCCCAGTGACACAGAAAGCTCCCAGCACTCCCAGGCTAACATCCTCTCTGAAGCTGGTAATTTCCAAAAGAGATCTTTCCAACTTCCCTAAGAAACGTCAAAAATATGACTCTGGCTCTACATGAGTCACCTGCTTACCCCTGGGCCAATCACTGAGGATCCCTCTGGGGTAACCTGAGTCTCTGGCCTGGGTCACGTGACTAGTCTTGTGGGGGGCAGGCTCACTTCTTGACTGACAGCTCTCCTGCCCACCCCACATTCAGAATCCTGTCTAAAGGAAGGAATGTCTGGCAAACAGAGTGTTTTTTTTTTTTCTTTAAATATATTTCAATCTCTCTCTATATCTATCTACCTACCTACCTAGATTTAGGCAAGCTACTTAATCTCCCTGAACCTTATGTTATTTATCCAGATAATTGAATTCATAATACTTACCTTTCAGGATCATTATGGGAATTAGAAGTATGACCTGCTTAAAACACCTAGCACATTGCTTGCCACATCAACTATGTAGAATAAATTATAGCTAGATATGAAGGGGGAATTGCTTCATCCTTGACCGTATCTTCCCCAGTAAAGGTGGTTCATTAGGTGTCGGGCATCAGATAGGGTGGAGCCAGGCTGAGGATGCTCACCTTATCACTTGTCTCCACTCATCTCTGCTTCCTTGACTATGACCTCTCCATACACTCATGTGCATATGGAGGTTTTCCATTGAAAAATGAGCCCTATATTCCAGACGCACCCATCACATATCTGCATCCCTTTAAGGTGCAGGGTCACATGGGGTGCTCCTTCCTGCCGCTAAAGTTCATTCTCGTGTGGCTTTCATGGTTTGTTCCCTGTTGAAGCCTTCTCCAAGCTTCGGGTGTTCACAAGTCTCCAAAGGCTCTGTGAGATTAGAATTTCCTTCGTCTTTTAGCTGATGATTACAGCATTACAGTTTTCCCTTGTAGGTCTTTCCTTGAGCTCCAAGACAGAGCGCTTCTTCAGGGAGCTTCTATTAGGGTAATTGGGGCACTCTCAGTTGTATTGGAGGAGGGATGTATTAACTACCTCTATCTCCTTCGCTACTCCGCTCTGGGATCCCACATATCACAGCTACCTGGAAGATAATGAAAATGATAACATCTATTATTTACTGGGCTTATTACGCCCTAGGCAAGATTCTTTTTTTTATTGAATTTTCTCCCAAAGCCTGGAAGGTAGCTATTCAGTTTTACAGGTGGGGAAACTAAGGCTGTGAAACATAAATGCCTCTTCGAAAATCGTACAGCAGTGCACAACGTGGCAGAGTGGGAGGGCCATCTGGGTTCCGACCCCAGCCAGCCCGTGAATGCAGACTTCACATGTAACCTGCCCTCCTCTTGCAGCTCTCTCTGGACCTGGATTGAATTTTTCCCACGAAGAACTGGGGAACATTAAATTGTTGATGTTGTTGTTGTTGCTCTAAATTGGATTACATATAAATTCTCTTTCCCTCCAATATTCAGTGAGATTTTGGCAGTCAGTGGAGACTCATTGCCTAATTGTTGCCATGGGTGATTTTCTCAAATCACTGCTCCGGGCCCAGGGCCATCAGAGCGATTCACCACACTGAAGAGACGCCTTTGTTATTCCAGAGGCAACCTCAGGTAATCCACCGCTTGACCCACCTCTGGTTTTAAGCACCAAATTAATTTCAGAGGTTGCATAAGGAAAGGTCGACCCATCAGTTTTCTTTGGGAGTGGCAAGTGAGCAGCTCAGCTGGAGGGCAGCAGGACTCTGGCTGTGTCCCTGACCTCACCCCTTCTCTGCTTTCACCAAGCAGAAGCTGCATTTGGGGTGGGCCAGGGCCTTCTCACCTTTGGAGATTCCTGATCCAATGTCATTGGCAAGCACGTGACTCGAGATAGCCTGAAGATGAAAATACTGGATGTGGAATCCCAGGAAGTCCCGTCATCATCTACCAGGGAGCTCAGCAATACCACTGCCTTTCTTCGCAGATGTATTTATGTGCTTGACTTACATTTTAATGGTTTATAAAGCTAAAAACAATGGCAATTTGGGGAGCCCTATATGGTTTTTTGCCTTCCCTGCAATTCTATTGTCTCTTAACCAAGTAAACAAACCCAATGGGCAGATGAATGAATGCTCCCAACCTAATTAAATCTAACATTTGAGAATAAAATCATAATAAATATGTAATCTCATTTCCATTTGGAACCAACTAGAGCTTTGAAATTTGGGGCTATTTGGAAAGCATTGGCAGTTTATGAAGAAAACAGATCACAAATAGATGGACCACCAATGGAAACACGTTACCTCTCTAAGAAGATTGGAAGTAGCCCTCGTGTGAACCTACTGTTGTATCTCTGTACTTGTGAAGGAAAAGTCTCTACTTTGACCTGAGTGCGCTCTGTGGAATAATGGTCACATCTGAATAAGGCGGCATTGGACTGTCCTGGAGGAGAACAAATCAGAAGTTATACTGTTGATGCAAACCATTTTGTCTGGCCACCTTTCTAATGGGCTCGTTCTTCATTTTCCTCTTTTTCTTCCTTTTTTGGGGGCTGGGGGTGGATATTACTTAGGCAGAGGGGAAGCCAATCGCCATTTGACTGTGTGTTGAATTTAAGGAAGCCCAGAGGGGAAAAGAGAAAACCTTATGATTGAATTTTGCCTACTAATGAAAGTTCATATAAATCAAGGCTCACATAGCTCTTATATGAATAAAATATTATACCTGGAGGCAGCAGGATGTGATCTATTTTACTATCTTCATTAATCTGCAGATCTGTGGATCTGCAGATTAATGTGTGGCTGCGGCCACACATCACTGTGGAGAAAAGACATTCCCTTCTGCACTGCTGTTTCCTCAGGACCAGACCACACTCTTTCTTTAGTACGACATGTCTTTTTTCTGATAAACACCTGGGTTCACTTTTTGTAAGGTTTACAACATTCTTGAGGCATATTCGGGTTCGGAGGCTGGTAAAGTGCTTGACTCATATCTTCAGGCGATTCCTGTTGCGAACACTGCATTTTGTAATTACCATGCTTAGTCAGTTATAGTCAGGCCAAACAAGTTACAGTGATAAAGACCATTGTGGAGCCAGCACAGTCACTGTCTGGACCTACAAACACACTGGCAGGGCTGTTTGCCTTGCTCACAATCTGGGCTTTATAAATAAAGGAAACGTCAACGCTTAAGCTCAGACCTTTGGTGAGGCAGTTATTGTGAACTCTGGAAGATTTGATCCGTTAAATATTTTGGTTTGTTCCAATCAAACAGTGTTCATGACCTACTTTGACAGGTATTCGGGATGTGCAGGAAGGTGATTTTTCTTTTAAACTATCTTATCAACCAAGCAGATTCTTCCATGTGGCCATCTGCTCAGTTTTGCAGCCCTCAGCTGTTCTTGGAGCTGGAAAAAAAGTTATTCTGTGGAAAAATCAATGCTCTTCCCTCACAGAGACAGAGATTTAATATGTTACAGGAATATATGCCGTAGAAATACCTACATTGATAACCCTGGTTATATCTCCACTTGATTAAAGGATCTTAGGGTAAATAAAATAAAGCTCAATTTACAGCCAGATTACTTAGGCTGTTATTTTAATAACTAATGCAGTAATTTTAGAAAGTGGAAGAGAAAACTTAAAGCATTTTTACACTGAAAGAGATTTCAGACATCCTTCACGTAGGTAATGTCTTGTTGAGACTATTTTCCTGGTGTTTTTGAAACTGTGGTTCTGTTTGTAGTTTCATAAGAGCTTTGAATTTGGCTCCGTTTGGGGTTCAGCAAATTAGTGTAGTTTGTTCTGGTTTTTATTTGAGGTTCTGCTTGGGATGAGTCCCAGGAATGGATGCTGTGTTTGTGAACAGGGCCCACTTTCATCTGAGCATGTCAATAACAGGAAAAGCCAGACTGGCAGCAAGCCCCCACCATCACCCCCACCACATCTGCACTCATGCCCACCTCTCCACTTTGGCCTCAGAGGTGAGAGCTGATTTCTCTGTTCTCCACTTTAGGGTGAGCCTAGTGAAAGACATTGAGGGTGTCCATCAGTGGATATGTATGGAGATCAAGATGTATGACTTCCATTCCCTACCCCAGCACACCTGCTGGTGGGATCCAGGCCCTACAACCATCATCACTGTGTTTGCTGTTAGACCAAGGTGGGGTCTCAGTTGCTGACTGGAGGGGGTGGATCAGGAATCAGCAAAGCCTCTGAGTGCCAGACAGTGTGCTAAGCCCTCTGTACGGTTATGGGATCCCTGTGCAAAGTGGCATCACCCCCATTTTTACATGCAAGGAAAAGTCCCAGAAAGGACTCAGGTTTGAGTCCCATGGCAGGAAGTGCAGGTGATAATTCAAATGCACTTTGGCTTCCTGGCTGTCCTGTGCTCTGTCCTGTGCCCTCCATAAATAACGTTAGTTGGTGGCCTACAGATTGTAATCTTTAGCATTTCTGCAAGCCAAACATCTGTGAAAACCATAGTAGTATCATGAAAATGCCATGTAAGTATAAGTATTTTAATATAGTAAGATTAAATAACAGCAACTCCTTTTATCTGAATATAGCAATATTTTAAGACAAGTGATGTTTTGTTCAAACATAATCTCTATATCTGGAAAACCTGGTACTTTTTGGAAAGAGTTTCCCTTATTCTTGCTACAAGAATGACTTTTTTCGGATTAAAAAATCGACTATGGGGCTATTACCTTGTTTTTCTGTTCATAGAAGTAGGCCGTTTTATGGATGTGGAGGAATTACTTACACATTTATAAGTGTTTCACGAAGCCTCCTTCTCCCCACGCCCACAGAAGCAAATAAGATCCATCACCATTCATATTCAGGTCTTCCTTCTAATACGGAAGACCTGAAGTTCAATTAGTGGCTCCCTTACCATCTGAGCATAACATGAAATTCACATAAATCTCTACTTTCCTTTTGTTTTGGGTTAGTGAAATCAAACAAGCAACTGGAATATGCTTCCAGTGCAGAATATGAATAAAATAAATAAAGTATTTACAGCAGCTGTGATTGTTAATTTTAGTGTCTAGTGAATCTCCTACAGTGTGCTTTCCCGTAGATTTTTCTTTTGGGGTGCTTATTTGTTTTATTTTTTAATTGAAGAATGATGTTTTCTTTTTTTATCTTTCTTTTTTGTGTGTGTTTTGTGGTTTATATGCCTAGAGTTTCCTATTAGTTTTACCCTACCTAAAATTCTAGCTCATCTTCCTTAGCTATGTCTTAATATATCATTACAGTGACCCTTTAAGTGAACAGAATGAACCCTTTGAACCATGGAATAGGTGAATGACCTTTTGAAATACACACAGACTCTGGTGCAATGCAGCCAGAAAAACCAAACAAATTGACAGCCAAATGAAAAGTGATTGGTTCAATTGAGGTACACCTGCCAAATCAAGTCTGCCAGCTGGGAAATTATTACGCATTTTCCTAAGTGGCTGTTATATAAAATATTAAGGCTGCGTGTATCTGTTAAGTCATCATGGCTCTGATATTTAAAGAGCCTTGTTCTTTTATTTTTTCCTTCCTGGAAGAGGGAATCAAGAGACCAGGGTTTACATATTGAAAACAAGAAACCAAATCAAACAGTGGCTTATTCTTTAAAGTAAACAGAGCAAAGGCTATCAGTGGCAGATGTAACCAAGAGCTGGCTCTATGCAGACAAAGAGGAGATTATGAAAACAAAAATCTCTTCCACTGAAATAATTATATTTAATTACGGATCCAAGAACTGCATTTAATGTTTTTCATTTGAACAAATCTTAAGGGTAAATGAGGCTGACAAATACTAATCAGGAGACAGGGGAGATTATTTCATGGTTTTGGTTGGGATGGGCATCTAAAATCCTTCTCCCTGGTTTTGCCTGCCTAGACCCTGCATCTCCCTCAAAGTTCTGTTGAGACCAGAACTTGGACCCCCCTCTTCAGGGAGTGCTAGCCAATTCTTTCCAACCTCCTTTCTTCTATGTTTCTAAAATCCACAAAATCGTCTTATCACTGCGGCAACACCTTGTCACTTGGCTGAGTTCTTTCTTTTTGGCTGATAACTTGGGGGAACAAAGGCTGCTTCCATCCAGGGTTCATATTTGAAAACTAAATAACAAAACATAGAATACTTTGATGAACTCTATTCTGTTTTGTATATTGTCCCTGGCATACCATCTGCACCAAAAGCTGCTCAGAGGCAGGGGTACTTCATGTCTCTTTTTTCCACAGCTCCCAGCAGGATGTTGAGTCAGTTATGAATAATGGATGGATGGGTGGATGGATGGCTGGATGGAGGAATGGACAGATGGATTTGGGATTGTGGCCAAGTGATTGCACTGTGGTTTTTTCAGATATAGACTATCAACAGATAGTAAAAAAAAAAATTCAATACTTGAGCCAACTAGTGGAAGGAGATGAAGGCTATCTATCTATAAAGTTGCTCCAGAGTCATGCCTGATGCCATTTCAGAGAGTGTCAACCCTACCCTTGCTTTACTGTGCATTTCCAGTGGCAGGACTGATCTCTGAGAACTGTGAAGTAGTTGTTTATTGTCGTTTGGTTGTTAAAGTCTGACCCTGGTTGGAGTCATTCTGTGTTCTAAAAAGTCTGCACTCTTTTAGAGAGAATCGCGGTGGTCAAGGGTTACAATGGCAGTGGAATGTTTCCTGACGAGATCACTGCACCCGTCAAAATCCCATGGCTGACCCAAAGGTCCTAAACAGAATGCCACAAGGAGTTAAGGACCTTTCACTAACACAGGTATTGCCAATGCACCTCTTGACCCTAAAAAACCAATTCTTGCTTTGAGACTCCATAAACAGTCCCTATAAATATTATGCAAAGCACTAATTTTCTTCTTCTACAAAAGCAGTAATTTCTCTTTCTTTTACTCTTTTTTTAATGAAGTTCTATTGAGAACTGTTAAATATTTAATTCCTGCTGTGTATGAGAGATCAGCTATGATTTCTAAGTACAAAACTAAACTTTAGCAAGCTATAATAGTCTGTAGCCCTGGTGATTGACACTGCGATAATATATCTCTACATAGTGACTGTGTGAACACAGTATCACAGTAATGAGAAATAGATTTTGTGCAAATAATTATTACTAGCATGTGTGATATATGTTGTATATATGTAATACATGATATATACCTGGTGTATGTACATATACCATATATGATTTGTATATATAGGCATATATATGTGTATATATACACAGACACGTTTCAGTTTTTTTGGATATGGCCTCAATTTCTTTGCAAAACACATTTATTTTTTCCATCCCAAGAAAATATTTGTCTTGCGAAAGTGCACTGGAAATACTTAGGTTGTTGATTCAAAATAATTATCCCTGAAAAAAGCATGATTTGTGTTCAGTCTCATAGCACCATTTGATTGCTTCCCATAGCCTACAGAACTATATTTATAAAAGGATGTTGTCCTTTTGCCCTTTCCATAACTCACCATCAACTGTGAATCAAGTTTCAGGAACAATGGGGGCTGTTTTCCGAAATCAATAGGCAAGTTTTATTGCTTTTCTTTTTCAGGATTTCTTTACTCACTCATTTTCCAGAAGAATTTCCAAGTCCTCTTTTACAAGGAAAACGACATATTCTGTAGTAGGAAGTAGAAGTTGCCCACAGGCCACTTACCGACCTTCAATCAGCAGGTGGAATTAGATATTTTGAGTTAGATTTTTTGTGTGTTCTCTTTATTTTATAAAAGGACACTCTTATTTCTCATTTTTGAGTTGTAAGTTGACTAATAAATGTATAATATTATGACTTTTTAGAAAAGTCACAATATTACTTATTATGTATGTATTAGCCATTAAGGCACTCTAAATGGCTTCTAAATAAAGCAGATTTTTTTCTTGTAGTAAAAGCAAATAAAACAAGACTCCCCTCTCCAAATTTTAAAGTATTATCAAATACCTATCCTGTCTATACTCCCTCAGCAGCTTCTGTTTCTCCTTCCCTGCTGTCAATTTGGTTACAATGTAACCTCATTAAAAATAGGTCCCTTTCCTCTGGGTCACCTCGTAGGATGGCTTCCTCCGGGAGGTTCCCAGAATAGGGGGGTGGATAGCCGGGGTCACTTCTGCCAGCTTTGGTCTCTACATGTTTATACCCATTTCAGCCAGGTCCTGCTTCTTCCAGGACTTGCCACGGTGTGATCCCTAGGCTGGCTGGGTCACTGGGAAGGGGCCAGAAGGATGGAGCATCACAGAATTGCAGGAAGGAAAGAGCCTAAGGTTTGTGTGTGGGTATCACCTGCAGGCTTTGAAGCAGGTGCTTCTTCTAGACGATCTCAGTGAGTCTCCACTCCAGCTCAGGCACAGCACAAAGTGGCAGGTCTTCTTCAGAGAGATTTAGGAGTTGGCCTAGCCACAAACAGCAGGTGGGGAGATGGGCGTGACTGTGGGTGAGGAGCCTGCCTTGCTGCAGTTTTCTTCCTGGTCTCAGTCCTTCTGGAACAGAGGTTCTTGCTGGCTCTTCCTACCATGGTGGTCTTAGGACGGCAGGCTCTCGAGAGGACCCCTTTCCCCATCTGCTGTTTACCTCCTGTGGATGCTGGAAGCTCTGCTGGTCACTTACCCCATCCTTGTTGGAGGTAAATCCCTAAGGCTCCTCATATCCTGCCCACCGTTCACTCATTCATTCATTCTTGTAGCCTCCTACCCACTTCAAGTCATTTATTACATTCAAGGCACTAGGGAAGAATTTTCCATTTCAAAGACACGCAATTTTCTGGAATGAATGACCTCTGCTCTAAACATGGTAATAATCATAGCTATTGCTATTATTACTTATGTCAGCAGCACCACAGATTGAATTATACCCCATCCAAATTTATGTGATGAAATTCCAAACCCCCATCATCTCAGAATGTGATGATATTTGGGGACAGGGTCTGTAGAGAGGTAACCATGGTACAGCAAGGTCACTAGGGTGCACGCTAATTCAATACGGTGGCTGTCGTTATGAAAAAGGGAGAGTTGCACATAGACACACGCATAAAGACTACGTGGAGCAACTCGGGGAGAAGATGGGTGTCTACAGCCAGGGGAGAGGCCTAGAGCAGAGCCTCCCTCTCAGCTGTCAGAAGAAGCCAACCCTGCCGCCACCTTGATCTTGGACTTCTGGCCCACAGAACCGTGAGATAATAAGTTTCTGTTGTTTAACCCACCAAGTCTGGGGTATTTTGTTGTGGCAGCCCTGGTAATGTAAACAGGAATTTACATCACCTGGTAAATTTCCTGCTAATGCAAACAGAAAATTTTCTATATAAGGTAATGTAGACCTTCACCACGTGCAAGGTGCAGTGCAAAATGCTTTTAGTGCAGAATCTTACTTCAATCTCCCCCAAACCTGAATATTACCAGTACTACTAAGATTCAAAGATGAAGAAACTTGCCCAAGACCAGACAGCTAATAGATGAGAAACCCAGGGTTCAAACCCACACCTCTGACTCTGGAGCCATCACCTTTAATCATCATTTTGTCTTATTTTTCCCCAGGCTAAAAAAGTAAAGTCCCTATTCACTGGATCTGAGCCCTACGTGTCCCACTGGAAACTGTCCCTCTGCCTCAAATGTCAACAGCAACATTGAAACAACAGTACTTTTTTCAAATCAGTGTAATATTCAGGGACATTAAATTAAGTAGACATTCTCGTATTCCTGGTCTCCACACAGCAGAAAAATCTGTTAGAATGAAGACGGTAATCTCGTTAGTGAGGTATTACCTTGAGCTGGGCAGCAAATACTGTTGTTTCTGGCAACCAAGGATTTAGCCCCTGAATGAAAGCTAGCCTGGTGCTATGAAGGATGCCTTTACATGAACAGGTCAATCTTTGCAACACAACAAAGTGTTGCTTCAGAATGAGTCTGGCTCCTGCCATGTGCATCAGGGCTGGCAGCAGAGATTTCACATGTGACAGATGACTAAGGGTTTATGTAGACATGGAAGATTTGAGGCTCCTTTTTGCCCCCATCCCCTTACTGAGGCAATTGAAGACCATTTTCTCTTAGCAGAACTAGAAATTGTTTACCAGTAGGGGCAGAATGAGAGAGGAGCTTTGAAACTCAGACACTACAAATTAGTGTGTATGTTTTGATGAACCCATGTTAACAATATACCTTTCCAACTGATCCATTCCAGATTAAACTGTGGTCTTTGTGAGTTTTTCAGCTTCCTTTTTCTTATTGTTCGATATTTATTGCTTTTTAAAAAAGATTTCCCAATCTTACACACAAAAATTTTCATACAAAAATTTTCATACAAAATTTCAGGGAAAGCAGATTTCAGGGAAAAATCTTTCATACAAAGATTTCAGGCAATAGATTTCTAGTATTTATACAGCTAGCGAATAGAACATCTTCCTAAAGTTGTTTAAAGTCCAAAATCTAATAGCAAGAGATTAGCTCTCATTTTAGGTAGCCTTGATTGAAGCTGATTGATTGAATTGCTGTTCCTGTCCATCTTGTGAGATTCTGATACTAACGAAGTAAAAGAAATGCTGAGTCTGGAGATCATACTAGTCCTCACTACACATGTCCTTCACCTGACTTGATATTTTGAATTTTTTATGCATAATGAGAAGTTGAGATCTATCCTCCCTTTTTTTTGGGAAAGTGTGGCTGATTTTACTAATTGATCTGTCCATGTAAACAATTATTCTTTCTCAGCAGTTGAGATTCAAAACCAAGAGCAGACTCGTGCTTCTGCAGAGAGAGGAGATGGTAGAGAGGCAGGAAGCTGTGGAGTCCTGTGGGGCAGCGCCCAGCACAGGACAAGGTGAGGGTAGGTGATGGTGTGCGTGGAACCCATCCGCTAAGTGCAATTCTAGTTTTTCTCCATCGATGGGCTTGACCATGACCATGGAATCATACAGCTTTGAAACAGAAAATAATCATTGCATAGTGGTCAGTTGTAACACTTTTTGGGAGAAAAACCCAGAGGTGAGGGAGACACAGTGACTTGTTCAAGGTCACATAACTATTAAATGTCAGCATGGGGATAATAAACTGAGTCTCCTGGGCATGAGTTCAGTGTTTTTCAACAGCATTTGAAAAACAACATGCTGCTATTTCACAAATTAGACCTGGTTTACTAATTGTTGCCTTATGCTATCTTGAAAGGCAACAGCTGTGTTTGTTCTTCTCATTTGACACCCAGCGCCTAGCATGGTACCTGGGGCACAAGAGAAACTCAAATGTGTTTGCCAAATTAAAGCATAGAGGAACAAACACATTTCCTCTTAATGATCACTTTCAAAATAAATCTAACATTCATTTAAGAATACGAATAGCTTTGACCCTTCTCTTGCTCATGAATATTGTTGCCTGAGGTTGAAAATAAGGTAATTGGAAGTAAATGTACCTCTGTCTGGCTTTTTGGTATTGGCGATAGTGAAAAGTTTCATAGCAAAAGAAGATAAAAATCAACAGAAAAATGGAGTTGGGAGATGACTTGTGATACCTTCTGTCTGTGCCATATGTGCTCCCCATGATCGTAAGTGGAAAAGTAGAGGCAGTATTAACAAAGTGTGCACTTACAAAGCCTGTGCTCAGCAACTTTTGGTAACTCTCAAGGCCATTAGGGTCTACCCATACAGTCACAGATCCAAAGAGGTCAGTTAAACTTCGAAGAGCTTGTTTAGCTTTGTTGCCTCCAGGAAGTCTGTAGGAAAAAGTACCAGGAAAGCATAAAACAAACAAAACTCAAAAAAATTATTTCTTCTATGTGATATGGTTCCAAGAAAGCACTATAACGGGCTTCTGCCCTAAGTTGATCAATATGAGTCAATATTTGAAGATAAAGCACAAATACTCTAAGACTGTAACATGCTGTATTCAGAGTAGTGAGAACAATTAAAAATAGATTCCTAAAACAGAAGAGAAATTCTATTTTTCTGTTATTTCAGCCATATACCAATGTCCCTCAACTTATGATACAGGTACATTCCGATATGGTTTGGATCTGTGCCCCAGCCAAAGCCTCATTGCAATCCCCATTGTTGGAGGAGGGGCCCGGTGGGAGGTGATTGGATCATGGGGGTGGGTCTCCTTCTTGGTGTTTTCCTGTAGGGAGTGAGCTCCCTCTTCCTCTCTTCCTCCTGCTCTGGGCTTGTAGGGTGTGCCTGCCTCCGCTTTGCCTGCCTGTGTCCCAGTTGAAAGTTTCCTGAGGCTTCCCCAGCCCTGCTTCCTGTAGAGCTTGTGGCACTGAGTCAATTAAATCTCTTCTGTTTATAAATATCCAGTCTCAGGTATTTCTTTATAGCAGTATGAGAATGGACTAATACATGTTCCCATAAACCCATTGTAAATTTAAAATATAAGTCGAAAATGCATTGAATACACTTAACCTACCAAATGTCATAGCTTAGCCTAGACTATCTTAAACGTGCTTGGAACACTTACATTATTTGCCTACAGTTGGGCAAAACTACCTCACACAAAGCCTGTTTCATAATAATGAGTTGAATATCTAATATAATTTACTGAACAGGGTCTTGAAAATGATACACAGAACAGTTATTAAGTCAAAAAATCATAAGTCAGGGACCATCTGTTTTTTCTGTTTTTGTTTTTTTGAGAGGGAGTCTCTGTCAACGAGCCTGGAGTGCAGTGGTGTGATCTTGGCTCACTGCAACCTCCGTCTACCCGGGTTCTCCTGCCTCAGCCTCCCGGTTAGCTGGGATTACAGGCGTGCACCACCTCATCTGGCTAATTTTTGTATTTTTAGTAGAGATAGAGTTTCACCATATTGGCGGGTCTGGTCTGGAACTCCTGACCTTGTGATCTGCCTGCCTCAGCCTTCCAAAGTGCTGGAATTACAGGCTAGGTGTGAGCCACTGCGCCTGGCCCATCTGGGGCTTTTTGTAGTGTATCTTAGTTGCAATCTAGAAGAATCTGATAAGTTTTCACTGTGTAGATTTGTTAAGACTCGCTATATTTTTACGTGTCCTTTACTTTCAAATGCATTTATAATTTTAAAAAGTCTGACCTCATTTTTGTAAACTATTCTCAGAAATAATTTGAATGTGTTCTAAGTAAAGTTAATAATTTTCAATTATACATGGGCCAATAGTGAGCTTCTTTTGTTTATATTCCATGCTGGGACTTAAGTTGCTTCCAAGATAATTTGGTAAATTGTGCTGAAATGGCTAACATAGCAAAGATCGAGCAACAAGTCATAGTCTTTTTGGTGGGGTTATTGAATCCAGAGGCTGGGAGTCTCCACTGTAGACCAAAACACTCTGGAGTAAGTGAAACTTGTCTATCAGCAAATCAACAGACAAGTTGACTAGTTAAACTTTCTCCAGGCAGTGCCTCCCCTCCAGCCCCCATGCATTTTGCCTAAATCCCATTTCTTTTTCTCTGCAGGCTGTCTGCTAGTTGCTAGGAAAGTGTTAGCTGATAACTTAAGGTGTGACCACTCCCAGGAGTATTGCATTTCAAAAGAGGCCTCCAAGGTAGAAAATACCTCACTTAACGGAGCTAGAGGAGGGAGGAAGGTTGTTATTTTTTAACCTGCTTGTAAGTTGAGTTCCAGGCCATTTAACTCAGTCTTTAGCGAGATCCTCTCTGAGCTCCCCTCTGCAAGAATTTCCCTCCAATTCTGAGAGCCAGTGACTCTGGATGGCACTTCCTCACTTTAAAGCATCACATCACAATCATTTCAGCCTACAACTTAGGTTACTCACCTGTGTTAGCTAGAGATTGTTTAGTTTATGTTTAACAATGAATGAGGCAAGAATGGGTTCTGGTTATAGATGAACAGGGAACCTAGGGTCTGGCCACTGCAGCATGACCTCAGGCAAGTCATTAAATCGGTTACTTGAGTGTACACTTTCCTGTTTCTTTCATTTATGTATTAAACATATATTGAGTGATTACTTTCTACCAGGCACTGTGGAGAACACAACAAATAAATCACCTTTCTAGATATAAAGCGGCTCCAGTCCAGAGGCGTTGGTAGTAGACATTCTGTAAAGCAGCAGTCTCTAACCTTTCTGCACCAGGGACTGTTTTCATGGAAGACAATGTTTCCATGAACTACTGGGAGCGAGGAGATGGTTTTGGGATGACTCCAAGTGCGTGCTTTATTGTTGTTATTATTACATCGTAATATATAATGAAATAATTATACAACTCGTCATAATGTAGAATCTGTGGGAACCCTGAGCTTGTCTTACTGCAACTAGATGGTCCCATTTGGGGGTGATGGGAGACAGAGACAGATCATCAGGCATTAGATTCTCATCAGGAGCACGCAACCTAGATCCCTTGCACACGCAGTTCACAATAGTGTTTGCGCTGCGTTGCTCCTGCATCATCTAATGCAAGTGCTGATGTGACAGGAGTCGGACCTTGGGTGTTAAAGCTCACGTGGCTCACCTCCTGCTGTGCAGCCCGGTTCCTAACAGGCCATGGGCTGGGGCCAGTCTACGGCCTGGATGTTGGAGACCCCTGCTCTAAAGCTACTTCCAGCTGTGGGAGCATGTTTTAAATTATTTCTTTGGTGTTAATTTTATTTTGCAAAGCATTCGCTATCCTCCAGTAATCCTAACATAAAACCTTTAGTCTAATATTTGAGATTAACACACTGTTACCCAAATCTACCTTCCCAAGTTACAATTCTACTTCTCCCTGCTAAAATTATTCTCTGAAGCTACAGTGATTTGTGGACAGGAAGTTTGTTTTATTCATCTTTGTATCTGCAATACCTAACACAATATCTGACCCAATGTAGATGCTCAATAAATGATTAATGAATAGATAAATGGAAGCCTGAGTTTATCTCTTTTCTTGGCTTATATTATACCTTTAGTCTGCGGAAAAAAGTACTGAAAATCTTTGATTCTTTCAAGGTACCCAGGTTATGATTTATCTAGAAGATCTTGATTTAACATCTATCTTTAATTTCCAATTTATGAAACAGATTTTGGGGTCTTTCAGGAACTAATAACTTTTGAAATTACTTAATCAGTTTCTAAAGGTTGTATCAATCATGATAAAGGTATACTGTGATACTTCCTGATTACACACAATTTCAAGTGTTGAGCTATTTGAAAATACCTGGATGTTCTTATTAATAGTATGTATATAAAATTTGTTTTTGAATGTCCTTATGATCTTACTTGACAGTTCTTTAGAAGAAAATTTAAAATTATCTTCTTTTACTAAGTCTGCTTCAACTAACATAAAATCCTGAAAACTTCAAATGATAGCACTCCTTGTCTTCAGAGCTGCTGGAAGGCAGTTGAAGCCCTGTCATGGATTTTGTGTTTTTTGAACCTTATAATCAACAGCAAAGTGGGAACTTTCCAAGCTTAGGTATTCTTTCACATGGAGAAAATTGGGTTTAACACCCATCTTAGTCGTGATGTACAGACAGCAATAAACAAGCCATAATGTGGTTTATTTGGGCTAACCTATTAGCCATGTAACCTATAAGCTTGAACCGCATGGAAAATATACCGACAATCAAGAAAAGACAGGGATTTTGACAGCTGCAGGGACTGCCCGCGGGCCTTGAAACAGTGAGACTGCCCGGCCCCGCTGGGCCCCAGCTCCCCGCCCAGCCTCGTGGGGCTTTTATTTCCTCTTCTGTGAAGCAGAGGATTGTGCTGAGGCTCTGCGCTTTCATTTATGTGAAGGTCCATGACAGCGCCTGTCATGTGGCTGGTGGGATACGTTTTCTCTTATTATTGTACAAATGAATTTGATAACAGGCTGGTTACTTAGAGCCAGCTTTGTGACACCTTACTTGCCTGTGTTTTGCTCTTTGTTCAGTTCATTCATTCGTCCATAGATAAAGTAAACATTTTAAATAATGATTCATTTGCATATCATGAATATTTATTATCTACTCTGTAACAGCAGTGTGTGAGGTGCTACATCCTTTGTGTAAGATCTGGAGAGCCACTCCCCCCACCTGGGCTCCATAAGGCTGTGGGAGCATCAGGTACGTCATTCTCACCAAGCTATCTCAAGGGGGCACAAGCTGGGGTAACCTTGAGGAAAGGCCGGGCACTAAAGGACACACCCACCGCGTGGCTGTCATTCTGCTAACAGTCGCCCCTCTCTGAGGGCCTTGCAGTTTGCTGCTCACCTGCTGTGACAGTCACCAAGCTGGCCAAGCTCCCTGGGAAACAGGGCAGGGGTGAGACACTCCCAACCTGCCCCCCATGCCTCCAGCCTAGAGAGGGGCTCTGAAGACATCACACCCACATGTCCTCGTCCTGAGCACATGATGCTATTCGTGTCCAACTCCAGCCTCCCTTCCCATGACATGTGGACATATACAGACATCCTGAAATCAGCATTGTCTTTGTAACCCAACATGGGGATCCTTGCCTGCAATAACAACTCACTTTTTTCTTCAGTCACTGGAGCCTGACTTTTCTTCTGAGCCATGCGGTGTGTCCATGAACTGTCCAGGTGGTTCTCCACCTTCCTCTGCAAGGCTCAGCTCCATCCCCGGCCTCTCTTGAGAATTTCTGCACCAGGTGCCGCATGCCCCCTCCTCTCTGTGAATTTCTCCTGTGACAAGATGCCTATCGCTTTGCATCAGGTTGCATCATATGATGTCAGAAAGCCGAAAGAAAACAAAGGGCTCTCCCCGGGAAACAGGGCACTCACAACGCAGAAAGCAGCCTTGGGGAGGGGCCGTGCTTGGGTTTCACCTGCAGAACACCTACTTCTGGCTTCAAGTAATCATTCTCTAGTCCTACATTCTACATGGCCGTTTGCTTTTCATGAGCATCAAAAACGCATTCTTAGTTCTTAGGTGTTTTCTGGGACTCAGAATTCATTCTGCTGTTTCATTCAAGGTTCAATACACTTCTTGATTTTATGTCCATCGTATTCCAAGGATAGATGATTAAAATATCATCAACAATCTAGAGCACTCTGTGAAAACCTTCATATCCACTGATGACTCTCTTGGTTTGTTAAAAGCTCACTTATTGTGAAAGACCTTCCTGGGATCAAATGTTTTGAAATAAAAATTTATGTGTAAAAAAATAAATTGTTTTTTTTAAAACAGAGGTAACAATATGACTTGAATTTTATTCATTTCTTCATCATGTTTTTTTTTCCCAAACAATGGCCTTTGATTCAATTTTATAAAAGTGCCTTTAAATTAAATTGACATTGACTTTCTCTCTGGTGAGATCTTGGTCCAGCTGCTAAGAGTAGGATTTCTGACAGTGCTGGCCTGTCAGTGGAACCGGCAGACACCTTTTCTCAGAGGACGAGGCACAGGTGTGAGGACTTCTGGAGGAATTGTGCACCTGCCCCTCTGCCAATGTGGGGCCCTGTCCACGGGAAGGCCTCTAGTGTGCTCAGCGTGTATGACAATCAGAAGCACACACATGCAAACATGGGTGAGTAAGTCAAACACCGTAACTGACTCTAACTCACAGCTCTAGAACAAGAGTGAATAAGACTAAATCGGTCCACTTTTATCATCACCTCTGCATTTCCACCAGAGAGGAGACCAGGCAGTTGTGAAATAGAAGGGGCCGGGCTGCCCATTCCTGGTCCACAGGCCCCCACACCCTGAGGGACCCCCTCAAAGACAAATGACAGGAAGCGGCGGGGTTGGGAGCTCTGTCTGATGCTCTGTTCTCCCAGAATAATCTACACTTTTCCACTGGATTTGAGGATGTGTTCTCAAGTGCATTTCAGGCCCAGGACAACTGGCAGCAGTGCTGGTGGACGGTTACAGAGGGCGCAGGAGAATCACTGTGTGGAGGACCCCCATTTTGCCTGCTTTGGTTCTGAGGATGTCTGGGAGAATTTAATTCCACAGTTGAGGTTAGACTGCTTGGGAGAAGATAGGGTAATGCAGGAAGGGAGCTGGGGGTTCCTGGGTGTTCAGTACCTAGGCAGAGCTGGTATCCAGGGCTCACAACCCTTGCCTCCTTCAGCCTGAAGATCATGTGTGCGTCAGCTGAAAAGGGCATGGAACCAATCCTGGCAGGCATCAGATTTTGTAATCTTTGTGCCCCGTGCCAGAGCTGCCGCTAGAGTGTCCGTAGCCGGCCCCTCCCGTTTTCCCTCTCCTTCCCTTTGGAGCAGGGCGACACAGCCATGCCTGACAAATGCAAGCCATCTCTGCCCTGCCAAAGCCCACTGCCTGGCATCTCCTTATGCCTCTTGTTCTGTCTCCATTCTGCAGCCCAGTGGACTTTCTTCAATCGTTTAAACACAGACGCTTCCGTGGCCTCTGGCTGTTTGCAGACACCATTCCTTTTGCCCCCCCCCCAAAAAAAAAATTCACTTCCTCTTCCACCAGATGCTTCCCATCAACCTTCAAAACTAACCTTGAGCATTGCTTTCTTAAGGGATCTTTTTTTTCAGTCTCTCTCAAAGTAGGCAAACATTCTCCTCTTCTGTGATGTCACTGTGCCATGTGCCTCTCGAGTTGTTATGAAATAGGGTAAACATTTTTGAGATACATTGATGTGATTTTATGGTTTGCATTTCCTGGTATATGGGCTTCTCCTGCCCAGCCTGGGCAGCCCCTGCCCTGCAGGGAGGAGGGAAGAGGGTTATCTGCTAGGATGCACGCACCAGGTTTACTTATACAGGGAAGGGCAGGCAGGTTCTGCATGCTCATGAAGCTATCTGAGTTCACAGAAATACACAAGGCCCGAAGGCCAAGCTTTGTAGAGAAAGAATAAGATTTCACAGTTTGGGGAGATCCCCTTTTGGCATATTCGAAGCTAGGCAAAGTGGATTTGATTGTGGAGTTTTGTGTCTGGAAGCTGCAGTGGAACAGAAAGAGAAGAGGGATGGCCTCTCGGGTGCCGCTGTGCCATGGGGCAGAGAAGGCAAAGCAGACTGGGTAAAGCGGCACAGTGCCAGGTCCTGTCCATGCCCAGTGTGGGACTTCCTCCTCAAGGTTGATGGGCAGGATATGGGGTGAGGGTGGGAGTGCATGGCAAAAATCCAGAAAGATGAAGGGTCCCTTGTCAAGGGCAGGGGGGCAGTATGCAAATATGGCCTTGTAGGATGCCCCTGCTCCATCCAACACCTCAGGGCGGTCTTCTCACAGTGCTAGTGACTGCACAGCTCAAATAGGTAGATTCCAGACCTGAGCTTAGTGTCCTTGTCATTGTGGCATGGAAAGAGTCAAGACATTCCCACAGGTGTGTGGAGGGCGTGGAGGGAGGCTGAGAACATTCCAGAGGTCATCTCTGTGGCAAAGAGCGCCTGCACCCGGAACCCAACAGAAGTCACCAACAACTTCAGGGGGTCCATGGGGCTAGTGAGAGACTCCATGAACACTCGGAATGGCTGGTAGTTCCCAGGAAAACAGCCGGAAGCAAAATAGAACACCTGTTCACTCACTACAAGATTTAGCTGTGAACGGCAGGGAAGCATTAGGATGGGTCTTCAGAGTGATTGGGATTGAGGGTTCAGCAACCTGGAAGCCCTATGGAAAGCTTGGAGCCTGAAGAGAGAGACAGCACACGCTGGTGGGTAGCATGTTCATAGTGACCAGCTTTGTGTTCAGATCCACACTAGTGTCTTGCATCCACCACATCAAAGTAGGTAACAATAGGTAGGTTTTTTAAAAACTCTGTGATTCTCATTTTGCTCATTGGTAGAAAATCATTTAGTTGTGAAAATTTAATAAGTTAAAGTAAGTAAAGCAGGAGAACAGTGCCCTTGGATAGAAATCACACAGATTTGCATCAGTGTTCTGCTGTTAGCATTTTTAGAAGGTAAGCTTCATGCTGACAAAATCCATATATATCTTTCACCAAAGGGTTTTCAGTGGCTAGTCACATGGAACTGTACATCCATGATATAATAGAGACTTTGCAAATATTCCTGGAACAAATGTATAAATGAATGATTTGAAACCTTAAGTTAGATCAGTATGATATATTTTTTAAATATCATATACCTGTGTTAATAGCAGTGAATGATGTCAAAAATAAAATGTATGTGTGTGTGTTTCAGAACTTTTATCAAGATCACTCATGGTAATATACAATAAATATAAATGTATCAAACTTCCTTTCCAAAAGATATTGATTGTCATGTTAAATTTTATGTACACATACATGTATATGAAGCAAAGTGATAGAAAATAGACAAATTCATAAACAAAGAAATATAAGACAAACAAAAAGTAAAATGAACCCCAAAGTGCGATATTAATATAATATAAAGTAGAACTTGAGAGATAACAAAGAATGAGGGATAAAGTGGGCTACTTTAATTTTTTAAAGTATAATTTATTATGAGAATGTAATAGCAGGGATGTTTAAAAAACAAATAAAAGCATCAAAAAATATGTTATAAATGCAATAAGAAATTGGCAAAGCACAGTCTAAATAGGCTACTTAACGATATCCCTGCTTTTTACGTCAATAACACAAACTTTACAGAGAACTGAATATTATAATTAATATGTTTTATTTACTCTATATTTTTTAAAGAAAATGTTACCTTCAAATGTCCAGAGTATAGCTAAACATTGATTATAGCCTCTCTGTCAAAAAAGAGCTCACTACAATGCATTCCATAAACCATATTTTCTGACAATAAGCAATAGAATCAAAGTAATAAAAAGTTCAATGCTGAACCTAAAACCATGTGAAAATTAAAAATACTACCTGAATAATCCATAAGCTGTTAACTCAAAGAAAATAATAGAGACATTAAAACTGAATAAAGAGATTGTTTAGCAGGTGCCATAATATTGACATGTAACCTACATTGTGCTAGGAGAAAACTTTGTAAGTTTTCAAGGATTTTGTTTATAAATAAGAAAGTTGCAAATAAAATATCCAATATACTACGGAAGCAAAAAATAAATAATTTAAAAAACTCCAACAAAAGCATGAGTGAGAAAACAAAAATATAGTAGAAATTAATGACTCAGAACCTGAAAAACTATAACAAATACAATAATTCGAAACTTTATTCTTTGATATTAAATACTATTGATTGCAAATCTTTGGCAAGGCTAAGAGAAAAGCAGAGAAGTCACAAACATTCAGCACTAGAATTCAGGACGCTGGGGAGGTGTGTAGTAACGACAGCAGCCCCTCAGCCAGGACACCCTAGGTCGACCTCAGCAGTATCTGGCTGTGCGGCCCAGGAACGTTGTCCCTCCTTCTCATCTCATGTCTCGGATTCCCACACCTCACAGTGCTGTTAAAAAAAATGAAGTGGAGTTACCATTTGTGATATGGTTTGGCTGTATTCCCACCCAAATCTCATCTTGAATTCCCACGTGTTGTGGGAGGGACCTGGTGGGTGGTAATTGAATCACGGAGGCAGGTCTTTCCCATGCTGTTCTCGTGATAGTGGATAAGTCTCACGAGATGCCATGGTTTTATAAAGAAGAGTTCCCCTGCACCAAGTTGCTGTCTGTCTTTGCCTGCTGTGCTGGGAGATGAGACCTGCTTCTCCTTGCCTTACACCATGATTGTGAGGCCTCCCCAGCCACGTGGAACTTTCAGTCCATGACATCTCTTTCCTTTGTAAACTGCCCAGTCACCAGTGTGTCTTTATCAGCAGTGTGAAAACAAACTAATACAATTTGTCAAGTACTTACAATAGGATTTTAAAAAGAAAATAAGTATGTGTTTCTTATGTAAAACAAACAATATGGACAGAAGGTCCCAATCCACAGCCATGAAATAATTCATTTTGGTATCTAGCTGAAACAAGTGAGAAAGTATATTACCAAATATGACTTAAGAAGACACAGAAAACTTAACTTGTCAATGCTACAGGAGACACTGAGGAAAGTTTGGATAGGGCTGTACTTCTGCTGCTAGAAAGGCATATATTTTGTATTCACTCATTTAACAAATATTGATTAATTGCCTACTATGTGCCTGATGCTGCTTTTATTCCACTAAAATAATTTTTTATCTCCATTTTTAATTTCAAAAGAAATTTATGCTCTCTGTTAAAAAATGAGAGTATCAAGTGGCGAAGATTAAAAGCAAACATCTTCATCACCCCCTCAATCTCAGCTGCCTACTGTGTGTTCTAGATATTTTTAAATTCCTCTATTTCTATTTGTCTATCTATCTATTTATCTATCTATTGCTATCATCTATCTATCTGCCTATCTGTCTAGTTGTGTGTGTGTGTGTGTGTGTGTGTGTATTTAAGCTCAGTAGGATTCTATTATCTGTTTGCTTTGCAACTTGTTTTTCACGTGGGGGATGTCCCTCCACGTCAGCACATGGTGTTATAATTATGCATGTTTTATTCTCTTTGAAACAAGGTGAGCAAGACAAATTCAATCTGTCACCAAAGCTCCCTCTACTCAACCAGTGTCAGCTCCAGAAAACAGGCTTCAATCATTTCTCCTAGTATTTTCCTAAAATTTTTGTTGTTTGACCCTCCTGCATGTATCTTGCAAGACTTTTAAGTTTTCATTCATTCATCCGTGTGTTTATTTTTCCCTTTTGATCTGGGAGGTTTTTTTGACTTGACCTTCTCGTTGCCTGGTCTCCCGGGTGGAACAGCCTCTCTTCCAGACAGCCAGCTTGGCAGTGCCATTTAACTTTCATTGTGTCGGTTAAATTTTATTTACCATAGCTCTTCCTTTTTCATAAGTGCTGTTATCTTCTTATTCTCTTTCCCTTACCCTCCCTACCTCCTCCTTCTTCTAATTGTAGCTAATTCTAATTTTATGGGTGTAATTTCCTCTCTAATCTCTCAAGATCAAATTGGATTTTTTTATTATTATTATTTCTGTTTCCTCTCACGTGAGCTGTTTCATTTGTTCATCATTATCCTCATCGCTGGTATTTGCCTCCTGTATTGGGTGGCCTTTGGTTTGGTTCATTTTTATGAATGAACATGGGATTGATTGCATGTGGGTTTCCTCTGCAGCCAGGCACATCTGTTTCCTGCTCAGCCTCCTCCCTGCCTGGCTAACTACAGGCCTGTGTGCGTGGATGACGCCCCGGCAGCAGGAAGAACCATCCGGCAGCCTGGGGACCTCCTCCAGCCCACGCCCCTCCTGGGCCAGCTGCCAAACTGGGAGAGTTTTTCTTTCCTGAGAACCGATATCTACAGTACAGAGACTTCCTTGCTTTCTTGGTACCAGGCTCTCTCATTGTCTCAGTAATTTTTTCACAGCAGCCCTAGGCCAAATCAACTTCTTAACAGTTTTGTGTATAAGTAGTCAGGGCTGAACAACATAATTATACACGCCCTAACAACTTAGTAGCTGTTTGAAAAACCAGTACATATACCTTTAAAGAAAAGAAAAATCGTTTCTTTTGCTCTGAAATCCCCATCACTTATCAGTGCTGCATGTGCCTGCTGGGGACAGTGGGGAGAGCACAGCCTCGCCAAGCTTGGCATCAGACTGCAGAGCCCTGCTGCATTTTCTGTTCCACGCTGGCTTTCGTATGGGCCCTGCTTTTTATCAGAGCACCCGGTGAACATCCAGCCAGGGGCTCCCGGAGAGGAAAGTAGTGCCCCCAAGCCTTGGACCTATGGCCACGCTAGAGCAAACATTTCAAGGAGGGGCTGATGGATGTCTGAGAGGTTGTCTTTCTCTCAAAAAGGAAGAAACTGCACTGTGCCCCGTGGGTTTTCCCGGAGCCCCGGGCCCTGTATGTTCGGTTCGGCTGATGGCTTTAGTTCTGTTTTCTCTTCCTTGCTGACTACGTGAAAGTCTGCTCTGCTTCTGTTAGGCCTCTATAGGTTCACTGAGAACTTTGTTTTCTTTAAAAACTAGTCTTTGGGCTTTGTCTTTGGGAGAAGCGTTTCCTCTGACAGTCATTTTTCGACTCTATTTGAGGTATCGGTGGTAGGGGCGTTAGTGACCCAGCAGTTCCATCGCTCACCCCAATGTCTGACACATGGCAAAGGCTTTGTATTGTTGACTTTGCTATCAGAGTTTTTTCTAAGCTTGCTTGGGAAGAAGCTTTCAACATTTCCATTCCACTGCTATTCCCATTTTTCTCTTTCCCAGTTATGTTATGTTTTCACTTATATGTATTTTTCTTTCTCAAAAAAAGGAAACTTGGAGAATAGAAAAATTAAAGCCAACTCCTCCATTAGCCATTTGAATTTGCCTGAGGCTCTGTATTGGACTGGACATCAGTTTTAATTCTTAAAATTTTATTTGATTTAGAACAGTGGGCTTCGAATCATATTGACTCTTTTTGGGCTTTGAAACATATTGACTCTTTTATGTTGTCGGTTATTATTCAGCTCTACCTGAATTTTAAATCACAAGACAAAACTGTTCAAACCATCATGGTTTCTGCATTTTTAACATAAGAATTTGAGGTTCAAAGTTAGCTAATCATACAATATATTCCAGAATTAGTGAGAATGGACACTGAAAAATTACTTCTCTCTGAGCTAAGGATGACTAAATTAGAACCACAGAGAACAGATTTCCTCTAAAATCAGCTCAGTTTTCAAACAAAAATGGAAAAACCACAAAACATTGCAGAATTGCTCATTTTACCGGGTGGCTGAAACTTTCCTTTGTAAAAATGCAGTTTGATTGATTATGAAGGCTAAGCCAGGGTTTGATGACCTTGGAAATAAAAGCTTGGCACATACTTATTGGAAAATGTGAGCAACATGAAAAAGATACAAGAGAAATCTTTTAAATTATTTCAATAGGACTCAAGAAATAAAAGATGTCACATCCACACAAGGTAAGGCTTACCTAGCCGACACTCGGTGGGATGTTTACAAATCGTTGACAGTTTTATATTTCACACATATCTGCCTTTCTGAGATATGATATTTTACATGAGGTAGAATATTTTTCATATTTCCTCTTTTGGTATCTCACAGAAACAAGTTATTTGATGTTCTCTGTTTCATGTGTATAGTACATCCACGGTTATCAACCACAGTAGGAAGTAAAATTACCAGCAAAACTCTTGCCAGGGATTGTAATTAGTTATTAAAAAATAATGTCTACCCACCCCACACTCGCCTCCTTAGTGTATTTTGAGTTTTTCTTCCACTGCCAAAGCCTTAAAGCAAATGTCTAGACAAACCTCCTACACTGGGATAATTTCAAACCTGCACACTGCTGATTTCTAGTGATAGACTTACATCTTGACGTCGTTCTATGAATGGCTAGGTCTGAATTTCCAAAGGCTCTCTGAACACCTGTGCAATCACTGGACCTCACCGTGTCCTAATCTGATGAACCTTCCTTCCCTGCTGCCCTTTCTCCTGTATTTCACATTTGAGCTGCTGATATTGCCACTGTCCCAGCTGCCAGGTAGGAACATCAGCCTCTCCTGTGGGATGTCAATCCCTGGCATGAGACCTGTCTGTTCCTTCTTCCATACCATGGCTTCTTGCTTCTCTCTCTGAAATATCTACCTAGTCCTTCTCTGCCTTTTCTTTCCTTCTCTCCTCACCCACATGACTTTGCCTCGGGCCCCATTTTCCTTCAGTTGGATCTTTTTGTGATGGTCTCTTTCCAAAGACGCTGTTCCTGGAACCCCTTTCCAGAAGCCGAAGTAGAATAATATTTTTCCTCTAGAACCTCAGACACTCAGTACATTTAGAGACATACCCAAATGCTGGCAACACGATGCAAGTCTGCACCCTATCCTGGCTCATCTTCCACTTATTTATAAGCTCTGTGTCACTGAGCTTTCCAAAATATACCTTTTATTTTCACAGTCCATTCTTCTCTTATCCTGAAATGAACTTCTCTTCTATGCTTCTGACACCTACTCACATAGGAATGTCCTGCTAACACACCACTTCCACGAGGGCCCAGGCTCACTGGCGAACCCTCCTGCCCACTGCAGTGGCCACTTTGGAACTCCTCGGATCCTTCTCTTGTTTCCATGTTATTGATCTGCTGTTTTTGTTTGCTTGTCACTCACTCCTTCTCTCATCCAAGGAAGATTTTAACAGCATCACACTCATTTAAATGTCTGCAGCTTCAGTTCTAGACTAGTTTATCCTCTTGCTGTATTTTTGGAGGCAAATTTTCATCCAAATTTACTAAGCAAAATAAAATTCTTAAGAAATCTCTAAATAAGAAAGCAATTTTGGCATGCTTGCATTATGATTTTTTTTTTTTAATTAACTGAGATTTACCCAGAAAGAATTGAATGTGTCAAATATTTGGGGCTGTAATGCATGACATTTAGCCCTTCTGAAAAGAATAATTTTGGTCCTATAGTGAATTAATTGTGAATTTTTGAAACATGTATAAGATGTTTAAAAAGTTATATGTTCTAGTTGTTAAGCCTTTAGAAAGTCTGGGTAATGACCCCTTCTGTAGGAAATCTTGTGTGCCTCATAGTTTCTCCACAGCCTAGTGAGTAGCAAGTCACAAATATTTTGCTGTAGAAAATAGAAAAGTCAAGGCTGAGGAAAAATAGAATTTCCATCACAAATATCTGAAAAATTTATTTAAGAGACAAATTTGGGGGGCTCTACGGCTAATTCAAAAGTTATGTTTGTATTCTCCTACTGGACTAGAAGAAGAAAGTAAATGAATTAACCAGGTAGATTGGCATCTACTGATTTAAGCAACAGACAGAAAAATGGGATGAATCCAGTCATCTTGGTTCTCACTTTTCTGTGTTGGGATAGAAGATGATTTTCTCTCATAAGTGGATATAAGGGAAACTTGTGGGGAAAACATGTTGACTAAAATTTAAATTTCTTATGGAAGACTTGTTGAATAATTCAATTGTTTCATTCCAGCAACCTGGCAGTTTGGATGCCAGCCACAGCCTTAGCATGCATTAGCTGTGTTATCTCAAACAAGCCAGCTAGTCTCGGTTGGCCTCAGTTTCCTTAGCTGTTGAACGAGGATTTGAACTGGGTGACCACATAGACCCCTTTTGGTAGCCAAAGCCTATGGCTTTGTGATTCTGTGTACAGCCCAGTTACTTATTCTGTGCAGTTAGGTGATAGCATCCAGACTCACACACTAGGGGTGGAAACTGTTGACTCCTTTCTTCTTTCTTCCTTTAGTTTCTGAAGCACTGCTTTCTCCTTGTTCATGCCCTGCCCTTCGTGACTACACATTACCAGTTTCTTCTTTCTATCTGTTTTTTTTTCCCCAGATAATGCAATTCTCCTTGGTCCTAATCCCACACTGCTTTTTTTCCTCCCTGACCCTACATACGGTTCATCCAAGACAACTTCAACTGTACGCATGCATTCAACTTTCATAGTATTACTATTAGCTTGAGGCTCTTTCCAGAGCTTTGGGCTCCTGTCTTCCACCCCCATGGACGTATTTGCTTCGATGCTCTGTAAGTGTCTGTAACTCACTATGTACAAAGTTGAATTCATTATCCATTGCCCTTAATTGATCTCTCTTGCAATGGAATACTAATTGACTGCCTTCTCTTCCATGTAACCACTTCCAATTCATCTTCAATCTGTCAACAGAATGATCCTACTAAAACCCAGATGTAATCATGTCTCTCTCATGATGAAGAATCTTTAGTTTCCCATTGCCTCCAGAATGCATTTGAAACCTCTATCCAGCTCTTCACAGCCCTGTCACCTGCTTCTTGAGTCTTAATGCACTACGGCATGGGTCCTTCAACCATTCAGTAAAATTGACATTTTTCTTTTGGCGCATAGTTCTATGAATTTTGACTCATATATAGATTTGTGCGCTCACTACCAGAATCAGGTTACAAGTAATTCCTTCACCACAAAACTCCCTAGGGCTATCCCTTTCTAGGCTCACCCTCCTGCATCCTGACATCGGCACCCACTATTATATCTTGCGTCACTGCAGGTGCATCTTAGCAATGCTATCATACCAGTGCATTCATACGGCTCTTACCTGTTGAGATCAGCTTCATTAGCTCACTGTAATGCCTGTAAACTTTGTCTAAGTTGTTGTATCAAGTTTGCCCATTGCTGGATTCTATTCTATTGTTCAGAGGAGCCACAGCTGATTATTCACTTACCTTTAGAGGGACATTTTAGTTGTTTCCAGTTTGGGACAATTATGAATATAGCTGCAATAAACATTCATGTACAGGTTTTTGTGTGAAGACATATTTTCGTTTCTCTGGGATAAACATCTAGGAGCGGAATTGCTGAGTCACATGGTAAAGGCCATGTTTACCTTGATAAGACCTGTGAAACTATTTTTGAGAGTGGATGCTTGTATTTTTTTTTAAAAAAAGATTTGTAGTTGACTCTGAGGCCCAGCCAGGTTTGGGAGCCAGAGCTGGAATAATTTCTTACATGTTGGTCATTCCCACACACTACAGGCTGCTTAACAGGGCTATGTGCATGCATGATTTTGTAACCTCTGCAACCTCAAAGCCTAGCTAAGTGTTAACACATAGTTGAATAACTAAGAGAAGGCACAGTCCTTCATGGGGGCTGGTGAGAGGGTGCTCACAGCCTGGCTGCTCCCACAAAGGTGTAGTCAGAACATGTGACACAGCACAGATGATTTTTCACACTCCTCTCCTGCCCATAACAAAATTACTTTTACTGATGATCATGTAATAGTCAGTAATAGTAATGATTTTCTCGATTTGTTTTTAATGTTAAAACAAGTAGAAATCAGTTAAAATTATACATTTCTATTTTTAGAATATTTTCTCAGATTCAGTAAGATGTTTTATGAACTAACATTTGCATTTACTAAACAGAAATACTACATCATGCATTTTATCTCCTGTTGCACTGTTTCAGATTTTAAGCACAAACAAAACTTCCAAATGGTTCCCTCTGATGACTGAATCTAAATAAGTCAAGTTGTGTTCCTTTGTCTTCACAGGCACTGTCTTGTCATGTTTAATTTAGAATCTAAGGTTTAAGTGCAAGAATATGTATTATCCCTGGGGTTGGAGAAGCACCTGCAACAGATGTGAATAGTTTACTCCATCCGGCTCCTTCCCTGCCCATGAAGGAGGGAGACTGGGTGCCTGAGTGCCAGGGTCAGCTGAATAACTTGGAGTTTTCTGGAACCATATTCCTGTAGAGTATAATGCTTGTTAAGTGATAAAAATACAAATGAATTGATTGAAGCTTTCATGGAGTGTAAGTTTCGTTAGACTGCTGTCACAAATGACCACAACTGCGTGGCTTAAGATAACTGACATCTATTCCTCATGGTTCTCGAGGCTGGAAGTCTGCAGGGCTGGTTCCTTTGGAGGCTGGGAGGAGGAATCAGCCCCCTGACTCTCTCCAGCTTCTGGTGGTGGCTGGGGCCATCGGGGTGCCATGTGGCTCTTAGACACATTGCCTGATCTCTGCTCTGTGTTCACGTCTTCCATGTTCTCTTGTGTTGTCTATTTCTCTTCCCTGGCTCTTGTCAGGACACCAGTCACATTGGATGAAGGATCCACCATACTCAGTATGATTTCATCTTAATTTGATTCTTCTGCAAAGACCCCATTTCCAAATAAAGTCACATTCACAGGTACCAGGGGTTAGGGCTTGAACATAGCTCTTTGGGGGATGCATTTCAACCCATCAAACACACACATATACCATGTACAAATATATATAATTGAATTAAAATGCAACAGTCACAAGAGCAATAATTTAGAACTTCCATCAACAAATTGTGTGTGTGTGTGTGTGTGTGTGTGTGTGTGTGTGTGTGTGTAGGACTGTTTCATCATTGACTGTGTTTGGAATGGTTCTCTTGTTCAGATAAAGAAGGGCAGGCCAATTTTGCTTGGCTTACTTATTGTGCATAAGTAAGGAATTATCTTTACAGAAATTTTCTGTACCCCAGGCAGACCATTCCCCTTAGCCCAGCTGCTGCCCCCAAACACCCTCAGTGGGTGTGAGGCAATGCTTAGAACTCCTGGTGATGTTCGTTTCTTCCTCCATGTTTTCAAACAGAGGTATGACACTTTGAGGGGAAATAGGGCTCTATTTAGTGTCACGGAGGTTTCTTGAAGCTCTCACATTTCCTGGACCACAAATTTTACTTAAAGGTAAGCAATTTAAAACATTTCAATATAAACATCACTACAGTATAAATTGTGACACAAATGTTACATATATCTTTAAAATTAAGTATGAGAGGACAAAATGTGAACATAACTGCAGGCCCTGAAGTTTCTTTCCTCTGCTACTGTGTTAAACAAATGAAAGCAAACCAAAGTAAGACAGTGGAAAGATTGCAAACCAATAAGATATGTCCTATTTCCAAGTGTGACTTGATCATTTATTTGCTCTGATGCATAAATGGCAATGGAAATAATACCACCTGCTTATTAACCCAGTAAACAAGTCGTGAGCAAATAATTTAATATGGGGAAAGAGTGTCTGAGTTCTCAGAAGATCCTCATTTTTCCAGTGCCTAGAGATGCCTTAGAGTAGGAGTGAGCTGTCTTTTCGGCCAGTTCACGAACGTCTTGGATTTTGTGAGGCAGACCTTCTCCAACTAAACAACTCTGCCACTGCAGCTTGAAAACAACCACAGACAGCACATACACAAATCCAGCGTGGCTGTGTGCTGATGCAACTTGACAAAAACAGGCTTGGGCCAGACTTGGCCCATGGGCTGCAGTTTGCCAACCTCTGACTTAGAGGAAAAAAAATATTTGGAGGAATGGAGTGAACTCCGAGCACAGAGAGGAGCAGGCACTGAAGTTGTCTGTGTACTCTTTTCCATACAAACAAGAGATTTGTATGCTTTCACAAAAGAAAGAAAACCGTAACCGTGAGTTCCCAGTGTACATCATTGCTTTCAGTGGTTTTGGTATTTCAAGCATTTCCTGTGTATCCTCTGCACTATTGGGACATTACACTGAGATGCAGTGTGTGGCATGGGGAGGTGCACGGGTTCTCCTCTCTGCCCTAACCGCTTAGTGCTTATAGACAGCTACTAAACCAGTGTTTTCACGCTGGGGAGCCTGACTATTTGCAGGTCATTAAATCAATTTAGTGGATCATGACCTGCATTTAAAAGGATGGAACTGGCTCAACAACATTGGGCTAGAATGGAAAATAACAAGGTACATCCTTTATAGTACTTTGTGAATTTTTGTTGCACACTTAGACATATATAAACATAGATGGGTTGCATACATAATAATAAAGAAGTACTAGAGGAAAATTAAGCTGCTTTTTATAAAGTTAAAACTTTGGAAAAAGTACACTCGAGTCACAGACTTTTTTTCTGTAAAGTTATATCTAAGGTGTGATAATTGTAAAATATTAAGAAAGAAAAACTCTTTAAAAAGTTTGCTTTCAGATTGCTTCCCAAGGGCTTCCTGAATTGTTTAAAGACATTTCAACTAGGATTTAGGAATACACACTTTCAGTGTTATTTATGCAAAAAAGAAGGAGAAGGGGAAGGAGAAGGAGCAGGAGAAGGAGAAGGAGAAGGAGGAGGAGAAGGAGAAGGAGAAGAAGAAGAAGAGGAAGAAGAAGAAGAAAAAGAAGAAGAAGAAGTAGTGTGCTGAGCTCTAATCAGCTGATCCATTTCTGTTGCCCAGGCTGGAGTGCAGTAGCACAGTCACGGCTCACTACAACCTCTGCCTCTTGGATTCAAGCAAGTCTCCTGCCTCAGCCTCCTGAGTAGCTGGGATTACAGGTACACACCACCACAACCAGCTAATTTTTGTATTTTTAGTAGAGATATGGTTTCACCATGTTGGCCACGTTGGTCTTGAACACCTGACCTCAGGTGATCCACCCACCTTGGCCTCCCTAAGTGCTGGGATTACAGGCATGAGCCACTGCACCTGGCCCAACTGATCCATTTTTAAGAAAAGCCTTTATCCTTAAAACAAATACTGGTGCATGAGTATGTAATGCATGAACACACGACGTTTATGATTTCCAACTTGCACTCACTTTCTCTTTGAACTGTTGTAATATTTTGTTCTGTCCCATCTGTATCTGCTGAACCACCCCTTGCGGGGATTGTCAGGTACCCTTCTTTCACCTGTGAGCTGAGGGAAAGGTGAGAATGACTTTAGGGGAAGTGAAGGGTACCAGTTTCCAACTCTTCCTCACAATCGTGGAATGGTTGGTTTTGATCTCACCTTTGCACTGTCCCCTCCCTGACATAAAGAGAGACACACAGTTCTGTGCTGGACTAAACCATGTTTAAAAAGTAGAGAAATTGAATTATAAGAAGTGCTGGACTGATGTGGCCAGGCGAGGCAACCAACTTCTCTAACATTTTCCTTCTTCCAGCAGAGCATGTCTTCTAAGAGGCCACATTTCTGGTGTGTGGCTCTCTCTGACTCTGCCCTAATGGCAGTGGTGAGGGCAGCCCCAGGTGAACTCGAGTTCTTTGTAGAGGAGTGTGCCTGTGTATGGTGGAGGCACGTGCCTCCTTTGACCTGGATGCAGGCTGGGATGCCAAAAGCACCGGGGCTACTGCGTTGGGCTCACGGGCTCAGAAGAAGGCAGCACAGGGTTAGCTAAACAGTGGCCAGTGATCCGGGGTGGTCATTGCTGAAGGACGGAAAACTCAGCATTGAGTAATACGCTTCACAGCCCTAAACCAGCCTCATATGTAATGTTGAGGCAACTAACAATTTGTAAGGTGGGCAGTACCAAGCAGAAGAGATGACAGAAATATCCTGCTTCAGTTTCGTTTGATGCGTTTTCTTGAGGAGGGAATTTCTAGGGCAGTTCAAAACAAAAAGAACAGAAAGCAGGCGACACTCGGGTGAAATATTCAGCATCCATCCCTTTCGTGTCTAAGCCGTGGTGTCATGTGCATCAGCTAAGGGCCTTACCCTGTGGACCCCAGGGTGCAGAGAGCCCTTGCTTACTGGGACTGGGGACCACTCCAGCTGATGACCTCGGCTGGGTTACATGCCCGCACGCAGCTGCTGAGTCTCAGCATAGTGGGAAGAAATGTCTTGCCACAAGAAGGCATCAATTAACAAAAAACAGATACCATAACGTAAAGCAATGACACTGCCTGCGTTTTAGAAACTTCTGGGGAGAGGAGGGAGGAAGTCTAAACATTAATTGCAAATGCTGTACATGAAAACATATGCAGCTATGTTTAGCTCTATCAATTAGTTGAAGTCAAAACATCCGGGGATGTTTTCACTAATGCATTTCATATTAAATATCAATTACCGTTGGGTATTTATTGTTAAATATAGGCATGCCAAAAGACAGACTAATGTAAGGAATCCTCAAGTCCTCACCTCTCAGCTTTGCTGTACCTTGCGTTTTGCCGCATTCGCCTCAGATAGTTTTGAAAGAATTAAAACATGAGATGCTATGGAAGCCCATTCTACTTCTTACCATGGCTTCCAAGATATTTTAAACGATTTTTTAAATCTTGAAAAGCAATGAATTGAAACAGTTAAAGACGCTGCCGCGTGGTGGTTTTCCCTCTGATGGTGTGATGCAGAGCCCGCACTGCAGAGGAACGTGAGCTGTGAAGCAAGGATCTGAAGGAAGAGCTGAACTGCAAACACACGTCCTTTTTGCTTCCAGCCTGAGCTTTGGTTTTACGATGGATACGAGGTATTTGCATATTACGTCCTCTGACCAATGGCATATTTCACACAGGGGTTTCTGGGGTCATGATTCTGAAATAAAATATGTTGCTGTAAGTTGAATACAGCAAGCAAAGACTCCACAGACCTCAATCACTTAATTTAACGTAAGTGTTGGCATTATCACAGTTGGACAAGGATTATGGTCATATTCTCTGCATTTCTATGAAAAAGTCACTATCTGGTAATGGCCACTGAGCTTTTCTTATTTTTATTATTGTACCGGAGGAGCAAGTCATCATTCTGAAGCAAGTGTTTGTGTCTTGATATTAGTGAAACCTCAGAGTGCTCAGCCCTCCCCTCCCTCTGGCATACTTGTAGGAAAGACAGCAGCTGAGGCCTGGAGAGAGGCGATGTGAGACTGTCCTCGGCCATTTGTAGTGAGAGACAGAAAGCATCCTGCAGTTATTCCGAAAAGTGGTCAGGTAGAACCACTGTGCCCATGACATAGTGTAAACCCTTGTGAAACCAGCAGCCAAAGCATTTAGGGTTTTGTGGTGTTAGTTTCACCATGCAGTGGCCTGATTTCGAACACTGCCCTCTGCAGACCCAGCACCATGGAAACCCAGGCCTTTGGGGAGGACAGGGCAGCCTGCGTGCTCCCAACCCGGCTACTGTTCACCAAGTGTGCGTGAACCTGGGAAGCTGCCCTTGTTTGCTTACTTGTTTTTCCTGGCTGTTGATTGCAAAGAAATCTTGGTCAAATCAGAAACCCTCCAACAATTTTCAGGAAATATAGCGATAAGCTTTGGCAGGAATCAGGTACATTCTCAAAGCAGGCCTTGTGCCCGAAGTCACAGTGAATTTTCAGCATCACAGGAGCTCATCTTTCTTTGACCGTGGTGCAGAGAAAGTAAATAAGAGCCCAATTAGTGGAAACCATAAAGAGAATGCTTTGAAACTTGCATCTGAGATCCAGCCAACAGGAGTTCCTGGTAGAGGTGATACTGGAATTCTGAAAAGACAGAAACGTTCAATCCAAAGGACTTTGACTTTGTGCTTATCTCATAAAAGAAGTCATTTGGAGGCTATTTAAATGTGTAAAGGGTACAAAGGCTTTGTGGACCAATTAGTTCTAGGAGGGTTAAAGAGCAAACCCTGCCCAGAGCCGGTGCACCTGCTGGTCCCTCTTCCTGGAATGCTCTTGTCCCAGATAGCTGTGTGCTCTGCCCTGAATTTTTATTTCAGTTTCCTGTTTAAATGTCACTTTATCTATAAGGCCATCCCTCACCACTCTAGAATTTTTCTCCCTATCCCCTTGACCCTGCCAGTTTTCAATAACACCAGCATCTGACATTTTATTTTACTAAATGCATATTGAATTGTTTATCTCCTGTTTATCCCTTCCAGAATGTAAGTTCTGTGAGACCAGGCACTTGTATTTTTTGTTCTTGTTTTTTGAGTCAGTATCTCACCCTGGTTGTCCAGGCTGGAATGTCATGGTGCCATCATCGCTCACTGTGGACTCCACCTCTTGGGCTTAAGTGGTCCTCCCACTGCGGCCTTCCGAGTAGCTGGGACTACAGGCATGCACCACAGTGCCCAGTTAACTTTTTAATTTTTTTTTTCTGAGATGGAGTTTCACTCTTGTTGCCCAGGCTAGAGTGCAATGGTGCAATCTCAGCTCACTGCACCTCCCAGGTTCAAGCAATTCTCCTACCTCAGCCTCCCGAGGATTACAGGTGTACACCACCATGCCTGGCTAATTTTTGTAATTTTAGTAGATATGGTATTTTACCACATTGGCCAGGCTGGTCTCAAGCTCCTGACCTCAGGTGATCCGCCCACCTTGGCCTCCTAAAGTGCTGGGATTACAGGCATGAGCCACTGTGCCCTGCGCCAATTTTTAAATTTTTTGTTGGTCTCACTATGTTGCCCAGGTTGGTCTTGAACTCTTAGGCTTAAGTGATCCTTCTGCCTGAGCCCCCCAACATGCTGAAATTACAGGTGTGAGCTACTGTATCCAGTATTCTTGGTATATGCCTACAACCAGGCCTGAAATAATATCTGGAGTAGAATTAGCTTGCTTTAATTATTCACTGAATGAATGATTAAATATATGACTAAATTGACGTTTTAAATGCTAAATTTCTAGACTCCAGAGTTTAGTTTCGAGAAAGTCAGTGTTTGTTTTTGTTTGTGTTGTATTTAAGTAACTTATTTATACTTCTTGAAAAGGGTATCTTTGGTGTCTCACAAAATGTACATAGACTAATATAAAAATAGATCATGAAATCAGAGCAAAGAGAAAAACAAGAGTGGCTTCATTCTTGTAGCGGAAAATCTGTATTCTAAAAATACATTTCTAATATAGTCTAAGACAGAACATAGGAAATGAGAAACATCACAGGACAATGGTTCTCCAAGTCGATTCCATGGAAAATGTGTGCTCTGGAGGCTGAACCAAGGTGTCACCATTAAAGTGAGATAATGATCTTTTCCAGGTGCAAGGTTGAGAAAATGGCTTTTCTCAATTTAAAAATTCCCCAATAACTTTTTCTTAAATTTTTGGAATACTACTGTGTATCTGTTGGAAAGCACTTAAACTGATAAGAAAAAGAGTGAACAAGTACCAAACCCTCAGCCAAGTACCTTGGAAATAGCTACTTGCGGTAGCTTGACAGCTGCATTTTCATGGACAGCTGTGTTCATAGTTGTGAATTTGTATTGTGTGATTTTAATATTGTCATACTTTTAATCGCTGAAATAATCCTAATTCTAAAAATAGAGGTGAACATTGATATTTTATCATGTTTTGTAACTTTCTTATGTCTTATTCCCTAAGTAATTTTAAGAACCCCTGTTTAGACATCTGGTTCTATGGGACAGTAAAAAAATATGATTTGAGCTCTTCATTCCAGGAAAATTTGTGCACAGAAATGTGCTACAGAAAATAAGGAGGAGTAGGTCTTACTTAAACCGACTTTGTTTTCTCCTGTGGGATGAAGAGCAGCTCTTTCCATTGATCCAACTGTCCCAAATAATGTTTCAACACTTCAGTTCATTTTGACCACGTGGTCACACCCCAAAATGTCAGCCAGAACCTGACACTGTACACACAAAAGTCCACATTTGCCCCTTTGGTCCAACAGCATTCATATGTGGCCTCCAACAAAAGCTCAACTCGCTCCAGGAGATTTATGATGAAGAGCACCATAAAAATCCGGTTGCAATTATGCAGTGAACGGCAAATATCAGAAACATAAGCAAATACATGGGGAGAGTACAGTGATCCCTTCTCCACTAAGACTTGGATTTTTATAAATCCACGTAGCCTGCTCCTTGCCTTCTCCCTCCCTCCCCCTCCGTCTGCCGCCCTCTCCCCTGCTGGGCACGTGAGCCTTGCTCTAAGCTTCGTTGAGCGGCGTTTTCGCATTTCTAGCCTGCACGCAGGCGGGCCCAGCCTTCGGTGGGCGTCTCACGGTGGACCCAGGGCCCCCATACCCCGTCCGTCCTCTCAACCCTTCACTTCATTTTTGCCCAGTGGCACAGGCTTAGTGGGCTCCGGATTTTATTTTATTTTTTCCTCCAAGCGGTTGCCTAACTTTCCCCTTTTCCCTAAACATGAGCCGGCCGATTGATTGCAAGGGCATCGTGGCATTCGCTGCTGTTTCAGCTCTTTCCACGCAGCACACTCGCTCTCCGCAGGCCCGAAGTCAACATCACCTTTTCCCCAGTTGACCTGCCTCTGCTGAAAACACACCCACCCCTTCCTGCTCCGATTACAGACTTAGACTTGACTGTGGGCCAAGCTGCTTTTCACACAGGAGCCGTGTCTCTGCCTCCCGCTCGGTTTTCCAGGGAGGCGGTGGCTGAGGCCGGCACGGACAATGCTCCAGCCTTTCTGCTCGCGGGGCCACAGACAGCCACTAACATTTACTGTGATCCAGAACCTAATGGGAGGACGGCAGCGGGAAGATCGTTTCTCCTGCGTGCCGTTCTCAAAAGTGTGCTGGCTGGCTGTCCAGCTACGCCTCTCCTTTTCATCATGTCATCTGAGGCCTGACCTAGAGGTGTCCCATCCCTCACTTCCTCTTGGGGTGCCCAGTAGGGTTACCATTTGGGGCGATGACAGGTGTGTCCTGGAGTGGACCCTGTTACACAAGTGGACTGACCTGGTCCTGGGTGTGTGAGCAAAGCCCAGCGCTAGCAGGTTAGTTACGTCATAAAACATTAGGAAATATTTTATACAGTGGAGGTAAATCGGAAAACTGCATGCTTCTGGGTTAGGCCGAATTGTTCTGGAAGCAGGGTCAAATGATCTTATATACTGTATTTGCCTGACGTGGTGGAGTTGAAAATAACGAGCCTTTTTCTTATTTCTTTTTTTTTATTATTATTATTTTGAAAATAGTAACTCTTCTTTGCTCTATGAAGCAAAACTTCCAAACTGCATTATATTTTTGGCTCTGACCTTGCACCTGCCACCTCCCAGCCCCAGGCACCATTAGATGCCAGCTCCGGTCATTTTCTGAAGCCACGCACTCCTCTTGTGGTTTATTTGCTTTCATGACCCAAAGACCTGCCAGGCTTTGAGCTTTTCTCGGTAGCGAGTGATTTTCTCTTTACGCCTCTGTGTTCTCCCCTCCGCGCCTCAACTTGTACAGCTCTTCCATGGAAAGTCACACAGTTTATGCCCAGGGATGTCGCTGCATTGATGCTGCTGGCAGGGGCTGGGGGGAGGGGTGTCCTATTTCAGCTTCTAGAAAGCTGCCTTTCCCATTCCTCACCATGGTCATTGCATTTTCAACATTTTCATTTTCCTCCTACTCCTACCTTATCCCTTCCGCACCCTCCACACAGCACCCAACCATGATTTTGATATTTTATTTTATTTTTTGTTTTTTGAGACGGAGTCTCCCTCTGTCGCCCAGGCTGGAGTACAATGGTGTGATCTCAGCTCACCACAACCTCCGCCTCCTGGGTTCAACCGATTCTCCTGCCTCAGGAGAGTAGCTGGGATTACAGGCGGGTACCACCAAGCCCGGCTAATTTTGTATTTTTAGTAGAGATGGGGTTTCTCTGTGTTGGTCAGGCTGGTCTTGAACTCCTGACCTCAGGTGATCCGCCGGCCTTGGCCTCCCAAAGTGTTGGGATTAGAGGCGTGGGCCACTGCACCCAGCTGATTTTGACTATTTAAAGAAAACAGATCCCATCAGAACAACTCATTTCCATCTGTTCACATATACCTGTTTTCAGCTCATATCGGAAAAGTGATTCCTTTTGCTTTTCAAGAAAACACTCAACACAGCTTTTTTCCCATCAATGTATCAACGAGTCCATCATCTCCCCTCTCTTTTCAATCCTTTTATCACTGTCTTAAAAGTCGAGAAAAAACCTTCTCTAAACCTTCAGTGTGAAATCTCTCTTTAATCCTCATCTCCTCCTCCTAACCCTCTCTGTGTTTCTGTTTATCACTCATTTCCTACACTCGAAACTTTATTACACTCATCACAATGGCACTTACCATTTTGCATTCATCTCACAAGTTTATTGAGCATTTTTTAAATGTCAAAAACGGGGTTGGATCTTGGGGGATAGCAAAGAAAAAGCTGCAGTCATGAAGCCTCCATCATTCTCTGCAATTGTCTTTATTTATACAATTGCCTATTTGAAAGCATCCAAGTCACAGAGCCTGTGCTTTCACTGCTGTACATTGGGAGTGCTGGCTGTGGAATAGGGCTCATAAAAAGCTTCTGAAGGAATGACTGAAGCTATCGCCAGGAGTTTACCCTAACAGAGACATGAGCACCCGATTGCAGCTCAACTGTACTTGTGATGGTGTGTGCGGAATGTCTTCAGAACTGCAGTTCTGGCAACGCATTCAGAGGCAAAGCACTCTGACTTTGCCTAGTGGGGCTGGGAGGTTTTCCTGGAGCTGCATCTGAAAGGATGAAAAGAAGTAAGTCCAGTGAAGGAGGATGGAGGGAATGGGAACATTCTAGGCAGAGAGAGGGAGCAGAAAGCTCATGAGTGACGGGCTGAGAACAAGCTTGATGTATTCAGGGACTATTTAGCTGGACAGAGTTAGGGGAGGACAGGGTGGTCAGATGAGGACTGGAGGGAGGGAGGTGAAAAAGGTGAGCATGGGCTCTGTACTTCATGAGTATGGGAGGATGGGGGGAGGAGGCCCACGTTGGCATTGGTGGAGCCCCTCATGAGTATGGGAGGATGGGGGGAGGAGGCCCACGTTGGCATTGGTGGAGCCCCTCATGAGTATGCGATGATGGGGGGAGGAGGCTCACGTTGGCATTTGTGAAGGCACTCTTGATTTCAGTGCTAAACTCATGAAAATAGTGCAAGATTAAAGCAGGGCAACCTTTCTAGGAAGCCAAGGGAGAGGCAATGATGGTGGGAGCACTGGCAGTGATGGTGTGACAGGTTCAAGAAACATTGGGGTATAAACAGACTGACCTTGGAGAGATGAAGGCTTTATCCGGTGGAGAAGGTGAGAATGGAGGACATACGCTTCTGCCGTGTTTTGGAACAAGTTTTACTTTCAAAAAAATTGATCCTATGTTGTTTATCACTCTGGGTTTTTTTTCACAGAACCAGCTGCTGTGCTCTAGAGGGTCAGATGTGCCGGCTCCTAGGTGAGGAGAGTCGTGTGGGGCCCCTCACTCAACCCACCTGTGAGCTTCATTCCAGCCTCTGCACATGGCTGCCCATTCTGTTTCCCAGTCTAGGTCCACCACCCTTTCCTGTCACCGGCATCTCCCAGAGCCTGGCAGGGTGTTTGTGGATTGACAGGTCCACCTCTCTGCATGCTTATGTTTTTATTCTTTTCTGTGTTTTCCTACTTGTTCCAGGAAGGAATTGGAAGTGGTCGAGCCAGGCATTGTTGGACAGATTCAGTTTTAGTCCTGAAGCACCCTCTGCTTGAAATAACTGGTTTGGGGGGAATTTGTAACTTGCAGAAGAAAAGGAAGAGGAGCGAAAGTGAACCGCGTGATGCTCAGAGCTTCCCAGGCTCTGCACACACGTGTGTATGTGGATGTACACGCCAGCACTGGCTGCCTGCGAATAATACAGTGTTTGGGAAAAAGCATAGAATTTGGAATCATAAGTCTGAGTTTTGTCAGCTACGTAATTCAAGTCATTCTTTGGCTACTTTAAAACTCATTTCCATTGGCTGGAAAATAAGGTGAGTCAACCGTCAGTCCTGGACATCTGTGAAGAATACATGAAATAACTACTGTATGGTAAGTGTTCAGTTCAGTGTACGATGATGATATGACATATGATTATGGAACAAGCCCCTTTACTTTCAAAATCTCCAGAACAAATAAATACATCATTATGATATAAATCTGGTTTTCATGTTATACGTGGATTTATTGGAACAGTTTTGAAATTCTTTCCACATTAAAGCTGATTCTCTGTGTTGATCTAATTTTTAAGAATTTCTGTTTTTATGTATAAAAAGCAATCAGCCATGATTATTTATAAAAAAGGAAAAATGTGTTACTGAAATTTACTTAAAACGCTTACAGAAAGATGACACAATAAATTAATACTCTGGAATACAAACCTAATATAAATGTTTTATTTGTTGCATTTACAATTTAAAGCAAAACACTTTAAGTTTTTACATTGCACACAGCCAAAAGGAGGATGGGGGAAGTGGCCGATGTCATTGTTCAGGTTCTGTACCTAGCAGGTGATGCTTCCACCGGTCCTGCTCACGGCTCTGGCATGTCCCCTGACCTTGGGGTGCTGTTGACAAAAGCATGCCCTAGCGCAGGTGCAAGACAAGGGACAGGTGGCTGAAGAGGTTGGGCAGTCAACACAATCCATCCTTGTTGTTGGAAACACATGTTCACTTCTGTGTTATGTTGGGATTAGTGGAGAAGATGGCTGGAGCCTTGGTAAAGTATCCAGAAGACAAGGTATTGCCCCAGCTACCCATCATCCAAACAGCCAGGTAGATTCTCCTGTGCAGATTGAGCCTAAGCCTTGAACCCTATCAGGAAATAAACAGAGATGGTGACTGCGATGAAACCTAAGTGCAGTTAATTACAGCAAACACATCTCCTGTGAATACGTAACTCCTTCTTCCACCCTCAATACCCACCACATCTAATCCCAATACATCTAGGAAGTACATAAGGTCTCTAGGACACAGACCATCATTGGTGTCCTTGTCTGTGACAGTGGATCTGATGAGGGCAGGGGAAGAGCTGATAAAACACATGGAGACAATTCTTGGAGAAGGTAGTGTGGAGACCGTTGCCTCGATTCTGATCATGACAACTCGCACCGCTGCTCTGGGCCCTAATGGCACACACTACATCGCTGAACCTTGGCACTAACGTTCATAGGCTACAATTGGCCCTCTTGTGCAATTCCGTGTTTTCCAGTTAACAGCACACCATCTTGGCTCCCCACCATGCACGATATTCCTTACTTAGCCCCTAAACCCTCTCATCTGGGCCCATTATTACCTCTCCCCTTCCCATCATGCCTCTGCTTCCTAAGTCAATCAAAGCTCTCCACATGGGCTCTGAGACTTCAGCTTCTCCACAAGGTTCCTTCCCAGAAAATGCTTTGTCTTCATAAACTGAAGTGCTATTCCATCCTCAAATTCCAGTCCACAGGGATACCCTCCACTCAGGAGTCAGCCCTTTATTTTTGGTAGAATTTGCCTATATCTCTCTTATGGCACTGGCCACTTTATAGCTGGTGGGGTCGGTATTTGTGGATGTGTTTCAGCATTCCTCCTGGACTGGTCATGTTTAATCAAGAACATGACCATGTCTTGGTTGATTTTTGGGATACTTTTCAACACTCATCAGGCTATTTTGCCCATTATGGGTGCTTAGGAACATTATTATAGGGACGTCAGGGTCTACTCCTTTGTTCTTGCCTCAGTCTGAGTGTTTATGCCGTAAAAACAATGTCTATGCAACAATGACAAGAAGAAGAAGTTATATGCAGTTTTATTTCCTTTTTAATCTCTACTTATAAAGTTTGCACTGAAAATTAGAATGCCTAAAATTCATTTGTTCAACAAATACATATTGATATGTACCTACTGTGTTCCAGGTACATTAACGTATGCCTTCTCCACCTCTTAAAAGAAATCTCTGCCTAATTAAGCTTATATTCTGGAAGGGAAAGACAGACAATAAACTATAGACATAATATATACATTATACGGTCGTTAGAATATCATAAATGTTGTGGAAACAAGAAAACAAAGTCAGATATGAGTGATGAGAAATGTGCTAAGGGCAATTTTAAGCAGGGTGGTCAGGTTGAACCTGATTGAGACAATCTGACAATTCAGATACAGACAGAGATGAGCAAAGCTTGCATTTATTATGATAATTGTTCATAGGCATAAGTGGAAAAGAATTTCTATTTGGAATGTAATTTATAAATAAGGCTTGTGTGGGTTTTCAACATAATTTAACTATTTTTTCTTTAGTCTTACTTTATAACTCTTCTAGAAATAATGAAGAAATCAACTGAATAATGGGTAGAGTTTTTATTATAAAGGGGACATTTATAAACTCACAATAAATGGCTTTGAAACTATTTTAGTTTTCAACCAAAAACCAGAGTACGTAATATTTATCTAATCTATCTATCTATCTATCTATCTATCTATGTATCTATCTGAGTGGGTTCTCTTTAGTCATCTTTCTCATCTCTTATCTAATCCATCTGGATGTTGTTTTGCTATTTTAGTTTCCTAGAATAGGGTTTCCTCTTTGACTTTTCCTTTTAACTGCTTTTTTTCTTTGTGACTAATTGATGTGTTAAAAAAACAATATTTATAATAGCTGTATTGCATTTCACCACGGCTCTGTAGCTGAAAATCACAAAAATCATTTTCAAAATAAATAGGTTTAACAGTACATAAAGCCAAGACTCAAGATGACTATTTTTCCATACAAAAATAGTCATTTAGATAATTGACTATTTTTCATTTAGATCATTTTTTATGTAGATAATTGTAGATTCACATGCAGTTGCAAGAATAATACAGAGAGACTTCATGTATCCCCTTATAAAATTTTCCCCCATGGTGATATTCTGCAAAAGTACAGTAGAACTATTACAGCCAGGATATGGGCATTGAAATAGTCTGCCTATTGCACTCACATTTCCTCAGTAGTGCCTATACTCCTGTGTGCATGTATGTACGCATGTGTGTGTATTTGCATGTGTGCATGCATGTGTGCACGTGTTTGTGCATGTGCATGTATGCACATGTGTGTTTGTACGTGTGCATGCATGTGTGCACGTGTTTGTGTGTGCATGTGTGTGTACGTGTGTGTGTGTGTGTGTGTGTGTGTGTGTCTGTGTGTAAGTTCTACCCAGTTCTCTCCTGGGTAGGTTCATATATCCACTACCAAAGTCAAACTGCTGAAAAATTCCACAGCCTCTTCCCTCTCATCCCAGTTCCCCCATCCCTAACTTCTGGGTACTGGTATCTGTCTTCCATTTCTAAAAGTTTGTCATTTCAGAAATGTTATAAAAAAGAATCATATTATATGTCATCTTTGGGAATTAGATTTTTTTCACTCAGCATAATTTTCTGAAGATTTGTTCAACTTGTATTAGTACTCAGTTCCTTTTAATTTCTGAACAGCAGTCCCTCGTAGGGAAGTACCATGGTTTCTTCCAGCTGTTAAGGATGCCTGAGCTGATTCCACCACTGGGCTATTGAGTGATGATGAATAAAACTGCTTCATACATTCCTATACAGCTTTCCATGTGACACATAAAATTTTTTCATAATTACTCTTAAGATTCAGCATTTGAATGTTGACCTTGAATTTCAACATAATTCAAGTTCATAATTTCTGTGTCCTTCTTTAGTAAAATTGGTTGCCAATTTGTGTTCAGATATATAAAGATAAAGGAACTTTCTAAAGCAAATTTATAAAATGTTTGACGGCAGTGTAGAAGTATTAATTACATTTTAAATTTTTTTAGAGAACCTCATGAATGAAATAGTTTGGGCATTTTATAGCATTAGCTAGGAAATTATATAACAATGGAATTTGTTTTTAAATAGAAACATTTTCATGATCGTTGTTCTTAAATTAAGGGGTTGATTTGTATCCCCCAAAATACTGAAGTCCTAACTCTCCATGCTCACCAATGTGACCATACTTAGAAGTTAAGTCTTTACAGATGGTTAAGGTGAGGCCACTAGAGTTACTCTAGTTGAATATTACTGGTGTTTTTATAGAACTGGAAAATTTGCACACAGAGACACCTATAGAAGGAGGTGTTGTGAAGACACAGAGAGAGGATAGCCACATACAATCCAAGGGAGGCCGAGGCCAGAAGACATTAGGAGACCATGGGGAACAGATTTTCCCTTGGAAAGATCCAATGCCTTCTTTTTTTTTTTTTTTTTTTTTTTGAGATGGAGTTTCGCTCTTGGTACCCAGGCTGGAGTGCAATGGCGCGATCTCGGCTCACCACAACCTCCGCCTCCTGGGTTCAGGCAATTCTCCTGCCTCAGCCTCCTGAGTAGCTGGGATTACAGGCACGCGCCACCGTGCCCAGCTAATTTTTTGTATTTTTAGTAGAGACGGGGTTTCACCATGTTGACCAGGATGGTCTCGATCTCTTGACCTCATGATCCACCCGCCTCGGCCTCCCAAAGTGCTGGGATTACAGGTGTTAGCCACCACGCCTGGCCCCCAATGCCTTTTTTTTTTTTGGATCCTTCATAACCGAAGCTGGAATGCAGTGGTTTGATCATGTCTCACTGCAGCCTCTGCCTCCCAGGCTCAAGGGATCCTTCCACCTCAGCCTCCTGAGGAGCAGGGACCATGGGTGCTTCCCAACATGCCTGGCTGAATTTTGTGTTTTTGGTAGAGATGGGGCCTTTCTGTGTTGCCCAGGTTGGTCTTGAACTCCTCAGCTCAAGCCATCTGTTTGCCTTAGTCTCCCAAAGTGCTGGATTACAGGTGTGAGCCATGCTGTCCGGCAGATCCAATACCTGAATCTCAGACTTCTAGCCTCTAGAACTGTGAGACAATTCATTTCTGTTGTTAAGCCTCTAGTTTGCTGTACTGTATTATAGAAGGCTCAGGAAACAAATATGATATGGTGCATTATTCCGCATGTATAAGAAACTTTAAATTTCGGACTGGTCTATAAAAGCAGCACTTTTTACTTTATCTATTTTCAAGACTTAAAAAAGAACCTTGCATGTTTGGAATTGGGATTGGAGTTTCTCCTTCCTATCTCTTTAGGAACCTTTCTCAATGGCACCCATGGCGTGTTTCTCTGTTGTCTCACCTATATATTTAGACAGATCCCAAATTAGGAAGGAAAAACAAAACATTAAAAAAAAAAAAAAAGACTGACTTTTCATTTTGCCAAACTCCAACTTTAAGCCAATCCCTTCCTGCTCATTCATGGTTGTATTTCTGCCTCTTTTTTCTTTCTTTCTCTCTCTCCTCCCTCCCTTCCTTCCTTCCTTCCTTCCTTCCTTCCTTCCTTCC
>NW_022437000.1:9855762-9885108 GCF_009761245.1 Sapajus apella | reverse complement strand
TTCCTTCCTTCCTTCCTTCCTTCCTTCCTTCCTTTCTTTTTTCATTTTTTTAGATAGAGTCTTGTTCTGTCACCCAGGTTGGAGTGCAGTGGTGCGATCTTGGCTCACTGCACCTCTGTCTTCCAGGCTCAAGTAATTCTTCTGCCTCAGCCTCCTGAGTAGTAGCTGGGATCACAAGCACATGCCACTACACCCAGCTATTATTTCGGGTGTTTTTAGTAGAGATGGGGTTTCACCATGTTGGCCAGGTTGGTCTTGAACTCCTAATTTCAAATGATCCACTCGCCCCACCCTCTAAAAGTGCTAGGATTACAGGCGTGAGCCACCATGCCCGGCTTTTGGATTTCTTAATAAATAATCTGTCCCAACATGAGACAGAGAAAGCTGAGGTTTACCAGATGTCTATTTTCCTTCTTAGATGCAGAATTCTCTTAGCTTAGCTGAGTGCATCATCATCTGGGATAAAGGCTGTATCTTCCAGTCTTGCATACATTTATTTGTGGTCCTATGATAAAATCATGGCCATGAGATGGATGTGGGAGTGTGTATGGACTGCCTGTGAAAAGCTATGAGAAGTATGCATTGTAATTTGGGAACCATAGACCTAACCACTGTAGTTTGGGAACCATTTATTTCCTTTCTTATTATCTACTCATCCCCTTTCCTAGAATGACTGGCATTGCTTGCTGAGTGTCACTAGGAACCACATTCTTGCCCAGTCTGATGGATTTCTTAGTCTATTGGCCTCTGCGGTTTCTGTGGCGCCTGACCCCGTGACAACTCTCCTTTTCCAGAAAGCTCCATCCTGAGTCTCTTTTGCGTCATGTTTCTTGCTCCCACTGCTCTTTTTCTCCTTCCTAACCCCTAAATATTTTTGTTTTCTCAGGCTCTTTCCTAATCCCTCTTCTCTCCTCTGGGGTCTCCCAAATCTAAGCCAATTGCATGCATTCTAAGATGTCAACTTTCACTTCTAGGCAAACGACTTCCAAATCCCCAGTTTAAACGCTCTGACTGCTGAATCTAATCCATGTTTTCAGCTGCACAGTGTCCATCTCCCCCTGAACCTTGCCTTTGACGTGAGCTATCCAAAGCATTTGAACTCAACCTTGCTTTCAGATGAGCTGACCTGTTTCTCACAGAAGCCTTGAGCCCTTGCTACCAATTCTAGGTCTGAGAGTCACTCCAGCGTCTCTCCCCTCGGCCCTCCCGTTCTCTTCTCTCTCTTTCATCCTCATTCCAACCCCATCTGCCTTGAGTCTCCTTGATTCACAGATGGGTTGTGCCTCGAACTCCTGGTTATTCTTTTCTACCTTCATTTTTTTTGTTTGTTTGTTTGTTTTTTTGGTTTCTTCAATCCACTCCTGCCAGATCAGATTTTCTGAAATGCAGCTCTAATCTGATTCTCCCTGGGAAAACCTTGCTTCAAACCCAATCTTCTCACCCTGTCATTTGAGCTTCTCTCTTCAGTCCTGGCACGATCTGAACGTGCACCACAACGGGGAGGTGTGCAGCCCGAGTCTTCTCAGCTCAGTGCTTTTGCTCGTTTGTCCTTCCTCCAGCCCAAATCACCGCAAAATGTTAATTTTATCCAACAAACACCTTCAGAGCCACTTACTATATGTCAGGCACTCTTCTAAGCAATTTGTAAATATGAATTTCTTCAATCCTCCTAACACCCTAATACTAGAAGTTCTATTGTTATTTCCATTTTACAGAGAACACTGAGGTAAAGAGAAGTTAAATAACTTGGCCCGGGTTGCCTAGTTCTCTAAGTGGCAGAGCTGGGATTGGAGCATGAACCTGTACTGGAACCAATGAAAGTAGTGTAGTAAATTTGAAATAGAGATCACTGTTCTGTAACTTGTTAAGCTTTTGAAAAATGATAAGTATCCCTTAAAACTGTTACGACAACATAGAATGAAGGATTATAAAAATTAGATTTGTTGTAAATTCCCAGAAAACAAAATTAAGCAAGTCTCCATCAAAGACTCATAATATTATAAGAACTCAAAATGTTGAAATCTTCTAAAAGAAGACATCATTGGACTTTGGTTACCATTATTGTTTAGGTTTTTTCTTCTAGTGGCGATGAAGTGAAAGGAGACTTTGACATTTTATAGACCTTATGTGTTGGGCTCTGGTGTTTACTCTGCTTAATGCTTTAAAGGTTCAATATACACAATTTATAATAAAAAAATCGTCTTGTCCTGGGTTGCCATCTCTGACAGTTGTGCTTTGATTACTGAGGCAGTGGTGAGAGGTGGATGTGGGGGTGCTAGTGCTAGGCCCAGGCAGCCTGAGTTAAATTTCAATCCTCACACTTACCAGCTCTGTGTACAAGTGTCATCACCTGTCAAATAGAGGTGATACCAGTGGCTACCTTATTGGGGAATGGGAGAGTTCCACTGAGGTTATATGGGTAAAACAGCTAAAACAGCTCTTAACAGGCATAAGCACTTAAAAATGGTAATTATCATCATGGCATGAGGTGTTCGTCTGTGTTCACACTGCTGTAAAGATACTACCTGAGACTGGGTAATCTATAAAGAAAGGAGGCTTAATTGGCTCACAGTTCTGCATGGCCAGGGAGGCTCCAGGAACCTTACAATCATGGCAGAAGGTGAAGAGGAAGCAAGGCAAGCCTTTACATGTTGGGAGGAGAGAGATCACATAGGGAAACTGCCACTTTTAAACCATGAGAACTCACTGTCACGAGAACAGCATGTGGGAAATCTCCCCCAGGATCCAATCACCTCCTACCAGGTAGGTCCCTCCTTTGACACACGGGGATTACAATTTGAGGTGAGATTTCGGTGGGGACACAGAGCCTGGACCATATCACGTGCTATTCAATAATACCAATAAAATTGCTCTGCAAAATAAAAAATTATGAAGCCAACAAATTTTGCTTATAATTTTACAGGAGTATTAAAAGTTTTTATTCCTGCTCCCAACAAAGTCTATTTATCTGATATAGTGTCTTTTAAAAATGATACGGCATTTTCCTTTTAGTTTTGTAATAGGAGTCCATGGAGTTGGTTGCTGATAGTCTTTGCCATGGCATCATGAGCCTTCAGGAAAGAACCAGGAGATTTCGGAGCCTCCCAGCGGGTTATACTGTGATTTGTACTCATGTTATTCTTACACTGGGAATGGCAAGTAGCTTGACTTCACTTTTGCCCTGGAAGACAATCTTGAAACAATTTTGTCGAATAAAAGATGTTATTTTTAACAGGAAACAACTGATGCTAAAGATCTGACTCAGACTTTACTCTTCTTCAAATGACATTTGAAGTTCGGCTTGCCTGAAACTGTTCATTGTGTGCCTACTATGTGCAGGCATGGAGGTAATCAAGACTCAGCCTTCATCATCAGGGGCTTGCTCATAATCCGGTGGAGAAGCCAGACTCATCAACAGATGATTTCCAAGAAGCATGGGCGCACACATGGTCCCGGAAACTGGGAATCCAGGAGGTATTCACGGCACTGTCCTGTAGCCTGAGATTCAACTTGGAGCTTCCTCCTTCAGTCCCTTGTCAGCTTCTGCCTCTGTGTAGCTGACCGTCCATCTGAGAGGACACATCCCCTATGTAAGGTCATCAAAACACGTGGGGAAGCCAGGATTCTAGCCCAAGTGTCCTGACTCCTAGCTCTGTGCTTCAGCACACCATAATAGTAGAGATTTGGGGACAAAAACCAAACCAACCAAACACAAAACCCAGTCCTTACGTTTAAGGATCCCTAGAGCCTATAACATAGTTTTATGCCTCAAATTTAAGCCACAAAGTTCTGTTAACCCTCACTCATTTAACTAGCATATAGTTGTTAAATTTCTCCTATGTGGCAGGCATTTTTTTTTCCAGGTTCTAGAATTTAAAAAAGGGAACGATGAATTAATCAGAGATTGCTGAGACAGACAAACCGACCAACCAATCAAACAACCAGCCGGCCAGCAAGCAATTAGCCCTCACTGTGCACATCCTTCGGTGATTATGGTCAGCAGAATGTGGAAGGAATTCATTTGTTTATTTCCTTTGAGGGATGAGAGAGTTGAGGATTAGCCTCTCCAGGAATTCACATCAAGAATCAACAGCGCGATGCTGAAGGATAAGCCACAATTAGGCAGGATACAGAGGTGAGACCGAAGGGAGAGAGGTCAGAACACAGAGAGGAATGTATGCATAGATCTTTAAGGACCAGAGCTGGTAAACATCTTTGTAAATCATAATGGGAAACTAGGAACAAACAAGGGAAAACTAGGAAACTAGGTGGGTTCTAACAGAGAGTCATTTGTTGCCCTGGGAAGTGTGGTTTTTTTTCTTGACTTAGCACCGTAGAGTAGCTCACAAGGAGCACAGACACACTCAAATGCCTGACGACTGGGGGCAATGAAATCTCTGTTGTCTATTTATATTCTTATTTTATTAGGTCTGCTTCATGTCTTCAAGATCCATGAGTGTAGGACACTATGCCATTTGCCCTGTATGTCTTTGGTTTCTAAGCAATTAAGAAATAAAATTTCTTTCTCAACATTTACTGATGTGGAAATTTGGGGATCTGAGCCAGGGGGCTTTCCGTCATCAGGTCATTGGAAAAGTGCATCTGGGAACACAAAGCTGGAGTGCTTAGGTTGGGAAATCTCCTTGCCTGCAAATCCAGCTTGAGTTGGCAAGGTGACCCTGACCTATAGATGGCAAAATGTAAATCCCCCGAGACTAGTTAAGGAAAAACACATTTCATTGAGTTGGGGTTTTGTTACGAAATAGATAAATGTGCACTGTTTCCAGGCCAATGTTATTCAAACCACTAAGGTCTTGACCAAATTGGCAGTTCTTTCTGGAGGCCTCTTAGTTCCACTGGAATTAGCAGGTTCATTAAAACTAAAACTTGAAGAGGAACATGTAAGTTTGCCAGGAAACAGAGTAAACTAGGTCTTATAGAAGGTTTCACTGTAACATTGGGTACCCATCCAAACCCTAGTGGCCTTTGCCTCAAAAGAGATTGCAGCATAAAAGTGGCTCAACATGAAGGCCGGTGTGAAGGCATGTCGGATAAGGGAAGTCATTTGTGTTTGGATCTGCCACTGCCACTCATTTATTTTACTATATCTCCATAAAGATATAAGTCACTTATCATAATGTCAACTTTTTAAAGGTGTATAGTTCAGTCGTTTTTACTGTATTCACAAAGTTGGCAACCATCCTCACTATCTAATTTCAAACATTTCATCACCCCGAAGAGAAACCCCATAGCCATCATACTCCATTTTCCTCAACTCCTAGTCCCTTACAACTACGAATCTACTTCTTGTCATGATTGATTCGGGTACTCTGGGTATTTCATACAAATGGAAACGTATGTTATATGTTATGTCTGGCTAGTTTCACTTAACATAATGTTTAAATGTTCATCTGTGTTGTAGTGTATGCTAGCACTTCATTCCTTTTTTATGACAGAATAATATTCCATTAAACGGATACACCACATTTTGTTTCCTCATTTTCTTATTTTTCAATAAGAATTTTAAAAAACACACCAATGCAATATGCTATCTTTTAACATGCTAACCCTAACACAATAATGCCTGGAATATTGTCCGCTAATTTTTCTGGTGTTTCTTTGGTGACTTGTTTATTTCCTCAGTGCTTACACAGTTGTGTTCTGACCATGTTTGAGTCCTGTCTGTTCTGCTGGTTTGAGAGTGGCTTTGACTGAGCCTTGGGATAGGGCTGCTGTTGGTTTGCAGTTAACATGTTCAGACTTTCTCTGAGATGCTGTCTTTGGGCCAGAGAAATACAGGATTTTCTGATGAAGAAAAGCATTTGCTACCACTGGTTCTTCAGCAGCATATAATTTTCCCTAAGTCAGGAGTGTGTGTGTGTGGTTGCTCTGTGTGTGTGAAGAGAATTAAGCTTCTGAAAGTCTTTCAAGAAGTTCAGCAAAAGAATGTGGTGGCCCTGAAGAATCTTTTTCCTCCTTTCCATTCCCAGGCCTGACAAGTCAAGGTCATATGCTATTCTGAAATTGAGCACCTGGTGGGCTCCATGCCTTTAATAACACATGCCAGGGACAAAGCACCACCCCATACGAGGGCATCTCCCCTGTTCAGTGAAGCCACAGAAGTGGCGGGGTCTGAGTGGTGGGGAGAGAGGCAAGATCCCTGCTGGGCAAAGCAGAGGCAGTGAAACCCAAGCCACCGTGTGTCCCAGTGGGTGTGGAAGTCACAATACCCAGCAGTTGGAGGTGTACCATCACCCCCTGTGAGGCAGGGACTGTCCTGTGGGTTCACAGAGGAGCCTTCCACCAATGGAGTGACGCTGCTGTTGGCTGCTCTGCTCAGGGTTGTAGCCCAGGGTGGAGTGGAAGGCAGAGGAACAGGCTGGTGGAGCCCTGGGGACAGGCTGCTGCAGGGTTCAACTTCAGTCTTCACGTCTAACTCAGGTCAGCAAGAACTTCCAAGTCATTTACAAAGTCTATCAGGAACGTTTCTGACTTGGAATCTCACACTTCCTCCTTTCCAGAGCCACGTTCCTTCGTATTTTCTATAGAAGCAGACATAGGAACTAAGTATGTGTCTCTGTTGGTGCCTGGACTAGGAAATCCAGGAGATTCCTTGAAGAATTGTCTTTTTTTTTTTTTTTTTTTTTTTTAACTACCTTATGCTAAGCAGAGAGCAAGTAATTGGGCTCATCATTATTTAGGGCTAAAAATTTGTTGAATTGAGATTTTCAGGACTGGCTAAAAGCTACTTTAGAACAACATGGGAAGGCAAGGGAAAGTTATCTTTGTTTCAGGAAAGCTGGCTTTGGCTTCCTGGCGAGTAAATGAAGAAACTGCCCACTGCTGCTTGGCCTCAGACGGCCTTGGGAACGCTCCTTCTGGCATGATTTGGGATTTGAACTTCTCCCTTAATTTATTAATGTATGTTGTGATAATTGGCTTTGGAAAGGTTACCAGAGGTTGAGGCTGGCCTGACACGGAGGCACCAGCCAATGCCAGAGGGGTAGGCATTGAGCTCACCTCAGACCCACGTCTCCAGGGAGTGGACAGGAACGGAAAACCAGCCAAGCGACTGTGACCCGGTCCTTCAGCAAATATCGGAGCATTGCAATGCCCACCCCCACCCTGCCCCAGGGCAAAGCTGGGCACCTCAACACTGAGCAGTTGGGCTCACCTGTGCGGTGTACCCTGCGTCTGGGCTCTGGGGAAGGATGCATGAAGTTCACCCAGAGATCTGTTTAAGACCTGCCCTTTCAACATTTTCTCAAGCTCTTTTATCAGGACAGCACAGCTCGGAGAAATGGCCACCGCAGGGAAGCGATGGCATCCCTTGTAGCTCCAGGAACAGCAGCCCCCTCTGTCTCTGAAGGGGCATTCCTCCTGCAGCCTCCTCTCACCCCTTGGGGCTGCCCTCAGGGGAGGATGCCCTCACCCAGTGAAGGTTAACTGGGCCCTTTATTATTATTATTATACTTTAAGTTTTGGGGTACATGTGCAGCTCATGCAGGATTATTACATAGGTATACACATGACATGGTGGTTTGCTGCATCCATCCCCCCATCATCTACATTAGGTATTTCTCCTAATGTTATCCCTCCACAATTCCCCCAAACTCTGCTGTCTTCCCATGGCCCCCCTCCACCCCCCAACAGGCCCTGGTGTGTGGTGTTCCCCTCCTTGTGTCCATATGTTCTCATTGTTCAACACCCTCTTATGAGTGAGAACATGTGGTGTTTGGTTTTCTGTTCTTGTGTCAGTTTGCTGAGAATGATGGTTTCCAGCTTCATCCGTGTCTTGCAAAGGACATGAACTCATTCTTTTTTATGGCTGCATAGTATTCCATGGTGTATATGTGCCATATTTTCTTTAGCTAGTATATCATTGATGGGCATTTGGGTTGGTTCCAAGTCTTTGCTATTATAAACAATGCCACAGTGAACATACATGTGCATGTGTCTTTATAATAGAACGAGTTATAATCCTTTGAGTATATACCCAGTAATGGGATTGCTGGATCAAATGGAATTTCTATTTCTAGATCCTTGAGGGATCACCACTTTCTTTGCAAATGGCAGGACATGAGCTGGTGCTAGCTGATCATCAGGCTTTATGCAGCATCAAAGCACTGCAGTTTACTAAGAAATCAGAAAAGTATATTCTAAAACAGGATTGTCTTCTTCTAGGAAGGAACAGAGAGGACTCTGCCTTTCTGCCTTCGGGCATTCACCCCAGTGTGCTCCACCTGGGTATCTGCAAGGAAAGGCAGCTGTGCAGGCCCAGGGGAAGTAGGGATGGAAAAGGAGGAGTCTCCCATAACTCACTACAGAACTTGGGTGTAATTAAAATGTGAATTACGTTTTTTATCATGCAAAAGCACCAGAAAACTGGATCCAAACACTTCATCTCCTACCAGGAGGGCCTAATTTTGCCTGACAACTTTAAGCCATTTGGAAATGAAAAAATTATATAGGGGTATGTGTCTAACGTGGTCAAGAGGCTCAGGTAACTGAGTGAGGCTTTCTCCTTGAAGGTAGAAGTGTCTGTGTGAGAAAGGCAGTCCACCTTTCCGGCTACCTTTAAATGTGTGTTTTCTAGGAAGTATTCTTTTTTCTTTTAAATGCAATTTGTCCTTGTTCTCTTTAAAGCAAATATCGACAGAGATGTTTATCACATTATCATACCTCTGGTTGGAAACAATATTTTTGACTTGATGGATTTTATGTTTTCACTGTTAGAAGCTGCTCCTTTATTCCCAAATATAAAATTCTAGCTTCAAAGTAAATGCTTAGCCAATCAACACTAAATAAGGCAGATTAAAAAAAAAAAAAAAAGAAAAACAAAACAGAAAACTCACAAAGCCTCAGATTATAAGGGGCCTAGTCAGGTTTCAGAAATTCTAGTCCAAACAGGCATTCCTAACCTAGTCCAGGCAGCTCTTACCTCAGGCACTTAGCAACGCATTGCCTTTTGAATTTGCTTAAAACTATTAAGAAGTAATTAAGTAGTTAGAGGGTCTTTTTCAGCCCTGAGGTCCAGGAGGTGGGTTAAATGAAAGAAAACAAGCGCAATCACTCAGCCTTGTCTTCCTTTTAGCTGACCTTGCACGCTAATAAATTCATTCTGTACTTTTCTGCTACTGCCAATTTATGGCCTACAGGAAACTAATCTTGTACAATGACTACCTTCCTGTACTTAGTTCTTAAATAGAGCCAAATGGATTTGGTGGCGGAAGAGCTCCCCAGCAGTTCCTGTGAAACAGTGCTGAGCCCAGCAAGATCTGATAGGGGCTTGATGCTCTTATCGACTCTGACGATATAATTATGTTCTTGTTTTGGCTGCCCTGCACTTAAGCACAGAAAATAAAAAGCAATCCTCTGTACAACGCCTACCACAGTGATTTAAACTTCCAACTGGAGAGTAAGATGTGTATTTGAAACAAGCCACGTAGGCACAGTTATTGTGAATTTAGGGAGTGAAATGCACACAGGCGATCAATATTTCACTGGAGTCTTTGATATAAAATATATATCTGCTCTGTGATTTCAAAATATTCACCAAGGAGTAATTTTTTTAATGAGCTAATGAAAGAACTGTGATATCATTTCAAGCTGGGGAAGAGAGGCAGAGAGACAGAGAGAGAACAGAAACACAGAGCCATTTCTTCAGTACAGTAGTAGTTTACAACCAGGTTGCCATAGGCTTGGATTAAAGTAAGGGAATGCTGCCAAAAGGCAGGGTAACCTGTGTGATATCTTTTCAGACCCTCAAACAGCTCAAATACTACACTGGGAAAACTCAAGAGTTTGCCCTTTAAAGAACCTGAAAGTATTTAATCTTTGATAAGTGCCTTCTCCTTGGGGTTTCTGCTTCCCAACGCTGGGTGTACCTGCCACCTACCCACACTGACCTGATGACTTCATGTGGATATGGATCAGTCCCATGGGACAGCGTCTTCTTCCTGTGCTCATTTATTCTAGAACTATAGCAAAGCTGCTAATGCAAAAGGAAGTGGAGGCTTCTAGAAAAATGATGAAGATATCATCCCTGCCAAGAGACTGAAGGGAAGATGAAAGGGGGGCATAAATAATCGCAGATCAGGTCTGATGAGACTTACTTTCTGGGGCTCTTATACCCAGAGAGGTGGGGAGGGGTCCTATGCGGTTGCGGGGAGAGTCCCAATCAGCTGACCTGGATTAGAGCCCCTGGGGCTGCATCCTGGGCTTCTGTGTTTCCCAAAGTTTTATGGGGGCAGGGGGCCTGGCTGTTAAGGATCTGAAGATGTGGTTACCTATGGCCTCTGAGGATGACACCAGCTACCCATCACTGTGAAACAAACAATGATAGTGGGCTGGAAAGATGGCTTGGCTTCCTCCTGATTATTAGCAAGTTTCTATAACTATGAACTATTCTTCCCCAACCACAAAAGTGGGCATATTAATGCCTGTCTTGTAAGAATCCTGTGAAGATCAGGGATAGCAAATGCAACTTAATAAAAATACCTGTTATATGTTGGCTGGTGGTACCATAAATATATTTTGTAAAATCTTTATAACAGTGACTAGCCAATATATTTACGATCATTAGTAATAGCAATAGGAGTACCATCTGATTCAAAGGGTTCGTTTAGATTGTGGTAATTGTGTGTGTGTGGTTGGATGTGAGACTGAAGGGGGCTGAAGGGGTTAGGATGAGCAAGACAGGGATTATTGGAAGTGGCTAAGAAAGCAATCAAAGAAGTAACTTTGTTCTTAATTTTTAAAATCATCATTCTACCTCACTCACCTAAAAGTAATGAGGATCATAATATGTATGCCTTACGTTTATACAGGACTTTATACCTGAATATCCCTTTTACATCTCTGATCTATTTTAGAAATTTGAGCCTAAACATGAAAAGCAGAAAGAAAAGTAAATGTGGAAGGACACTGTGCCCCTCCTGCTTTGGCCAGAATGATTTCATATTGTTATCAAGAAAGGGAATAGTGGCAGCATAGTTTGGTTTCCCTCCCTCAAGAGGACTGGACACAGTGAAGGCACAGGAAAAAACCTTCTGAGCAAAGCAGGATTCAAGAAAGGAGATCAGCTCGGCTCAAAGCCCACTCATGCTTAGTACACAGCAGAGGTGCTGACTCATGCTTAGTGCACAGCAGAGGTGCTGACTCATGCTTAGTGCACAGTGGAGGTGCTGACTCACGGTTAGCACACAGCGGCTTCTAACTCATAGTGCACAGCAGAGGTGCTGACTCATGGTTAGTGCACAGCGGCTGCTGACTCATGGTTAGTGCACAGCAGAGGTGCTGACTCATGGTTAGCGCACAGCGGAGGTGCTGACTCATGGTTAGTGCACAGCATTGGTGCTGACTCATGGTTAGTGCACAGGAGAGGTGCTGACTCATGGTTTGTGCACAGCAGAGGTGCTGACTCATGCTTAGTGCACAGCAGAGGTGTTGACTCATGGTTAGTGCACAGCGGAGGTGCTGACTCATGGTTAGTGCACAGCAGAGGTGCTGACTCATGGTTCGTATATAACGGAGGCTCTCCATTTGGGATTCATCTGTTCTAATTTCAGCCTTTCACTTACTGCCCTAAGACTGGCATGAAAACTGTGTCTTTGAGTGGCGAAAGGGCATCAGGTGTATGGAAGCTCCTTGCAGAGTTTCTCCACATTGCCTCCTTGATAGAATTTAGCTTGCTGCTGGCTTGCTTTGCACATGGCAGTCACTCAGTGCATGCTGGTGGAATAACTGAATGGAAGCTCCAGGACTATCACCTGTACCCAACCGTCCAGAGGCCCTTTCTTCTCTCATATCTCAGCTTCCCTCTGCTGCCAGGAGGAGTAACTCAGCCACTGCTCAGCTTGATGTCAAGGAAACATCCCTGGTCTTGAGGAGGTGAGACATAGCAGAACGCTAACACCCCAGTTATACACAGATTGACTCATTGTTTAGCAGTAGCTAGTCAGGCCTGTGCTCCCTCCCTGCTGCCAGTGTCCACAGGCACCTCCTTGGTATCCATGGTAATATTTTCTACATGCCACATAGTCCCTGACATGGTCTTAATGAAAATAATGCTTTATGTTTAGACCCGAACATGGTCATTATCCTTATATTTGAAAGAAAAGGCTCAAACAAAAACAAGGATGCCTGATGTGAAGCTCCCAGCCTGTGGATTCTTTTTCATGGGCCTATTGGATGAGAGGTTTGGGCGGCAAGACAAGCCATGACTTTACCTCCTTGAATGTGCTGATTCTAAAGAGTCGATTTCAATCTAAGGAAGGACGTTAGTGGGACTGGAAAAAGTGAAGAGATTGTACAGAAGCTCACGGCTAGCAGGTGATGGAAGCTGAGCCCAGGAATGCTTTTTCTACTCTCTCGGGCTGCTTAAAAAAATAAATTGTAAGCTCATGCCTGTAATCCCAGCACTTTGGGAGGCTGAGGCAGGCAGATCACGAGATCAGGAGTTTGAGATCAACCTGACCAACATTGTGAAACCCCATCTCTACTAAAAACACAAAGATTAGCTAGGTGTGGTGGCGGGTGCCTGTAATCCTGGCTACTCAGGAGGCAGAGGCAGGAAAATTGCTTGAACCTGGGGTCAGAGGTTGCAGTTAGCTGAGATTGCACCACTGCACTCTAGCCTGGGCAACAAGAGCAAAACTCGGTCTCAAGTAAGTAAGTAAGTAAATAAATAAATAAATAGTATTTGAATGTGGTCACATTACTTTTGCTACCAAAAGTTGTAAAAATGGTGTAAATGAATGCAAGTCCTTAAAATACCTGCAGGTCCCATGTGGGAAGTGGGGCAGCACAGGGCATGGGGAGTTGGTTGTGAGTGAGAATTTGAGAATGTTCAAGTCATCCCTCATTTGCCATGTGACATCAGGTAGGCCATGGATCATTTCTGTGTCTCCAGTTCCTACTCTGTGAGGGAGAGAGAGAGAATAATTACACCCCCTTTGAATGCAAGCATCTCCCTTAAGAGATGGATACACACAGTGGAGTGATTGTAGCCAAGTTATTTCACCTTTCTGAGCTTTCAGTTTCTCGTGTCCCATATGAGATACTAACGGTACTCACCTCCCCAGACTGTTGTGATGATGGCCTGCGATAGGGCAAGTGGAGGGCTTAGCACACAGAATAAATGATAGCGTTGGTTATTTTTAGTGTTGCCATTATCCCGGGTCCTAAGATTCTCTGATCTCTTCCCACTGGGTGTTCATTTGACTAGATTCCAAGAACAAAAATTACTTGACCCACTCTGGTAGGCTAGGCAATCTTTCCAACCCTTCTGGGATGGCAGCTGATGGATATCATCTGTTGGTTGCACTGCCCTTTATTTAGGACACTGGCAAACTTGTGGGGGTTTTCATCACCATGCAATGCACTGGCATTGTGGGCATGCCGGTCTCATTACAGCAGAGACTCATGTGACCTGGGAACCACTGCAGGTCAAAACTACAGGGCATGAAAGCCAGGAGTTTACCAAATGGGTACAAGGGCTGCCCAGGTGTTTGGGGAATTTATTTTCATTGGGAATTTTTATCATTTCTTCATGCATAAAGGTACCAGCTATAAGAAGTCTGAGGCCGGGCACGGTGACTCACACCTGTAATCACAGCACTTTGGGAGGCTGAGGCAGGCAGATCACGAGGTCAGTAGTTGAAACCAGCCTGATTAACATGGTGAAACCCTGTCTCTACTAAAAATACAAAAATTAAGTGACGTGGTGATGTGCATCTATAATCCCAGCTCATCAGTGGCTGAAGCAGGAGAATCATTTGAACACTGGAGGTGGAAGTTGCAGTGAGTGGAGATTGCGCCATCGCACTCCAGCCTAGGCGACAGAGCGAGACTTTGTCTCAAAAAAGAAGTTTGAAATGTGTGTGTGTTTTTTCTAACAAGTACAAACTACTTACAAGATAGTTTCAAGGACAACACAAATACTTTTTCTGTTGGACCTTTTGAGAGTAGGTTGCCTACGTGACATTCTATCACCCCTGAATACTTTAGTGTGTATTTTGTACAAACACAAATGTTTCTACACAAACACAGTAGAGTTAACCGAATCAGAGAATCAACACTGAAATAATACTAATGCCTAATTTTCAGACTCTGTTCATAGTTGTCCCCAAACATCCTTTAAAACAAAAGGATCCACCTCAAGAGCCACAGGGTACATTTGGGCTGTTGTGTTTAATTAGGCTCCAGTCACCTGGAAAAGTTCCTCTGTGATTCTGTGACTTTCGCGGCCTTGACCCTCTAATGACTAGGCCGGTTATACTGCAGGATCTCCCCCACGCAGTGCAAGGCTGCCTGATGCTTCCTCGTGACTGGATCAGGTTGAGTGTCTTTGGCAGGAGAACCCAGGAACAACCTTGGGGCCTCCTCACCCCACACTCTCAGGTCAGCAGGACGGCGATTCGCCCAGTTGCTGTCACTCTGGTGACCTGATGGAGGTGGTGTCTGTGGCCTCTTCATTCCTTTCTTCCTTTGTAATTAATTAGTATTACATTTATTACATGGGGGACTAGTTTAAAACTATGTAAATACTCTGCTCTTCATTCAACATTTAATTTATTCATTTCTGTTGTATTTATGTCAATATGGATTTGTAGATTTTTTTTTACCATATTTAATTAACCTGGCATTACCATTACTTACCTTACTGCTCACGTTTGCTGGAGTTTGGAAGCTCTTCCTGCTGGCTGGTGTGTTGTTGTTCTCTGAGCAGGTCCTCAAGATGTTTCTGAGTCATTGTGGACCCTCCCTGCTCTGGACCATGGGTCAGCTGGTTCTCCAAAAAGAGCTGGTCCCCAAGAGGAGAATGGGCTTTAGACACCATGATCTGGGTGCACCTCAGTGCACAGAGCTGGACAGCATTTGTGCACGTGCACACACACACACATGCATGCACACACGCACAGGTTCACATCTGTGTTTGTCTCTAGATTTGTCTATGTGGAAAGTCATGAATTCGTACTAATATCTTCAGTTCATTCGAGTGCCTCAGAGTCCACCCCCACTTTCTTCCTTTATATATTTGTGGCTCTCATTCACACCCTGTGCCACCCCTGCTGTTTTCTATCACTGTTGCCCCCTCTCCCTGCACAGAGCCATTTCAAATGCTGTGTGATCTCTGAGGCCAGGCACTGGCCTGCACCCCAGGCTGGCATTCTCCCCATGCAGTAATGCTGTGCCATTCCTGTCTGGACCATCTGCCCACATGAAAGCCCCTTGCCCTGCCCTTCCTACATTGATGCCCTCCCTGCCCTGCCCAGAGGTGCACTTTCCTCCAGCTGCTTCCCCCTTCAACCCCACTCATTTTTTCTGGGGGCCTGCCTCCCTTCCATTCAGTCCTTCCCTGGCTTAGACACACTCTCCACCCTACTCAGGCTGAAAGTCCCATGGTCCTACTCCCCCAGGGGTCCAGTCCTCATTGTACTGGGTGTGGTGGACCCAGCCATGTGGACAACCACTGTCCCCACCATTGCCCAGCTCAGGCTCTTGCAAACCTCCCCAGTCCATCCTTACCACTGTGCTCCTCTGTGGTCCCTTCCACCTGGTGTAGACGTCCCCCTTGTTTGGGTACACACAGTGGCTTTAAGATCAAATTGTTCAGGAAGAGGAAGACCTGAACAAATGTTTGATAGTTGGCGCTAACTTCTAGAACACATTACCACTAGAAAGTCATCAGTGAGCCTTAGGGAGAAGCAGGCAGGAAGATTGGGAAGGATGAGCCATCCCCCAGACCGGCATGTCAGTCAGCAGGGTCTCTAGTTGAGAAACCAGGCATAGCAGCCACCATGTCCCACCTCCTGATAGAGACCCAGTGTCAGTGACCCAGCCAGTAGCTCTATCGAAGTTTTCTGCATTTAGATAGACTCTACCACACCGAGCTATTTTGGGAAGCCCTATGGCTTCTTTCTTACTGCTCCTCTACACCCAGTGGGTGGGTGGTAGTGATCCCCCAGGAAGGGGAAGGCAGCAGTGTCAGCTCACACTCCAGTGTGGTCAGGGCCCTCTGTGTCTTCATTTTGTGCCTGAAATCTCTGAGGTGTTCACCCTGCATATGGGCTACATTGTAACCTCTAACCTGTGTCTTCCCATACCCCTGCTTCGTTTTTGTCTCTATTTGCATTTTTCTTTTCAGAGTCCACATATGGGTGACATCATGCAATATTTTTTTTTACTGTGTAAAAAAAATTTTCCTTACTGTGTAAGGGAAATATGGCTTATTTCCCTTAGCCTAATGTCCTCTAGGCTCATCTATGTTGTGGCATATTGTATGGTGTGATCTCATGGTTTTTTTTTTTTTTTTTTTTGAAACGGAGTTTCGCTCTGTTGCCCAGGCTGGGGTGCGGTGGCACGATCTTGATTCACTGCAATTTCTACCTCCTGGGGTCAAGTGATTCTCCTACCTCAGACTCCTGGGTAACTGATATTACAGGCGCGTACCACCACGCCTGGCTAATTTTTTTGTATTTTTAGTAGAAACAGGGTTTTGCTGTGTTGGCTGAGCTGGTCTTGAACTCCTGATCTTGTGATCTGCCCACCTCGGCCTCCCAAAGTGCTGGGATTACAAGCATGAGCCACTGCGCCCAGCTGATCTCATTCTTTATTAGGGTCAAATAACATTCTATTGTACATATGTGACATTATTTATTTTATTTTTCCATAAGTTATTGGGGTACAGGTGGTATTTGGTTACATGAGTAAGTTCTTTAGTGGTGATTTGTGAGATTTTGGTGCACCCATCACCCAAGCAGTATACACTGCACCGTATTTGCAGTTTTTGAGCCCTCATCCCACGTCCACCGTTCCCCCAAGTCCCCAACATCAACTGTGTCATTCTTATGCCTTTGCACCCTCCTAGCTTAGCTCCCACATATCAGTGGGAACACACGCTGCTTGGTTTTCCACTCCTGAGTTACTTCACTTAGAATAATAGTCTCCAATTTCATCCAGGAATTTCTTTATCCATTTGTCTGTCAGTGGACACTTAGGTGGTTTCCATACTTGGCTATTTTTGAATAATGCTGCAATGCATGTGGGACTGCCAATATTTTTATAAGATAGCCACTTCCTCTACCTTGGGTATATACGGTAGTTCTATTTTCCATTTATTTAAGGAAGCTCCATTTTGTTTTCCATAATAGCTCTTCCAATCTACTTTCCTACCGGCAGTGTACAAGAATTACCTTTTCTCCACACTCTTGCAAATATTTGTTATGGCTTGTCTCTGGTAATAGCCATCCTAAAGGCTGTGAGGTGATATCACACAGTGGTTTTGATTTGCACTTCCTGTATGATTAATGATGTGGACCACCTTTTCATATACCTGTTGGTAATTCCCATGCATTCTTTGGAGAAATGTCTATTCAGGTCTTTTGCCTATTTTAAAAATTAGGTTATTTGTTTTCTCACTACTGAGTTGTATGAGTTCTTTATACATTTTGGATACTAATCTCTGATCGGATATATGGTTTGCAAATGTATTTTTCCCAGTCTGTTGGTTGCTGTTCCATTTTGTTGATTGTTTCCTTTGCTGTGCAGGAAACAATCCTTCTTAATCTGATGTAGTACCATGTGTTCATTTTTGCTTTTGTGACTTGAGCTTTTGGTATGATAATCAAAAACATCCTTGCCAAGGCCAATGTCCAGGAAGTTTTCCCTTGTGTTCTCTTCTACAAGTTTTATAGTTTTAGGTCTTATATTAAGATTTTAAAAATCCATTTGGAGTTGATTTTTCTGTCTTGTGTAAGAAAAGAATTCTATTTCATTCTTTTGCAAGTGAAAATTCCATTTTCTCAACACCATTTATTAGACAGACTACTGTTTCCTCATTGTGTCCCCATATTTCCCTTGTGAAAAATTAGTTGATCCTATATGTTTGGATTTATTTCTAAGCCTTTCATTCTGTTCCATGGTCTATTGTATCTGTTTTCATACCAATACCAAACCATTTTGGTGATAATAGTTTTGTATTATAATTTTAAGTAAGGAGGTGTGATGTCTCCAAGTTTGTTTTTGTTTCTTAGAACTGTTTTGGCTATTTGGGGTCTTTTATAGTTCTGTATGAATTTTATGATAGGTTTTTCTATTTCTGTGAAGAATGCCACTGGAGTTTTGATAGGGATTGCATTGACTTACATAATGCTTCGGGTAGTGTAGACATTTTAATCATATTGGTTTTTTAGATCTCTTTTCATGTGTTTGTGTCTTCTTCAATTTCTTTCATTCATGTTTTATACTCTTCAGTATCCAGATCTTTTACCTCCTTGGTTAAATTTATTCACAGATATTTTATTTTTTGATGCTATCATAAATGGGATGTTTAAAATTTCTTTTAAGTTAAGCTGTTATTTCCTGTTGGTAACTTCATTAACTTCTACAACTTACACTGTTTTCAGAGTGTCAGTAGATAATCTCATTGTACTGTCCTTCAACCAAGCTGCCTCCCACCCTATTTTCATCCTGAAGGCATGACTATGGGATTCTCTTACACTCATTTATTCCTCTTATGAAGAAAAAGCTACTTATGTTCAACATAGATAAAATATAAAGTATAGAAGAAAAACACCCCAAAATTCTTATGCCAGAGCTAATCACAGTTTAAACTCTGGTAATTATTATTTCAGAGTTTTATACATTTTGTTTATTTTTATAAAAAAAATCATACCTTGCATAATGAATTTTAACCAGATTTTCTTCTCTCCATTTAACATTATTTGAGAAACAGCTTTTCGTCATCCTGTAAATGTGTCCAACACCATTTTGGTGACTTAGAAGTTTTCAGTTGTGGAATAGATTCTCATTTATTCAAGTAATTTTCTGACGGTATATGACTATTTTATTTGACTTAGTTCTATAAGATCCTTGCATTGCTTTAATGTTTACCCCCCTCAAAACTCATGTTGAATCTTAATCTCCAATGTAACAGTATTATAAGGTAGGACCTTTAAGAGATGACTGGATCATGAGGACTTTGCTGTCATGAATGGGTTAATCCATTCATGGATTAGTGAATTAGTAGGTGGCTGGATTAAGGGGTTATCATGGGAGTGGGTCTGTTTAAAAGTCAGTTTGCCATGCTCTTGCCCTCTCACTGGTGTGTGCTCTGCTGAGTTACTGTGCAGGAAGGCACCCTCCCTGGGTGCCTATGCCTTCATATTAGATTTTCCAGCCTCCAAAACTGTAAGAAATGATTTTTTTTTCTTTATAAACTATCCAGTCTGTGATATAGCAACAGAAATGGAATAAGACAATCCCTCTTTTATATCTTTGGTAAATTCTTGACTTTCAGATTTGAGATTTTATATATATATATACACACACACGTATGTATGTGTGTCTATACATTTATATCTATATTTATATATAATTTTTAAAATTTATTTTTGTTAAAGTCTTGACCTGTTTGGAGGCCCAGATGCCACTGGGGTTTTGATAGGGATTGCATTGAATCTCGATATTGCTTTGGGTAGTATAAATATTGTAACAGTATTGATTTTTTTGATCTATCTTTTTATGTATTTGTGTTTCTTTAGTTTCTACTACAGGTTCTGAGTATGTAGAAATCATGAAATGCACTCTACATTTGTATGTGTTTCCTATATTTGTATCAAAAAACCTTAATTACTTACCTGTATTGCATAAATTTTAGGGTAACTGTTCCTTCTACTCCCCAGATTTACTGTGTACAATAAGAGCAGAGAGAGGAGGCTCAGGGCTACCATGCCCATTTCAGACCCAATAAGGCTGTTGTTTGATATCTAAAGGGACTGGTTACCTTAAATAAATCAATGTCTATTTATTATATTTTCCTCATTTTCTCTGGAATCTGGCCCTTTTTAACATGCCCTTACAGCACAGGTAAACATTAAATATGCTTTGTAGATTGATCTCCTGGGACACGGACATGATGTTTCTGAGCTGTGGCTGTCATTATTGTAAGCCGCCGTTACGAGAAATCACACGAGCTTGTTGGGGAAAGCGGATGTGTTTATCTGCACCGATGTTGATCAGGGACACATACCAGATCCACATGTCATGATTTTCCCCGAGCATTGGCGAGACAGTTCCAAAATCAGAATAGAGTTGGTGTGAGTTAGTTTGGAGACTGATTTGAGTTAGTTTGTTACAGATACACACAGAGAGACAGACTTTTTATTTTTAAATGATATTCTAAAATCACAGCTGGAGCCTATGGGCTCCGGTCCCAGAGTACCACATCCTCCCGCACGGCAGCACTGCTGTGTTTGTTCTGTTGAGGTTGCTTTTAGGATTTCTGACTTTGTGGTTTACAAGAGTCCATCTAAGAAGATGAACAGGTTTTATAATTCGGTTTATCCTGGTAAGCAAACATATACCATTATGTGTGGAGCATATCGATATTGTCAGCTTAGAAGAACATAATGCAAAATAAAGGCTCCTGCTGATGTTTTTTGATATAGGGCTTAAGACAAGAGAGAACAAAGAAAATGCACTGTTTTGTCTGCTCCCCTCGGAATCCCCTGAGACTCCTTCTTCCATCAAATTAAACAATTTCACCTTTAGTATAATGCTTGATAGGGTTGAGTTTTTAAAAAATATAAGCCAAAGCTGTGCAGTGCACCTCTGAGACTCAGGAGCCTGCAAAAGTGCAGTGTTTGGATTTTGACTGTGTGACAGCCTCGAGCACAGGCCAGGGTCCCAGGGTCCTCGGGCTCGGGGCCGTCCTGGGTGGGCTCACTCCTCAGACGCTCCCCCGCTATGCGGCTGTGCTTGTTCATCCAGTTGTCACCAGTAAAAATGGACAACTCTTTTCTATTACTTGCATTTTTTTGATGCAAAGATCGGATAGCGGGAAGGAGAGAGTTAGAGGCAGAAGAAGAAAGATGTCAAGTATGAAAAGCACGGGCATACGAGAGCTAAGTGATCTGGTCAGGTGGCCGGGCTTCCTTAGCCTTTGCTGTTTAAATGGCAGGGAATATATTGAACATTGTAAGGTCCCTCCCACTTGCAGCTTATCCATGAGACAGGTATTTTGATCAAAATTAGCAAGCACAGGACCCATGGATGAAAGGAGTTTAACCGTTTTAAACATCACCACTTGACCAACTTCATGACGATCTTGTTCCTGTCATCTGAATTAGCAGCAATCTCTCCAAACACATTTAACTCCCACAGTTTAAAAGAAAATGCAGAAGAGGAATTTTGAGGAGGTGAGAAGCAGCTATCTTATGTTTCTCCTTTTAGAAATGTTGAAGGAGCCTAGAGGAATTGTGCCTCATGGTGGAAGCGTCTGTGGTATCCTATCATTTCTTACTTCCTGACTTTTGTTCCTCTTCCTGCCCTCTTCAATACGTTATCAACACTTCCCACTTTGCATCTGGCTGGCTCTTTCCTCTCCCAGCAAGGGCCTTGCGGGGCTTCCAGCTGATAGAGCCTCTGTGGAGTTCACGTGGAAAGCAGGATTTGTAGGAAGCCACCTCTTCACACTGGTAAGTGCTAGGCCCTGCCCTAAGCTCTTCCAGCCAGATTCTTACCTTTTCCTCACAAAAGTAGCTATACATATTTTATGTTCATAAAGGTGGAAACCAAGTCCTAGAGAGGAAAACATGTATTTGACTTTTAGGAAGAAGGAGCAAAGATTCAAGCCCAGGGCGTTTACTTCCGGAGCGCTTGCTCCTGCCCAAGCTAGCAGCCTTGAGCGTGTTCCCATGCACCGCACGCCTGATCTCCCTGGAGTGACTCTCGAGGGACTGTGAGAGCCCCTGGAAAGCCCAGGGGGAATTAGCCAGGGCCGGAAGAGGACAGCCAGCTGGTCTGCGTGAACCCTGATTCTCAGGCTCCCTCGGATGCTCCGGAGTGATCTGGGATCTCAGGTGCGGGCACCCTGCAGTCAGGACGGAGTTCTTTGAGTGGACCTTAAAGAGATTTACTCAGAAGGCATGATACAAACAAGAGTTTCCATATCTAGGATTAAACCTCTTTCAGCTTCTGCATAGTTGCTTTGGGACTCATTCCTCCCCATTCTGCTCATGATATATGTTTTTCTCTTGTTATCCGTCACTGCTGTGAGAGAGGCCATGGAGAAATTTCCTACTTGTCATTCAACAGCTCTGTTATTTCTAAACTCAAGAGGAAGAGAAGGAAAAACCGGGAAATGAAGACATCCTTGGTTTAGAATTTAACTCTTCCCCTGAAATTGGAAACAAGCGTGTCATTTATGTTGAAACATCAGCCTGCCTTAGCTCACGAAACACCATTTATCAAAATTCCTAGCTTGCACAGTTACTCTGCCAGACTCTATTACAGAGTTAATTCCACCCTAACTGGAAACAGAGGTTTTGCTTCATTTCCTCTCCAAAATCTCTGGGGATGCCTTTGATATAATTCCAGTGTGTTCAAGTTCAAGCCAGTTCAGTTCGAATCAATGGGCACTTTTTGGCACGTGTCCTATGAATGCAGAAACACATGCTCACCCGCACACACATGCACGCATCACACACACACACGCTCACAGGCATGTGCATACACCACACCACACATGCACACACACACAAGCGCACACACACAGTCCCAGGGGCTCTTCCAGCACTTGGTAAGCATATCTTTCAGAAGTTGCATTCTTAATCTTCTTCATTATTTCCAAGCCCTGTATGTTTACTTCTTTGCATTTTTTTCCCTCACAAATTGTTTTCTCAGATTGCTGCCTTCTTTCTTCCTCATTGCAGAAGTCACATTTGGATTAACAGGAACTGACAAGAACAGAACAGTGTGTCTCAGAGAGCCGTATCACAGACATCTATTACGACATCACTATCATCACCATCGCTTCCTTAGACCAAAACACTTTTTGCCAATTCTGATACACAACTGAATTGTGGTTTTAACTCCTCGTGCTAAGAATGCCATGGGCAGTCTAATATAAAGAATATCACTGTATATTTATTCAGATGCATGTAGAAAAATATATTTGCAAAGTATATGAAATATATCTGCAGTATTTTATTCATTAGCTTTAAGATATTTATAAGACTTTCTGTTCGTTCAACCAGATATAGTGAGCAAAATTGTGTGAAATTACAATTTTGGTAGGTAAAAATGAGTGAATACCATGAATCTTGTGTGTTTTCCTTAGAGTTAAGTTAACATGGTTGGAAATTTCACATATAAGAAGAGTTTGACTTTGGACATTTTTGTAAGAATTGTGACAACTAGCTCAAGGTAAAGCAGAAAGCCTTAAAACATATTAATGACTTAAAATAAAGTAACAAATTCCTAACATATGAATGAAAAATAGCAATGTAGTCACATAAGGCAAATATATTCCTGAATAAGAAAAACAGTTTTGCAAATTATGTCTAGTATTGCCACCAGAGATCCAGGATAACAGATTAAATAGGAACCACAGAAAAAACAGATGATGTAACTATCATTTAATGAGAGGCAAAAAAGGTAGTTGTGTCTTTCTTAGGTGAAGATGAGGCATTTTTATTCTAAATGAAGCCCCCATGACCAAATCTCATGTGAGTTTTTCTTGTAACTTGGAAGTTATATAGCAAATGTTTAACTCTAGTTTTCAAATAGTCAATTGCTCATAAGGTCAACTCATCTTAGGAAGCCCCCCAGAACAACCCAGGCGGTGTTTTCAGATGGGTCAGTTGGCTAATGGGAACTCTGTAGGATGGAGAAACTCCAGCCTTAGCCATCTAGAACTGCAGTAAAGAAAGGGAGATTTGCCTTAGTCCAAACTTCATTTCTGTGAAAGAAAGTAGAATTGTCAGCAGGCATGGTGGCTCAGGCCTGTAATCCCAGCACTTTGGGAGACTGAGGTGGGCGAATGAGTTGAGGCCAGGAAGTCGAGACCAGCTTGAGCAACATGGCAAAACCCCATCTCTACTGAAAATACAAACATCAGCTGGGCGTGTGATGTGTGCCTGCAGTCCCAGCTACTCAGGAGGCCAAGGCATGAGAACTGCTTGAAGCCAGGAGGCGGAGTTTGCAGTGAGCCGAGATTGTGCCACTTGGGAGACTGAGGCACAAGAATCACTTGGAGCTCGGAGGCAGAGGTTGCAGTGAGCCAAGATTGTGGCTGTGCACTCCAGCCTGGGAAACACTGAGACTCTGCCTCAAAAAAAAAAAAAAAAAAAAAAAGTTAATGAATGTAGAATGTTTGTGTAGCAGGGCAGATTTTTGGAAAGTAATTCTGGGCATTCACACCCTACATCCTTGGGGATCAGGTGGATATTAGTGGTTAAGAATACAGACTGTGACCTCTAGGCCACTTGGGTTTTAGATCCTTCTTATTTCTATGACCTTAGGTGAGTTGCTTAACCTAAGAGTCAGTTTCCACTCATGTAAAGCTGGAGTAAAAACAATCTCTTCCTTATCACGTTGATGTGTGGAGTTAAATTAGAAAATTCATATAAAGCTTTTTGCACTGTGCCTGTCACACGTTGAGTACTCCACCAACATTTCCTGGGGAAACTCTACATGCCACTGAATCACTTTCCATCCTGAGGCTTCTAACCCTATATCTCAGGTCTTGGGCAATAAGGAAATAGTTTATTTCCAGCTTGGGAGAGAAAATCATGGCTGCAATTTTATGACAGGAAACAGTATCCAAACAACAGCATTTTTTTCCTGGATCCAAATTTCCTCTCTGAGAACTCCATAGTTGCCTTTGCTGAATCTTGGCTGGTTATTACAACAGAGGCTTCCAAAGGCTGAATGCATGCAAACATCCCATGCATTTCAGGACCGGTGATATATATACATATACATATATACACACGCACAAACACATATTTTGAATGTCTGAATTACCTTGCCCAAATGGTTCGAGTAGAGTTTAACTCTCCACTCTTTGTTAGTTTTCCTATGAGGAGGAACTGCTAATGAGGTAAAAAAGAGGCCAAAACTCACTGGTCTCACCTATAGAATCATAAATCTCAGGACTGAAGGGGGCATTCATTACTGTTATTCTAATCTGTTCCATTTGCAGGTGATGAAACAGACTGAGAAGCAATTATATGTGGATGTTCCTCTTAACGTTTCAGAGTAGTCTGAATACCAGAGCCTAAATCTTAGACAAGTGAGACGTGGTAATACGCTCTCCTAAACAGCTGGTCCCCATAAGTCTCATCTCTGTACGCTGCGGGCAACAGTGTTATTTACCTACCCATGTGTGTGGACAATTATCAGGCAGAAAAGAGTTCACAATTTGTGCAATGATAAGAAAATCAAACCCCAGGACTTGGCAAAATCTTCCTATGGGGGCAGTGCTCTCGTCTACCTTATTTTCTTTTGGCATCTGTCTGGCCGGCCTGAGGGCCCGTCCCTGCTTCCCTGTCAGTCATTCCTCATATGTGTTTTCATTCCCACTTGCTTGGCCTCTCATCTTCGAAGACGCCATTTGAATGTTGCATCATGTTGTGTTTTTTTTTTTTTGTCAGGGTTATAAACAATTTCTCTCTGATCTGCTGTCACACAGCTGGGTAAATCCAGACTGGTCCTTGAGCCTGGACATTCTGGGTTTACTCCAGGTGGGTGAATGCCTTCTTGGTGCTCAGAGCTGACAGGCACCAGGAGAGGAGATACACAACCTGAGCAAAGAGCAGATGTTCAAAGATGCTTGTTTTAACTTGTATTTTAAGTTCAGGGGTCCCTGTGGAGGTTTGTTGCACAGGTAAACTCATGCCATGAGGGTTTGCTGTACAGACCACTTCATCACCCAGATACTAAGTCCAGTACCCAATAGTTATTTTTTCTGCTCCTCTCCCTCCTACCATCTTTCATTCTCAAGTAGATCCCAGGGTCTGTTGTTCCCCTCTTTGTGCCCTAAATAAGTTCTTAGCAATTAGCTCCCACTCATAAGTGACAGCAAGCAGTATTTGGTTTTCTGTTCCTGCATTAGCTTGCTAAGGATAATGGCCCCAACTTTATCCAGGTTCCTGCAAAAGACATGAGCTAATTCTTTTCTATGGTCGCATAGTATTCCATGGTGTATACGTACCACCTTTTCTTCATCCAATGAGCTAAAAGCAGAACTACCATTTGACCCAGCAATCCCATTCCTGGGTATATACCCAGAGGAACACAAATCATTCTACCATAAAGACATATGCATTCGAATGTTCACTGAAGCACTATTCACAATAGGAATCAACCTTAATGCCCTTCAATGATAGATTGGATACACAGAGATGCTTTTTACCTTCTTCTTTCATACTGCTACTTAAAGGAAGTAGTACTTGTTTCATACTTCTTTTTCTAGCCTTCCTCTAGGATTGTAAAAAATGAAAGTCCTAATTACTACTTTGTTCTCTGAATTGCTTGTTACATGCACATCTATAGCTCCTGCTTACAATGTGATTGTCATTCTTCTTCTTCATTTACTTCTTATATTATTAACTGTATGAGCAATATTTTTATAGTTTCTAACAAATTGCCAAAATTGGTGAAGCAAGCTGACTTTTATCCAAATATTTGTGAAGTAGTTTTTTGTTATTGTTGTTTCAAGTTCTTAATATGTGTTTATTAAATAAAAGAATGAATGACTCCCATAGCCACATGATTGCTATGATTAGAGACAGACTATTCACACTCTGCATGTTTATTGCAAATATCTATTTGCTGAGGAATTATCCTTTAAAGCCTATTTAAAAATTTTGAAAAATTTCAGATTTACAAAAACACTGGTAGTACAGAGAGGTTTTTTAGACATTAACATCTTATGTAACTGGTACATTTATTAAAATCCAGACACTAACATTGCTATGTTATTTTTAACTTACCTATAGACTTTACTCAGATTTGACTAGGTTATCAGCAAGTGCACTTCCTTCAGGAAACCACATTGCATTTAGGACATTTCTTCATAAAATTAAAAAAACAAATTTCTCCTTTAAAAAATGATGAACTTTATAAAGAGTTGACAGAATTATTCTGTAAACAACAAGACAGTTGGCCAGGCATGGTTGCTCATGCCTGTAATCCCAGCACTTTGAGAAGCCAAGGAGGGCAGATCACTTGAGGCCAGGAGTTTGAGACCAGCTTGGCCAACATGGTGAAACCCTGTCTCTACTAAAAATACAAAAATTAGCTGGGCCTGGTGGCAGGCACCTGTGTTCTCAGCCACATGGGAGGCTGAGGCACAAGAGTCACTTGAGCCTAGAAGGCTGAGGTTGCAGTGAGCAGAGATCACGCCACTGTACTACAGCCTGGGTGATCAAGTGACCTCCATTAAAAAAAAAAAAAAAAAAAGAAAAAACAGGACTGTACATATTTCAGGCTTTGTGGTCCATATAATCTCCGTTGCAACTACTCAACTCCGCCTTTGCAGTACAAACACAGACATAGACATAAGTAAACAAATGCTCATGGCCATCCATGTTCTAATCAAGTTGTATTTATAAAAACATGTGAGGGGCCACACTGAAGCAATAGTTTGCCAATCTCTGACTTTATCGAGCTGTGGTTCAATGTCAAGCCTGATGTACTAATCAGTCACACATACCTTCTCTTATTGATTTTAAGTCGTTTAGGGTATTTCTTTGTATTGTCCTGGGCTGAGTATGATTTGTGCTGAAGCCTCTAAATAGGCCTCTTGTCCTGTGGTCTAGACTGGAGGGGGCTGAATTCCTTAGACTGAAGATTTCTCTTTTTCCCTCTGTTTATATCCAGAAATCCTCATCAACAATACTAATACAATAATCATTATAGACATTTAAATTGCTCATTTACTATTCACGTGATAAGGGTGTGAGCTAACATCTGTTTTGGGGTACACTTTTAAACAGTTAGTTAAATCTAGCTAATTAATACCATTTAACTGAAATGTATTTCTGCAAGATTCATTCACTTTTCATGTAGCTATATTTGGAGATTAGTTTTTTCAAGAATGTACTGTTCTTTCTAAGTTTTTTTTTTTTAATATAGATTTTACTTTTAGAGCTTTTTTTTAAAGTTTCCAGAAAAATGGAAAGGAAGGTATAGAGGGTTCTGGACACCCCTTTCCCCTCTGCATGCACAGAGGACCCCACTGTGATGGTGAACCTTATGTTTCAACTTGGCTGGGCCACAGGGTGCTCAGATGTTTGGTTGAGCATTATCCTGGGTGTTTTTGGGATGGAGTTTCTGGATGAGGTTGACATTTGAATCAGTGGACTGAGTAAAGCAGGGGGGCTCTCCCCAGTATGGGTGGGCCTTGTCCAATCAGTTGAAGACTTGAACAGAAGAAAATGGCTGACTTAACGTAAAATAAGAGGGAACTGCACCACTCGCTTTCCTTGATGAATTAACCCCCTTCTTATAATGAAATATCCTAATTTCTCTTTGCCCATTTTTAAAACTTGGACTGTTCCATCAATGATAGACTGGATAAAGAACATGTGGTATATATACACATCATGGAATACTATGCAGTCATAAGCAGGAATGAGATCCTGTCCTTTGTGGAGACATGAATGGAGCTAGAGGCCAGTATCCTTAGCAAATTCTTTAATAACACAGGAACAGAAAACCAAATACGGCGTGTTCTCACTTACAAGTGGGACCTGGATGATGGGAACACATGGACATATTGCAGGGAACAACACACACTGGTGCCTGTCAGAGGGTTGGGGGTGGGAGGAGAGAGAGGATCAGGAAGAATAGCTAATGAATGCCCAGGAGATGGGACGATCTGTGAAGCTGACCATCATGGCACATATTTACCTATGTAACAAACCTTCACATCCTGCATATGTACCCCTGAATTTAAAATATAAGTTTGAAATAAAAAAGAAGTCACAAAAAATAATAAAAATTGGACTTTATTTTCTTATTGTTGAGTTTTAAGAGTTCTTTATGTATTTTGGATAACACTCCTTTATCAGGTATGTCATTTGCAAATTATTTTCATTTTTGTCGTGTACTTTTTCTCATTGTCTTGACAGTGTCTGGCCACAGACTGTGGTTTTTAATTTTAATGAATTCCAGCTTATTTATTTCATGGATTGTATCTTCGGTGTTTTATCTAAAAATAATTGCTAAACCTAAGGTCATCTAGATTTCTCTGATGTTTTTCTTCAAGGCGTCTTATAGTTTTGCATTTTACATTTAGGTCTATGATCCATTATGAGTTAATTTTTGTAAAACTTGTAAAGTGTTAAGATTCCCCTTCCTCCCTTCCTTCCTTCCTCCCTTCCCTTCCTCCCTCTTTCTCTTTCTTTCTTTCTTTCTTTCTTTCTTTTTCTTTCTTTCTTTCTTTCTTTCTTTCTTTCTTTCTTTCTTTCTTTCTTTCTTTCTTTCTTTCTTTCTTTCTTTCTTTCTTTCTTTCTTTCTTTCTCTTTCTTTCTTCCTTCCTTCCTTCCTTCC
>NW_022437000.1:9728851-9855662 GCF_009761245.1 Sapajus apella | reverse complement strand
TCTCTCTCTCTCTTTCTTTCTTTCTTTCTTTCTGTCTTTTGCATGTGGATGTCCAGTTGTTCCACACCCTTTGTTGGAAAGTTTGTCTCCACTCCAATATATTACCTTTGTCCCATTGTCAAAGATCAATTGACTGTATTTATGTGTGTCTGTTTCAGGGCTATCTCTTCTGCTTTATTCTGATCTATTTTTGTATCACTTTGCTAGCGCCACAGCATCTTGATCACAATAGCTTTACAGAACTCCTGAGGTTTTGTTAATTTTAACTCTGCAATTTTGTTCTTCAGTACTATGCTTTTTAGAGTTTGTTGATTGTTTTAAAAATTTTATAACATTTGGAGATATGACTTTTCCACTCTATCTCTTTTTATGTGACAAATCAAAATGCATATTACCTTTAATTGTGATATTTTATATACAAATGTCTTGAAAGTCTTTGGATGTAAGCCTTCTTCTCTAAATCTCTTTAACTCATGTCTCATTAGCTTAAAATCTCTTGAGTTTACTTTATTTTTCCTACTGGGATGACTATGCACACATTGCTGTTTTTAAATAATTTTTATAAGTTTTTAATGCCCCAGTTAGATCATCTGTAAGAGCCACAGGTTTTGGTTTAAAGACTTCTTTATATGGCTGGGGAAGACGAATTTCCCAGAGTTACAAGGTGTGGTTTTTGGCACGTTCAGTAAAAAACAAAACAATAGTAAAAAGGAATTTCTAAGAACATTCTCCTGCCTATGAGTAATCCCAATTTATTTCCTGCTTGGCCTGTCTAAAAGGAATTGATGCTCCTGGGAATCTCCCCGGATTTCGCTGTACCCTGAGGGGGTGGTGCAGTTTGTGAGGAGAGCTGAAAGGAGGAGATGAGCTTGGGTATTACGGAGGAAGAAATTGACAGGTTTGTGACGGAGGCCCATTTTCCCTTTTCCTGCCGTCCTGCGAAGGTTATGGGACCCAGGAATGTGACTGGGGAAATCCGCTAGGCTACAAAATGTCATTACCAGTGGTTAAACACATGCTTGTCTCGAATAGAGTTTTATAGGGTACTGCTACAACTGTTATAAGAAAGAAAATGTTAAATTGTCCATTTTGTGATTGATACTTACTTTTAAGTCAGTGTTTCTAATCTTATTAAAAAATCCTTTGGGAATCTCCTGGCAGCTATGATTGAGTCCCTAGAAAAATACAATTACACACAATTTGGCTTACAATTTTGAGGGATTCAAGCAATCTCTGTACTTCCAAATGGGAACCCACGCTTTAAAATCCTACTTGAGAACTTACATTTTGAAAGGCATGTCTTATCTGTATAAATGCTGCTAAGTCTTATTTCATAGATGTGTACTCTGTTAACCATGACAGTTTGTTTCAATGTCATAAATCCAGAATCAGCAAACTATGACCTAGGTCCTAAGGTGATCCACCAGCTGATTTTATAAATAAGGTTTTATGGCCACACCATTTGCCCATGCATTACCCCTGGCTGCTTTCTTGCCACAAAAGGAAAGTTGAATAGTTGCAGGGGAGATTGCATGGTCTGCAAAACTGAAAACATTTACTTTTTGGACGTTTTTAGAAAAAGCTGGCTGACCCCGGCTATAAAAATGAAATTTGAGAAAATGGATGTTATGCCTTTGTATTTTATGCCTTCCAATAATTACCTATATTTGAGAGATTCTCAAAATCATGTGACCTTGACATTTCTGCAGGAGGATGCTCTATGGTGCTTTTCCTGTTTTCCCAGAGTTTGGTTGAAGTCTCCAAGCTGAAGATGATTTGTGCTCCCTCTCCATATTATGCAGAGAAATACAAAACTCATGCTTACAGCACTTGCAAAAATATAAGTAATTTGTTCTCATGGTCCCCACTTCAAAGAGCTTATCTAAGAAAAGGCTCAACATTAGTTTTATGGGGTAGAAATTTATTTATTCATGTGATTTTGTAAAGTGAAACTTGCTGGGCATTTTTCCTCTGCTGCCATGTGTCAGTGAGATCTTAAGGCCTGTGAGAATCCCAGGGAGAGCTCTGAGGGTTTTTGAATCACCGTGTTTGCTAGCTGGTCACTTGCTGAGCTCAAGGGCCTATGGGCCTGCTCAGTGCTTCCGCTAAAGTGAGGCCTGAGACTGATCTTAGCAGATGTGGAACTGTCTTCTGGTGCAGTGGTCCTAGGGACTGGACCAGTGCCTGTCCCTGTGCTGAAGGTAGAAGGATGCCGGTAGCAGGGAGAAGAGAGAGAGGTCAACAGGTGGCCAAGCAGCTTGAGTTCTCAGAAAGGACCACAAGTTTTTCTGTGTGTAGTGAAAGCCAGGGAAGGGAATAGAGCCCATTTGTCTCAGAAAGACCTGACTCAGGAGGGAGGGTTTCTGGAGCAAAAAGACTTCAGCAACAGGGAACTGAAGGGAGACCACAGGGCAGGAGCCGAGGGCTGGGAAAGGCCAGAGAGCTGGAAGTGCCTTGACCTTGCCAGAGGATCATGGAGAAGGGGAGCCCCTGGGTGAGGAATCAAAAGGACCCTCAACTACACCCAGTGCAGAAGCCAGCCTTGAATGGCTGCCATGACTTGGAGCCTCGGCCAGTGAGACAGGGAGGCCCAGCGTCAGCTGAGTGGGAATTCGTTTCCACTTTCCCTTTCATTCCTTCTCACACAGACTCCCTCTCCCAGTGCCCAGGGGAAGCTCTGGGATATGAAGAGTAGGAAGCCTCATGCGGAAGGGGGTTGAACTACAGCGGGAAGGACCTTTCCCTCCTCACCACGTGTGGGTGGTTACCACCCTTCATCGCCCATGGGTCTTTCACCGCGGAGAGCAGCACCAATTGCCAGGAGATGGGGCAGAGCCACAGAATCCACTCTGCTGGGAAGAATGGTTTCAGGAGGAGAAAGCATGATGAGCCTCTTCACCCAACCTCAATTTGTCAGAGCCACAAGAGTTGCAGCTGGAAGCAGCTTTTGTTTTGATCCTTTGCTGGGTTAAGCCAGTGCTCACCACAGGTTAAGATGCCATACCTCTCACCCCTCACATGAGGATAAGCTGTAAGGACCATGCCTGTGAACTGCAAGGGACAGATAGTTTTGATTAATGATCAAATGAGCTGCACATACCTGCTACTGGACATATGCTTATCATTTCAGCCATCTGCTGGCCTGGCATCTGACCCACACTCAAACTTCAGTGACAAACACAGAGAGCAGAGGCATCAACCGAGGATGGATACAAGTGTGGCATCAGCAGGGAATATACTCTGTTCCTGGCTAGGTTGACTGCTTCATGGAAACAAACTAAGTGGGGTCTGCTTCCCTCTGCAAAATGGCCAGGAAGCCTCCCTTGTTGAGGGGTGATGAGACACTGTGAGTCTTTGCATTAAAAAAATTAATGTGTATTTTATTTATTAATTCTTAACATCTAAGTTATTTAAACATTCTTTATCATGGTTTTACATAATGGATATTCTGATTTATGATATAAAGTGGCTACTATATGGTACTTGTCACTTGGTACAGGCTCAATAACATACTTGTCTGTTCCTCTCCTTCTTATCTCTCTTGTTCAATCCCCAACCAAAGTCAGAGACAGGGAAGATATGTTCAGCCAGTAATACATTTTGAAACTCTCCTATTCTCCAAAGGAAGAAGCTGACATTTCTATCCACAGGAAAGTACACATACATCTTAACAAATTTTACGATCAGGAGGATTGTATATTAAGAACCATTCAGTTGGAAATAGAAGACAGAATTTCAAAAGATGTACTTGATCCCTATGTACTTTTCCTAAACACAGAACTGGAGAAATCATTGATTGTGTAGATCATACATTCTACAGGTGTGTTATCATCCCCAGGAGGCTAAAGTTGATTCTTGGTAGGCAAGAAAGCCCTTAGATTGTGCAGTAGTTTATGGGCCTTCGAATGGCCAAAGCACTCATGCAGATATACGATACATTTATGATACTAAAATTTCATGAGGAGGGTTAAGAAAAAATGTCTTAAAAAGCTCCTTAAGGAAGTGATAATGAAAGCAGCTGAGGGACACTGATGGAGAGGAAGAGTGCACTGGTGACACTGAGCCACACATACATTGTTGAAATGGAGCCCACATGCAAATATTGCAACCTGCACTTCTCTGTCTTCCAGGAATGGGTTAATCAGGGCACAAAAATAGTTGGTCAATTACCTACCTATTGATTGATCCCAAGACTAATCAAAGGAAAGCTTCACCCGGGGGGCCGTGCACTGGGATAAATACAGTGAACACCACAGATAAATGTCTGCCTCCAAGGACATTATACTCCAGCTGGAAATAAGAGGGGAAATAACAAGTAAAATGTCAATTAAAAAATAGAATGCCCTATCCTAGGGAGGTGAGCGGTAAATCTTCTCTGGAGAAGTGACACTTAAGTTGAAGACCAAACAATGAGAAAAAACCAGCTGCAAGATGTGGACTGGGAGAACATCCTGGGCTCAGGGCCTGTGGGATGTCTTGAGGGGCAAGGACCACAGTAGGAGCAGAGCAGAGCCCAATATGGCTGAAGACGGCAGGGAAGGTGCAAATATGAGCTCTGAGGCTGGATAGTTGTGCCAGGTAGAATAGTGTCTTTGCAGAAATTCACCCATCTTGAACTTGTGAATGTGGCCTTGTTTGGAACTAAGATCTCTGCCAATGCCATCAAGCTAAAAAGAGGTGGACTAGAGTGGGACCTAATCCAATGAGTGGTGTTTTTATGAGAAGAGGGAAATTTGGCACAAGAAAGAAGAAAAGGAGGGCAGACATTACAGTAATACACTTGCAAGCCAAGGGATGTCACAAATGCTGGCAATCGAGGAGGCTGAAAGAGGCAGGTAAGGGTTCCCCATCAAGCTGCAGTGGGAACACAGCCCTGCAAAAACATTGGTGTTAGAATTCCAGCTTCCAGAACTGTGAAAGGACACATTTCTGTTGTTTAAGCTTCCAAGTTTGGGGCACTTTGTGTCAGCCCCAGGAAAAGGTGCAGGAGCTACACAGTAGGAGTTCAGTCAGGGCTGACCTTGTGGGCTATGGGAAAAGTTTGGATTTAGTTATACAGGCAAAGAGAAATCAGGTAAGGATTTTCAAATAATGTGGTCCTATGATCTGATTTTCACTTTAACAAGACTATTTGCTGTTGAATGGCAAAGCACTATAAACAGGATATAAAAAACAATGAAGATGCTGGCAGGTCTCTGCCCAGACAAGCCAGTGATGGTGCTCTATTGTGGGTGGGGTGGTGGGGTTAGTGGTGGCTTAATGCAGCTGTGAGACACAGCTTGTAAGTAGGGTAGATGTACCTGTCATGGAAACAATGGACTGTCACAGGCAGCAGTGAACCAGGGCAGCTGGCGATGCTGGGGAGAGTTGGTAGAGTCACAGACAAGGGTGCTCATGGTGGGAGATGGACAGATGGCTGGGGATGAGCTGGGTTGGAGAGTGAAGGTGAAGGAGGGAAGAAGGGTGATTCCTGTGCTTCTGGCTCTAGGTACTGAGCAGATAGTGGTGTCATGAACCAAGCTGGTAGAGACTGGGGTAAAACCAGGCTGGAGGAAGAAGGTCAAGTGTTCTGCATTAGTCTTGTTGATTTTTCAGATGCCAATAAATGTCTGAGTGGAGAGTGTTGCATTTTTTATCCCACTCACCTCTCAATTTCCAATTGGACTAATTCCCCTTCCCCTGTTTTCTTTAGTTTACTGGAGAAAGTAACTTTTCTTTTTGCCCTGACTTATTTATTTTGCATGTTATGTTTGGTGTTCAAGGCTAGGAAGCATCTTTCTTTTCTTCTTAACTTGGAGAAAGACAAACACGTGATGCTCCCCCAAGATATTAGCCCAGGCTCAGCCGGGCATGGTGGTTCACACGTGTATTCCCAGCACCTTAGGAGGCTGAGACAGGTGGATCACTTGAGATGTAAATTTCAAGATCAGCCTGGCCAACATGGGAAAACCTTGCCTCTACTAAAAAAAAAAAAAAAAAAAAAAAAGAAAAAGAAAGAAAAAAAGAAAAAATTAGTCAAGCATGGTGGTAGGCGCCTGTAATCTCAGCTACTCAGTAGGCTGAGGCAGGAGAATCGCTTCAACCTGGGAGGCAGAGCTTGGAGTGAGCCAAGATTGTACCCCTCCACTCTAGCCTGAGCAACAGAGCAAGACACCATCTCCAAAATAAACAAAACAACAACAACAAAACAACAAAAAAAGACATTAGCTCAGGCCCAGCTGCAAGGCCAGGCTTCCTGTAATAAGGCAGGCCTTCAAAGGCGGCAGGAAACTGTGGTGGCTTTGGTCTCGAAAACCTTAACTTCAGCTTATGGCTTGACTTAGCATAGATGATCTGTGTGTGGTTTCACACTTCTGCCCCTCTGTGTGTGGACCGCCTCACACCTGGCTGCTTCCTTTTGCAAGCCAGGATCTCAGCAGAGGATGTCATCAACAGAAACACCCTTTTAGAAGCCTCACAATGCTTGCAAATGTATCTCAAGTCTCTTGTCACAATCAACATTCTTTCATGTAGAGGCAATAAGGAAAAGTTATAGTTTCTAATAAATTGATTTTCCCCAGACACATAATAATCACATAAAATTAAGTCAAACAAACAATGCTACATCTATAATTATTTTTACTGTCTTTGATGAATCTTCCTTTTTTCAAAAGCAGGAACATTTTAGTGCTAATGCATTCTTTAAGTTGCCAGACACCAATTCACATTTTGTGTGACATGACTGAGGGATTTCACCAGGGCAATTGTATGAGTCTGTTCTCACACTGGTAATAAAGGTATATCTGAGAATGGGTAATTTATAATGGAAAGATATTTAATTGAGTCACAGTTCAGCATGGCTTGGGAGGCCTCAGGAAACTTGCAATCATGATGGAAGGGTAAGCAGACACATCCTTCTTCTCATGGTGGCAGGAAGAAGTGCTGACCAAAGTGGGGGAAAGTCCTTTATGAAGCCATCAAATCTCATGAATTTATCACGAGATAAATTCACTATCATTCACTATCACGAGAACAGCATGGGGGTAATCACCCCGGTGATTCAATTACCTGCTACTGGGTCCCTCTGGCAACATGTGGGGATTATGAGAGCTATAATTCAAGATGAGATTTGGGTGGGGACAGAGCCAACCCACGTCAGGAGTTGTCCTCTTTAGTAGTAATTTTTCATGTAAAGAGAAATTTCTAAAAATGTCAGAAAAGTAAGAGTCTTCTCATGGCCTGACCTAGAAGAGCTGATCCAGATTTATTTATGTTGACTTTAACTGGGTCAGTGAACATTCGGGTAAACAGAGTGTTCAGAAGTGTTAGGCCTGATGGCAATTACATAAGCAAAACAGCTGCATCGAAACAAACAAAAATGTTATTTTGGTGTCTGTGAGAACCTGTTGTGCAGTTTGAATTCATTGCACAGGTCATATAATGAGTTGAGAAAACGCTTGATATAAAAGATAATGGGTGGTGTGGGGGCAGGGCAGATACAGGAAAGGCACCAATATCACTAATGAATACCTGCTTGTGTTTGCATTGCCTAACTTGGCCTTCATTTTTCCTAAAGAGTAGCTCATTTGGACAAATGTGCAAACTCTAAAAGTTTGCCAATTCAGGGAAACTAAGAAAAATGGAAAGATTGGTGGAGAAAGGAAATCCGAATCAATTCAACAATATAAAGAGATTGAAAAAAAAGGCAGTAGGCAGTGTGAAAAATAATAAAAGAAAAGAAAAATGTGTGACTCTGGCCATCTCTGCTCAACCTCAGTCACCCTGAGCCTCCTTTTTGAATGTGACATGGGCTCTGGAAACACGAAAATGAAATATGACAAATTGGTACCCTGTGTTTCTTCTGCTTCTGAATGGTACAGGCTTTTTGCTTATGATGGAAATCAGTACATGACAAGAAATCAATCTGTCAATATGTTCTTGTTTTTCTCTACCAGCAAGGAGCTCAGCTTATTTTCAAAAGCCAAAAGGAACATGGGCTGCCTTTTATAATTAAGTCCCTCCAGGAAGCTTAGACTTTGGAAGTCATACTTTCTTGGGGGACAATCATAGCTTCTTAGCGTGTCTGACCTTATAATGCTGGTGAAAGCATAACAACTTTGACGAGATGTGCTTCCTCTGGTGCTGCCAAAGCCGGTCCTGTTGCCCACTGTGGAGATTGAGTCAGGCAGAGGAATCAATAGGACCCCATGCTGTCTAGAGGAACATACGATTCTGCACAATAAGAGGGATTTCAGGGAGGACAGGCCACCTCTTAAACTCTCTTCCAAGGAGGTGTGTGATTGACACCTGGCTTACCTAGACAAATACACCAAGTGACAATTATCAAGTCCCCTGAGAATTTGGGGAGCAGAGGCAAAATGAGGCTGTAATGCTGACTCAATGGCTTATTTTTAAAAATTGTAGCCTTAATCTGTCTTCTGCCTGTAATTCCCCTTCTCCTTGAGTGCCATTCTGTCCTAGACTTCTCATCTTGGAGAAAGGAAAAAAGAATTTATATCAAGCTGCAGGGTATTCTTGCCAGACCTAGTAGACTAAGTGTTCAAAGCTCTTGGACGTGTGTGGAAAAAAAAACCACAAAAACAAACAAACAAACAAAAACCACGAAAAGCAAAACCACAAAACCTCAAGCAATTTGAAATACACAATAAATGAGTGACAATATTTATCTGTTGGAAAAGACCTTTAAATAAAGGCTCAGAGGAAAAAAACAAAGAAAAGTAATCATTTGGTATATTTTCCCAACATATTGCCTTTTTAATTGTCAGTGTATGCATTTTAGCTTTGCCCAAGAAATCTACATCTGTGCTTATTACTGAGGATTGAGCATCCCCAGGAAAGTCTGTTACTATGGCAAACACTTTTATCAGAAGAGGAATGGAAATGAGAGTAATGCTGACAAAATGTATGAGTAAACCATGAATGCAGAAAAAAAAAAAAAAACAAAAACCTCATCATCCTTGGACCTGAATATCTTAAAGGAGATGGTGATAATTAAATTAGAGCCACAAATATTTAGCTGTTATCTATTATATAAAAAACCCATTTTAAGATCTATAAGAGATACAGAGGCAAAAATAAGATCTGGTCTCAAGGAGCTGCAATTCTAATTGGGAAATGCAGACATAATCACACGAGAAGTTAAAGATAAGCTCAAGACAATGGGCAGACAATTATCTTAATGCAGTACATCCATGATTAACTGAGAAATAAATTATTTAGATAATAGCTGCCATGGGAGTCCAGATGAGAGAGATATAACGGGCAATGTTTGATCAAGAAAAATTTCAGTGGGGAAGAGGTGTAGAAATTGATTTTTAATGGTGGGTTGCATTGAGATAGGTCTGAGTGAGCGTGTGGATTATAAGAAGTTTAAAATATGTATTTGGGGGCTCAGGGAGTAAAGAATCTATGTTTTATCTAAGTGATAAATTGGGATGCTAGATTTAGAAGATAAACAAGGTTATACTTTAAGGTATCTCTTTTGAAATGCTAGGGAATTTGGATATTATCCTGTAGAAAAGGAGTGGATGCTGATGGGTTTTGAATGTATTTTGGTTTCCCTCTTCTTTCTAGGTAATGACGACTGTCTAATAATGCCAGTTGGGTGTACACATCTTGAGTCAGCTCTACCCAGCCTAGCTTCAGGCAGGGCAATTGAAGGATGTCCTGATTCTGTAGAGCATTTGCTTATCATCCAGTCTTGCTCCAGGTCCTGCTCTGAGGCTGGGAAACTAATTCCTGCATTGTATTGTACTTCCTGCTTTCTAGGTCACCCCTCACATAGCTCAGCCTCTCCAGAGTTTAGGTTTTCTGCCAACACGTCCTAAAGCACCCATATTGCAACCCTCAGTGTCTGCTTTGGTATCTCTAAACTTCCTGCTCATCTGCTCGAACCTGCCAGTTTCCAATTGTACATACACAGCCAGGTCCCTGTTCCTGCTATGCTGACTGTTGCGGGCAGTTCCTGGTTTTTGTTTGCAAGGCATGTACACTTCACACACCTTGACCTATCTTCAGACAGTCTTTCCATTGCTACTCAACTTTCCAGACTCACATTTCCAAGTGCCTGTTGCTAGGAAAGTAGAATCTTCATCATAGTTCTGTAGCTAAATGCTTACACTTAATGAGTACTCTGTTTCCACCTGGAACTTGGCTTAGCTCTTCTCCATCCCAGCCATATTTTAGCTAACCAACCAGTGGCAAGAACTATGATATGTAAAGCAATGTGTTAGAAGTGTGAAATATACAACATAATGCAAAATATATTAGCAGAAGAAAAAATGGAAGCAAGAAAACTAGTTAAGAGTGTTTAAAAGTCTTATGAGGTAAAAAGATCTGGATTAGGGAGTTAGTACTGAAGTTGAAAAAAATATTCATGGGTATAAAGGTATAAAAAATTCAAAGATAATAGACAAGGTTTTGTTATTTACTAGCCCTAAGGAATGTAAAGATAACGGAAGAATCTCTAGGATGGGAGATGGACAGAATGATGGTGCCATTTACCAAAATAGGAAAATGGATGGAAGAGATGGTCACCTTGGGATAGAAAGGGTGGCGACCTTGGGAGGGATGGGATGGCCACCTTGGGACGGAAGGGATGGTCACCTTGGAATGAAAGGTGTAGTCATATTGGGATGGAAGGATGGTTACTTTGGTGAAAGGGGCAGCCACCTTGGGATGGAAGGGGGATGGTCACCTTGGGATGGAAGGGATGGCCACCTTATTGAAAGGGATACTCACCTTGGGATGAAATGGACAGTCACCTTGGGGTGGAAGGGGGATAGTCACTTTGGGATGGAAGTGGTTGTCATATTGAGATGAAAGGGACGGACATCTTGGGATGGATGGGATGGTCACCTTGGGATGAAAGGGATGATCACCTTTGGAAGGAATGGTTACCTTGGGATGGGAGGGATGGTAATCTTGGGATGGAATGGGTGGTCACCTTGGGATGGATGGATTAAATTTAAGTCACAATAATTTTTTTTTATATCATCAAGTAAGAAGTTGGCTTGAGGATAATATTTCTAGTGAAGAAAATATGAGAAGAAATCAGCACAAGGTAAATGGCTTTCCCTGGAAAAATATTAATTTTTAAGAAGTTGTTGGAGAGAGGAAGCAGAGAAAAAGCCAATGAAGTGATACAGAATTGAGAACCAAAGATGTTAAAATTGGACCAAGGCAATTTAGGGCCACAGAAGTCAAATAAATAGCTCAACATTTTAAAATAGGTTGGCCGCGTCAATTTTTGAAAGGTTATTGAGAATATGAAATAAAAAAAGATTTTGGAAGTGAGAAATTCACTGATGATCATTGGTGCAGTTTCTCTCTAGTGGTGGAGACAGAGGCCAGGCCAAGCTAGCCAGGAAGTCAATACTTGTAAATACCTCTCCATGTTTGCCATCTAAATTTGGGTGTACATAAGTAAGAATAATACAGAATTTTGTCAATGACAAGAATGAGGAAGAGATAAACAGGGCTGTTGCTCTGTGTGTGTGTATAATGGCAAAAAAATAAGTCACTGAAATCATAAAGACTGAAAAGACAAGAACTGAAGCATATGGTTATTTAGAAAGGAAAAAGGAGTGAAATTCTTCTGTCTCTCCCCTTTTGCTTTGTAAATAACAGCAAAATTCTAAGGAATTGCAGCTGCACCAGACGGATCTGGCTCAACATTTATGTAACAAAGTTGTGAGCTGTTTTTTAGTTGTCACAGAAGCCCAGGTTGAAGGTCATGTAAACTGAGCATGCCCAGATGTCCCAAGAGGGAAAGCATGGGCAGAACCTATGTGTTCAGGTTAGGAGGAGCAGGGACAGAATTTAGAAGTGGACACAGCATGGCAGGATCCAGCATCCAATCACATTTAACCATGGTGTCACCCCATGTCAGGATCCAGTCAGATCATGCCTCATGGCATCATCTCATTTGAATATCCAATCAGATCATGTCTCATTACCCTATGCTTATAAAACCCAGCACATCCCCCAGCTCTGGAGACAGATTGGAGCCTTTCCTCATGTCTCCTTACCAGTCAACTCACAGTAAAGCTTTTCTTTTTTGAAAAGCTAGTGCCATGGTATTAGCTTCTGTGCACATGGGGCAGCGAGTTCATTGATGGCTTAGTGACAAAATCATAGTGATACAACAGTAAAGGCCAATTAATACTAGATAATATACATTCAGAGTGGGGTCAAGCAGTTTTGTATGAGAACAAGGCTGTGGAGTCCAGTGGCCAAGATAAAATATAATAATAAAGATCACACAAAGTTCAATGCTGCCCTTGTAGACATGGCTGAAGTTCAGAGGGAAGGAAGTCCATGGTAGCAAAGATTAAAGATGTGACCATTCAGGCTAATCTGGACACAGCTGGAAGTTCAGGGTTATCAACTTGGGGCTAGAGAGTAAGGTGGACTTAGGTGACAGAAGACAAAGAAGATACAGAGTAGAAGATCTCCTGTGTGGCAGAAGGTGAGGGGGCACGGAGGAAGGGAAAGTTGAGTTGGCTCAAGATGGTGGATGTGCAGTTTCTTGGCTGGTGTGGAGTATTTGGAAGGGTCTGTGGAATAATGAAGTAAAATAACACTTAGATTGTGGCATTAAATGATCCCCCACCCCTGCTTTTTTGAGACCAAATCCAGGCTGGAATGCAATGGCATGATCTCAGCTAACTGCAGCCTCCTCCTCCTGGGATCAAGCGATTCTCATGCCTCAGCCTCCTCAGTAGCTGAGATTATAGGAGTGAGCCACCATGCCTGGCTAATTTTTTTTTTTTTTGTAGAAACAGGGTTTCTTTATGTTGGCCAGTCTGGTCTTGAACTCCTGACTCAAGTGATCCACATGCCTCAGCCTCCCAAAATGCTGCGATTACAGATGTGAGCCACTGTTTTGAAAAGGGCCAATCCCATTTTAAATACTGACATTATAGATCAAGATTTCTCAGCTTTGGGTGATTGGCAATTTGGGCTGGATAATTTTGCGCTGTTGGGCTGTCCTGTGCCTTCCAGGGTGTTTAGCAGCGTCCCTGGGCTTCACCTGGGGGTGTCAGTGGCACCCCCCAGTTCTGAGAGTAAATTTGTCTCCAGAGGTTCACAAGTGTGCTGGGGGTTGGGGGAGAATTTTGCAGAATCACCCTGGGGTTGAGAACCACTGTGATAGATGATGTAGGATTTCAAGAACAAGAAAAAGAATTTACCTAAGTAAGAGAGAGGAGTTAACAAATGAGATGATGTGGCTGTGTCCCCACCCAAATCTCATCTTGAATTGTAGTTCCCATAATCCCCTCATCTTGTGAGAGGGACTCGGTGGGAGGTAAGTGAATCATGGGGGCAGTTACCTGCCCCCCACGCTACTATTCTCATGATAGTGAGTTCTCACAAGAGCTGAGGGCTTTGTAAGGGGCTTTTCCCTCTTTGCTTGGCACTTCTCATTCCTGCCATCATGTGAAGAAGGATGTGTTTGCTTCTCCTCCTGCCATGATTGTGGGTTTCTTGAGGCCTCCCCAGCCATGCTGAACTGTGAGTCAATTAAACCTCTTTCCTTTATAAATTATGCTGTCTCAGGTAGTTCTTTATAGCAGCAGGAGAATGGACTAATACAACACATGAAGTGACTCACTGAGTGGACAAACAAAATCACACACACACACACACACACACACACACACACACACACACAGGAATATTATTCAAGCTCAAAAAGAGAGAAAATTTTAATACATATCACAACATGAATGGAATTTGAAGACATTATGGTAAGTGAAATAAGCCATACAGAAAAAGACAAACATTATGGAGTTCCATTTATAGTAAGTCTCTTGAGTGGTCAAATGGATAGGGACAAAAAGTAGAGTAATGGTGACTAGGAGCTGGGTAAGGGGAGCATGGGTAGTTACTGTTCAGTGGGCTCAGAGTTTTAGTGTGGGAAAATGAAAGAGTTTTGAAGGTAGATGGCGGCAATGGTAGTATGACAAGATGCGTGTGCTCCATGCCACTGAACTGTACAGTCCAAAGTAGCTAAAATGGTACATTTTATGTTATGTATATTTTATCATAATACAAAGTTATTTGCATGTGCCAGCCAGGCAGTATGCTACATTTGTGATAGTCTTTGGTGTAATAATTCTAGCAGGACAATTAAGCCTCAGCATGGTGATCTGGGGGGAGCAGAGCAGAGTGGTCACCCTGGCCATGGGAGTGAGTGGCACATCCGCCTCTGCATGAGTGAGCCCAGGCCCATAACAAAACACCACAGATGAGGGCTTCAACAACAGAAATGACCTCTTTTTACTTTAATTACCTCTTTAAAGGCCTTATTTCCAAATACAGTCACATTGAGGGTTAGGACTTCAGCCTATGGGTTTGAGGGGGCGCGGTTCAGTCTATAAAAGCTTTCTGTCCCTTTTTATTTTAGATTGGGCAATGGGCAAAGGCAAACTTGAGAGCAACTGGCAGCAGCTACTTCAACCTGCTGGTGAGTGCAGCAAAGATTCTCCTTCAGGGGAGGAGCTACTGGGGAGTGCTGATGATGGATGCTTGGGTCCAGGAGTATGGGACCAGCCTGGGCAACATAGTGAGACTTCGTCTCTATAAAAAATAAAACAAAATTAGCCATGTGTGGTGGTTCACATCTGTGGCCTCAGCTACTCGGGAGGCTGAGGTGGGAGTATTGTTTGAGCTTGGGAGGTCGAGGCTGCCGTGAGCCATGATCATGCCACTGCATTCCAGCCTCGGCAATGGAGTGAGACCCTGTCTCAAACAAAAAGAAAAAAAGCCGCCGACATCCATAAGAGCAGCAACTGCAGACTTGCTCGGGCATGGTAATAAGAACTAAATGCAGCCAGTAAAATGCCTCATGGTTCATAACTTCAGGAATAAATGATGACCAAGACGTTTGTTTACATAGAACAGAGCAGCTTAAAGCCTACGGATATTTACAACACTGAAAATACAAAATTCCTTCCAGGGGAGCAAGATAACCCACTATTTCCCAAAGCTGTTAAATATTAACATGTGGGAGATAGCCCACCCTTTAAAAGCACTCATGGAGATTTCTGCATAACACGTGAAAGATTTGAGTTAATCTCTGACCGGTGAGACTGAAAGTATCTGAAGCAGCAATCTGTACTGTCCCAGTGTTTTCCCCTATTAATGCTAAAGGGTTAATCTTTCTATGCTTATATTCTCATGAAGCTATGTTGAAATAAGTGGTACTTAGCTATTGAACAAGATGGAATGTTAAATATGCTTTATACCAGATATAATTGCAACTACAAATGACACCAAGACTGTCCTTTGGCATGAAATTGGACGGCAGCTTGGCTGATCTCATTTTGGCCATTCCAAATGATCTAGCATTGATGCAGATTGCTAGAAGATTGATTTGACTGGTATTGATCGTGACGAGAGCAGGAGTGAACCGTCTGGATGGACTGAGTCTAGTTCAGATGCTCAATACAAACACGGCCATAATGTAGATGTACATTTTAAACTACCAAATTTCAGAGAAGAACAATTAAGGAGAAAAGATTGTATAGAAAACCTGTTTATTTAATGTTTTTTTCTAGGCAAATTGAATGAGGCAGTATAGTGTTGACATTCCAGGGCGTGCAGGCACTCCTTGAGTGATGACTGGGCTGCTAGGAATTTTCATTCGTTCATTTATGCAATGAGCCCTGATTGTTCCCCTGGAACATTCCCTCCACTCTTAAATAAGCTACCAAAGCTTGCTTGTGAAACCGTTGCCCGGCTCCTTGCACTGCCACCCTATTTAATTATAGTGGGTTTCCTTTCATTCTTTCTTCTCTGCTCAGAACTCAGGAAACGGTCCTCATAGGCAACCTCCTCTGTCTGTTGCCATTCACCTCTTTCTCGAGTCTGGCTTGCTGACATCAGGAGCACCTTCCTTTCTCCCCCTGCGTTTCCATGTTTTCTACTCACAGTAGAAACCGAATTCCTGGAACTGAAGAGCTGTGTCTCTAGGCTGTCATTTCCATAGAAATAAAAATTAGACTTGCACTCTGCCTGACGTGTGGCTTTTCAGGCCTTTCCTTCCGTGGGTGAAGTAGGGCTTCTCAACAGCCTGGGCTTCGATGACCCCTAACTGAGATGCTGAGAACACAATATCAGTTAAATCACGGAGTTTCTACGAAAAACTTGTCGGCATCTGTATTAGACCCTTCTCATTTTGCTGTAAAGAGCTACCTGAGATTGGGTAATTTATAAAGAAAAGAGGTTTAGTTGGCTCACAGTTCCACAGGAAGCACGTCTGGGGAGGCCTCAGGAAACTCACAATCCTGGCAAAAGGCAAAGGGGAAGTAGGCACCTCCTACATGGCCAGAGCAGGAGGAAGGGAGCAAAGGGAAAGGGGCCACACACTTTTAAGCAACCAGATCTCATGAGAGCTCACAACCTATCATGACAATAGCAAGGGAGGCATTCGTCTCCATGATCCAATCACCTCCCACCAGGCTCCTCTTGCAACATTGGGGATTACAATTCACGATGTGATTTGGGCAGGGACACAAATCCAAACCATTCTAGCATCATCTTGTAAGTGCAAAATAACAGCTTTTAGATTATTCTCTCCCTTTTCTGTAACACACTGAGTCTTGATTAGGTAAACATTTTTGCTTTGGCAATTAGGTCATTTGTACTTTATGTCATGGGGTTAAAATGACAACAGCCCTGTGAGAAACCGATGGGCATGTATTATGGTATCATTAGCAGCATTCTCCTGGACACATTTCCTGTGGTCTTGGATATTAAAAATACATAAGGCCTGTGAATCACTCAAGTTCTATATCTGTACTAGACCTCTGGTTTAAATCCACGAGGACATTAACTCTTCACACTTTTTATAGAATGTTGCTTTTCATTGTGAGGGTGTCATTCATTGGGTTTGAAGTTGCTGTCAAACCTTCAGGAATGAGAGCTCTGTGCCAGTGCAATCCATGTGATTCATGGTAGTCAAATGGTCACAGGTTGAAGAGTCAACTGGAGCATTCCTGGTACCTATGACTCTCCTGCTTATTTATGTTCTCCTTCCCTCATCCCAAATTCTCATAACAAAGAGGAATGGCATCCGTGTACCAAAATAGAAATAGCAGGCACTGAGGCGGTTCTATCAATGGATTTTTGAGAGACATCATGGGGTTCTGAAATTTGGACCCTGAGGCCATGCCAGTCCCCAGTGTGTGCCTTTTACTCTTTCAGTTCAATTCCACCCATGTGCTGTTGCTCTGCTAGGTCCTGGAGAGACAGCAGAGAGAAACCAGATAGGAGACTTGAAAGCTTAGAGCTTAACTGATAAGTTGGAAATTAAACAAACAATGAAAAAAAGTGATAACCATAACTAAGGGGGTAAATGTTGCAGTGTGAGCCCATCGGTGAAATCCCTAAATGAGCTTGATGGTTCACAAAAATGCCCTCCTAAGGAAGAGACTTTGAAGTGGAGATTTGAGGGTAAAAAGGAGTTGGCCAGGTGAAAAGGTGGAGAGCCGGCTGAGAGAACACTCTGGGCAGAGAGACACAGAGCACATACATCTCAGATCTGAAACTATATGAGGTTCAGTTTCAAGAAAGCTTTAAAAAATGCAGTATCACTTAAAGCACAGATAGGAATGGGAGTGAGAATGGCATGAGATCAGAGGATAGAAGAGTTAGGAGCAAGATCATGGAAGAACTTGTAAGAACCCAACGAAGGATGTCAGATTTTAATCACATTGAGAAGCTACTGAAGAGTTTTAAGTAAGACATATTTGTATTTCAGAAAGGTAACTACAACCTGGAGAGCAGACTGGAGGAATCACAAGTGAACTCAGGCAGACCTGTGCTGCCGCAGTCAATAAGGAAGGTCTAGCCTGTGATGGAGAAGCTCACTAAAGAACGTGGTAGACTTGTGTTATCATGCTATGTGCAGTTGAAGTGGAAAGCTTGAATTTCCTGTGGTCTGATACACGTGGTTGTGAGATATTTTCTAGTGTCACTCAATATCTTATGTGCAGGTGCAGATCGGATGGACTTAGACTCACCCCACCTCCACCGCATCATGTTCTAGTTGGATTGATGAATAGAAATTGGTTAGGTTATTGGGAAGAGAGCTACCGTGATTACTGACAAGACAATATAAGCTGAAAAGATGTGGAGGTGAAGAGGAAGAGAGGCAATGGGGACAGGAAGAGTAGAAGGGTAACTGGACTAGAAGGATGGTTTTTGTGGCAGAGCAGCTCCAGGAGCTAACGAGTAGAAAAGGAAGTAGAGATGAAGAGGTAAAGAAATGAGTGGTCAAGATACTGACAATCTGTCTGTGCAATCACAGAATTCCTGTAGACCGCTGGTAAGATTAGTGTGGAGGATTCTGACTCAGCAAAATCTCCAGTCGATGAGTGGAATTGATTAGGAAAATGGCAGGAAGCAAGCTGCATAGTTTGGGTATGTTGCTGTGGTTACTACGAGCCAGGTGTTATTCTGGGGGCTTCAGATGTAGCTCAAGACAAGGCAGCCGATGCCCAGCTTGCATGGAGTTCCCATTCTCGAGGGGAAAGGAGGACGGTGCTCACCATGCAAATAAATAAATGGAGCCACAGGAGGGCAGAACGCATGCAGCAGAAGCTAAACATGGTGACAGGTGAGTGAATGACTTAAGAGGTACCATTTAGGCTGAAATCTAAATGACAAGGTGGCATTGGGCACGCTGAGTTGTGCAGTGCTCTAGGTAGTGCAAGGTTCTCACATAGAGACACTGTCAGCCTCCTGGCTGGCTCAGCTGTCTCCCTCAAGCAGGAGGGAGCTTGGCTGTCTGAGGATGTTCTCTCTGATATAAGGATTTCCTTGACGAGAATTGCCCTTCTTGACCCAAGGTCTTTCGTGGGCAGATGATCCCTCTTGCCAGGCTGGATTTCATGTTTAAGTGGAAGGTGAGAGATGGTGGCCATCTCTTTTTGGATACTTGTCCTTCACTAAAATGGCATAGAGTAGGAGGCTTAGAATAATACCAGCAATGGCAACCTGCCTTTGTAGACAGACTTACCACTTGCAAATATTTAAAAAGATCCTTTTAGAAAAGTTTCTCTAAAAGTGAAAATACAGATTTCACTTATTATCCACTTAAGAAATATCTTTCTAAAAAGTAAGTCTAACTTTGTGAGATCCCTATTGAGTCTAGGACAAGTCCCAGTCCCGTGGCATGACATCTAAAAGCCTCCAGGTTGGTCCTATAAATCTTTCCAAGCACTTCCTGTCATACACCTAAACCCCAGGTAGTCCAAATGCTTATTAGTGATAACATGATAACACAGCTACAATCTATGATTCAGGGAAACTGTCCCCCTGCCTGGAGTCCATGATCCTCCCCCTTTCTGTCTAGTGAATGGAACTCATCCTTCACAATCAACTCAAGCATCTCCTAGCTAGATGCTCCTCAGACCTTCCAGCAGTTACTGCTTGCTCACTAGTCTTCTTTGCATGCACAGTTCTGAGTTACGATTTGTGCTACACTATGAGGCCAAGAACACTCTTAGAGTGAAGTATGTGAAACTGACTCTTGGAAGATGAAAAACAGTCAGATTCAGCCATTTTATATATTAATAGTTCAACCTAATGGTTGCTTCTCGTTGTCTATTTTTCATCTTAATAGAAATGGATTCCCTAATTTTTATCTGGGTCACTGGCTGCCCATTAGAAAGTCTACATTTTGCAAGTGTAGCCATAAGAATAAATTCTGGCCAATGACATATAAGCAGATGCATTGACCAGCAGCTTTTAAGAATCTTTTTTTTTTTTTTTTTTTGAGATGGAGTTTCGCTCTTGTTACCCAGGCTGGAGTGCAATGGCGCGATCTCGGCTCACCGCAACCTCCGCCTCCTGGGTTCAGGCAATTCTCCTGCCTCAGCCTCCTGAGTAGCTGGGATTACAGACATGCACCACCATGCCCAGCTGATTTTTTGTATTTTTAGTAGAGATGGGGTTTCACCGTGTTGACCAGGATGGTCTCGATCTCTTGACCTCATGATCCACCCGCCTCAGCCTCCCAAAGTGCTGGGATTACAGGCGTGAGCCACCACGCCTGGCCTAAGAATCTTAAAAGACAGTTCACGCATGTCCTTTAATATTTCTTCACAGCCCTGATTGAATGCAGTAGCTCACACTTATAATCCTAGCACTTCGGGAGGCCCAGGCAGGAGGATCGCTTGAGTCCAGGAGTTTGAGACCAGCCCTGGCAACATAGCAAGACCTCCATCTCTACAAAATGGAAAAATTAGCTGGGCATGGTGGTGTGTGCCTGTAGTCCCAGTTACTCTGGAAGGAGGCTGAGGTGGGAGGATTGACTGAGCCTGAGATGGCAAATGAGGCTGCAGTGAGCCATGGGCATCCACAGCACTCCAGCCAGGGCAACAGATCAACACCTTGTCTCAAAAAATTTTTCTTCATAGTCCTTCCTCCCTTCTCGTACCTGGGATGCACTTATAATCATTAGAGCTCTGGCAGCCTTTTTAGAACATGAAGTTACAGGGATGCGCCCTAGAAATTATGGAGTGGAACTAGAAGTAGTGTGAGTTTCTAAGGTCTTGGGTGGTAAAACCACCATATCAGCCTTGGACAAACAGAGAATTTCTATTTAATAAGCCATATTATTTGCAATGGAATCTGCTCCTGATGCATAATGAATTTTAATTATTTCTGTATGTGTTTGCTTTGTCTGTCACTGGACTGTGAGTTCTTCAGTCACAGGGGATACATTTTTAAATCCCTGTTCCATCAAGCATCAAGTAGCAAGTACTGGGCATGGCACATGCTGTATACTCAACAATGTTTGTAAAGTACAACACTTGGTTGTCATTTCGAACAGAGTGATTCAAGTATAGATTATAGGAGTAAAGGCAACATTTAAATAGTATAAAACATAAAGACAAACAAGTTCTCTCAAAGAATACCAGCAAATGAAAGGTAAAATAGATCAAAAGTACAGTCCATAAGCATTTTTTTACATGCGACGGCGTCAATGCATATCAAAGCATGGCATTAGGTGTTTTGTATCGGTGGGAAAAACTCACCTAAGGCACTTATTCTGAGACTCAAAGGATTAAGGCCAATAAATAATAAAAACAAATTAATGCTCAATAAACCCTTTTGGAGAAAAATGGAGGAAGAAAAGAAACGGCAGTGGGCGATACATGGAACTTCTTCTGGAAATTGACTTTGATGGGGTCTGAACCTAAGTAAAAACTGCCGACTTGGCTTCAATGGGAATCAATAGTGTCTGAGCTTATGTAACTCCAGCAACCATCATCTCCAAAATGGAAAAGGTTAGAAACTCTAAATCTTCCCTTTGTAAATTATAGCTTTGTATTTAACTGCCAGGAACATTATAAACTCTGCAAATAACAGACCATAAAATTATTATAAATCAGAAATCAAGCACACAGCTTCTCAACAACCATATATTATTAGCTACCGCAGCCTTCACCCAATTCAATGCCGTCCACTAGGCGTAGGCTTAATCATGAAATTATAGCGACTCCATTTTCATTTGCTGTTAAAAGTTTATTAGTACAATGAAAACTATCAAAATAATCAATTTATAAATCTAAACAAACCATTAGGGTAAAGGAGCCCTAGTGAATATTAGGGTCAACGTCTAAATCAATAACGTTGTACATAACTACTGACAAGTCAGATGCACAGCAGAGCATCAGTTTTGCTGCTGCAAATAAAATCAGTAGCAATCAAATATAATTTAGATCACAAAAGACATGTGGCAGGCCTAATAGATCTAATTCCCCTCCTCTGATCAAGGAAAAGCAGACACTCAGTCATTATTCCAGTCACTGGAAAACAACTTGCTAAAGAAAATCTGTTTTTGCTACATAAGAGAGAGAGATGCAGAGATGGCTGTGGCAGTATGGCATTTCAGAAACGGAAATCGATGGAGGCACGAGAGCCTGAGATTCTAACTTGGTCCATTCTTCTTCCTAGCTGGCTGACCTTGGGCAAGCCATCTGACTTCTCTCGGGGTTAGCGTGAAATGAGGGAAGGATGGTTTTAGAGAAGAGAAAACGATGAGTAGTAAAATGTTTTAGGGGGCAGCACTTCACCTGCCTAGGAGCCACGTGCAAGGTTTGGAACTGCAGTGAGAGGGCTGGCTGTAGGGGAGCTCAGAGCCCAAGCCTAGGAGCCACGTGCAAGGTTTGGAACTGCAGTGAGAGGGCTGGCTGTAGGGGAGCTCAGGGCCCAAGCCTAGGAGCCATGTGCAAGGTTTGGAACTGCAGCGAGAGGGCTGGCTGTAGGGGAACTCAGAGCCCAAGTAGTGTCTGGAAAGTAGAAATAAGCGCCTGTCTTAGAGAAGAGGAAGGAAACCAAATGGGTCGAGTAAGCAGGTCAAGCTCCGGTGCAGTAGCCGTTAACGTTTAACTGAGAGGGTGAGCCGGCATGCCAGGTCCCTCTTGGGCACCATGGTGAATGCCTCCCTTTCTTCCTACTCCTTCAGCAACCTACTCTGCACAGTCTTCAGGTAGCTTTGTAAAGCTGCTCTAACAGCACCCCATTTGGGGCCCACCTCATGTATATTCGTTTCCAAGAGATACTGTCACAATCGACCACACACTGGGTGGCTTAAAACAACAGAAATTTATGTTCTTGCAATTCTGGAGGCCAGAACTCTGAAAATCAAGGTGTCAAGAGGGCCGTGTCTCCCTGAAGGCTCTAGGGGAGCGTTGAACTCTTCCTTGCCTCTTTCTAGCTCCCCGGCTTTCCCAGCTTGTCAGAGCTGTGGTTCCCAACCTTTTTGGCACCAGGGACTGGTTTCATGGAAGACAATTTTTCCATGAATGAGGGAGAGGAGTGGGGATCACACAGTGGGGAGGTTGGTGTGGAGATGTTTTGGTGGTGAAACTGTTTCACCTCAGATTGTCAGGTGTTAGTTTAATTCTCATAAGAAGTGAACAACCTAGATCCCTCACATGCGCAGTTCACAATAGGGGTCACGCTTCTTTGAGAATCTAACACCCACTGATCTGACTGGAGGCAGAGCTCAGGTGATAATGCTTGCCCACCCACCACTCTCCTCCTGCTGTGCAGCCCGGTTCCCAGCCGACCACAGACCAGCACTGCTCTCTGGCCTTGGGACTGGGGACCCCTGTTGTAGAGGTATCACTCAAATCTGTGTCCATTTTCACATCGCCTTCCCTCCTTGTGTCTCTTTGTGTCCTCTCTTCTTATAAAGACACCTGGATTTAGGGCCCACCTTTGTCCAGTATGAGCTCATCTTAATTTACCCAATCACATCTGCAAAGACCTTGTTTCCAAACAAGTTCGTATTCTGAGGTTCTGGATGGACATGAATTATGGGAACATGCTATTCAGCCCATCACACCATGGTTTTTTTGGTTTGTTTTCTGCCCAGTGGCTTCTCCGACATTGCAACAAGAGCCTGCAGAATCCAGGTAGACACTTCTGTGAAAGCTGGAAGTGACCTCCGAGGGGCTGGGCGGGTGGAGCTTGCTCCTCAGGCCCTGGCAGGGCTGTCAGATTGGCAAAGTTGTCGGAAATGGAGCAGCAGGTGGCACTGGGCTTCCCTCCAAGTTCCTTTCTTCTTCCTGGAATCTTAGATCTTTAGGTCCTGGCTGCCTTGGTTGCTCTGGAATGCCTTTACATTGGTCTTCTTTGGAACTGTGTTCAGCTTTTATAGTAGTTCTTGGAAGGATTGTCCTAATACAAGCTATTTGTCATAGCTTGGAGCAGAAGATGCCCCATGTCTTTGCAATCTGTCCTTTCTGCCATATGTCTTACTTTTAGAAAGAGATAAACAAGTACTTTATTAAATTTATATGCACGACACCTCTCCTCAATTATCATTATTTTAGGACTATTTCCAATCTATAAAATCTGCTAAAGTAGTACTGGTAACTTATTTCCTATCCACCAATCTCACAATTTGTTCTGTGAAGTTGTTAAGGTACTTATTGTGGCTTCATTTCAAACATGGGTAAATTGTGATGCGAAAAGTTCAATTATTGTTCCAGGGTCTATCACTAATCAGTGGAAGGGCAAATCCACATAGCTACGTTTCCTAGCTTCAATACAGGGCGTGGTGGTGGGCACCTGTAGTCCCAGCTACTTGTGAGTGTGAGGCAGGAGAATCACTTGAACCTGTGAGATGAAGGTTGCTGTGAGCCGAGGTTGTGCCATTGCACTCCAGCCTGGGCAACAAGAGTGAAGCTCCATCTCAAAAAAAAAAAAAAAAAAAAAAAAAAGATATATAACAACTAAATAATAGTTTCAGTGGTGTGTGGATATGGCAAAAACTACGTATCCCTACTCAGATGACCAAGTTGGGGAAGCATCCTTTTACCTCATTCTTGAAAGATGACATGAGTATCAAAAGCAAAGCAAATTGATTAAAAAGAAACTACAGACATTTTCAATACGAACTGTCTGAGAGGGAGCCTTACCTACTGCATTATGGATGTAATAGCCTGGAAATTCAGGGAGGCATCCTGAACTGGTTCTGGTGCCTTAGAAAACAGATTTTAATGTGTCAGGGAACAACCACACATACTTCATCCAGTCATATTGCAAAGACTCTACCAGTGATTTTCAACAATCTTAAAAAGAAATACATACAAAGAGGAAAAATAAAATCCAGGGTAAGTGAAACAATTTGAAGTGATTGGTTTTTTTAGGATTTTTTTTTTTTTTGGCTTAGAAAATCGTATCTTTTGTTTATATGTCAGGTGAGCTTATTTTCAACTCTTTGATTTTATTACGGTAATTTTTACTTTGTGCTTTCTCTTTCTTGGGATTAAACAGAGATGGACAGTGGAAGAAAGAGAAGACTGTGAGGAGTTTTGGGCATAAGGCTTCATCATAGTAGAACATGGGCGATATGGTTTGGCTCTGTGTCCCCACCCAAATCTCACCTTGAATTGTAATAATCCTCACGTGTTATGGGAGGAACCAGGTGGCAGGTAATAGAATCATGGGGGTGACTTTTTTTCCCATGTTGCTCTTGTGGTAGTGAATAAGTCTTATGAGATCTGATGGTTTTATAAGGGGCAGTTCTCCTGCACATGTCTTCTCTTGCTTGCCACCATGTGAGATGTACCTTTGTTCCTCCTTCGCTTTCTGCCATGATTGTGAGGCCTCCCTAGCCATGTGAAAATGTGAGTCCATTAAACTTCTTTTTCTTTATAAATTACCCAGTCTCAGTTACGTCTTTATTAGAAGCATGAGAACAGACTAATACAGTGGGTAAGTGCTAGAGACTGGACATAGGAACTGGTGCAATTTGGTGATGTCAAGGGCAAATCAGGTGTGTGCCACAACCAGGAAGTGGTGGGTGTGTTGAAGTGAGCCAGACATGAGAGTAGAAACTCCAAAATCTAATTTATTCAGCCACAGGCTCATAGAAAGACCCTGGTCTTAATGTCCTGTCTTTACTGGGGTACAGGTTAGGTGGTCCAAACATACAGGATGAGTTGAATAACTAAAGCATATAATCAGGTAACTCTGTGGAAGAAAACCCAAACCATGATCCATTTTGATTGGAATATTCTTCTAAAGAACTGGCTGGGAACTTAATTTATACATTTACTAAACATTCATTAGTGACCTTCTGTATAGACGACATCAAGGCCTTTCTCATTTTTTTCTTTCAATCTGTGCCTTTGTTCACATTTTCCTTCTCAATAGACTTCTGTTTATCTGTGGCCACATTTCATTCACATTCCTCTGTGACTCCAAAGGAAAAGGTCATCATGTTTTTTTTATATTTTGATTTTTTAAAGTCCCTCTAATTTTATTGAAGGCACACACAGTTCTATGGTGTATTTATCTTTTGAAATTTATTGTTGCTGCTTGTCTTACTGTAGTTGGGAACCAAATAATATGTTGGGTTTTGAGTTTATTTTTTCAATTTATTTTCTCAGAAGTGCTATTTCCTCACTAATAGCCAGTTAGCCAGGTTGACCACCTGTTTTATTGATTTTGTATATTGAATTGAGGAATGTGCTAGTCACTGAGATATAAAATAAATAAACACATAAAATAAATGAGAACAATGAAGAAGCTTATGCTTTTTATGTGCACAAATTGGTCTTGGAGACAGGGTTAACAGACATTGAGTGACTAGGGAAGATTAGAGATCATGATGTAATCCAACACTAAACTGTATGATGAGACTCAGAGCTGCAGAAACTGAGAAAACATTAAGATCTTTGATATTTTACAACATCAGAATTTGGAATGAAAGGAATGCAGAAATGGGCATTTAAAATGAGAGCATTTGACTCCATAAATACTAGGAATGAGAGAAATAAGAAAGCGGACAAAAGAACCTGAAAAAGAAAGTGGGTTTGAGAAAGATCATGATGTTTGAGTGTGACCTAAAAGGTCGTCCTTAGATGCTCTTCCTTAAAAGGTCTTCCTGAGGAGACAGGCAGAGGGGATGTGATGAGAAGAGGAGGCAGTCCACAGGGAGTTGGAGGGGTTCCTCCCTGCCTGGGTGAGACGTTAGATTTGCCTTGTTAACCACCAAGTGAAACTTTGTTATATTTTCTGATATTCAAAGTAACGTCTATATTATTGCAGAAAATTTGGAAAACACAGAAAAGCACAACGGACCACAGAAGTCACTTGTAAACTTGTCACCAAGAAAGATGCCCTACAAAAGTTTCACCGTTTTTTTATCATGTCTTTTTTTGCACATAGATACATATAGTTTTGGCATAAAAGTAGAATTATTCTCCATATACTTTTAATATCCTGATTTTAAAAATTAATGGTATCCCATAATTATCATTAAGCCACTAATCTTGGAAACATGTTGACTAGTACTAATATGTTCTCTAATATTTAACTGTTCTCATATTATTGGAATAAATTTTACTTGATGATAATGTAGTATTCACTGACTATGCTACTGGATTAAATTTGTAAATTAAAAAAAATCTCTATTGAAAAAGGGAAATGGCCAGTAGTGTCTCCTATGTATTTATTTATTTTGAGGCAGAGTCTTGCTTTGTCACCCAGGCTGGAGTGCAGTGGTGCCAGCACAGCTCTCAAGCAACCCCCCTGCCTTGGCCTCCCAAAGTGTGGGACTACAGGTATGAGCCATCAATGTGCCTGGCCATGAGTACAATTTTTAAAAGTGTAACGGGATTATATAAGTGTCACTGAATTGATTAAGAAGATTTTCATATTTCTATGCTCTGGAAAACTTAAATACAAATTAGACAAACATTGCCAGTATTGGGACTTCTGGTTCCAGCATCATGTTTGGCCAAGTGAACACAGAACCTGCCTTCTACAAATACCTAGATATGCTAAGTAAAAATACAAGCACAGAAATTTAATACATAGCCAAGCTCCGAGAAAGAAAGGGAACCTTGAAGGTGCCAGAATGCAAGCCAGCGCTGAAAAGACATAGCTGTAAGTGGGTGAGCCAATGCTGCAGAAGGTAGTTAATGGAGCCAGAGCTGGTCCAGGTGTTGGCGCTAATGTAAATTCAGGGATTGGAGATTCAAGTGGCCCTACAGGGTTGGGGCTTGAAATGGTTTACTCTGCATAAACCCGAGGACTTGGACTATCAATACCCCTGTGAAAGGGGTACTATAAACCCACATTCTCTACATTTCAGGTTTAAATGATATATCCAAAGGAATAACAGAATTATTAGTGTTATCTCAACAGTAACAATATCAGGAGGATGATAATAGAATATCTTCAATGTTCTGGGAAAAAAAACACTTTAGAATTCTGATCCAGCAAAATATCTTAAAATAATAAAGACAAAATAAATTTATTTTTAGAAAAACAAATGGTGAGAAAATTTGAGGCCAAAATACCCAAATTAAGAAAAATTCTAAAACAAAAATTACTTTAAGCAGCAAGAAAGGTATACCAGATTGAATATCTGAGATTTAGGAAAAGATAAAATTCTTGTGACTCATTTTGGACATGATGCCCCAAGTGGAAAATTCCACAGCTGACTTCATGTGACAAGTCGCAGTCAAAATGCAAACATGCCAGGTTATTCAGCATCCCCATGGGAAAACAAAAAACGATCTTAGCCCCTTTCGGCTGTGTAATATCTTTTCCACACAAGCCAGATTTTCCCACACTAGCAGCCCGCAAAGGGTAATAGACTGTCATATGTACAGGCTGGACTTGCCAGTTACAGGCTCCCCATCGCACCTTGTGTGGGGTCGTAACCTACATGCATTACTCATTGTGGGTTTCTTGTTTTCTTTTTGTTCAGTTTCTTCTCTGAGGTGTGAAGATATTGTTAAATATCTGAAGCTGGGAGCCATCATTCTCAACAAACTAACACAGGAACAGAAAACGAAACACTGCATGTTCTCACGGATAAGTGGGAGTGGAACAATGAGAACACATGGACACAGAGAAAGGAACATCACACACCAAGGCCTGTTGGGAGGTGGGGGTAAGAGGAGGGAGAGAATTGAGACAAACACCTAAGGCATGAGGGGCTTAGCACCTAGATGATGGTTTGTAGGTGCCACAAACCACCATGGCACAGTTTTACCTACGTAACAAACCTGCATGTTTTGCACATGTATCCCAGAACTTAAAGTAAAAAAACAAAAATAAAGTAAAATGAAATAAATTGCCTGCAGATACCCCTATGGGTAACAGTGGCTAAACAAAGAGGAAGCGTTTATGTTGATCTCTAGCACAGAAAGAGATCTGGAGAACCTGCACAGCCGTGCCAGTGTGAAACTTCTTACAGAAGAGCGTGGTGTGGGGATGGCCACCATACAGGACCTGCAGAAACAGAAGGATAAACTGTTGAAGTTCTATGCTGAAAGCGATAAATAGAAGTTAATGAAAACTTTTTTAAAAACATTGCATATCAAGCTAAAAATGAAGATCTCAATTGTGTATTGGAAGATTGGATATGTCAGCATGGCAGTGAACACATGCCACTTAATATTCTGATCGCGAAACAAGCGAGGTTCTGTCGTGATGAACTGAACATTGAGGGGAACTGTGAACAGTTAACAGGCTGGTTGCAGACATTTAAGAATTAAGACATATTTGATTTTTAAGGCTTTGTGGTGAGAAGTCATCTGCTGATCATGAAGCAGTGAAGAAATCATTGATGAGTTTGTCAAGGTCATTGCTGATACAAATCTGACACCAAAACAGGTCTACAACGCAGATGAAACATCACTGTTTTGGCATGATTGCCCCAGAAAGACACGAACTACAGGTGGCAAGACAGCCCCTGTGCTAAGGATGCCAGGGACAGAACGACTGTGCTGGGCTCACTAATGTGGCAGGCATGCATTAAGTGTAAACTTGACTGGCAGGTAAAGCTTGCATCCTCTCTGTTTTCAAGGAGGGAATTTCATATCCATCCATTATTATGCTAACAAAAAGGCAGAGGTCACCAAGGATGTATTTTACGATTGGTTCCACAAACGTTTCATACCAGTGGCTCATGCTCGCTGCAGGGAAGCTAGACGGTATCACAACGGCAAGATTTTGACTTTCTTCGACAACTGTTCCGCTCATCCTCCAGCTAAAATTCTCATCAAAAATAATGCTTGTGCCATGGACTTTCCTTCAAATGTGACTTTACTAATTCAGCCATGTGACTAGGAGATCCTCAGATTAATGAAGAGCAAACATAAAATGCTATCTCTAGCAGCATGCTGGCAGCAGTGAACAGAGATGTAGCTGCGGAAGTTTAGCACGAAGGATGCCCTGTGTGCTGTTGCCAATGGCTGGAACACAGTGACTGGAGACACAGTGGTGCTGAGACTGTGTTCAGTGATGATGATGAATAGGGTGGTGACTTTGAAGGATTCTGCATATCAAGTGAGAAAAAAATGTCTTTTGATCTCCCTACCTATACAAAAAATATGCCTTCAGGGTCCGTCAGTAAGCTGGGAGAAGTGAGTATCAAAAAAGTTTTTAACATCATTAGTACATTGTTTGTTGTTGAAATAGCCAAAGTGGTTCTGAACGAAGGTGGTTACAATCATAGTGATGGTGAAGTTAATGCCGCAGACACTGCCTACAGATGACATGGTGAAAGTGTGTCATGGTCTTGCTGAAGGAAGAGAACAGCATGCATTCATTACAGAGCAAGACATCATGTCAGTTTATAAAATCAAAGACAGACTTTGGACACAAGAAACGTTGTTAATGAGGCAGATGACTCTGGTGGAAACACTTTGAAGAGCCACCCAGTAGAATGCCCTAGAGGACCCACTTCCTGGTCCTTTAACTGCTTCTGAGGTTTCCTCACCTCTAAAAAAAAATAAAACACAGTGTACGGTAACCTTTTAATCAAAACACAGCACTGTAGATGGAGGCTGGAAGCTGTGTTGTTTGTTGCTGCTGCTGTCTGATAGATGCATGTGTTCTAGGGTGCTACTGTACTGTTAGCTACCACAAACACATTTTTTTCACTGTATTTATGGCATGTCATATTTTTTACTGTTAAATACTTATGTGTGAATCAGTGTAAGAAAACAGTTACTTACCTGTAGAGTGTAAACTCAATCAGGAATAATGGTGATGCCAAATAACCACAGACAGTCCATGGGGTGGGGGTGGGGAGGTGGCTATGGCTGAGATGGACACCTTTGCTTTGTGGTGGTTCACTGTACACAGACTTTGTTTTATGTACAAAATTCTTTAAAATGATGTATAAGATTATATGTATAAGGTGTATATGAAACACAAATGAATTTATATTTAGACTTTATTTCCATTCCCAAAATGTCTCATTATGTATACGAAAATATTCCAAAATTCCAAAGCACTTCTGATCCCAAGCACTTTGCATAAGGGACTGTCAACCTGTATTACTAAAGTGAATGAAGTCATGCTGTAAAGAAGATATTTGTAATATAGCTAATCAACAAAATGCTCGTGTCAGAATATATTAATCCATAAAAACCAAAGCAAAACAGGTGATCCTATAGACAAATGGTCGGAAATCTGAATAGACATCTCAAAAACACACGTCTAAATGGCCAGCAAACATATTCAAATAGGCTTGACCTTATAATCAATAAGATAAGTGCAAATTAAAGCCAAAATGAGAACCAGTTACCCACCAAATTGGCAAAAATAAAAAAGGAAAAGAAAAGAAGTCAGAGACAACGCTGTGAGTGAAGATATGGGGCAAACTTGTCTCTGACACAATGTTGGTGGGAATGTTAAGCCTACTTTGGAGAACAATTTGCCATTATCTAACATATTTGAAGATGTCCATACCTTTTGACAAAGCAGTTCTACTCTTAAACCTATATGCAGAAAACAATTGCTTTTGTACATGAGAATACACATTTTTTTAAAAAAACTGGACAAAGCAGTATTTTTTTATAAAAGCATATTTGAAAATAAGTGTCCACGAAAGAAAACAGAGATAGTAAATTTGTTTGGACCCATATTATGGAATTCTAGCCAACAATGAAAATGAACAAATGATAACTGTTTCCAACAAAGTAAATAAACTTCACAAAAATAATTTGGGGCAGGAACAATGCCACAGAAGAACATGTTATAGACTGAATGATGTCCTTCCATCCTCCCAAAGTTCGTATGTTGAAGCTCCAACCTCTCATGAGGTTGACAGCAGTCCTTCCTTATCCATGGTTTTGCTTTCTGTGGTTTCAGTTACCTTAAGTCAACCAGGGTCTAAAAATAGGTGAGTCAGAACAATAAGATGAGAGAGAGTGAACACCTAAATAGCTTTTACTACAGTATATTGCTATAATTTATTAGGTATTGTTGTTAATTTCTTACTGTACCTAATTCATAAATTAAAATTATGATGCATATGTATGTATAGAAAAAACATAGCATGTCTAGGATTTGACACTGTCAGTACTTTCAGGCATCCACTGGGGTTTTAGTACAAATTCTCCTTGGATATAAGTGAGATCATAAGGGTGTGGCCCTAATCCAATATGGCTGGTGTCCTTAAAAGAAGAAATTAGGACACAGGTGCGAGTTCTCACAGAGGCAGGACCACGTGAGGACACCGTGAGAAAGGGGCCATCTGCAAGCCAAGGAGAGAGGCCTCAGGAGAAACCAAATCTGCTGGCACCTTGATCTTGGGCTTCCAGTCTCCAGAATTGTGAGATGATGCATTGCTGTTGTTTAAGTCTCCCCAGCCAAGTCAGTGGTATTTTGGTATGGCATTCCCAGAACATTAATACAGAATGTGCACTTTTAGGTCATTGCATTTATATACATTTCAGTAACAGATAAACTTAAGTGATCTTGTTTAGGAGTGTCGATGCGGATGCTAAAACAAGAAAGTGGTTTTCATGAAGAATCTAGATAGTAGTTTTCTCTAGAAGGAGGGAGCTGAATACAGTGAATGAAGAATTCATGGAGAACTTCTGGGGGCTGACAAGGAACAAACTCTTGGTCTGGATGGTGGCTATATAGATTTCTCCATATAATTCCTGTATATATGTTTTATGTAGTATTACATATGGGTAGTAAACTGCACAACTAAATGAAAATCCAAGGGACTGCTAAGTAGGCAATTTAAGATGGTGTTTGATTTTGTGGGAAGAGTCAATTAATATTTTATGGTGAATATGCTTTTTCTTAAACTAGTAAGCAGTGGATTTAAGAATGATCATCTCATTGTGATTATTCATAAGCTATATATATTTTGCATTCATTTTGTAGATACTTGGCATTTTAGATATGTAACATTTATTTTAAAAAAGGTAAAAAGGATAATGGAATCTAGTGGCCTCAGAAATTCAATGAGTATTTAGCTTACAAAGGTGTCCAACAAAGTGGTTAAAAAAAACCGGAGAATACCCAGTGGAATTTTAAATTTAGATAAAATATGAAAAAATTTAGTGTAGTTGGTTGCAAATATTGCATGGGGTATACTTATGCTTCAATTGTTCACCATTTAGAGAAAATTCATGTTTGAATGAGCGTCCTCTATTTTTATTGATCCAATCTGTTGAGCCTAGTAAATTTCAGAGCTTGAACAACTCACAAAAATCCTCCCTCCCTCATCCTCAGTTCAGAGCAAAGCATCAGTTTCCATCCTACTATTTGATTCCCTGACCACATCACCAAGTCTTCTCTCTCTTAACAAAGCACTGTCTACAAATTTACACATTCCTTGGGCATCTTTACCTAAATGTGTCTAAGAACAAACTCATTATCTTTTCTCTAAAATGAGATAATGGTCCCTTCCGAACTTTTCTATTTCAGCTACACCCTCCTGGTTCAGAGCCTGCGCAGGGTGCACTACACTTATTTATGTCACAACTTTTAGTTTTTGCTCATGAAGCTATGGTTGATCCATAGTCCAGCCATTTTTTTTTTTGGCTACAATTTCTAAAATCTCAGCTATTCAACAAGGTCAACATGTGTTATAATCTTTTAATTACTTTTGGTTTTTAAACAGTTTTAAGCTCTGTACAGAGGTCGTTTGTTTTTGTCGCACGTAGGGTTTAATGTATGGACAAAGGAGCCAGTATTATTCCGTTCCGACTCACTCATTGGCAGTCTGTCCTCGGTATTTGTTCTGGTGACAGTCCTAGTGTACACACATGTGTTTTGCAAGTGGGATTTTGTGCAACACTGTATCAAGTATATTACAATCATCATTCTAACGTATTACATCAACTACCTTGCTTTCATCTGTAAATCTTGCAATTCCATCAAAAAAGCAATCAAGTTGTCTATGGGATGATTTGTGCCTCACAAACATGGAGTGATTATGGCTTCAGGTTCCATTATCCTATGGATGCTTTCAGATTTCCACATCTCTTTCCTCCGTTATTTGCTGGAGATACAAGTTGTGCACAGATAATTCAAATTTGCCAGGTTCACTCATGATTTTATAATGCCATTAGTAGGAAGATGGTATTGTATTTCACAAAGGAAGCTAAAACGAAGAAATGTGTGAACTGAAAAGCAATGATTCAACCATAATTTCAATCTTAAAAATCGTCAGTTTTCCTGGAATTGAAAATTCCATTTTGGCAAAGCTAACTTTGTCCATCGTTTTTTTGAGGTCTCTCAAGCCCTTCCGATTTAGTAACATTTGTAAAGAACCACCGCATTTTATCTGGTTACATAAAACCAGAGACATACATAGGGTTTACTTCAAACTATTTACTTATTTTGCAACCACAATTTTTCACACTTTCACCCCTCTGTAGAATTTGGGAACAATCCAAATATTGTACTTTACACAATCACTGAGCCAAAACACAAGAATGTGCATGGGTTATGTGTGGCCCTCAGCCTTAACAGTAGGGGGCAGGAAGCCACAGAATGGAAGGACTGTTTCTATGTGGCCAGCTATGCTGCCTTCATGCTGGGGACAGAGCACTCCAAGGTGTGTGCATGCATCCACCTCTTTCCTGACAGATGATTAGGAGAGATTTAGGGGGATGCCTTAATCAACTTAAATGAAATCAACTTAAATACCCATCGATGGTAGACTGCGTAAAGAAAATGTGGACCTATACATCATGGAATACTATGCAGCCATTAAAAAGAATGAGATCGTGTCCTTTGCAGGAACTGGATGAACCTGGAGGTAATTATCTTTAGCAAACAAATGCAGAAACAGAAAACGAAATATCCCACGTTCTCACTTATAAGTGAGAGCTAAATGATGAGAACGCATGGACACAAAGGGGAAAAACAGACACTTTGTTTGAGGGTGGAGGGTGGGAGGAAGAGGGAGAGGAGCAGAAAAAATAACTATTGGGTACCTAGGCTTAGTACCAGGGGGACAAAATAATCTGTACAACAAACCCCCATGACACAAGTTTATCTATATGACAAACTTTCACATGTAGCCCTAAACATAAAATAAAAATTAAAAAAAAAAATTTAAAATGGCCATTCTACAAATATAAATAAAAAAAGAGAGAGTTAGGGGGAAAAAGTGGTCACAGTCTTTTCCAGCTTGAATCGGAGGTGGTAAGCAGTACGGGCCCATAGCAGTTGCAATCTTCAAGGTAGGAACTTTGAGTACTTTTCCTGTAAAACAGCTCTTTCTTGCCTAAGGGCAGTAGAAATTGGTGTGGGCAGTTAAGAACAGAGGGTCGAGCTGTATCAGTAAAGGAGGTTTTGCAATATCAAGTTTAGACACTAAAGATCAAATCTCAATCAGAGCAATTCTAGAAAACTATTGGCACAATTGCTTTATGACATTGTATTTTGTTGAAAGATGAAGGAGAGGGTGAAGTGGCTATCTGGGGCCCTGAAGAGGCTACGTGGACCTGATGCATATTTGATAGCAGAAGTGAGGAAGGGTACCGAGTTACATTGTAAGAAACATTTTTACATGCGGGTGTCTGTACTTGCAAGTCAAATTTGACAAAACCACAGTATAGGATTATAACTAGAATTGACAAGTATATATTTACTCTCATTTGATTTTTTTTCCCCTTAGGAGAATGGTATCATTTAATTTTTCTCATTTTCACACTGATCACCAAAGGCACATGCAATTCACAAAATTGAAGGCATTGAAGAACTTCCAAGAGCACAGGCCTGAAGAGATACCATGGAAAAAGATGTCATGCAGGGACACCAGCTAGCTTATAGGAAAAATTCTGCCATTTGTCGGGTTTTGTTGGTGCCATAATAGCAATCAATGGGTTACATAAACACTGTATGTATTTGTAATAGAAGTGCTCTGAACCACATATGCTAAACCCACTGTGGGGTCAAATATTTCCAGCTGCATGTGCTCTACTGCCTGTCCTTTGCACGTAATTCGAGCCATGTGCTTTTGAGTATGTATAATGTATAACATATTTATTCGTGAAAACAAGTAAGATTTTCCCCTAGTTATTACAATTCAGCCAACTACAAGTTAGAGACTGTAAAACTGGATGTTTCAGATTCCTCTCTTCATGTCCATAAAAGCAATTGCCTTATGGAAATGAAATCATCTTCCAGAGAGGGGAGAGCTGGTGGGCGGCCCAGACGCCTTTTGGGACTGGGTTCAGGCCAGGCCAGCCACAGTCCGATGGCGTCCAAGGCTTGGAACTTGGCCCTCCGGCTACTAGGGTGAAGACAACCATATCACTGGGATGACAAATGTCACTGAGAATGGGCAGGCCAGTGTGCCCAGTTCTGTGCCAGTCTACAAGGCAGGGTTGGGAACCCTTGGGGGGCCTGTGTGACACGTCCACGTCGGCTGTTACGGTCTGGAAACGATGCCCGTGCACGTCCTTGGTTCCTCCTCTCCATGAATGGACACAGTCAAGAGAAAAGACTGTGACTCTGAAATTACACAGATATAAGTTTTAATCCCAGCTTTGTCTCTATGTGACTTTAGTCCACTCATCTTATTTGTGTGAGACCTGTTCTCTTCCGTCTAAATTGCTGTCCGTGACAACAACCCTGTGAGGCTGTCAAGCACATTATCAGTAATGTACATGAAGCAGTTGGCATGGCGTGGTCATTCCATAAATTGTAGTAATATTGCTTCTTTAATCAAAGCAGGTAAATAAACAAGGAAGCATGTTGGATTTTCTGGATCTTTTCTGCTTTGCTTTCATCTTTAGCACTAGGCACAAATTACCCTGAAGAGCAAAGAAGTGAAAGTAGCTTTGCAAAGCTGAGTTAGTTTAAATTTCTTGTAAAACCATGGAATCAAAAGGCGATCGATTAGCTCTGATGTCGGGTGACCTTTTACTCTTCAAATCAATATTGCCTGCCTGAGAAAGGTCAACTTGGTCAGTTCTTTCACCAAAATCAAGCATGAAAGAGAAGATATTTCTTTAGTAGAAGGCTATAGAGAGACTTGAAATGCTTTTTAACCTCCCCCACTTTTTTTAACAACAAAAAAGGAAAAGTAGAAGTTATTCCAAGGAAATGCAAGGTAACTGAAGATTCGAGAGCATAGGAATAAAGGTGATTGCATCATTGATCAGGATCTAAGCTTCATCTGCTTAATTTCTCTTCTATTTTATTAGTGCTAAGGATGAGAATAACTGTTATTTCTGACACACATATGCATTTTATTCATAGTTGAACTTGGCCATTTTAGGAGGTGTTTACTGGTAACGCTGGGGTGGTTCTGGTCAGCAGAAATGTACATGCAAGGAGCAGAGAAGCAGCCAAGCTTGCTGGAGTCCATGCGGATGCACTGATGAATGTGTAATCGTACAGGAGCCGCTGCAGAAAGCCCAGTGGACAGTGTGGGGACAGGAAGGTGATAAGGAAGTGTTTCTGTCCATGTTACGGCTCCTGCCTTCAAGGCTCTCACCTCCAGCCGTCTGTGAGCATAAACATCCAGACCCTAGCACTCTCTGCAGGTCAGGTTTCCTTGCTTCTACGTGACTTGAGCAATTTATAGTTGATTCTCATTCTTCACAGCAGTTAACTTCTGAAAAGTTACCACAAATGCTAAATTAATGAATACTAAATTACTGCTTCCAGGGATAATAGAAGGATAGCTTCCTATGAACCACTAGTCACAAGATTTTCATTAACTGGTAAGTAATAAACTTGCTTTATATGTCTTTCTGTTTCATGACACCATATTTGATACGTATCTCTGATTCATGAACGCTGCGCTCACGGCCATGCTTGAGCCAAGCTCCTCTAACTCACAGTAACTCTCCATCAGCCACATCACAGCCTTCCTGCATGCAGGAACATTAGACAGCACTTCATCACTACACTTGGGAACCATTCTAAACTGCACAATCACCAATAAAGAGCACAAAAATGCAAAAAATGTGGTATGAACTGGACTGCAAAAGGCACTTATTTATAGTATCACCACTGAAACAAGAAGCAAGGGTGTTGCTCTGTTTGACCTCAGGTGAGATCATGAGTATCCAGTGACTAAATGCTTTGTTGCTCTGTGCACACCCGCATATGATAGAGAAAGCACCAGGAATATTGATTCCGGGGCTCCAAGCAAACGCCATGAGTGGGATTGGCAGATAAGGACTCCACCGACAATGAGGATTGACTGTCTCTGACTTCATAGCTTGCATGGCTTCAGCCTCTGTATTTTAACACCAAATTTGTGGGAGATAATCCGATTTGCTCCACTTGGATCAGGATGCAATCAGCTGTGGCTGGCAGCAGGCAGGGGTGGGCAGCTTGATAGGGAAGGGCCCTTCCACCAGGACTGTTAAGGCCAGAGCTATACTTCAGCAGGAAGTGTGGCTGAGGAGGAAGAAACTGAGGTTCCTGCACATGGGTTAGTGGCAGAGCCCTTCATCTTTTTTGCACTGCTTAGAAAGATGTACTTAGCACCCTAAATACTGAGTGAGTGTTAGAGGCCAAAAGGGACAGGACTGCATTTTTGTAACTGACAGTACAGTTGACCTTGGAACAATGCAGGGGTTAGGGGCACTGACCTCTACACAGTAGAAAATCTGTGTGTAACTTTTGACTCCCCCAAAACTGTGACCAGCACCCTACTGTTTGACAGAGCCGTGCCGATAGCATAGAGTTGATTTACAAGTATTTGTATGTTACATGTATTATATGCTGTATGTGACAGTATATAATACTTACTTACAATAAAGAAATCCAGAGAAAAAAATGTTACCATGAAAACCATCAGGAAGAGAAAATATATTTGCAATATATTAAGTGGAAGCGGGTCATCATAAAGGTCTCCGTTCTCAAATTCTTCATGGTGAGTGGGCTGAAGAGCAGGAAGAGGTCTTGCTGTTTCAGGGGTGGCATTCACGGAAGAAAATTCACATATGAGTGAACCTGCACAGTTCAAACATGTGTTGTTGAAGGGTCAGCTGTAGTTTCTCACTTTTTCTTGCCACATAAGTTGTCATGGGAACCAAGAGAAAGGTAGCTTAGAAGCTGTAGTGTTGGAAACAATGTGTCCGCCTCCCTGGGACCTTGGCGCCACGTCTGTAGGATGCTAATGCCAGTCCTCTGGGTTGCTGTGAGGATCGGTTGAAAGCTTTCCATCTTCCAAGTCTATACAGCTATGAGACACGGGATGGGTGGGGTTGGGGCTTCTGACTACTGCACTGTGACAATACATACTTATAGCCTTGGCAGCAAATAAAAGTAAAAAGGCACGGAAGATCCTTCACCCTGAGACTCTACCAGGAGTACTTCTATGGACAAGATAATGACCATAGCTACACTGTGTCTGACCCGCTCTTCTTTGACTGGGTTGTGGCCAAGGCTTCTGCACAAGGCACACTCCGTACCCCAAGGGTGGACTGATGAATGAATCACCTCTATACCACAAAGATGGGGGGGGTGAAGTAAGAGAAGTTACGTCATTTTCTTCCTTGCATCAACAAAGAGGCTTTTGAATTTCCAAAACTGATTTCTTTCTGGGCTGTGCATGTAGAAGAATGGAGAGAAAGGCCCTCTCTGGGATCCCCCAAGCTCTCAAGCCTGAGATTTAAACATGCAGGCACAGATATAAACACACATTGACTGACGCCACACACCGTGTCAGGCAGCCCACCTGTGCAGAGCTGGGTGGTCTGGCGGAGGGGCACTGGAAGGGGCTGCCTGCTCACTGGGGTTCTGACATGGTGGCAGAGTTCACAACGGGATTTCATCCCAGAACTAGGATCCTCACACATATATAAAGTTACAAACAAGAGCAATAACATGCTGTGCTAGTCACAGTTCAGCAGGGCTCTTGTTTGTTGGAGTCTGCTATGGTTTGACTGATGCTGTTCCCACCAAAATTCACATTGAAACTTAATTCCTGGAATAAGAGGTGGGGCCTTTTAAGGAAGTGATTAAGTCATGAGGACTGGAGGGCGCCGGCTCAGGACCGTCTTTGCCCTTGCATCCTTTGGGAAGCCCCAAGGCACCATCTTGGAAGCAGAGGCGAGTCCTCACCAGTCACAAATCTGCTGGTGCCTTGATCTCAGATTTCCTGGCCTCCAGAACTGTGATAAATAGATTTTTATTACTGATAAATTACCCAGCCTCAGGTATTTTGTCATAGCAGCACGAAAAGACTAAGACAGAGTCAGGTATTTGTCTCACCAAAATCTCAGAGGGGATGACAAAGAAGCCAAGTGTGACAGCTGCTCACAACCTTGAAGGTCCACCCTTAGTGACAGAGGCAGTCCTCAAATTCATATGAGATGTACTGTTCACAAATTGTGCTTGAAGGTCACCTGCCCAAATGTTTATAACAGATCTGCATGTCATAAACAATGAGAAGCCCCCATTTCTTTTCACATTTAAGCTTCTGCGTATTTGGGAATGTTCCCTGTAATATGCAGCTGAACATAATAATTAGTACCGGCCAAGGATCAAACAATGGCAAATAACAAAATGTGGTGCAGACTCTCCAACACAGCAACTCATTAAGAAGAGTCTAAAGTGACTGGAAGGATAATGTTTCTTTTTAATTATTTTTATAATACTTTATGTTCTGGGGTACATGTGTAGAATGTGCACGTTTGTTACATAGGTATACATGTGTAGAATGCGCACGTTTGTTACATAGGTATACACGTGCCATGGTGGTTTGTGCACTCATCAACCTGTTGTCTACATTAGATATTCTCCTAATGCTATCCCTCCCCTAGCACCCCACCCCTGACAGGCTCTGCTGTGTGATGTCCCCTCTCTGTATCCATGTGTTCTCACTGTTCAACCCCCAGTAATGAGTGAGAATATGTGGTGTTTGGTTTTCTGTTCCTGTGTTAGTTTGCTGAGAATGATGGTTTCCAGGAGAAGCTCCATTTTTAAGAGCAAGCTCCAGCTTTTTTTAAGTTTCTTCTCCCAGGACCTCTCCCCACTTCTCGGGGTCTAGGTCTCCTGCTTCTCCTGCCCTGCCAGCTGTGACCTGCTCCTCCTCTTGAGAAGGCTGGTGTGGCAATACCTTCCCCAGGGACTCACCTCCACTCAGCTCCTGGCCATCCTGAGAACAAGGTGGCTTAGCCCTTAACATGACACTTTTCTTCCAGAATTACTATGTATCTGAAGTTAGAGGGAAAAAAAAATGTTGTTGCTGTTCTCCTTTCAAAAAGCAAAGCCATATTTGGGCTTGATAATCCCAAGGCATGTCTCCAAGCTGCCAGCTCACAGCCCGTGGCACATCTGAAGCAGGGAGGATGCTGGCTGGACACAGCTGGGAATAGAAAGGTTCTGTGAATTGAAAGAGCACTGGCTTCCTTGCTCAGGTCACCCAGTGAGAACGTGAGGTCCAAGTTCCCTGGGCTGGGGGAAAGAGGACTCCATGAACAGTCTCTGTCAAGCCTATTCCAAGAGAGGGGACGTATCTGGGTTAACATTTTACTGAGATGCCTCAAGGCCTGGACCTGGGCGTGCTCAGTTGAGAAGCTGGAAAGAGAAGCAGAGAGGACAAATAACAGATTTTGCTATCTCCAAGGCTCATGCAGTATTCAAGCACTTTTAGCACGGCCCCCAAGTACCTGGAGCTCTCCCCACTTTTGCAATCTCAGCATCCCTGTTCCTCTCTAGGCTCCCCAGAACCTCAAGACCCAGTAACTAAGGGGTTCAGAAGGATTTAGCTGAAACCTGTGTCCCTTTCTCATAGATCCATTTCTGGACCATACCAGTTAATTCTTTTGAATATCACCCTTGTCTCTGACAAAATATTGCCTTGGAGGGCAGAGGTACTTGATTCACAGAACACATTGCAGAAATAGATTGTCTGCAGCTGAATGACGAGAAAGCTGGAAATAAAGAGATGGTATCAGGGACATCCGTTGAGTGGAGGGCTTGGTGGTCGTCTTAACGGAGAGGGTGTCTCTGCTCTCCACAGCCCTCCCTAGAGGATTCTCACCCAGTTGTGACAGCTGAATGGGAAACAGCACAGGGGCACCACAATCACTTGGCAAGAATGGATGGCGCAGGGAACAGGGGATGATTTATAAATCCTTCTGCGAGCAGCAAGCCGTCTTCCCGTCATCTTTACAGCTGACTCCCCCGGCTCTTAGAGACCCATGATAGCAGCATCATGATCACTTCCCTGCCTTCATCCCTTGCACTTTTGTAATGTGGGAAAGAGAGATTAATTGTATGGTGAAACTCTTCAACGATTTGCTGAACCTCTGCATTCCTGACATTAATCTTTCCCCAAGTGCCCTATCATTAACTTGAAAAATCAACCGGGCAAAACCTTAGAGTAGGTTCATGCAAATGAAAATACATAAATAGTGTGCAGAGGTGGTGCAGGGATGGAGATGCAGAGGGCTGCCGGCTGCGGAGAACCTGTAGCAAAATGATACATTAAGCTTTCTTCCTGAATGCTTCACCCACAAAACGTGGTGTTTATCTACAACCCTGTTCTATTTCATTAGAATCGTTTACTTTGGGCCTGGACCTGTTAAAAGCATGAAAAGCATTTCCACTTTCAAGTTGTTTTCAAAGTATGCAAATAAAAAAGATCACTTTTCTTTGTCTCCAGAAGAAAATCTCTTTTCTCTCTTTATTTGTGGGATTCAGCAACTAGCCACCTTTTCCTAGATTTTCTTCAATTTGAGAGGAAAATAAACGAAACACACTTGTTTTGAATCTTCCCACATCATAATTATTATCATTATGCCAAACGTGACCACTACTCTTATCAAATATAAAACTGGCTAGAGAAATGTTTTCATTTTTGAAGTTTTGAATTTATTTATTTTTTAAAATAAGACCCGTCTGCATGTAGATTTGTTCTTATGTAAGTGGAGGTCTTGATCTGTGATCACATCATGATCACCAGCCAGATAGAGAAACAGAGTTTCTGTCAAGTAGGAAATGGCCCTTGAGTGGGGTTCACAGGTGTAGATTTTGCCCCTGAGGTGACCCTGGGTGGCAGAAGCAGGTGTATGGCTTTGCCCTGGTCAAGCCTCTGTGTTCTCTCTTTATAGCTCCACCTGTGATTTAAGTCTTATGCTACAGAGTTCAATGCTGAATGTTGGTAGTTTGGGAATGAAAAGTGAGAATGAACCCATTTTTCTACTGACTACTTTTGAGCCAGTTCTTCAAAAAGAAATCTGCACTAAGATGGATCTCCCTGGAATGGAGCATCACCTGCCTCCACATCCATACCCACCAGTCCCCTGAGTCAGGTGGAGGGAAGATGGTTCAAATCAAACCAGTTTACATGAACAGACAGAATTAGAGATTCCTGAAAAGGAAAACTCAGGGATTTGCTAAGATCATTTTTTTTTTTTTAAGATTTAGTTGACAGTTAAATACATAAATCATATAAAATCTGCAATGTTTGTGCTAGGAAGAAAATTTAAAGTGGAATTTAAAATGAAAAGCGATTCACCACTGATCATACTTTTTCCTTTGTAAATTGTAAGTGATTGTAAGATCAAGAAGGTTAAAGCTTAGCAAAGGCTTGGATTTCAGTAAAAATACAGCCAGGGCTTTTTTTTTTTCAATTATTCATTCAATTAATATTTATTGAGAGCCTCTAGCATGCACATCTCACTTAAGGCAAACAGTTGAGAAGCTTATAATTTAAACAGCCCAAGACAAATACTTGAATAATAGATAATATAATTACATATAAACAGGTCACATGTAGAATCTCCCAGAGCAAACCTTCTTTTCTTGAAATTGCTAATGTCTGTAGCTAGGAATAACAACAACAACAAAAAATGATTAGAGTCTTCGTGATCGCAGATTTGTTTGAACTTTGATTGCTAACTAAATTAATAATTTATTTTTATAAGCTAACTGTTCAGCTTAAATTAAAGTCATTTGAGCTTATGTGCAAGGCAAATATGTTTGAATTTTTAACACTTTTTATGTAGTATTAGGGAGCTCTATCTGACAAATTTAGTAGAATCATCATTAATCTACATAGATTATTTTCTTAAACTAAAAGGAATGATTAATATTCATTAAGTGCCAGGCAGTTTACACACACACACACACACACACACAGACACGCACACACACATACACACAGTTTATCCCTCTAAATAACCTTATGAAGGGCATACTATTAATATCTGCATAGAAACTAACAAAGTTGATGATGCATTGCAGTGAAAGCATAAACAGAGTTTTTCTTTTGCAAGGAACTTAGGGGATGGGGATGACCCACAGTGATACACTTATCATTTACTTACTGCACGGGAAGCCCTCGGGATATAAAGAGGATCAAGACCCAATACGTGCTCTCCAGCTTACCTTCAAAAGAGAGAGACAGACATGTAAACGGGGGCACTGAAGGAGGTGAAGACACTGTGCTGGAAATCTCAAAGAGGGAGTAGGGCATGTGATTCCACCTCGAGCCTTCACAGAACAGTGACACATGGATTTTCTTGGTTTGATTTTTATCTAGAAGGTGGTCTTGACAAGCTGAAGCCATGTCTGAGCACTCCCCAAATTCTAACAGTGTACTTGAGGCCACCTGGTGATTATTGTGATCTCACAACCAAACAAGTGGTGATCTATAGTACCCTTAGCAAGTAAGAAACTGTATTGCTAGTTACATTGCATCTACTGGAAAAATCTTGGCCAGTACTGTGAGAAGCTGGGCCATGTACTGTAAAGATCTTGGAAGCAGAGAATAGCAACGAAGTCCTCGTGTTAAAAGCAGAACAGACTAGAGGTTCCTGGACACAGAATAAAACCTCCTTCTATTTGCTTCTTACTCTGTTCATCAAGAAAATCCATCAGCAACAGTCCATGACATTGACTCAATACCTAGAGTACATTTTGAGGGACTAACCATGTCAGGACCTACTGAGCACTTCATGACAACAGCGGGTGGGGAGTAAGAATTATGGATGGTGCAGTCCAAAAACATGAGTATGTGCGTGTGATTTAACAGCTTCAGATAGTAGTGTGTGATGTATACATGCCAACATAACTTACCTAGAACTCAACGTAATCTCATAAGATGCCACATGCATTCACACACATGCTTGTGTCTAAAATTAGGTACATTCTGTAGTTGTTCAGGTATGCTAGCTCTAGAATGGGTAAGGCTGAATTCTTTCCCCAAAGCACACTGTATCATAGACTTTTGATAGAATTTCAGGTATTTGTGAATCATTAATAATTGTCCTAACCTTAAAAATGTGCCTACCTTGAACATGATATTCAAATCATGAATTCCTGAAGGCTCATGGAGTTGGTTGTTCCTGGCCATCATCTTAAAGCATGCTGTGCATCTTAATTTTGCCTAAAGACTATGTCTAAGGCAACTATTTCATCATTAACCCTACAAAATTTATCAGATGACTGAGCATAGGCTTCGTAAAAGATATATAGTAATCATAAGAAGAATCAAAATTCCAGTCAGAATGCATAAATAGCCTCTATGAGATGGGAAACAAAAACTCCTCAGCCTGGCAGCCCTAGGGAACTCATGTCACTTGATTGCTCACAGCCTGCACACTGCATTCTTTATCTGCAGGAGAGATGTTCATTGAAATCCCCCAGATGATGTTCCTTCCTGCATCGGGGAAAATTTAAGAATTACTGTGCCACAGTGAGAACACACAATGGCTGCAAGAGTTTCTCTTCCCAGACTCCTAGTGCAGGGACTTGAGAAGCTGTCAGGATGAAAAATGATACTATTTTGTCTCTCCATAAATAAGATTGGTATAGTGTGCTTTTATTATATTATTTGAAATGAATTTATTATATTCTTAGAAGTTAAGACACTTTGTTCATGTGCTAGTATAGAAATCTTTCAGAAACAAGTGTTGGTGAGGATGTGGGGAAATTGGGACCCTCATACTTTGCTGGTAGGAATGTAAACTAGGGCAGCCACCTTGGAAAACAGCTTGACGGTTCCTTGAAATGTCAAGCATAGGGTTAATATATGACCCAGTAATTCTACTCCTAGGTATAGACCCAAGAGAATTGAAAACTTAGGTCTGCACAAAAACTTGCACACAAATATTCTTATCAGCTTTATCCGGAATGGCTAAATTGGAAACAAGGCAAACATTCATCAACAGATGGGTGGATAAACAAAATGCGGTATATCTGTGCAACGGAATATTATTTGACATTTTATAGAAAAAATGAGGTTCTGATCCATGCTCCAACATGGATGAACCTCGAAAACACTATGCTAAGTGAAAGAAGCAGTATTAATAGGCCACATACTGTATAATTCTATTTATAGGAAATGTCCATAATAGGTAAATCCATAGACACAGAGAGTTCAGTACTGGAGGCCAAGAGCTTTGCGGATAGTGGGGAGGGACTGATAACGTGCTTTATTTCGGGATAATGAAAAATAGTGTTAGTGGTTTTACAATTCTGTGAATAAACTAAAAATCACTGAATTATACCCTATAAAGAATGCATTTTATGATAGGTGAATTATGTTTCAATAAAACTGTTATAAAAAATCTTTTTAAGCTCTTTAGATAATTCAAAACTTCATCTTAATTCCCGTAAATGATCATAATCTAACTAGCTATTTTGAGATGTGTTTGGCCCTTAGATGAAATAAAACCAATTTTTAAGGTAAACAAAGACAACCGAGCAATAAGAAGTGATTTTTTCACGTGTTGAAACTTTCTGTTTTCAAATATCTGAAGAGAATCATCCATAAATGAATCAGAATGATAATAGTTTTTGCAATACTGTCACAGATGGTCTTATTTAAACACATTCCAGTGATGATAAATACAGAAGCTTATGGAGTTACATAATACAAGACTCTGGTTGGATTTGAGACAGGCTGAGCAAGTTACCTGAGGGAACAATTCGTATTTGTCTTTGTGTTTTCTTGGGTATAGGCTATTACTAGTTAAGGGAGGATTAAATGGGTTATCACCTTATAGCTGTGCCTTTTTGAGGGGCACCTTCAACCAGCAGTAAAATAAACATCTTTTTCTTTGAGTTAAAGCAATTTTAAAGGACAGCCCATTCTGGAATGCAGTCGACGCTGGGTACGTGTTTCGTGAACAAATGTCTGAAGTTACATATATGTGAATGGATCAATGTGGAATATATAAATGTGGATTTCAGAGCTGACCTCCTAAAGTTCACTTCTTCTTTCATTTCCAATATAAGCATTGAAATTTTGAAGCATTTTTATCATATAAAATATCTAAAAATATTTGTGGTTTGGTTTATGTACAGAATGCATCCCAAAGGATTCTTTTGTTACCTAATCATTGATGTTAAGAACTTTTAACAATAAGACATGACACCATGTAATAGTCCTCTGAACCAAAAATGAGGGCAGTGCTTCCTGAAAAGTAATTACTTTGGAGTAAAACCTAGTTCTTAGTTACCTCATGTGACTATAAAATACCTTTACAGGAATAAAAAAGTATTGAGACAGCACAGGGAATTTCTTCAGTCCATAATAGTTGGTTTTCTCTTATAAGCTCAGTTAAACCAATATTCCATATACATGTGCCTATGTATATATGTGTGTGTGTGTGTGTGTGTGTGTGTGTGTGTGTGTGTGTGCATATTTTCCCCCAATAGGATAACACTTTGGGAATGTATATTGTTTGCAGAGGGTAAAGGGAGCTGAGTGGAATGATGTTACTGAATATTATACTCTTTATTGATTGAGATTCCTTTGATGTTTGAGGTCACTGTCCATTTTTGAATATGCTTTTAGCAAAAATGCAAAAATCACCAGGCTTCATTCATTTCATTGTTTTGACTTGGCTGATAGTTATTTGCATCTGACAATTTGCTGATTTAAAGAACATGAAGGTCATTGTCACTGGACTTTCTCTGAAATAACCAGCACACAGAGACTGGATTCATACTTCCCGTTGCCTCCATCGACTTCATGAAGTCAGTGCTCAGCACCTGAGAGGGTAGAAATGGCAAGTCAGATTAACTGAGTTTTAAAGGTTTTGAGACTTTCTTATTGATTAAATTATGCAGATTTGCACACTCTAAGATCAGATAAAAAGTGAGAACATCAGATTTCTCATAGGGAAATTCTTAAGTTCAAGTGTAAAAATGTTACAATGTTGGTCAATACCACATTGTTTCACATGTGGAAAAATATTACACAGTCTGTTAACCCTTACTCCTTTCGTTTAATCAGGTATTCCAGTTTTGCTTCATAAAGTAGCATGCCCTCTTCATCCTTTGACAGCTCATCATACCTCATAATAAAATGAGAGACCTTCAACTTCATTCTCAATTCAATCTCCAACTAATCCTCTTCATGAACTCTCCTGTCTAGCCAAACTCTCTAAATTAATTCTTGACCGTCTGATGTTACTGCCTCCATTTCCTCTTGGCATTTTCTTCCCCTAAAAATCTCACTAGCCATTCCTTAATCTAAAATCTACTTATTTCTGTACAGCGACTTCTGAACACTAAAAGTATCTATCCTTGCTCTAAGCTCCTGACATTTATCGTCTGCATCAGACATGTGGCATGCACGTTCACAACTTTTTTTGAAGTTAAATGTGGGCATGTTTATGCCCAGTGCCAGATTATGAATTCTTGGAGGTCATCAGCCACCAGGATTGATTTTTGCAAGGTACTTCACGCATAGCAAACTTACAGTGAATGTTTGTTGACTGAATGAGTGAATGAGAAGAGACTAACATTGAGGCAGTTACTCATCTAAGAGGTGTCCAAATAGTGAATGATTAAACAAAGAGCCGTAACTCATACTGTTCTTCCTTTTGACCTGTGCTGTTGTTTTGGTAGCTGAGATTCTCTGGTCACTAAGTAATCAGATATATGGATATACTCCCTTGAGGTGTGCTTGGGAAGGACTTTGTCTCACAAAGCAGAGTACAGATCTGATGCTAGATTGCTCTTGTTTTCTTTTTCTTTTTTTTTTTTTTTGCAAAGAGGCATACTATTCATGTAACTCTAGTCATAAAATGGTCATGCCTCTCTTAAAATGTTTTTAAAAATTTCACTCTAGAATATTTAAAACTCACTGGGTATGAATCTATTTATCCTGGCATAACAATGGATTTGATATTGTGACTGAAATTGCAATATTGGTCTCTCCCATGTAACAGGATGTTGCTCTGTAACAGCAAGAGAGCCATGTTATTTCAGTAAGTGGCATGAGCACATTCAGCCTGATAGATTGTTTTCTAAAGGCTCCAACACAGATCACTCTGGTACAAAGGGTCAAACACAGTCCAAACAATTGCTTGACAATAATAGGTACAAAGGACTTGTGTCCTTGGTAAATGATTAATCATAAGCTATCATAAACAAAAGTGTTCTATACATTTGATAAACAGGATTGTAAAAGAGCACAGGAAATACAGAGGAAAATCACATCTTTCAAAATTAAATATCAGTCATAAGACAGCTGGCTTTTAATTTTTGAGAGGTTTTCATTTAACACTTTGAGTGAAGCTAGAGTTGCAGGTGCCATGCCTGCACCCCCAAGTTGGTAATATATATGCACCCATCATTAAAATGCACCCTTTGAATTCTTATGTGTTGTTTTCATTCTGTGCTCCATTCAGTAGATTATTTTATACACATTCGTTCCCAGAAGCCACTGTAATGGGCCATCATGGTTTCTTTCTTATATTTTCTCTTCTCATGCAAACGAAAGAGCAATTAGCCATGACAATCAGTAGTCAGAAAGACTGTCACACCCATTTTGAGAAAATAAAAACAAAACACATCGTTATGTGGCCTAAGAATAAATGTATGACTCTATGTTTTTTAAAAAAGAAACTCTTCCTCCCCACAGATGTGCAGGAATGTATATAGCCAGATGCATGTGGCCATCCCAAGACCCATGTCTTCTTGGAAGATTATGCAAATATTTTCCACTAATTTTGCTGCAGCACAAAACATTTCTGAAGTTTAACTTTAGAAATTATATTGAGGATCACTTTGCAAGTTGCATAAGAAAACAATTGTCTTCCTCAGCTTAGAGCCAGTTGTGATAATGATAGGGTTTTTAGCACCTCTCTTGGTACAAAGGAGGAAGGAGAATGAAGTCTATAGTGCAGGCAAGTAGATGATTGCAATAAGGAAATCTGTGGACCAACCAGAATGTGGGCTTCCTCAGTGACTTACAGAAATTACCATGAAAATGGGAGAGAAACGGGCCCAGGTAACGACTGTGCTTTCAAGCTGTCCCGGCCAATAGAAATGCTTGAAAAATGGTTTCCCAGCCTTGCCGCTAGGAAGAGGCGAGAAGGAACTGCTCTGGCTGTGTCTCCCGACGTCGTTTTCATCCCTAGTACTGTGGCCCATGCCTCAAATTCTGCAGACAATAAGAAGCAAACAACAAAACATATCATCTCTGGAGCTTTTGGATGTGAGGGCAAGATATATGGTGGCAGCCTGGAAAGCAAAAGAAATAAAGAAACAGAAAGACATAAAATATCAACCCACACGTCCTCTAAAGTCTTTCTTTATGTTTCAGAATAATCTTTTTTGTTTCTTTAAATTCCAGAACCCATAGTCCCTTCCTTTTTTCCCTCTTACGAATACAGGCCTGAAGGAGCTCTAGGTGAGCTTTCCGAAAGGGAGCAGCCGCTGCTTTATGTTACAGCCCTGCCGTCGGGACGGGCTCTCCAGCGGGCACACACACCCAGGCGTGGTCCCCACGAGGTCACGCTCTTGCTTGGCCTCTACCGCAAGCCCAGTCTCTTGACCCTCCTCCAGGTACTGCTCTTGCCACCCTTCTGTCCTGCTGAGGCTAGAACATGGAGGCCAAAGCCCACGAGTTTCAAAAAGATATTGTAGGTGCTGTGATTTGTCACCACTGCATGCTTAAGTTCTCCATACGCCATTCCTTTGCGAGGTCTCCAGTTCTCTCGGACTCTTCCTGTTGGAGACAACCTTTATTTATTTATTTTTGTTATACTTTAAGTTCTGGGGTACGGGTGCAGAATGTGCAGGTTTGCTACATACATATACACGTGCCATGTGGTTTGCTGCACCCGTCAACCCATCATCTACCTTACGTATTTCTCCTAATGCTATTCCTCCTCTAGCCCTCACCCCCCAGTGTGTGATATTCCCCTCCCCGTGTCCATGTGTTCTCACTGTTCAACTCCCACTTATGAGTGAGAACACACAGTGTTTGGTTTTTTGTTCTTGTGTTAGTTTGCTGAGAATGATAGTTTCCAGCTTTATCCATGTCCCTGCAAAGGACATAAACTCATCCTTTTTTATGGCTGCATAGTATTCTATGGTGAGAGAACTTTTAAATAAGAGAATGCATGTAACTCATTTAGTGCAGGGCCCAGGGCATAGCCAGAACTCATTTAATGAGGTATTCTTCCTTCCAAAAGCTCAGATAAGCATCAACTGATACTGACCTCATTGATCTGAAATTTACCCCATATAACTTCCACTCACTGACTCTAGATGTAGCCACCGCAACCCTACAAAACCAGAACAACCCCTTGAAAATTCCTCCATGTCTACTTTTCTCCATGTAAATAGACTCATTTTCAGCTGCTCCTCATGAAATGTGATTGTTGTCCTCTGATTGTGTTCCAGTTTATTTTTACCTACCAGCCAAGTGTTTTAAAATTACATTTTGGTGTATTTCTTTTTAAAGTGTGTGTGTGTGTGTGTGTGTGTGTGTGATCACACTGTTAAAATATTTTATAGCTTACTTTTTAAATGTATGCTTCTCTTCCTTAAATGCTCTTAGACTACACTCTTAATTATTTTTGTTAATAATCATGACAGGAGCAAATATTTGTTGAATTCTTACTACAGACCACGCACTCCACCAAATAAATTTCATTCATGTCAAGCCTCTGAGGTAGGCCCACGGATCATCAGCATTTTACAAATGAAAACCACAGTCAAGTTGAGGCGTATGCAGGCTCGCAAGCCACCCAGCTTCACCAGGAAGTAAAGGACGGAGCCAAGATCCAAACACAAATAAGGCCAGCTCCAGAGCCCACACTCTTTCCTGCCTTTTGTTTCACCTTTCTAGTTCTTCTTTGGCTAAAAAGTCCTTTGTGTTGTCCTTTATCCTTTTGTAACTCCAGCACTTCGGAACTTTAGCCCTGTGGTAGTATTTTCAGAGTCCTGTCTTTTTCTCTCGTACTCAGCTTGAGGGGTATGTCTATCTTTTAAAATTACGTACATGAACTGCAAGCAGCCTGGGACCATGGAGCTGCTGGCAGCCAGTCTCCTGTCTTCGGGCACTTCCCACTCTTCTCCATTTGCATGAGAACCTTGTTGGGAAGGCTTCTTGCCCAGCCTCATTGCATGGGATCTGCCTCCCTGTCCCTGGAAACTTTCCAACAGCCCTGATGGATGCCCAGTTGCATGTATGACTATGGAAAGCCTTTGCTTTTTGGTTGCTGCCACCAAAGGACCTATTTCTTCCCCTTTATCAACTAGCAGACATCAATGCTTTTTCCAAACCAGTGTGATTAGCTGGTAACTGGCCAAATGCTCTGTTCAGCCTGGCAGGTGGAGAGGTGCTCTCCAGTCACTCCTCCATCGTGCCTCTGTGTGCCTTACAGGTAAACCAGGATCACGGCATCAAACTCTCCCTTCTTCTTCCTCCAGTGAGTGATTTGTGGTCCACTCTCTTCCATGTTAATACAACCATTGATTTTCACTGAGGTCCTGACCAACTTGCTCCAGCTTGTGAGTTTTCCAAAAGCACAGCTACATCTTCTCCCTTGGTGCTTGCATCTCCTAGGGCTGACATAACTAAGTACCATGAACTGGGTTCTGGGGACCAGGAGCCCCAGATCAGAGTGCCAGGGGGCCATTCCCCTCTGAGACTGATTAGAGTCCTACCTTGCTTCCCCAGTTCCTGGGAATTCTGCCTCTGCCCTCCCATGCGTTGCCCTTTTCTATCATCTCCCGCTCTCCTACCTATAAGGACACCAGTCCTGTTGGGTTCAGACTCATTCCAATGCCCTCTTCCTAACCCAACTACATCTGCAAATATCTTTTTTCCAATAAGGTCACATTCACAGGTGCTGGGAGTTTTAAGATTTCAACATTTCTTTTGGGAGGACACAATTCAACATGACAGTTGGGAAACCTGTTTCATTTTTAACAGTGCAAAGTTTTCTGCCACCATTTTCTAGTCATAAATCTCACCAGGCCAAAGCTCAATGTAATTTGTAGAATTGCATTTGCCACCCTAAATTGTAATCTCAAATTTGCATTTTGAATTATGCATTGAGTATTGGCCAATAGACATAGGGGTCCACTCGTTTATTTTGTTTGGTTTGGTTTTCCTTACCTAAGTGTGTCAAGGTATTATCAGTTCCCTCTACACATCCTTCTGCCTTACACTGAGCAGTGGCTTTGTGCCAGGCAATGTTCTAGGTGCTCAGGGATCAATGAGGACTAGAGCTGATGCAGTCTTTACTCTCAGGGGGTTTAAGGTCTAGCAGCAAACACAGGCGTTATACAAGTATGAAAGGCAAATGCAGAGAGTTCTGGACATGGCTGTACTCCTTCCTAGATCTGTGACTACGGATGAATCGCCTAACTTCACTGTGCCTCAGTCTGCTCATCTGCTGAAAGGTCATACTATCAGTAAACATTTCACAGCATTATTGGAAAGCTTTACTAAGTGAATTCATATGAAATTCCCAGAACGCATCCAGACACAGTAAGTCGTCTCTAAGTGTTAGTTATTATTATGCTAGAAAGGCCTAAGTTCATCTGGGGACAGAGAAACCCTCCCTGCAGAAGTGTAGGCAAGCTAAGCAGGAAGGCTAAGTGGCACTTGGGGAAAGGGAGAGGAGGAGAGAAGAGGACTTTTGACATAAACTGATTAGGAGAAGAAGTGACACTCAGGGTGTTTTCCAAGGTTTTATCTGAGTGCTGTGTTTGCTGCATCCTTGATCATTCACAGCCCCCGGAGATAAGCCCTTCTTCAGGCACACACTCCTGTCTCATGTGTCTCTGGCAAAAGACCACCCAAAGTTACCCTCTAATGCTTCTTTTAGCCATCTGTACAACTTCACCAAGCACTAACACACCTACGAGAGTCCGCCAGCCCTTGTCTTCAGCCACGGAATTCTCCAGGAACCCTGCGTGGAGAAGAGAGGACCTGTGTACATTCTGAATATCACCCTCTGGAAATAGCACTCCCAGGACACACGTTGGTGAGGCCTTCTCTTGGTCTCTGATTCTTTTCTCTTCTTGCATGATTGTAGATGCCTGCGGCATACCAGGTTGAGATGTTTCATCCCAGGATTTCTGCCATGTTGTGAAACTCACGCCATGGTAGGACCATTCAGTCTTCTGTGCTGTGGTGTCCCACATACTTCATCTCAGGAAGTCTTGTCTTGGAGGGATATATCTGAGAACATTCGTCAAAAACCACAAATCTTTCCTGCTGATTTCAGCCCTCTATAACTTTCAAGTAAGGATCTGCAGTCTTTTCTGTAAAGGGTCAGATAGTAAACATATTAGACCTGTGGGCTATAGTGACTTCTGTCACACTCAGTACTGCTGTTATAGTGAAAAAGTAGCCAGAGGCCACATCTTCATGAACAGACAAGGTGTGTTCCAATAAAACTTTATTTGTAAAAACATTGAGCCAGCAGGATTGGCCTGTGGACTGCAGCTTGCCTCCCCTTGCCTTAGACGATAACATTTCCTTTGGAAAATCAAAGCTGTTATCTAATGTGGAACCATTGTGGATCCATGCTTCAGTTTAATACAGTTAAAACCAAACTCCCTTTTCTACTAAAATTAGCTCCCGCCCCAGATTTCCCTATTTCTGGCAATGACAGTAACACTTTCCAACTCATACACGTTTAACAACGTGGAGTTGAATATTTGATTCCTCCTCTCCATGAACTGCCATATTTCTCACATCTGTGTATTTCTATTTTCATAGCTGTCATATCTTATCACTTCATATCTGGTATTTATTTTCTTGGCTTTTGGACTGAGAGATTTGCCTTCAGTTTTGTTTTGTTTTTCCATCTTAGTATGGCTTTGGGGTCAATTATTCCCCCAAAATATTGCTGTTATCAATCCTTTACTCTTCAGTTATCCTAACCTACCAAACTCTGACTGCAGTCTGCCTTCAGCTTCTATCTAGGTCTCACCATGGCATTTTCCTCTGACAAGGAAGTCCACTTTGTTTTGTGCTCACACCCTGTTCTTTGGCTCACATCATTGCCCCTGTTCAAGATGACCTTTCATCCACAAGGCACCTCCCCACTGTGTCCATTCGCAAAAGCAGAGCTCAGTTCTGGCCTTCTCCCTGACACTCATGGGTCCATTCCATCCCACAGTCTCAGCTGTGCCCATGTCTCCCACCTCTGGACTCTTGTAGAGCAGGTCCTCTCTTACTCACTTAGCACGACATCACATACCACCTCACATCCTTTTCTAAAGTTGCAGAAGTATTTGCAGTGTGTCCCTAATTAGAGCAACGTTGGTCAAGATCAACAACATGCTTCATGGTGCCAGGGATGTGTTTGCATAGACATTCTTTCCTCCACAATCTCCTGTCTTACCTCCTTATCAGTTACTGGAGTTCAAGGGGAAGTAGCTTATAAAAAAAAACCAAAAACTATCTTTATAGGAATCCTAAATTTTTAAATTGCCTTTGTAATAGACATTATTAAAACTAGAGGGTGACAAGACCCCACCTTACTCTATCCAAGCTCACTGTGCTGGTAAAACATTTGAAAATCCACACAGATGCAATAGCCACACGACAGAGAACAATGTTATGTAATGTCCAAAATTGAAACAAAAATGAATTAGTGTTTCCTCCTCTGCTTTTGAGGGAAATACTCATGCTTGAGATGAAGCAGATTAAGCAGATTTTATTATGGGAAAATGAAGTGATAAGCAATTTTGTGGATTTTCCAAAGGAGGTTTATAAATATATGTATCTTTCAAAATATTAGATGTTGATTAAAAAATAAAATTTTTCCTTAAATAGCCAATTTTCCTTAAAAATGAATGGCTTTCATTTCCTTTTAGATGTGGGATTATGCTGCCACTGTTTTTTATATGTATAGGCTTTAATAGAAATCTTTTTTAAAATCCAAACTTGAAAGAAAACATTCGTGAAGAGTAGAATGCATAGATGAACGATGTTATATTTGTGCAAAAGAATACTACACAGCATGAGTCTGCAAACTCCATGCTGCAGGTCGAATCTGGCCCATTGCCTGCTTCTTACAGCCTGCAAACTAAAAAAGGTTCTTACATTTTAGATGTAAAATTTTTGAAAGAAATAGAAGAAGATTTTATGCCATGTGAAGGTTATATAAAAGTCAAATTTTAGTGTCCATAAATGCATTTTCATTAGGGCATAGCAAGATTCGTTTCCTTAAGTATTGTCTGTGGCTGCTTTTTGTACTGCACTGCCAGAGAGATTCCTACGACCCAAAAGGCAAAATATTTACTACATGGCTCTTTAAGAAAGCATTTGCTAACCCCTGATATGTAGCAGTAAAATTAGCAAATAACAAGAGAGACTTTCGCAAATACAATGGTGAATGAATGAAGCTAGTCTGTAAAGAGTAGGTGTCATATAGTCCAGGCAAATTTAATCTACAGCGAGATCAATCAGAATGGAGATTTCCTCTGGGTGTGTAGGCTCTGCAGACAAGGGAGGCTTCTGGGGTGCTGGCAGTTGTTGCCTTCTTCAGCCGAATTCTGGCTGCACAGATGTGTGTTCCCCAAAATTCTCTGGGCACTTGCAATTTGTGATCTTTTCTGCATTTATGTTATACTTCAGTCTTAAAGGTTTACTTAAAAGAGCCTAGGAAGAATAAATAAGAGTGACGAAGAGGAGAAATGAAAACAGAGGAAAGAGGATGCAGGCTGAGGAACAGTTAGGAACTGAAAAACGGCAGAGCTGCCGGAATGTGCCAAGAGCCTGGTGAGGCTGGGAGGAGGGGAATTAGGTAGGAAAGGGGCCGGGAGAGAGACCCCAGGATGTGTTAGGCCTTGGGCAGACCCTACCTAGCTCAGTCACCACTATCACCCTGTGAGGCAGATATCATCTTTGTTTTACAGAAAAGGAAACTGTGGCTGAGAAAGATCCTGCATCCTGCCGGAGGACTCACAGCTTGTATATAGAGGGCACATTTCAATTCAAGGGGAAACCACGCTTTGTTCATCATTCTTCTGAAAGAGAAGGAAGGAGTTAGTGTGGATGAAATATGAAAATTCCCTCTCTGGCTCTCAGGGATGACCAAAGTCCTAGAATAACTCTGTAACTCCTTAGAGGGGAGCTTACGTGGGGAGGGGCATTTGACAAGAGCTTCGGGAGACAAAGTGGTTTCGGAAAGTAAAGAGCGATAGAGACCCCATCAGCTTTGGAATGTTTATGTCAATATTTTGGCATTCTTAACTCAAGAGGCACTCATGTGCTCACCGTTTTTTTTTTTGTTGTTTGTTTGTTTGTTTGTTTTTTAAAGTTCTTCTACTTACAGTGCAGACATTTTTGCAGTCTTGAGGTGAGATGGTTTACCTGTGTGTAAACTATGCAACCAGTTTAATGAACTATGATGTAAGTATCAGTTTCTGATAACATAAAATATACTACTGGAATTCTGTGGCTTGCAAGTTGTCTTAAAATTATTCTTGGCTGTACAGAAAAATCAAGAAAACTTTTCTCTCCTGAAATGTCTTGAAGCTTCCCAGATTCCTTTTCAAAAACACAGCTATGTGTGTCTGAATGTATGTCGACAAGTGATTAGCAGGTAAGAGGTTGGCCTACATATAACAGTCTGATTTAGCTTACAGGAAAATTAGGGCAGTTTAATTAAGTATAATAAACAAAATAAACAAATTAATATCGAACTACCTGTGCTTAGTTTGTAGGTGAGTCTACAGTGAATATTAATGCTTATTTATTTATTTTTGGTACATGTATGGTCTGTTCTTGTGTGAGATTATGTTTGGTACGAATTCCTGATCAGATCCTGTACATTAAGAACGTCAGCTATAAGGGACAGTAAGAAACATCTGGACATTTCAGCACTTCCATAAATTATGCATGTGTTCTCAGGGCAGAAAATGGTAATGTTTCGAGACAAATGGAGACCTCCTCAAATGTTGGCTTGTAGTCTTTAGATTTATTTTTGAAAACACATGCACGCAAACAACAACAAACCTCTCAGTTTGAATAGTTAACCCTCTCTTCTTCCCTTTATGTCACTTCTAAGCAGTTGAATGTGGTGTACTCTCATCACATGCTAAGACTCAGAAATACTGTTTGAGTTATAAATTCCAATTCATTTTTAAAGTGAAAGCAAGTTTATTAAGAAAGTAAAGGAATAAAGAATGGCTGCTCCATAGGCAGAACAGCCCTGAAGGCTGCTGGTTGTCCGTTTTTCTGGTTATTTCTTGATGATATGCTAATACATTCCAATTTTAATCTAGTTATCTTTTACTATTGAAAACAAACCGCAAGTCTGCATTCAATGACTGCAATACCTTCACGATTCTTTGTTAAATTCCCTAAGAATGTGACAGTGGGAAGAATGCTGTTCAAATTATTTCAAAATATTTATTCATGTACATACTAACCTGAAATTTCCACCACTTTCTTTATGGATCAATGACACAAAGTCAAAACGTTCATAATTCTGTATTTTTAGAAGGGCACATTTACAGCCAACTTCCAAGACAGATCTAAGAACCAGGCGAGGAAATGGCATTAGGTTTACAGGGCTTAGCTCATCTGGGAAGGAAGAGAATCTTGTCTGTACCACTGACAGCTAGGATGTTTGCCACCTTCGATGCTGGCCAGTCGGGAAAGAGTAATGAAGGTGTGTATCTATTATTGTTGAAAGGAATCCAGGTATTGAACAGAAATGGAAAGACCTACTCTTTCATCCCAAGTAGGTCATTACAGTCCAAACTGTGGTGACAAGTAAATGGCAAATTACTGTTTCCAGTTGGGATTACTCAGGAAATGACCTCCGAAGGAGCTGGAATCATCCGAAATCAATAAACCAGTGCCAACCAAGACATTTTTATTTATACTTCACATATCAATGATAAAAGTACTATTCTGGTAAGAGAGATCTGTAGGCATCACACATTCAGTCTTATAGACCTACTAATTCTGGCACTGAAAAATAATACCCGATTAATTGGACATGAATTAATTCCTGGGTACAGGTGTGACTGTACTTGTCAGGTGAGGCACCTGACAGCCCTAATGTAGTGCAGGTGTGTAACGAATGTCCTTTAGCTAGTTGTCACAGCCATTGTTTACAGATCTTGGGTTTTAACCATAACTCTGATCTTTATACTACTGGCAGTCAATTAACGTTTTTTACCCCGGTTGACTTGGTTATAGAGTGAGGTGTAGCATATTAATGATTGATATTCATGTTGGGAGATTCAGTTGAAAGCACAATTGGCTGTTAATACGTAGACACAGGAAAATTTAAAAAAGGAGAGAAGGCATAGTGTGAAAGCCAGTGGCTCATCTTAACAAGCACTCCTGCAGTAGCAGAATGTTTATGTAATTTATTTTTATTTTTGAGATAGACTTTCATTCTTCTTGCTTAGGCTGGAGTGCAACGGCACAATCTTGGCTCACTGCAAACTCCACCTCCCAGGTTCAAGAGATTCTCCTGCCTCAGCCTCCTGAGTAGCTGGGATTACAGGCACTCGCCACCATGCTCAGCTAATTTTTGTACTTTTAGTAGAGGTGGAGTTTCACAGTGCTGGCCAGGCTGGTCTCCAACTCCCAACTGCAGATGATCTTCCTGCCTCAGCCTCCCAAAGTGCTGCCATTACAGGCATGAGCCAAGGCCAGCTAGAATATTTATTTAATCTTCCAATTGACCCCGCCCGACCCCCAGTCACCTTCTGCACCTCTGCTTTGCTCTTTCGAGTTGTTCTACTCTTCCTTGCTTTATTCTACATGCCTTCTTTGTAGATACTTACTGCATCCTTAAACAAGAAAATACTCCTGTAAATAAGAGCTTGTTTGAATTGACTGTAACCTGTATTTACTAAGAAGATCTTGAAATTCCTTGATGTTCATTGAAAGCCTTGCCCTATGCCCAGTCTGGGACTACCAGACAGGATGTTCAGAAAAAGAATGGGAATCTGCAGAAGAAAACCAGCATCTCCCAAATCCTGGGAAGCGTCGATGGTGACCCTGCACATGGGCTATGAACTGGGAAAAGCCTGTTTCAAAACCGCTCTGGAACAACGAAAGAAAATGATTCTGTGTTAGACTGATAGACTATGTACGTGTGTGTGAATGGTCTTTGTGTATATTACTGTGATTCATTATTAAAAATGGAATCAATAGGAATCAGGACAAGATAACCTTTCTTTGGCATCTCTCTGACTTTCCTTAGGTTGTCTCCTTCTGATTATGGTATCCTGTTTTCTCACATTTCTTAATACGGTTGGCCTTCCATATCCACGGTTATGCATCTGTAGATTCAATAATCATAGTTTGAAAAATTAAAACAAAATTTAAAAAATACAACAATGAAAGCTAACACAAAAAATATATCACAACAAATATTTACATGGCATTTACCTTGTATTAGGTATTATAAGTAATCTAGAGATGATTTAAAGCACATGAGAGAATGTGCAGTAGGTTATATGTAAACATGACATGATTTTATTGAATTGATTTGAGCATCTATGGATTTTGGTATCTTTGGGGCTCCTGAAACCAATTTCCTGCAGATACTGAGTGAAAACTGTACTGCTGTTTCTTTGGTGGGTGAGAGATTTAGAGACAGAAAGGTGGAAAGTTTGTGGTGATGAACACGTGGTGTTGGAGAAGGTGGTGGTGGAACCACCGGTTAGGTTTTCCTAATACTAAATACAGTGTGGAGTACGGATATGGCTTGGATCTGTGTCCCCACCCAAATCTCATGTTGAATTAAATTCCCAGTGTTGGAGGTGGTGCCTGGTGGGAGGTGACTGGATCACGGGGGTAGATTTTCATGAATGGTTGAGCACCATCCTTCTTGGGTTCTACACACTGAGTGAGTCCTCATGAGGTCTGGCTGTTTAAACATGTGTGGCACATCCGTCTCCTTTCTTGCACCTGCTCTGGCTATGTGATGTTTCTGTTTCCTCTTTGTCTTCTGCCATGATTGTAAGAGCCTAAGGCCTCGCAAGAAGCTGGGCAAATGCCAGCATCATGCTTTCTGTACGGCCTGCAGAACCGGAGGACAACTAAACCTCTTTTCTTTATAAATTACCCAGTCTCAGTTATTTTCTTATAGTAATGCAAGAATATACTAAAACAAGTACCAAACAAGGAATGTAGCATCTCATGTAAGCATCAAAATAATTCTATGGTGTAGCTTATTTTTCTCATCTTATAACTAAGGAAATGTATCTTAGTTGTACCCTTTACCTCTTATGTTAGAGTTCTCCAGAGAACCAGAACTAACAAGACACACACACACACACACACACACACTCTCTCTCTCTCTCTCTCTCTCTCTCTCTCTCACTCTCTCTCTCTCTTAGTATCAGGAGAACAGGAGAGCCCACGTGTGGTTCCAGTCCAGGTCTAAAAGCCTGAAAACAGGGGAGCCACTGGTGTAAGGTCCAGTCTGAAAGCCGGAAGGCTCAAGACCCAACACAAGCTGATATTTCAGCCCTACTCTGAAGTTTGGAAATGCCTGAGGTCCCAGCTCAGCAGTCAGGCAGGAGGAGCTCTCTCTTACTCTCCCACTTTGTTCTATCCAGGCTGTCAACTGATTGGACAAGGCCCACCCACATTAAGGAGGACAATCTACCGTACTGAGTCTCCTGATGCAAATGCAAGTTTCCTGCAGTAACACCCTCGCAGACAAACACCCAGAGGAATGTCTGATCAAACATCTGGGCACCCTATGGCCCAGTCAAGTTGAGGCATAACATTAATCAGCACATCCCCTAAATACTTCAAGATATTATAGTAGTTTAAAAACTTAAAGATATTATCGTAGTTGAAAAAGACGGTTACATCTGCCCCTCAGGCCTCTAGGACTATTTTTGGTATATTAGGAAATGGGTGGTAAACCCTGGCAGTCTAGGGTATGAACTATGGGTAATAATGTGTGAGGTTTAATGAAATGTGGATAGAACAGTAAGTATGCATACAATAGGCTTTTGCAGCATTTGCACACTGAATAACTTCAAGGATATCAAATATAATTTGCCTTTCTAAATAAACTGACACACAGAGCTCTCCATATAACCTGAATATACAGACTTCTCTCTGAAACAGCCTGAGGCTCATTTCAAAATCTCAGTGAGCCAAGAATTAAAATTATTCTTTACACTGTTTTTCTTTCTGGGAGTAAATATCACAGGGACTTTACCTAGTCCTTAAGTGGCTACCCCACTTCAAAAGATAAATCTTCTATTTTTTAAAGAGAAGAATAGGTCTGGTATAAGGAGGGTACAGGCTTCAATTTTCCTACTGCTGAGGGAAATAGGCTTTTCTTTATGAGAAAATGTCCATGGACAAATCCCTTCTCCCACACACATGTACACACACACGTGCACGCATGCATACATGATACATGTACACACTGTAAGTAAAAAATGAGAAGGGAAGGCAAAGATTCAAGTTGAAAAGCAGTGTGCCCCTGGGATCTCTTCTACTTTTCTTAGGCAATTTTCATGTCAATGGGAAAACAGAAAATGTGAATAAGAGCTTGTTTTTCAAACCTGAGGGAAGATTCTATCTTTACCCCCAAATTCCAATGCATTCTGTGAGAGCTGTCAATTTAGGCAGGCTTTTTAAGTGAAACTCCCGGCTCACCTTTCTTTTAGATGGGAGTTGGCTCACTGTCACTGACATAGTATCATCTCCCCACGCCCATCATGAATGCTATGGGCATCTATAGCTTTACTATTTTACAGGTAGAACTGTTACCCAAAACTCAAGGCCTTTTCTTTAGGTGAAACAACACATGGTTCCATTTTAATAATTTCCTTGCTCGTGATCGTAGTTTATGGTAAGGACCTCATAGGATTGGACTAATTTAAATTGATTCTTTTGTATGGAGGTGGTAGAGGCTACGTCCCATCTTTCCATTATTTTCAATAGTTTCTAACCTTTTACTAATCCCTAAGCCTTTACTAGCTACTAGCCAAATCTGAGGCAGTGATTTCTTATCCATTTCCACACTGCTTAAACAGCAACCTCAGAATCCTATCACTGTCTCTCAAGATGCTGCCATCAAATTTCATCAAACGTAAGCTTGATTCTTGTCTTCTGATTTGATATTAGCTCAGGATTTCCCCAGGGCTCTGTTTCAGTAAGTGCCCTTGTGGCTTGTCCCCGAGGGCTCTGTCTTGGATGAGATGCCACAGGATAGATCTTGACAATATTTTTGAATGTGGCTATCAGGGCCCCATCAATATTTCAAATAAACACTGTCAATTATAATGAAATGGAATAGTAAAGAAAAATCTCATTATAAAAGATATCAGCCAGACTTAAAAACAAATAATATAATATTCCACCATAAAATTATTTATTACTTGAATTAACTGTTATCACGATTTATTGACGCAATTCTCCTCCCCATCAGGCAATGTTTTCAAAGACATCATGGCATATATATTGCTTTTAAATTAGCATGCCAGATGGGCACCAGCAATGGCTCTCCAAGGGGTGTGCTGATTCACTGTAGGGGGTCCAGTGGGTAGAACTAGGGTATACTGCACAAAGATGCTCTGGGTTCCAACCCTTCTTCATGAAGGTCTCAGAAGCTTGAGCATTTCTCCACTAGAAGTGTAAGAAGCTGCTCTACTTGGCTATGAATTTCCTTGGCAACTCCATACCATTTCTACGCCTATTGTAAACTTGATGGTGGTAGAGGTGCAGTGGGGAAAAGACTATTTTACCAGTATCTATTATGAAAGGATAAGTGTCATCATTTCATAAAATGCATGGCAACTACAGAGTAACAGAGTTAAATTTTTGGCCCCCTCCAAAGTTTACTATGGGAAGCCATTCAGTTATCCCTGAGAATGTGGCCATCAGTAAAATCTAGCTCCATTCAGAGCCATTTTTATAGTCACTTCCAAAAATATCCCTTGACTTTATGATTGCACTTCCTTTAACACTATAGGGAAATTGTATTTAGCTTTCAAACTGACCACATTTACTAAACTAGCATCAAGATCTTTAACTGCTTTCAAAAGTCATACTTATACTAAAGGTTTGATAATTTCATGCGTTCAGGATATCCAGAAGAGTGCTACATTCTCTGAAGAGATTTTTTAAAAAATGAGTTCCAGAAAGTTTTGAACAATGGAAGGACAACTGAAGTAAAGGCATGGTCTACCAGGTGATTATTTTGGCTTTGATCAATTAGGTTGAAAGCATTTGAGCTCCTATGTTTGTAGCTGTTAAAAAACAGCTATATTAGTCCATTTTCACACTGCTATAAAGAACTAGCTGAGACTAAGTAATTTATAAAGAAAATAGGTCTAATTGACTCACAGTTCCACATGGTTGGGGAGGCCTCAGGAAAGTTGCGTTCATGGTGGAAGAGGAAGCAGGCAACATCTTACATGGCGGCAGGGGAGAGAAAGAGCAAACTGGGAAGTGCCCGTTTTAAACTTACATCAGATCTCACGAGAACTCATTCACTGTCATGAGAACAGCATGGAAACCACCCCCATGATCCAGTTACTTCTCTCCAGGTCCCTTCCTCAACTCGTGGGGATTACAACTTGAGATGAGATTTGATTTGGGACACAGAGCCAAACCACACCAACATCTTATTCTATGTAGTTGTCAACTTAGGAAAGTAAGGAGAAGGGGGTGGGTAGTGGGTACCAACACCTAGAGAATGGCCAGGTATGTGTCTCTCATTCTCTGTCAGATTTTGAGAAGCCTGGTTACGGCAGGACTTGTATAACTATCTGCCACCTGTCCCAGTCATGGGCCATTCCGGAAAGATTCTGGGGGCAGCCAATGCCTGGATCCTCCCACTCTCTAAAAATGAAATAGGAAATAGAGTCCCCTCCACTCGGTTCCTGTGAAGACACCCAGCAGCCTTCTGGGATGGCCTACCAACTGGCTGTTGTAAAAATAAGCACATACTGTCTCAAGGCATGAATGGAGTCAGATTGGCGTAACTGGGAATAAACACAGTGAACCTTGAGAAATCTTATATCCTCTTCCTCTTTTAGTTTTCCTTTTGGCAGATTTTCATGGGAATCTGCGTCTATTTGTTGAGGGCAGATCTTTCTGTTCATAGTTAATTGAGAAGGATAAACAGGAGGAAGAGGTAGATAAAACGGGCAGGTAAGATCTCACCGATAAATGTGGGTGGGTCTAAAACTTTGACAGCTCAATGCATTTTTATTTGTGGACTTGACATCCTTTCAAAATAAGTTTTAATTTTATCAGGTTTTAAAAAAATCAAACAATCAAATATGATGATGCTGAAGCTAGTATAATGACCAACATTAGCAATCACTTTAAGAGGAGGATGCTAATTCATGACTTTATATGTTCTTCTTCATATTTTTCACACTTAGAATTCAGGGGACAGTATCTCATTTTAAACACAAAGCAACCTGCAGGAGTAGACTGGAGGCCCATTAGTATTTCTTGACAGTGTAGTGTAACTGAGACTCAGAAAAGTTCAAGGACTTGCCCAAGGTCTCAAGTCTAAGGGAATAAGACTGGGGAATGAAACCTGGACTTTTAACTCCAAACCCACATTGCCTCTGTTCTCTCAAGATAGAGAGATAGAGGTTATCTAGCAGGCTTTGCCAAGTGGAATTTTCTAATCAACTCTGGTCCGAACACAGATGGATTATGTCAAGTCAATGACGTGTCTCTCTTTCAAACAAAACAATATCCCTCCCACTTGTCCCCTTGTGCGTAGATGGTGGCAAATGATTGTTTGCCAAGCCTTCTACCTCCTCCCTTTCTGTGTTCCATTGAGATCATGGAAATGCAAAGTAAATAACCATGGAGTAAAATGCCTCTGAGAGTATTTATTTAAGAGTATTGTTCCAGGATATGCACAAAGATAAAGACTTTGTGTAATGAATGAGTGACTCTGGAGGCCAAACACCAAGGACTTATATTCTGTACCCTGCAGTGTCCTGGCCGGAGTGAGGTCACTATGTGCTTCCTCTGGACATGCCCTTAAAAAAGGATCACCTTGCCAAGCTAAAAGCCAGCCCTGTCAATCACAGGGGTGGGCAGGAGCTCAGGGAAAGAGCATAGGAACAATTCTGGGTCATTGCTGGTTTGTCAAAATGTCAAGGTGAGAAGCAGGCAAAATGAAATCCATCCAAGAGGAAGCAGCAAGGGACACTACAGCCCACGTGTGGTGCTCTTCTAGCAGAGAAGAGAACAGGAAGTTAGTATCCTGGAAAGGGCAGGCATGGGTTTAATGACTGTGCCAGATGGTAGGAGGGACCAGGGCAGTGAGAGTGGAATTCTGGAATTGGAGAATCCTGGCAGCAGAGAGCTTGCTCTTCATTTAGTTCCTCAAGGGCCCAGACAAGGGATAGGTTTGGTTCTTGTGTCACACAATGTTTCTGTGAGTGAAGAAAAAGCACTGTCTTTCGGAAGTCCATTGTAATAGGTTTCAACATCACCCAGATCCCTATAGATGCAACAACCAAAACCATCCAAAGCACTAATAGCCTAATTTGGAAGCATGTCAAACAAAATGCTACAAAGCAGGAAGCATACAAATGTTTCTGCATATTTAAAAATTATTGACTTTTTAAATTGGTTTTAAAATAAAAAGATTTCTGGATGAAATACAGATTTAAAAGGATTACTAGAAAGTGTGGCTTGAGTACCCCCACTTATTTTACATTAATTCTCCACTTTTATGCATTAAGCTCTACCATTCCACTAATTTCCCATAAACATAGATCTGCAGTGCAAATTGTTTTACCACTGAAAATGCCTCAGATGCAATCTCTGGTAATAATGAACAGATTTTTTCATCAACAGCCCTGTTTATTCACCAACTGCATATGAAATAGACTGTAAGGTGCTCATGAAAAACACAATCAGACAAGACATTGTCTTTTTTGGGGAGCCTGGCTTATTGTTTTACATAATAGGAACATAAAGAATTTCATTTTATTGATATGGCAAAACATGTTATTGCTTCCTCTGGTTTAACATCTTTACAAAATGTAGTGGATTAGACTCTCCATTTCATTAAAATAAGATTATTGACCCTGTTTCATGATCGCTTCAGATTCTTGGGGAAAAAAATAATCTTCCACATAGCTTTTTGTTAGTTAATTATTATGGTAAGTAGCAATCGTAAACTTGCCTTGGAGCTGTCTTTGTAAAAATACATTAAAAAGCATGTATATTTTTTATTTTTTTAATTATTGTGATGATCAAATCAGGGTAATTAGCAAATGTATCACCTTGAATATATATCATTTATTTGTGTTAAGAACATTTAAAATTTTTTCTTCTAGCTATTTAAAAATACATGATAAGTTGTTAACTATAGTCCCCCTAAAGTTTCATAGAATGCTAGAATGTGTTCCCCCTGGCTAGCTGAAATGTTGTGTACTTTAACCAACCTCTCCATCTACCCCTTTCCTTCTCATTTCCCAGCTTTCAATATTCACCCTCTTCTAGGAGATTAACTTCTTTAGTTTCCACATAGGAGTGAGAAGTGGTGGTATTTTATCTCTCTGTGCCTGACTTATTTTACTTAACATAACGTCCGCCAGGCTTATCTATGCTACCGTAAATGAGAAGAGTTTTATTCTTTTTTATGACTGAATAGTACTTCATTGTGAATATTTAGTGTATTTTCTTTATTCATGTATCTGCTGATGGACAAGGTTAATTTGGTGTCTTGGCTATTGTGGATAGTGCTGCAAAAACAAAAATCAAACACATGGAAGTGCAGGTATCTCTTTGACACACTAATTTCATTTTCTTCGGATATATAGCCAGTAGTGGGATTGCTGGATAACATGGTCGTGATGGTTAATATTGAGTGCCAACTTGATTGGATTGAAGGATGCAAAGTATTGTTCCTGGGTGAGTCTGTGAGGGTGTTGCCAAAGGAAATGAACATATGAGTGAGAGGACTGGGAGAGGCGGACCCACCCTCAATCTGGGTGGGCACCATCTAATCAGCTGCCAGTGCGGCTAGAATAAAGCAGGCAGGAGAAGATGGAAGAGCAGACTTGCTGAGTCTTTGGCCTTCATCTTCTTCCCGTGCTGGATGCTTCCTGCCCTCGAACATCAGACTCCAAGTTCTTCAGCTTATGGACTCTCGGACTTACATCAGTGGTTTTCCAGGGGCTCTCAGGCCTGTGGCCACAGACTGCAGGCTGCACTGCCGGCTCCCCTACTTGGGGTTTGGAGACTTGGATGGCTTCCTTGCTCCTCAGCTTGCAGACAGCATATAGTGGGACTTCACCTTGTGATCACGTGGGTCAATGCTGCTAATAAACACCTTCGCATATTGATCTCTCCTATTAGTTCTGTCCCTTTAGAGAGCCCTGGCTAATACACCGATAGTTCTATTTTTAGTTTCTTGAAGAACTGCTATGCTGTTTTAATTTTTTTTTTATATAATGGCAGTACTAATTTACATTCCCACCAACAGTACGTAAGAGTTTTTCTTTCTCTGTGCCCTCACTAGCATTTTGTTATTTTTTGTCTTTTTGATAATAGTTATCGTAAATGAAGTGACATGATAGACAGCTCACTGCGGTTTTTTTTCACTTTACCTGATGATTAGTCATGTTGAACACTTTTCATATACTGTTGGCTATTCACATGTCTTCTTTTGAGTGATATCTATTTAGATCTTTCACCCATTGTGTTATCAGATTTTTTTTTTTTTTGCTGTGGAATTCCTTGTATTTTCTGGATATTAATCCCTTGTCAGATGTATAGTTTTCAGATATATTCTTCCATCCAGGAAGTTGTCTCTTTGCTCTGTTGATTACATCCTTTGCTGTGCAGTATCTTTTTAGTTTGATGTAATCCAATTTGTCTATTTTTTGTTATATTGCCTTGCTTTTCAGTCTTATTTGTAAAATTGTTTTGCCCCATTCAATGTTCTGAAGCATTTCCCTGATGTTTTCTTCTTGTAGTTTCATACTTTCAGGCCTTACATTTGAGTCTTTAATCTATTTTCATTTCAGTTTTGTATGTGGTAAGAAATAGGGGTTAGTTTTGTTTTTCCGAATACAGATACCAGGTTTTCACAACACCATTTATTGTACTGCCTCTCTTTTCCTCACCAAATGTTCCAGATGCTTTTGTCAAAAATCAGTTGGCTGTAAATACATGTATTTATTTCTGCGTTGTCTATTCTGTTCCGTTGATCAATGTGTCTGTTTTTATGGCAGTACCAAAGCATGGTTTTTATGTATGAAGAGCAAACACAATATATTCTGTTATTTTTAATAGATAGTTATAGTGGGAGAAACTTTTACAGCTCTCATGCACTTTTAGAGACTTTCTTTAATTATATGCTATGTAATTGTTTATGTCAGATGGGTACTGACTCTCAGGTCAGATGGATACCAAAAATATATCAATTTCCTAGATGAAAAGATTAAAAACATCAGTGTCAGTACTCCCCAGGAAGAGAAAGTAGTGTGCAAACATTAATAGGTGGAAGATTCAAGATGCTACAGACTTCTCACTGACCCCTCAACTGAAGACATTTGAAAAAAATAGCAATAGGTCTCATTCAAAGCTTTTGCTATTGGTAACAAATACAACCTTTTCAGTTTTTCCTCTTTTGTCGTAAACCTAAGACAATCTTTTGCTTGTCTCACTCCTGAATGCTCTGTTCCACTTGGATGTGTGCCTGCCTTCAGTAGATAACCCCTCACCTGCATCCACGGGCTCTGTGACAGCGAGCCAAGGCCAGCCGGCCAGGGCAGGCTGCCCACAGACCCATGGCTGCAGGGCGGGCACTGCTGCCACAGAGCCACAGGGTGCGCCTTCCTTTGACACACGTTGGCTGTTTTTCTGTCTATACTAGGAAAAAGAAAGCTGACCTACTAACTGGTAACTAAGAAAGATGCCTCACAAAAACATAGAATCTATCCCACATGGGTGTTGAAGATAAAACCAAGACATCCCATGTGGAATGCTAGAATAGTCCTTCCCACCTAGTAAGGACACAGGGCATGCCAGCTACTATTTTCATTATTAGCAGCAGGTGATTCATAATGACAGCAGCATCTCATTTAATTCCCCAATCTACAGGTCTCAAATTTGAGTGTACGTTTAAGTCACTTAGAAAGCTTTACAAAAACACCAATGCCTTGGTCCACTGCCACCAAAGATTCAAATTCAAATAGGATGGAGGCTGGCATGGTTCAAAACCTCCCTGGATGATTTTAATATGCAGCCAAGTTTGAGAGCCCACTGATCCAATGCTTGAAGTGAAAATTACTGTCACCTAATTCACGGAGGAGAATACAGAGACCCAGGGAGATTTAGTTATTTTTTCAAGGCCACACAGCTGAGTGTTGAAGCTATGATTATAACCCTGGATTTTCTGAGCCCAAAGCTGAAATCCTTCAGGGTAATAACCCCCAACTGTAGCTGAGTATTAGAATCACTCAGGGTACAGATGGATGCCTGGACCTCATTCAACATCAGACACCCTTACTGTCAAAATTTCCCAGATGAATCCATTGTAAAAACCAGATCTGAAATGACCTCAAAAATGACCAACTGCATTAAAAGTTGCTGGGCTGCATGTTAAAGAGTAGCGATTCCAGGCTACCGCCTAGCTCTACCAAGTCAGTTCATATGTGTTGGGGGCCAAAGATCTCGGTTTAAAATCTAGGTGAAGCTTTTCTAGTATTTTCTTAGTGCACAGAATTTTTAGAACGAATGCTCCACATTATGCATCCAAGTATTTACACTTTAGTTGACTCTTCTTTGATTTTCTTTCCCTCTCTCTTTTCTCTTCCTGTCTCTCACTTTTCTCATCCCCACTACTTCTCTATGTGTGTCTTTGTCTGTATGTCTGTGTGTCTGCCTATTAAAATAAAATAAAATGACTTATTAGAATAAATTCATTTTCAGACTGAAGGCCTTTAGCAGAAAATTATACATAATTAACATCTATTGGTAAAGTTATCTAAGATGTACAGTCATATATATATCTATATCTATCTATATATATATGAAATTTGTTTTAGTTTCTAATTTAGATTAATCGGTTTTCTTCTTTCTTTCCTTGGTAATCAGAGTAAAATAGTAAGGTATTTTTAAATTTATATTTCCTGAATTCACTTACACAGAGAACAGAGAAGGACAGAATTAAAAATGGGGACAGATGGGGAAGTAAAGAAGATGAAACTGAGGAAGATAGAAAACAAACTGAAGGTAATGAAGCAATTGCTGGAAGAGGGAATAGATGAAGAAAAATTGAATTGCAGACTATTATTCTAAGTGATGTAACTCAGGAACAGAAAAACAACGTTGTATGTTCTCACTCGTAAGTGGAAGCTGGGCTGTGAGGATGCAAAGGCATAAGAATGATACCATGGACTTTGGGGACTCTGGGGAAAGGGTGGGAAAAAAGAGAGGGATAAAAGACTACACATTGGGTACTGTGCATACTGCTTGGGTGATGGGTGTAGCCAAATCTCAGAAATCTGCACTAAAGAACTTATTCATGCAACTAAATAGCACCTGTTCCCCACAAAACCTACTGGAATAAAAAAATTCATTAAAAAAAAAAAAAACAGAAAAAGAAGGGATGGAAAAGAACGAGGGAGTGAAAGAAGGACCTAGAAGAAATGAGCTAGAAAAGGGCCAGGAAGAAACACGTGGTAATTTATTCAGTGTTTACCAAGTCCTTTCTTATTTGATCCTCAAACAACCCTGCGAGGGAAGCACTGCATGTCAGCAATGGCAGGAGTGCTGAGCACGGATGCTTCCAAGAGGCCCAGGACCCGCCCGTGCTTATCTCGCTAGGAAGTGGGGCCGAGAAACCAGAAACCCGGGAACCTAGCTGTTCTTTCAGTTTTGCTTTCTATCCAACCAATTGTATTAAAAGCACTCATGGACATCATTTATTCCTAAAATCTGGAGAGACTCCGTGGGAAATACAGGCAGAACAGGGGCCGTGGCCTCAGAATTTAGCTTTGGCTTGGATGTCTTTACCTGAATTGTCACATAAGGAAAATCCTAACTCAAGCATAAGTCAAGCACATTTTTTGTTTTTTAATTTTCCTTCTCTTGCCTAACTAGGGCCAAAGCTCAAGTTCCAACCAGAGGGCTGCATCCGTGCTTAGACAGGCAGGGTTGCAGGGCAATGTCATTGCTCCCACAGTCAGTACACGTGGAGGCCACGCTGAGCGGGACGGCTCAGGGGATATTCGTGTTGCCTACTTTATAACTTACCAGCAGGGCCTGTTCTTTCCTTCTCATGCCTGAGTGGAAAGGTCCTCTAAATGTCCTGTCCCTTGTCTGCTCCACTGCCAGAAGTTCAGAGAGGGGGCCATCTGCCTGCAGTAGATTTGCACGGCACACCCTCTAAGTAGTTTCTCCCCCAACCCATGCACTTAGAAATGTGTGAAGTAGTTCATCCGAGGTTGGACTTGATTTGTTGGTAAGGACAAAAAATGATGGCTTAATCACCTGGGTCCAGAGCCCAGAGCAGGTGGAGGTCTAGAAGACAAGGTGGACATTAATTTTAACCAAATGGAGTGGAAGGTAGGGACTCAGAGTTACGGAACCAGCAGCCACAAGAGATGGAATGGAGTCAACCTGGAAAGTAGAGGCAGCTGCTGTTTAGAGGAAAATAGGAAAAATGGGGAATGAAACCGGGATAAATGTATTGAAATGGTGACATATTCTCAGGTCCAGGCAAAAGAGATACACAGAGAAAGAAGTCCTGACCTTCCTCCAGATTGGGTGATGATCAAATCTTCCATTCATGGGCACAGGGTCTTTTTATATGCCTGTGCTTTTCCTAGGCAGAGGATGGTGCATCTTTGGAAAAAACAGTCACAGCATTATCCTGTTTTCTTCCACTTATCTCTAACATGTGTTTTATGAACCAAAAGACGTGTCATCTGAGCAACCCAGCAGTAAAAGCAGGGCGCAGAGATCCTGCTGTGTGTGCAAGTCTTGGAAATCTGTTTTCCTGAACAAACAAGTTAGTTGAAAGAACAAAGTCTGAGGGTGAATCATAAACTCTTGTTTTGTTAGAGCAGAAACTGTTTTTGAAAACATCTACACTGGATATTCGGGCACAGATGGTCAATGTAGGACCAGAAATTAACTATAAATTTCCAAGAAGTAGTTAGGCCAGCTGACTAGTCTGTTCTGTCTCTTTTCCAACAATAATTCAAAGGCAAAGGTAACAAAAAGTATTCAACATGCTGAAAACATTATACACTGTTTAAGACTTCAAGTAAACAGCTTTTGTTAGCTCTTGCATAAATACATTTAATAAATGGAAAAAATCAATTTTAATATAAAAGAGGCTCAATATGAATTTTGTATTTGGCTAAGCAAAAATTAATGTAAATAATATGGTGGGTTTTTTTGTAATTCCTAAGGCATTATGAATTAATAAGAAAAATTATGTATCTGAAGAAAATCTTTTGAATTACTTTACTAAAAGATGATGTTACTTTTTGAATAGGAAAACAAACCATACTAAATTTTAAAACTCTAAATACTTTGAGGCAATATATTAAAATATTTTCTTTCCAGAACATTAACATAACTATTGGAAAACCTTTGGACATCTGAATAAAATTTATATGACAACTTAGAATGTAGACATACTTGTTCAGACTGCATAAAAACTGCTTAAAATTTATCTTTCACATTTTATCTGTGAAATTCAACCTAAAAGTTCCACAACTCTTAGAAGATACTTGTCTAATTGTAAAAAAGTGGCTAACTTTTAAAATGTTCAAGAGGACTTGCTCAAGTAAAATGAAAATATTGACTGAAATATTAGACAAATTGCTTCAAAAACAAAACCAAGAAGATGTTCCAAGTTTTAAAATAAGTACATTAATGGAAGTCCCCCACTTTTGGATAATACATAAAACCATGATGACTTTCACTGTTTTGGAAATCTCTGAAACAAGCTCTGTGTTCACTTCCATTTGCTCCGGGCAGAGGGACTGACCAATATCCGACTAGAGTAGCATGGATACAAATACGTAAGAGTGAATTATATTTGATTACTCACAATTTTTAAACTGACTTACAAAATGCTTGCTCAGTTTTGCTTCCCAGTTGCACACAAGGCCATAACTAAAGATCAATGATATGAAACTACGATCTTAGTCTTTACACACTGAGATTTTAAACCAAGTTCTTTCATAATTTCTCATTTTATCATGACTTAGTGTGAGCATCACAAATTATTGCTTTCGCCTCCTCATATTGAGTACCTATAATGTTCTCAATAGGCTGTGGATGAGGCCAGGGTCTTAGTGGGCATCCCCTGCAGGTCAGTGCCCTGAAAAAGCAGCACTATGGCTAGGGGACACATGGTCTCTGTGAAGATGCAGTGTAGATGTGGCAGCCATGAGACTGTTTACAGGGCAACAATCCTCCTGGGTCCACATTGCCAAGAATCCAGGCCTTTCCCCCAGAAATAATGTTTTCCAAAAGGGGTAGGTAAATATCCCCTCCCATCAAGAGGAGAATTTACAATACAACCTGAGAACCATCCACATACACTCAAGGGCAGTGTCAACTGAATACCCGAAGCATGGACCCCCTCATAAGAAAGCCTGAGGGCAGGCAGGTCACGAGATAGGTGCTTGGACAGAGCAGCCCCAGGCGTGGGCACCAGGCATGAGTGGCTGGGAGAGCAACAGGAGCAGCAACAACTAGGAGGCAGGTGCTTCGCAGGCAACCAGTCAATTAGTCTGTTCTCAGGCTATAAGGACATACCTGAGACTGGCTAATTTATAAAGTGAAGAGGTTTAATTGACTCACAATTCTTCAGGGCTGGAGAGGCCTCAGGAAACTTACAATCATGGTGGAAGGGGAAGCAAACATGTCCTTCTTCACCTAGTGGCAGGAGAGAAAAGAATGAGAGCTGAGCAAAGTGGGAAGGCTCCTTATAAAACCATCAGATCTCGTGAGCACTCACTCGCTATCACAAGAATAGCAAGGGGGAAACCACCCCCATGATTCAATTACCTCTTACTGGGTCTCTCCCATCACACGTGGGGATTGTGGAAACTACAATTCAAGGAGAGATTTGGGTGGGGACACAGCCAAACCATATCAACCAGTTATCCATTGGCAAGTGTAAGAGGAAGGAAGCAAAGCAGAGAGGGATCTCCAGGGACAGGCAGGTCAGTGAGAAATGCCTTCCTAATTTCATTTATCAGTAGACATGTGCTCTGTTTCCTCAGAGCATAGGCTAGAGCAGGAGCACACAGGAAGGTGGCACATGGGCACAGGATTGTCCCGAAATGCAGCTTGGAGTGGCGAACGGGACTGTGTAGAGAGAAGCCCCCTCTGCCTGGGGACTGCAGGAGTTCTTTGCTGGGGAAAACATTTCGAGTTCTGTTGTAAAGGATGAGAAAATCATTCTAGACGTAAATTTAAAAGTTAAGTATATTCTTGGCATGAGTCAGTTAAAGAAAAAGGGACACGTTATACAGAGTGAGAATTTCAAGGTGACAGAAGCACAAGTATCATGTGAGGATGGGATGGGATGGGGAGAGATGAGGTTCACAGGGGAGTTTGGGGAAAGACTGTAAAGGACGTCATGACTGATCATGGTATTTGGAATTGCTTCTGTAAAACATGGTGTGTCTGTGTGTGTGTGTGTGTATGTGTGTGTGTGTGCGCGCGTGTGTACGTGCATGCACATGCATGCGTGTGGTTGTATCCATGCTTATGCACTAACTGAGATGAGAAGACAGACAGAGAAGCAGCCCTTGAAACATAAGAATTTCAACTTTGGATGTCTTGCATTTGAAATGCTGTGAGACCCCTGTATAGAGATGTCCAGAATGCAGATGGAGTTACAAGTGTAAGGAAATCTTTGACAAAATGTAGACCCAGGGCCTTCAAGGCTGATGCAGGCAAACCCATACCTCTGAAGAGAGGGTAGCAGGTGCTAGGGCTGCCTCACTGACCTCTGAGACTCCTCTATTCCTCATAGAGGCACAGTTACAACTTCTTATCCTAACCTGGTCATGCACACAGTGATGATGGACATTTTCCATGTCACTTTATGGTATAGCTAAAAAGAGTTTGGGCCATGTAAACAGGCATAACTCAGGTGAATTAAGGACTTGCCAGAGAATATTCCTCAGAGATTTCCATTTAGAAATAATCACTGCAGCTAATCAGCTTCACAAACACCACATAATATTGTCATTGATCCTCAGACACATGTTGATGTTTTAAATTTTTACATATATGAAGAGTGTGTGCATCACCCAGGCGTTGATGGCCAGGAGCACTCATGATGGAGTTGGCAGCTGAGTGTGGTGGCTCACGCCTGTAATCCCAGCACTCAGGGAGGCTGAACCTGGTCATCACTTGAGACCAGGAGTTCATGACCAGCCTGGCTAACATGGTGATACCTTGTCTCTGCTAAAAAAAAAAAAAAAAAAAAAAAAAAAAAAAAAAAAAAGGCCGAGCGCGGTGGCTCAAGCCTGTAATCCCAGCACTTTGGGAGGCCGAGGCGGGTGGATCACGAGTTCAAGAGATCGAGACCATCCTGGTCAACATGGTGAAACCCCGTCTCTACTAAAAATACAAAAAATTAGCTGGGCATGGTGGCACGTGCCTGTAATCCCAGCCACTCAGGAGGCTGAGGAGGGAGAATTGCCTGAACCCAGGAGGCGGAGGTTGCGGTGAGCCGAGATCGCGCCATTGCACTCCAGCCTGGGTAACAAGAGCGAGACTCCATCTCAAAAAAAAAAAAAAAAAAGAAGAAAAAAAATTAGCCGGGCATGGTGGCACATACCTGTAATCCCAGCTATTCGAAAGGCTGAGGCACGAGAATCACCTGGGAGGTGGAAGTTGCAGTGAGCTAAGACTGTGCCATTGCACTCTAGCCTGGGTGAAAAGAGCAAGACTCCCTCTCGAAAAATAAATAAAATAAAACAAATCACACAGACAAAAATCTCATCCTGTTTTAAGAAAGTTTATGAATTTTTATTGGGCCACATTCAAAGCCATCCTGGACCACACGTGGCCCACGGGCAATGGGTTGGCCAAGCCTAACGAATGGTGTCTGGGGTTCACTACACCGCAGGTGTACTCTGTATCCTTACAGATCCTCAGGAACCAGTGTCTAAGGAGACAAGGCACATTACACCTAATTGATCATGAAACTCATTTTTAAGTAATTGTTGGTAGTTTCTATGTACAGAGAAAGAAGAATCTAGAAAACCCTGATTACAAAATAGAACTTTCTTTTACAGGCACACAGGTATTACCGCATCCTAACTTCTACCTGTTCATCTTCCTTGAGGACAGTAACACTGAATGCAATACCAAGGTTTCACTACAGTAGCAGAGGGGTCATTTGATTTTCTTAAGTTCTGGAACTTGAAGAGATTCTGCAGCTGGAAGTTTGGATTGAGACCCACCAGCACACAGAGGCAGTTGGAGCCACAGGAGGGAATAAGCCCACTGACTTAGGAAGGGAGAGATTAGAAGAGAAACAAAGTCAGAACTCTAAGGTGGATTACTTTCCACAAAACAATAGTCTTGAGAATATTGAGAAGACCACGAGTAGAGTAAAGAGAAGACAGAGACCTTGTCTTGATGGGTCAGCCTCCACAGGATGAGGGCTGGGGGCCAAACCTGAGCTCATATGCACATGGATTGTTAGCAGTTAGCAGTGATGACTATTTTCACTAGTAGATCATATTAACAATATATGAAGATGTAGCCCTCGATGACTTTGCCATTTATTATAACACTTTCACTTTTAAAGGACGTACAACTTTTCTTTTTCTAAAAGGGGGGAGTTAAGTCATCATATAAACAACAACAACAAAAACAAGATAAAACAAAAAGAATACCCCACCAAATGAAAAATTCAAATCAATGGAAGCTAAGCAAGATGAAGCAGCTCAGTTCATGTTAGACGCCCAACTTAAAGCTCTGTTGGCAGCCACAGGAAAGCAGTCAATAAAGCACTGTATCAACTCCATTGTAAAAGCTTGGGCACACACAGCAACCCTCAGGAAAGAACTATCCTCTTCCCATGCCCCTCACTTTTCTGGCAGCCTCAGATGGCTAAGATGCTCACTCTTACCACAACCATTTCACAGCAAACATATAAATAGTATGCATCTGCATACAGCTCAAAGCAACCTTTCTACAAGTCAGATATAATATGGAGGTATTATTTTATTAAAATGTTAATTTTATCTAGTTTTTGATTTGGTCCAAAGATAGAACTTAGACTCTCTAGATTGTGGCAACCTTTAGATTATCTTGCTCAAGTGTTGTTTGATGGAAATCAGGCTTTGGCTAGCAGCTGGATGGCAGAAGATAACAATTGTATTCATTCACTGGAATACGGATTGCTTTAATTGCTGATTGGGGACAGAGTCATAGACCCTGGGCAGCCAGATAAGCAGGGATAGAGCCTCTTTCCTCAAAAAAATCAGGGAACCCACTAAGAAGTCTACCCTATGGGGCACAGAGGTGGAGTCGAGGGGTAGCTAAAGGGAAAGCCGTAATTGTTCTCCAAAAGCAGTGTGGGGTCTGTTGTGCAGTGTGGGGTCTGTTGTGCAGTGTGGGGTCTGTTGCACAGTGTGAATACATATTCACTCTGCGAAGGACTTAGAGCTCCCCGCCACCCAGCAGCGCCTCTCTGTCTTGTCCCCTGACCATCTCCACCCTATTATCTGCAGTACTTGTGAGTAATGCAGGCTCCTGGGTCCTACCCAAGACCTGCTGAGTAGGAATAGTGACAGGCAGATGACTGAAGGATTTATGAATATGTAGTTTAGTGTGTTCCCCAGTTATTCTTAGATATTTTGAAATTTGGTAACTACTGCCCAAAAAGGGTTTCACTTGGAAGAAAAAAAATCTCAGAGCTAATGTTGCCAGTTACACAAGGAAGAAGGAATCATCCCTTCCTTCTATTCCTTTTTTCTCTTCCTATCCTATTGTCCTTCACTTTTTTCCTTTCTCCCATTCTTCCTTGTGCATTTATGGAGTGACTACTATATCGAGGGCCGCATATAAAGTACCGAGGCTACAGAAATGCATAAGGTAGTCATCTGCCCCAATCCACATGACTTCCAAAACGACTGAAGGGAAGAACTAGCTACAAGAGAGATGTTTTAAAATGAACTGAAATAGCCTGCTTTGCAGGATTACTTAATGTTTATCATTTTGCTGCTGGAGAAAATCCACCATGCACATCTCTGCTTAACTGTTGAATGTTCAGCTCATCTTTCTGGTATTAGATATAAAGGAGGGTCACTTGTTTTTTGTAACCATTCCTAATACCTGACAGGTGGGAGTGTAAATTGGTTTAACAATTGTGGAAGACAGTGTGGTGACTCCTCAAAAATCTAGAACCAGAAATACCATTTGACTCAGCAATCCCATTACTGGGTATATATCCAAAGTATTATAAATCATTCTACTATAAAGACACATGTACACATATGTTTATTGCAGCACTATTCACAATAGCAAAGACTTAGAACCAATCCAAATGCCCATCAGTAATAGACTGGATAAAGCAAATGAGGCACATATATACCATGGAATACTATGCAGCCATAAAAAAGGATGAGTTCACGTCCTTCACAGGGACATGGATGAAGCTGGAAACCATCATTCTAAGTAAACTAACACAGGAACAGAAAACCAAACACCTCCTGCTCTCACTCATAAGTGGGAGCTGAACAGTGAGAACACACAGGGAGGGGAATAACACACAATGGGGCCTCTCGGGGTTGGAGGACTAGGAAAGGGATAGCATTAGCAGAAATACCTAATATAGATGATGGATTGATGAGTGCAGCAAATCACCATTGCACATGTATACCTATGTAACAAACCTGCACGTTCTGCACATGTATCCGAGAACTTAAAGTATAAAAAAAAAAAATCCTGAACTGATTATGTTTCAAGTTCCTGTTTAAAGACTCTCACTTAATTTACATTGCATCAAAACTTTGAAAATTCAGATGCTTTCTTCTTAAGCTGTAATATAGAATCAGTGGTTGGGAAAGATAAATCTCACTAAATGAGTCTTTCTGAAACTACACTCAACTGGCACAAAAAGAGGAGGGGAATTATGTAACTTAAGCTTCAAGGTAGGGTGTTTGTCATGAGAATTTAATGCTGAATTCTTGTAATACACTACTCATAGACTGCAGAGATTCAGCCAACAGCAGGCACTTTTTGCACGCCCATTTTTTTCCAGGCACAATCTGAACCCTGGTTATTCAAGGCTGAGTAATACAGAGTCCTCCTTACAGATTTCAGGACCCAGCAATGGAGGCCAGATCAGGGCAAGCTGAACAGGTACATCCATTGCTCCTCCAAAATTTTTCTGTAGGTTATAATCACTTTTTACAGTTTATTTTAGATTTTTCCATATCAAGTTCTTTTTCTTTCAGTTTTTTTTAGAGAGTCAGATGAAACTTAACATTTATCTTTTTTCAGTCTTACTCTTTTTATTTTTATTAAGTAAAAATTGTATGTATTTATAGTGTACAACATATTGTTTTGATATATGTATACATTGTGGAATGGCTAAAGTTATTCAACGTATGCATTACATCACACACTTTTTTTTTTGTAGTGAGAACATTTAAAATCTGTAGTAGCATTTTTCAGATATGCAATATGTTGTTTTTAACTGTAGTCACCATGTTGTACAATAGATATCTTGAATTTATTCCTTCTGTCTACTTAGAATTTTGTATCCTTTGACAAACATCTCAATTGCTTCACCCTCAGCTTCTGGTAACCACCATTTTACCGTTTCTATGACTTTTTTTAGATTTCACATATAAGTGAGATCATGTGGTCTTTGTTTTTCCGTGCTAGGCTTACTTCACCTAACCCAATGTCTTCTAGGTTCATCCACGTTGTCACAAATGACAGAATTTCCTTCTTTTGAAAAGCCAAATAGTATTACATTGTCTCTATAAAAAAAATTACAAAAATTTGCTATGTATCATGGTACATGTGTGTAGTCCCAGCTACTCAGGAGGCTGAGTTGGGAGGATTGCTTGAGCCTGGGAGATTGAGGCTGCAGTGAGCCAAGATCACACCACTGCACTCCAGCCTGGGCAACAGGGCAAGATCCTGCCTTGATGGGGGAAAAAAAAAGATAGACTTAGTACTCTATTGTATATACATACCACATTTTCTTTATCCCTTCACTTATTGAAAATCAGTTAGGTTGCTTACATATCTTGGTTATTGTGAATAATGATAAACTAAACATGAGAGTGCTGATACCACTTTTTTTTTTTTGAAGCATTCCCAAAAGTGAAATTGTTGGATCATATGGGAATTCTGTTTTTAGTTTTTTGAGGTGTCATCACACTGTTTCCCAAAATGGCTAAACTAATTTACGTTACCATCAACAGTATACAAGTGTTCTCTGTTCTCCCCATCTTCGTCAACATTTGTTATCATTCATCTTTTTGATAACAGCCATTCTATCAGATGTCAGATGTTATCTCTTTGTTCTAATTAGCATTTCTCTGATGATTAGAGACATTGACTTTTAAAATATATCTGTTGGCTATTCATATCTCTTTTGAGAAATACCTCTTAAGATTCTTTTCTTATTAACTTTTTTTTTTTTTTTTGTCCTTGAGTTGTTTGAGTTCCTTATATCCTTTGGATATTAGTCCATTATCAGTGTATGCCTTACAAATATTCTCCCTCGTTTCATGGGCTGCCTTTTCACTCTCTTAATTGTTTACTTGGCTGCACAGAAGCTTCTTATTTTCATGTAATCCTGTTTGTCCATTGTTGTTTTCATTGTTGTACTTTTGGAGTCCTATCCAAGAAATCATTGCCCAGGCCCATCTCATATTTTCCTTATGTTTTCTCTTAGTTTATATTTAAGTTGTTCATCTGAGTCCACTTTTCTATATAGTATGAAATAAACATCCAATTTCATCCTTATGCATGTAGACATTCAATTTTCCTAACACCATTTATTGAAGAGACCGCTCTCTCCCCATCATGTATCCTTGGTACCTTTGTTGAAATTAATTGACTATGCATGTGGAGATTTACTTCTGGGCTCTCTATGCTGTTTTACTGGTCTGTATGCTTATTTTTATGCCAGTACCATGCTCTTTTGGTTATAATAGCTTTATTATATATTTGCAAAAAAAATCAGGCAGTGTGATACCTCTAGCTTTGTTCTTTTTGCTCAAGATTGTTTTTGTTATTAAAAGTCTGTTGAGGCTCCATACAAGTTTTATAATTTTTTCCTGTTTCTGTGAAAAATGTCATTGTTATTTGGTAGAGATTGCGTTAAATCTGTAAATTGCTCACAATTTGTTAAACCTTTTAACAAAATAATTCTCTGATTCATGAACACAGGATATCTTTCCATTTATTTTAGTCTTCCTCAGTTTCTTTCATCAGCATTTTATAGTTGCAGTGTACAGGTAATTTACCCTTTTGGCTAAATTTATACCTCTTTGTTTGCTGCTACTATGAATGGGATTATTTTCTTAATCTTTTTTTCTGAATAGTTTGTTTTTAGGGTATAGAAACTCCTGCTAAAAAAATAAAATGCTACTAATTTTTGTATATTGATTTTGTATTCCACAACTGTACTGAATTTATTACTTTTATCATTTTTTTTGGCAGAGTCCTTGGAGTTTTCTATATATAAGATCATGCCATATGAAAACAGAAACTTTAACTTATTCCTCTTTAATTTTGGTGCTTTTTAATTCTTGTTCTTGCCTAGTTGCTCTGGCTCGGACTTCCAGTACTATGTTGATACAAAGTTGCAAAACTGGGCATTCTTGTTTTGTTTCTGATCTCATGGAAAAAGATTACAGCTTTGCACTGTTGAGTATGATGTTAGTTATTGGCTTGGTATATATGGCCTTTACTATGTTGAAGTTTTTCTGTTTCTAATTTGTTGAGTTTGTATCATAATAGGTTGTTGTATTTTGTTGGATGACTTTTCTGCATCTGTTGAAATGATCATATGATTTTTCTGTTAATGAGAGGCATTGCATTTATTGATTTGCATATGTTGAACCATCCTTGCATCCTAGGAATAAATTTCACTTGATCATGGTGAATGATTTTTCATGTGCATTGAATTAGATTTTCTGGTATTTTGTTGTGAATTTTTGCATGTGTTTTCTCTAGGGTTATTGGTCCATAATTTTCTTTTCTTCTAGTTTTCTTGCCTTTGGCTTTGGTATAATTGTAATGCTGGCTTTGTAAAGTTAGTTTGGAAATATTCCCTTTTATTCCATTTTTTGAGACAGTGTGAGAAGAATTTCTTTAGTTTTTCTTTAAATGTTTGGTAAAAAATTTCTAGTTTTTCTTTAAAATATTTTGTAAATTCAGCAACAAAGCCATCAGATTCTGAACTTTTTTTTGATGGGAATATTTTATTACACATTTATTTTTTTATGTGTTATTTGTTCAGATTGTTGATTGCTTCATGATTCAATCTTGGTAAGTTGGATGGGTCTCTGAATTTATCTGTTTCTTCTAGGTTATCCAATTTGCTAATGAACAACTGTTCATGGTAGTTTCTTATGGTCCCTTGCATTTCTGTGGCATCGACTGTAATATTTTCTCTTTTAGTTTTAATTTTTTGAGTCTTCTCTTTTATTTTTTTTGTTTAGTCTAGATAATGGTTTGCCAATTTTATTTTTCTTTCCAAGAAACCAACACTTAGTTTTGTTTATCTTTTCTACTGTTTGTCTAGTCTCTATTTCATTTACTTGTGCTCTGAGCATTATTGTTTTTCTTTCTTTTATTCGATCTGGGCTTAGTTTCTTCATCTTTTTCTAGTTTCTTGATGTAAACTTTTGGTTTTTTATTAGAGATATTTTCACTTCTTTTGATGTAGTTGTTTTTTGCTATAAACTTCCCTTTTAGATCTGCTTTTGCTGCATTTCACTAGTTTGGTATGTTGTATTACCATTTTCATTTATGCCAAGATATTTTACATTTTCTCTTTAAATTTCTTATTTGATCTTTTGTATAGAAACATGTTTAACTTCCACATATTTGTGAATTTTCCAGAATTCTTTTTATTAATTTCTGTTTCATATTCTTTTCATCAGAAGAGAGAGTGTTATAATTTCAATCTTTTAAAGTGTGTTATGACTTGCTTCGTGGCCTAACATATGATCTGTCTTGGAGAATGTTCTGTCCTCATTTAAAGGGAATTTACATTTTTCTGCAGTTGGATAGAATGTTCTGTATATGTCTGTTAGGTCCATTTGGTCAAAGGCTCAGTTCAAGTCCAATGCTTTCTTATTGATTTTCTGTTTGGATCATTTGTCCATTGTAGAAAGTGAGGATATTTAAGTTCCTTCTTATTATTGTATTGCAGTCTCTCTCTTCAGATCTATTAATAATTGCTTTGTATATTTAGGCGCTCCTATATTGGGTACATATGTATTTATTATTGTTATAGCTTCTTGATGCATTGATCCCTTTATTGTTATATAAGGAATTTCTCTGTCTATTTTAAAGTTTTTGATTTAAAGTCTATTTTATCGGATATAGGTGTAGCTATTCCTGCTCTGTTTTTGTTCCATTTGGAATATCTTTTTCTATCCCTTCATTTTTAGTCTTATTTGAAGGGCATTTTCCTGCTCTTCAAATTAAGATCAGTTTCTTATAGGCAGCATATGGTTGGGTCTTCATTTTTTGTCCATTCATCCACTCTATGATTCTTAGTTTAAAAATTTAATCTATTTGCATTCAAGGTAATTATTCATAGGGAAAAACTTATTATTCCCATTTTGTTAATTATTTTGTTGTTTTGTAAATTATTTTGCTCTTCCCCTTTTGCTGCCTTTTTCTGTGATTAGATTATTTTCTCTAGTGGTATGCTTTAATTCCTTACATTTAATTTTCTGTGTATCTAATATAGGTTTTTGCTTTGTGGTTACTATGAGGCTTATCTAAAACATCTTATACTTCTGACAGGCTATTTAAAGCTGATAATGATTTAAATTTGATTGCATGAAATAGCTATACTTTTACCCCCATCCCACACTTCATGTTTCTGATTTCACAATTTACATAATTTTCTATTGAAAATACCCTAATTCATTAGGGCTATATATTTTAATAGTTTTCCTTTAACATTCATATTAAAGATATAATTGATTTATATACCACCATCACATTATTAGATTATTCTGAATTTGACTCTGTACTTGTTTTTACTAATGGGCTTTACATTTTTATGTGTTTTTGTGTTACTAATTAGTGTTCTTTTATTCCAGCTTGAATAATTTTTTTTAGAATTTATTGTAAGATAAGTTTAGTGGTAGTTAACTTCTTCATCTTTTCTGCACCTGGGAAGATATTTATCTATCCTTCACTTCTGAAGGACAACTTTGCCGTGTACACTATTCTTAGCAGTTTTTTTTCCTCAACACTGAATATATCCTCCCACTCTCTCATGACCTGTAAGTTCTCTGCCAAAAAACATGCTACTAGCCTTGTTGGAACTCCCTTATATGTTATTTACTTATTTTCTCTGGTTGCTTTCATAATCCTCTCTTTGTCTTTGGTTTTTATGATTGGATTATAATATGTCTTGGTGTAGACTTGTTTGGATTGAATCTTATTAAAAACCTCTGCCTTTCTATAACTGGGTATTTATATATTTCCATGTATTTGGAATGTTCGTTATTATTTTTTAAAAATAATCATTGTACCCTTTTGTCTTTCCTCCTCCTTTAACTCCTATAACTCACACATTTGCTCTTTTGATGTGATTTCATAGACCTCATGAAATTTCTTCATTCATCCTCATTCTTTCTCCTCTGACTATATATTTTCAAATAAGCTGTCCTCAAGTTTATAAGTTCATTCTTCTGCTTGATCAGTTCTACTCTTGACATTTTCTATTGCATTTTTCTTTCATTGATTATATATTTAAGTTCCAGGAATTTTGTTTGAATTTTTAAAAATAATTTAAATCAGTTAAATTTCTTGTTTTTGTTGTTTATTATTTTTCTGATTGTATTGAATTGTTTCTCTGTACTTTATGTTTGCGGAGCTTCCTTGAACCAATTATTTTGAATTCTTTGTCACACAGTTTGCATATCTCCATTTCTTTGGAGTCAGCTACTGAAAGATTACTGTGGGGTGTTTTGGTGATGTTGTGTATCTTTATTATTTTTTAATGTTTCTTGTTGCCTTACATTGATTTCTGAACACTTGGTGAAGGGATCACCTCTTGACGACTTTATGGGCTAATTTTGCTACGTAAAGATATTTCCCTATAGAAGGCTTGAGAGTGTTTGCTGTGGTGTGCAAGGGTTCTGTCACTGGTCTGGTGAGGGCACAGCTGTGCATTCTCTGAGCAGTTCTGTCAGCTGAGGTCAGTGTTGATGAAAGTTACAGGGATTCTCAGGGACTAATGCTGTGGGTGTTCATGGTGGTGGTGAGAGTTGATGAGATCTTTAGTGGCAATGGCTGCTAATGTCCTCCAGATCTCTTTGTCTCTCACTAATGAAGTTTTAGCTGAGGGGATTACTGTTGGTACTGGGTCTGGCTGTGGGTTTGGCTGTGGTAGTGGTGGCATCAGTGTCCGAGGAGTGCCACCTGTGAGTGGCCATGGTGCTGAGGCCTGAAGCATAAGTGTACATGGAAGGACTCTGGCTCCAGGGGGCAGTAATGTTATTGGTGCCCAGGGTGCAGGCAACCCTTCTGCTACTGCATTGATAATGTTTGTGAGAGACGAATGTCTGTGAAACAGCTGGGAAGCTGAGAACAAGAGCACAGGTGTATGCAAAGCTATAGTGGTTATGGGATTGGGGTGAGGCCTAGTTATATATGGCAGCTGAGCTAGTTCCTTGAATATAGATATGAGCATCAGGAGCTTGGCTCTAGGGCCAGGGTGCCAGCTAGCTCACTTTGGTGATAGCTGTGGTGTCTGACACATGGCAGGCCCAGCATTGTCACAGAGCCTGGGTCTGGAACATGGGTACTTGTGAGCAAGTGAGGCTCCAGAAGTAGAACATGGGAGGACTTGGGAGAGGTGGTGGCCCCTTTCTTGAAGCACCTCATCATCAGCTGCTTCTTGAGGAGGAGGGATATGCAGGCACATCTCCCTCTCTGGGGTTCCTTGGTGGAAATAGATGCAGGTTACTTCAGTGGCAAAAGATGTTGGTGTCCTCTGTGGAGCAGGACACTGGGGACCATGGTGGCTTCCACTATGTCTGATGCCGATAGCTTCTGCCTTTCTTCTTTGCCCTTAATGATCTCCTGGCAGCTCAGGGATGCCGATCTCAACAAATAGCCTTTCTATTTGAATCTTTTTTTTTTCTCTCTTCACTGTGTTGCTGAAGATTCTTTATCCCTTGAATCCTCTCTGGGCTGGTTTGGTTTGTGAGTAGCTGTCTATTTTTGTTTATTTGTGGGAGGATGAAGGCTGGTGTCTTCATACTCTACCATCTTGGTCTTTCTTACTCTCAATTTAGTTTCTTGAGCTTATTTTTTCTCCTTTTCTCTATCCCCATCTCTCCCCCTTCAAAGTTAGTATAAGTGCAGAGGTATTGGCTGTATTTGCAAGTTGGAATGGGCTCCAGGTTCAAGGCAATTGGCTTGTTTGGGGGCATTTATGACTAGAGTGATGCTTTCTTATTTCAGCTTGGCTTGGAAATGCCAGGACAGCCCTGGTTGTAGTCTGGTATTTCTGTTTGTGTTGCAAAGGAAATACTGAGGTTTCAGAAGTAAAACTTCAAACTGTTAACCAAATACTTAAAAGTTGACAATTGTCCTATTCATACAGTATATATATTGTGATAGGAGGCCAAGGGTGAGCTTGGGACTGCTCAGGCTTGTATATCTCTGTATTAACATATGCCTGACGATAAGGTCTATAGAGGAAAATTCTTCTTTGGCAGGTTTTGATATTTATTCCTTTCTACTTATACCCAATTCCAATATACTTCCTCCAAACTGTAACATAAATATTGAGGTACCTGGTTGCTTTCATGATGGACACAGTATCCTTTTTTCTCTTTATTTATTCTGTCTTCACTCATTTTTAAAAATTTATTTAATAAATATTGTGGTGGCCTTGCAGGTGCCAGGCAAATGCATTATGCCACTGGCACATGATAGTATGGTTGTACTAGTTGTGAAGTAGTTCCTATTTTGAGTTTTCCAGGTCCACCTTCTGCTCAGCTACTATAGAAGATAGCATGGTCCCAGTGCAACCCATAACCCCAAATATCTCATTACAGTAGCACCATGTAGATTCCCACAAATACATTTCCCACATCTATTGCTGTGTCCTTGACATAAAGGAAACTGAATGCATGAAGGTTTGGGGCTGTGCCGCTGCCAACACCAAAGATAGATGCTGCTTTTCAGAGCAGAGGGGATATGAGGCAGAAACACTTAGATAAAAGAAACGACAAATTAATTAGCTTGTCAAATTCTTCTTTTCAGAGAGAACAGATGCAATAGACTCTTGCATAATGAAGTATCATTCCTCAGCAACGCTGAGCACCTAGGTGTTCTTCCTTCTCTTCATACACTAAATTTCATTCCGAAGGTATTTGTGAATTAGCACACATTTTACAACAGTTGTGTGAGGTGGACTGAGTAACATTTTGTAACATTAAATAAGTCAAATAAGTCAAATTGCTCTTAAATTTATACACACACACACACACACACACACACACACACACACATATGTATATATTTCCAGGTATTTTAGAGCACATAGCCAATTTTTTTGCATGGAAACTTGATGGATATTGAACACAAAATTGTAAATTTTGAGAATAAAAGTATTTAATATAAGTTTTATTAAATATTCAAAAGGGCATTTTTACTTATTTACATATTTTGGTGTAAAATTTTGTTATTCATTATCATGATTTGAATTTTCATGACTATCATCAAGAAGATTCATGTGCAAATAATCTTCAAATGAATTTGTATATAGACTGCTCTGACCATGAACAACATACTTCTATTTTTGGCTTAATTTAAAATTCTCTTGCAGTGAAAAACTTGAAAGGAGAATTTAAAAAATACTTTGTGAACCTAGTTACTGATTTAACTAAAAATTGCTTTGTAAATGGTAGTCATTTTTGTAATGAAATTAAAATGTTTTTATATTTTTTGTAACAACAATAATTCATCCTATACGAACTTACTACAGTGTTTGCTCAATGTGATGCTCATGGCTTATTTTCAAATTTACAAATTACTCTGTGAATTTTATCAAAATACCAGTGTCTATTGCTTCAGCAATGTGATGTTTTTCCAATTTAAAATAACAAAAAACTTTCTACAAAAATGTAAAAGCTATGGTGACCCCCTAAAATTGCTTACTTTGTGTCAGTAGGACACATATTATGTGGAAAAATCTTTATGATAGCCCCCCAATTAGTGAATTTTCTAAAATAAAGTCAAGAAAAATTGTATGAAATATAACTTATGAATTTTGTATGTAACTATTTTGCTACTTACCTAAACCTCTCCAGACTAGCGAGACATTTAGGTCTATTCACATTCCATTTATTTTGCAAGTATAAAGATATGCTTACCCAGTTATAAGGCAGATGATTTTTATTCAGTAGTTTGCTCGTTTGGTTTGCACCTTTTAAATATGGAGATGCGGGCCTCGATCAGTACTCTCACACCTGTCTCTGTGGTGTCCACACGGGTGCAGTGAACACGCAGCTGCAGCCTTCCTTGGCATTGACCTTTGTCTCGGGTTCTTAGACTTGTTTGCGGGAATTGTTGGGGAGCGTATTTGAAGAATCAGTTGTCCATTGAGGTTTTCAATGAAAATAATTCTGCTATTGAAAGGACCACTAGGTTTCCCACAATTATTCCTGTAGCTTTTTGGTTCAGTTGTCAGCTAAGGGTACCGGTGTTTGAAGAGATAAGGAAGCCAAGATAGAGTTAATCTAGAGATGTAGGAATCCATCCGGAAGTGGTGTCAACATTCCAAACACCCCCTTTTGTTTCCCATTTTCATAGAAAGATAACAGATTGTCAAAGGCGAAAAAAAAAAAAAAAAAGAACCTCACTAATTAGGACTCAGAAATTTGACACTGGGAAATAAGGTGGAGGGAGAAATCAATTTCCTCTGTCAGCGAGGCACCCTTTGAAGGTACCAGTACTATCAGAGACCGCAGTACCTAACACATAATAGGTATTCAGTGAACGTACTCATTAATCAACAAATAGCAGAATTAGTGAAATGGACTTGTTATACATGTGAATAACCACATGGAATAACTAAAATAATTAAATCCTGAGACAGACTTGAAATTATCTTGATGCTAAAGATGAAGTGAGAAATTGTGTAGCTCAGGCAATTTGGCATCTCTCAAGGTAACCAGTTCTATGTGACAAGTGTTTTATTAGGACCAGGGTTGAAGAATACAACCTTGTTCTCTGTTGTCACTGCCTCTGGGAGACTACTAAATTTCTAAAATAGAGGAGAAAGTAGTTGATGCATCAAAACATTTTTTTTTCATTTTTCTGCATCTTCTTAGAGTATTTATTTGTCATTACTATCAATTTGGCCACTTTTACATACTGCCTTGATTTCATAAGCAGCATCTTCCAGAATTCAAAGGCAAAAACTTGAGGGAGTCTCATCTTCCTATTTGATCCTCTTCATTTGAGAGCAGTGAATGCAGAAAGAAAAATGAGATTTTCCAGTTACTATGATGTCTCCGGGGTTGAGGAATGCTCTCTAGAAAGCCTCCTTTATCAGGTTTCAGAGCATAGTGGTTTCACTTACCACCCTTTCTTGTAAGTTACAACATAATTACAAACTTAACTCACAAACCACCAGTGGGCTGGGAATGCAAATTCCAAATTCCAATTTTATTTTTGAAAATCATCAAAATAGGTGTGCTTATATGACTAGTACTCAATAATCTTTAAAAAAAAAAAAACAAAAAAGAGCAACCTGTTAAACTTTAAAAAGGCTGAGGTCAGTTGAGCTATGTGGGACTGCCTATGTAACCATAGCCCGTGATTTTAAAAATCAAAAGCAGCCCTAGATCATGCTGGTTTCTCTGAGCTGGCAGCTCTTCTTGCTTTCTCATGTGCACGTGGAGCACAGCCCTGCCTGAACTCTGGTTTCCTTATGCTGGTGGTTCCTTTGCCCAACTCATTGAAAGTTCTAGAAAAATTTTGGCAAGTCCCTCCATTTAAGAAGTTCAGAGTGTGGCATTTCCAAATTATATGAAAAAAGGTTCCAGAATAAAAATAAATTGATAAAAAGACTGGAAATCCAGCAAATCTTATGAAAATATCAGCAACCAGATTCCAAGTGCTTTTATGGGTTCCAAGCAGTCTTGCATTTCATTGTGTGTGCACTCATTTACGAATAAATCTTTTCTAATTCTTTAAAACAAACCCAGTACACCACCAAGTCTAAAGCCACCATGAACATTTACTAATTCATCTATATCCCAAAGAGTAGATTTTAAAAATTTAACCTTGACCGACTTTTAAATGTAACCCACCCTAAAAAGAGCCACTATTAGAAAAATCTAAAGCATTATGTATTCTTAGTAGAGGCAGAGCAAGTGCAGATTCCATATGCAATTACGAGCTCCCATTCCCTCCTCTTTGGAGAATTAACATATTATGTAAATTATTTTACAAATATGGTGCAGATGTCATTAATAAAACATGAAAGTGGGATATGTAATGCCAATTAGCATTTTCTTTGTATTTCCCGTCCAGTTGCAGCTTACAGCTTACACTGCCCTGTGAAAACTGTGTTACTGTCATCAGCAACCTCTGTTTAGTAGTTACAGCATGAAGAGTGTCTGTGCTGATGTTGGCTGGGGAGGTATGATGGAGGGTCAGGAGGACAGAGGATGGATGGTTGGGTTGAGGTCAGTGTCACCATGGCCTACCCTGGTGCCACATTCCAACTCCACTTTGTTTTCTGAGTGATGACGTTATGAGCTTGTTTATGGATGCTTGCTAAGCAAAAGGCCAAATTTGGATATGGTAGAGTTTACGTTCTTCTATGAAGTTGAAATATTACTAGGTTGTGTGATTCAGAATTGTCATTGCAGCATGGTTTGATCTTGAGGGATTCGTTCTTTTACTTTTTATTATTATACTTTAAGTTCTGGGGTACATGTGCAGGATTGTTACGTAGGTATACACTTGCCATGATGGTTTGCTGCCTCCATCCCCCCGGGCACCTGCATTAGGCATTTCTCTGAATGTTATCCCATCCCAACGTCCCCACCCCCTGCTGTCGCTCCCTAGCCCCCATCCCCCAAAAGACCCCAGTGTGCAATGTTCTCCTACCTGTGTCCATGTGTCCTCACTGTTCAACACCCGTGGTGTTTGTTTTTGAGGAGCAGATGCAAATTTTCTCAGTTCTAGCCTGGAGGTTTCTGATAGGCCATTGTAGAATAAGCCTGAGTTGCTACTATTGTGGACACTTAAAATGAAAGCTGTTCACTTTGAAGTAACCCACATCTCTCAGTCCATACACACATACAGTTTCAAAGAAAAAGACGTTCATTTTTTTTTCGTCAGTAGTGTAGGAATTGCTGTCAAACTTAACAGAGTCTCATGCTGATAGATAAGCAATGTTGATAAATTGCAATGGAAAGCCTTAGATGAATATTACCCTGAAAGTTATGTTCCAAGTATGCATCATAAAATTAATTTCTCAGTCTAGTAGAAACAATACTCCTAATAATTAAAAGGCGTGTGCTATCAAGGGGGCCAAAGGAGAGAGGAATATAAATCTCTTGGCTCAGATCAACTCAGATGAAATTATGTAAATTATTAAGCAGGCAAGGGCCCCTGCTGTTGACTCACTTAACCAGATTACTGGTGGTAATATGATGGTGACTGGGGATGGGGGATGAGTGAACAAAGGCCAGAGGGTAGTCTGGTAACCCAGCCAGGTTGTCCATGCTGACAATGGCCCATGACTGTTAACGTTCTCTTTCTCTGATCTCAGTGGACCTAGGTAGTCAATCATTGCACACCTCGTCTTATGTTTTAGGGCTCTTTTTTGTTGTCGTAACCCTTTGTAATGTCATCAGCAGCTCAGAGGTAAGAAGGTGCATGCAAAAACCTCTGCTGTCCAGCAGGTAACATCCAAGAGAAGAAAATGACTAGTCCAGGGCCAGCAGACGTGCCAGTTCCCACGTCTGACAAAACGCTAGCAGGAGGCGGCACCCTCAGAGCTGTGGCATGGCTATGCCCTCTCTGAAGCTTGAGCTGGTATTTAGTTTTCAAATATTTAACTTTAACCTGTTTAATATTTAGTAAGGCTAAAGGAATAAAAGATGAATTATTGAGGAGATTAATGTTTTAAAAAACCAAAAAAAAAAAAAAAAAAGAGTCACAGCCATGCAGCTTTGTAACAAAAACTCATTTCACAGGCATTAATTTTTTAATAACATACTAATTGTATGGTGAAGTACTATGTTTGCTAATAAGCTCCAATATTCAGCAGTAAGGCTTTATTATTTTGGGGGTGCTAAATAAAATCTTAGTTGAATGCTTTCTCATGTTGGTTTCAGAAACTGTTGAAAGAAATTCGAAGGGGTAAACTCTGATTTTTTCTTCTGATTTGTAACCTGAGTGGACATTGGAAACCTTCCCCACGAAGGGGAGGACCTGCATTTTCAGGACATAACTCGGCAGACAAAGGGATAACCATTAGAAATTATGTTTTCTGTGAGCAAAAGAAGAGGGAGGGGACCCTGGGTGGGTGAATTGAAGCAGAATCAATAGGTGGGGCTTTGTTAATCAAGATTCCCAGTGAAGGAGTGAGTACAGATGGCAGAGTCGGGGAGGAGCAGGCATCTGGGTGAAGGAAGAGAAAGGTCTGTGTTAATCCCCTCTTTTTGTCATAGACATAATCTGCAATATCATCTTGTATTCCTATTTCATATCTGCATTTGAGAAAAGGGAAGATCTTTCCTTCTCTCATTACAACTCACAGAAACTGTAATGCTTCCTAGCGTAGATATTTGCAATGGTGAATGAAGGTGATAATGCTAGAAGACCTCAGTGGCATATTGCTTTAAAATGAATATGGTCCGTCAACCATATTTTACGTCCCATCGGATGTAAAAACAGTGTAGGTCAATGAGCTGCAGTTTGGAGAACGTTGACGGGATTTAGACTAACAAACATTGTCACCGGAAGAAAATTTTAAGGTTATAAAATCAAATTGAAAAAGAGAGAGAGAGTCTTGGCTTTCTAAAATAAAAAGGTTACATTGTTTTAAGGGGAGAAAGAGAAAAGACTTAGTTCTTGAGGCAAGCGCTGTGATTTACTTTTTGCATCGCGACAGTGTATGGGGATTTATGCTTGCCCTTCTGCAGGGATGCGTTTCTAATACATATTTATAAGTCTTCCTGAAGGCTCTGCAGCCAAGAAGTGTGGCATGTGAGGAGCCTGATCAGGAAGTGAATCCTGTGCCCTGGGCTGAGAGAGACTCCAATTATCACAGATGAGAGACCCTCTGTTCTCTTGGGGAAGACCAAAGCTTATGTCACTTTTAGAGATCTTTGAGACTCTACAAGAGTCATGTGCCTTGTTCCAAAAGATGGCATGGGGTGCAGGCGGGGAACATTGCATTGGTGACAGAGAAAAAAAGAGAGTCCCAAAGTAAATGGAAAATGGTTCTCTAGAGATTCTATTTCAACATTCCGGATGCATTCCTTTTGTGTTTATTCTTTTGAGGGAATGGAAATTAGGTTCTGAGGTGAAGGGCAGTTGTAGTTGTGACAGAAACACACACTCTGGTACTTAGATTTTCATTGGAGAAAATTCCAGAGAGTATAAACACCTTTTTAAAAGACATCAATACCTGCTATTTATAGAGCTGGTAAAAATGGTTTGAAGTCAAAAGCATTAATGGCCAATGCTTTAAAACTACACATGCAAAATAAACTTACAAAGACCCTTTAAACATGGGGTCGAAGGTCCAGAAACATACATCGAAGTCAATCATCTCCATTTAGTTTTGTACCCATGGAGGGAGATATTTAAAATGACCCTGAAAAGCAATTTTTACAACAACTCTCACAGTCTGGTTTGACCTAACCTATATGTTTGCTTAAGAGATTTCTAGAGAATTCTCATGATTTTTTTTGGTAGCTTGTATATTTTATTTTCCTGAGATACAACTCATATTTCAGGAAAAAAAATCTCTCAGGGTAGGCATTACAGTTATGAAAAACCCTTCACTGCAAATGTTTGTGCCTGGTTGTATTTAGAATTGCAGAAAGGTTTTTAATTGGTATCATTTTATTTGAATATTATGAAAACTTTCAATCAAATAAAATTTTCCCTTGGCCAATTTTTTTTTTTTTTGGAGGGGGTGGATTGGAAGCTTGAGAAGTTATCTTAAAAAGCCCTGTTACAATACAAAGACACACACATGCATGCACATGCAGGCAGACAGACACACACAGGCCACACACAAGTTTGTATAAAATAGTTTATTTTATTTTATTTTATTTTTGAGACAGAGTCTCGCTCTGTCACCAAGGCTGGAGTGCAGTGGCATTTTCTTGGCTCACTGCAACCTCTGCCTCCCGGGTTCTTGCAATTCTCCTGCCTCAGCCTCCCGAGTAGTTGGGACTACAGGTGCACACCACCATGACTGGCTAATTTTTTGTATTTTAGTAGAGACGGGTTTTCACCGTGTTGCCCAGGCTTGTCTCGAGCTCCTGACCTCCGGCAATCGGCCTGCCTCCGCCTCCCAAAGTGCAGGGATTATAGGCCTGAGCCACCACTCCTGGCCAAAATAGTTTATTTTTTAAATCTTTGGGAAGCCTTGGTGTGCATGATGTGGTTTTTCTGGTCAGATTGTGTAAATTTGCTTCACATACACACACAGCATAAAGAGCTGAGACTCAGGAGGCAGAGTCCCAAGCGTCTCAGGACTACCCATCGGTGTCCTCACAGAGGAAACAACAAATATTTCTCCATTCCTCAGGTTCTTCACCCAAGCCCCAATAACTCTCAACTGATGGCCTCGACTGCAAGCTGTCAGGTGACCAAGATGTCAGGTGACTCGGTACCTCCCTTCTCCTCCCACTGATTATGGCCTTTTGTGTTTACACCTCTAGTGCTGCTTCTTCCCTCATTCTTCCTTCTCTTGCTAGCAGTATACTCTCTCTAGCAGTGTTCCTCTTGTGCCATTATCCAGGATATTACAGACCTCCTCTTCAAGGCCACGTGTGTGCTAAAGCAACTTTCCCTCCATCACCACTCCCAACGGTTGACTACGTGCAGCTGGCCCTCTGGCCCTACCACTTGATTGAAACTATTTGTGAAAATTGTTCATACACTTAAAATCCTCTGGTGCATTCTCCCTCATTCCTCCCTGTCTTCTTTTGTCCTTCCTGCTGACTTCCATGATCTACTGCTGTCACCTTCCCAATTCATTCTTGCACTGAAACTTCTCATGGACGTGGATCCAATAGACTCTTCCCAACCAGAAGTTTCCTGACCTGGAGGTGGGTGAGTGAGCATCTGCTAATCCTGCTTGAGATGCTCCCTAATGTTGACTCATGTCCTCCCTCTGTCTCCGTGACTCAAATGCCTTTTATCCTATCTGTCTCTTGGACAATGTTTCCCATTTATTTTGCTCAGTCTTCTTTTCCTACCTGAACAACACATGTTAGCGTTCCAGGGGTTACCTCTTTATCCCTCACGCTGCAAGTTCTCATTCAGCCATTCCATCTGGAATTGCTCATGGCACCTACAGGGCACCTGCGCCTGGTCTTGGAGTTGTTTCTGTTTGTGTTATGACATCCTTACCTCCGAGAGACAGATAGATAAGGAAATTGTAAATTGTCTTTTATGCTGCAACATAAATGAAAATTTTTTGTCTCTTACAAAGAGTCAAAAAAAGAGCACTGTCTTGCAGAACTTGTAGCTCAGCCTGGCTGGAAAATAATAAAAGAAAGGAAGAGGAAAGTGGTATGAGGTAGGAGATGGGAATGTGGACAGGATTATGATGCATTTTACAAACCATTTTAAAGACGTTGGTGCTTTAGTGTGAGTCACTTAAATATTCCCAGCAAAATGATAAAATATAGTCAGCCCTCTGAATTTGTAAGCTCCACATCTACAGGTTCAACCAACCAGATCAAAAATATTCAGAAAAAAATTACAACTGTACTGAACATGTACAGACTTTTTTCTTGTTTTTATTTCCTAAGCAATACAGTGTGACAGCTATTCACATCGCATTTACATTGTAGGATTGTAAGTGATCTAGAAGTGATTTAAAGTGCATGGGAGGATGTTCGTTGGTTATACACCAATACTATGATATTGTGCATCAGGGACATGAGTGTCCTCAGATTTTGGTATCCAAGGAAGATCCTGGAACCAATCTTCTGAAAATACTGAGTGATGACTATGATCAGCTTTGTACTTTAGAAGCTGAACTCTGACAGCTGGGTCGAAAACAGACCAGAGCAAACACACATGAGGAGCAGAAAAATCAATTAAGGGTCCAAGAGACAACTTGAAAACAGTTCAGTCAAGTAGGCAGAGAGCATGGTTGTGTGAATTAGCATCAAGGCAGCTAGGGCAGTCAGATAAAGAGCTTCTTGGCAGGTGGGAAGCCCAATAAGAATTCTTAACTTACTGCTAGTTTAGTATTGCCTGCAAAATGGGTCAGTGTTTACTGGTAGCTTTGGTAGGAAAATCCTTGGTCAGGCGGTCAGCCTTTGATTGGCCACAGTGGTTCAGTTTTGTGGAATGGAGTGAGGTTCTTAGACTGAACAGCCACGGTGGGCAGGCCTGGGCTGAGACGCAAGGTAGCGACCCTATCACAGGAAAAGTATTCTTGATGAGAAGAAGAAACAGAGGGTAAGGAATGTAAAACAAAATATATCTGTGGCATAGAGCTCAGCTTTTTTTTTTTTTTCTACGATTTAAAAGCACCTCTCCTGTATTTCTGGCTGCATGAGGAAATAAATGTAAATTAGGAAATCTGTTTTAAAAAATGAAATTACAGACTGGGCGTGGTGGCTCACACCTGTAATCCCAGCACTTTGGGAAGCCGAGGCCGGTGGACCGTTTGAGGCCAGGAGTTTGAGGCCACGCTGGTCAACATAGCAAAATCCCATCTCTAATGAAAAAAAAAATTCTTTTCATTAGAGATTATGTCTGTAATCCCAGCTAGTTGGGAGGCTGAGACATGAGAATTGCTTAAACTCGGGAGGCAGAGGTTGCAGTGAGTGGAGATTGTGCCACTATACTCCAGTTTGGTTGACAGAGTGAGACTCTGTCAAAAATAAAAATATAAAAAGAAAGAAAGAAGAAAAGAAAAAAAGAAAAAAGAAAAAGACAGTCTTTTTCACAAAATGTTTAACACATATCTAAATAATTAAATGCCCCCACGTTAGGTTTGAATGTGTCCCCTCCCAAATCCAGGTGTTGCCAATGTGATGGTATGAAAATGTGGGGCCTTTAGGTTGCGATGAGGCCATGAGGGCTCCTCCCTTGAGGCCTGGATTAGGTCCCCTGAGAGAAGCCTTCACTGAGGGAGCTCTTCTCGTTCTGCCTTTTTGCCTTCTCCCTGGGAGGACGCGATGCTGAAGGCCAGAATGAAAAGCAGAAAGCAGCCCTCACCACACAGCCAAAACTCAGCACCTGAATCCTAGACTCCCAACCTCCAGAACCCCGAGAAAGCGATGGCTGTTGCTTATCAGTCCCCTTGTCTGTCCTGTTTGTTACAGCAGGACAGACAGACCAGGACACTGCATCACAGCACCCAGTTCAGTAACGTGTGCACAGCTCTGTCTTCAAACAGAAAAAATAAGATGCTTTTATTGCTCAGAGCAGAACGTTTCTAACTCATGAGCACTTTCTAGAAGCAGTCACCCTTGCCTGCAGAACCCCTCTCTTCCTGGAATCACATCCATCACCGTGGGTGCTCAAAATTCTATTGTTCAGAGAAGAACGTTTACCTTCGTTCTGCCAATAGTATGTGAGCCCCACCTTGTTTGCGGCAGAGCTCTGCTGGGGCTGCAGAGGCAGAAATGAGTCAAATCACCTGTGGTGGTGAAATTCGTTTCTAGGAAGACAAATCTGTGTGATCCCAACCACAAGTTGATGCAAAAGGTTTCTGATCCCAAGGATCTGTTTATTTAAAAAATAAAAGAAGTTACGCAAAATAAAAGTAATTTCAAGATATCTTATGTTACGTGATACACAAATTATTTTAAAGCTAAAGGCTCTCATTTGGGAGGTGCATGTGTGGACATCCGTAGCCTCAGTGGCCCTGACTGCCACACCCGCCTACACCCCGTACTTTCTGAGAGAGCAGCAGATGCTGGGATCGTGGAAACACACCAGTCATGATCCTGCCGTCAGAGAGACCCACTCACCCAATCCCAGCGTGGCGTGTGTTAGAGAAGACTTAACAGGATGCGCAGATGTGGCGTGTCCCATCAAGGGACGAGCCTTTGCTCACAGTGGTGGAGAGATCATTTCAGTGGAATCTGATCTTGAAACATGGGTAAGTGTTTATCAGTCAAACATTCTGTCCTTTCTCAAACAGGAGGAAACACAGGGCAAAACCAGAAAACGGAAGCTTTCTTTGAAAGGAACTCAGCGGGTGATGAGTCTCCGGAGATGAATAGCTCCAAATGCATTCCTTGAAAATGTGTTATTTACTATTATTATTATGATGATGGCAAAAAACACATCACAGGAAACCCACCCTCTTAACACGTTTCTGAGCCTGCAGTATAGCAGCACAGGCTCTAGTGACAGCCGACCTCCAGAGCTTTCCATCTTGTGAGAGGGACACTCTGTCCCTGCTGACCTCTGCATCCCTGCTCTTTCCACCTCCCCCAGACCCCAGCAGCCATCTTTCTATTTGGAGAATGTGCTGTTTTTTGATATTCCTAATTTTAAGACAGATCTTCATGTGAATAATGTTTATTAAATATAAGGTTGCGGTGATTTGGGGTGGGTTTTAGGGATCAGAATTCCTCCTTGCTCCTTCTGTTCTCTGAAGATCTCTGCTGAGCTTGCTATGCACAAAGATGTCTACAGCTGAGAGTGAAGCAGAATGCAACTTCCCAGGCAGTGGGGCAAGCCCCTGATGCTCCCTGATATCTGGTGCCTGCTGAATTCAACAAGTGGGGTTAATGATTTAGCCAAGGAAAGAGCTGGTAAACTAGGATTTTTGCTTCCTAGTCTTTCCCTGAAGCCGGACTCCATTTAGCCAGGTCACTGCAGAGGGTATCAAGGCAGGCTGGGGATGAGGGGGCCGCGCTCAGCCTACTGACTGCAGATCTCATCTGCAAAATGCCAAAGGATCAGGCCACCTACCAAAACGACTTCATGGAAGAGTGTTTTTCTTTTCCACGAGGCAGCGATCCTACCCATGACTAACACCTGGCCCAAGAGTCTACCTAGTCGAATTAGAACTTCCTCCAATGTGGCAGAGGGTGGGTGTCTCAGCGAAAGGTGTATGTGTGTGTATAGCTACAGAGAAATGAAGAGAAACAGAGGGAGAACTTCCAGCCCAAATCCCTTCCTCCTTTGGGCAGACCCAGAGTGAGAACAGAAGTGAGTCCTTGCCTCAAATCTCATTAGGAGTGAGGAAGAAGGGGATGAAAAAAAATACATGTAAGAACCAGGTTTCCCTGACTGCATTATCCTGCCCTCAGGGAGCTTAGAGTCTAGAGTGACACTGATTAAACAAAGTGATAATTGATAATGCAAATTAGTCTTATACATGAGTAATGTTACACATGTCCAAGAGTGAGGATACTAATCTGGTGTAATCAGGGAAGATCTCTATTGGAGGCAGGACTTTAATTAAACTTTGAATGATGAATTCTATTTCAATAAAAAGAGAGAGAGAAAGTCATTTTAGATGGGTGAACCTAAAGCAATATTAACTCTTAAGTTTGTTATCTGATCTTTTAACAAGTCCTCAGATATTAGGGTTTTGAAGTTGTGACAGTGACCAAGTAGCCTCACAATTTATATAAACGTTTCCATTTGTTTTGTAGAAAGAGATGTAGTTTTTGTAGGCGTAACCAAGAATCAGGCCTTCACCAAATGTCACCCTCTTCCATTTAACGACTATTCATTACAGAGACCACGGCAGTAGTGTTAGCTATTGCCCAGATAATTAATAGGTTTTGTTTGTTTGTTTGTTTGTTTGTTTTTTGCCATTAAGCACTTTAGTGATGGTAAAGCTAGAATGGGAAATGTTAAAGATTCCCCAAGCATTAGAGGAATGGAAGTAGAAAATGTTTGCTATTTGAAGCAGCGTCTCCTCACCCTCTGTCCAGATGAGGCTGACTTGGTGTCTTTGAGCCTTGGTGTATTGGGTTGTGTGGTCAGATTGCTGCTACAGCCACACGCCCTGGGCAGGAAGTCCACCATAATCATTCCTGTCATGGCTTTGTGTGTGTGGGCTTTGGGCATGACCCTAATCTGAGACAAAAGTGTGTGGAATTAAGCAAACTGGTCTTCGTCAAGGCTCTCCTGCATCCCACCATGCAGTCACCATTCACATTTTCATTTTTCAGATGAGGAGAAACCGAAGGCTTCTTGGAGATTCACCTGGATAAAGCTGGGTGCATTCTTCGCACTCCATCTCTCCAGGTCCAGCTCCAAGAGCCAGGAGGCAGGATGCGGTACCTGGAGGCAAAGTCAGTCTCATGTCACTCTCACCACACACTCCTTAGAAACTGCTTCCCCTCCTGACTCAGGAACCCAGAGATTTTAGACCAAGACATTTACATCTGCATGGAGAGTTGGAAAGATCACTTTTCCAGAATCCAGTTATTAATCAAACGGCCTTCCAGAAATGATTAGAGGTCTCTCAGCCTCAATTTCTCCCTCCGTAAGCATCAGGAATGATGACATTTATCCCATATGGAATTATGATAATGTGTAGGTAATTTTACTGTATGTATATCTTTTTATTAAATAGATTTGTTTATTAATCAAACCCTATTTGTCAAGTGCCTGCTATGGGCCATGAATGATGCTAGCCAAGGTGTAAGACGGGTGAATACAGCAGATCCACTTCCTCTCTCATGGAGTGTACAGTAGAAGAGGCAGGTAGCATACTTAAATACAAAAACAAATGTGTACGAATAGGTGCTCTGAGGGAGATTATCATGAGAGTCCAGTTGGATTTTCAGAACCAGGATAGTCCTCTTTGAGAACGTTGTGTGAAAGCTGACATCTGAGGAATGATTGGGTAAATCCAGCAGAGAGGGAGATGGCACGTTCCAGGCAGATGCGTGGGGAGAGCCCTAGGGTGAGAATGAGCATGGTGAGGGTGTGGAAGAAAGCCACTGCAGTTCCAGTGCACTGCATCAAGCAGGGGAGAGGTGTGTGGAGGCGTGGCACAGTTCACGCCCTGGAGGTCCCACAGAGAACAGGGGGCTATGATCAAAGCAGGGAAAGCCACTCAGTGACACTGCGTTCCACACCTTGTCCCTCTAGATCTTAAACTCCATGAAGCTGGAAACCAAATGAATGCACTCATGTCTCTCCCATAGCGGCAGATACATAGATTTGTTTGCTAAATATTTGCTAACTAGCATCTCGCAAGTTATGTGGATAGGAAAAGTACTTTATGAAGTATATTTCTCAGGCTTCACCACAACGTAAAAGGGCCTTGAACTGCATGAAGAATAGAATGTTAATTTGTTCCATTAAACTAGGTATGTTGCAAAATTAGAGGCAAACACTTCACCCAGCGTAGTCCATATGTATATTTGAGTAATGACAAATAGCTCCACATATTACATTTCCTTCCTTTTGAAGTGTTTCAGGTTTGTTATTTCTAGTTCCCTTCGGGTTCTCCAGGATATTACAGTGATGCTGGTGAATGTTTCACGTAGCTCTTGGCTGTCATTTCACAGAAAAGAAAACAAATAGAAAGATCTCAGGGTAATTGTCTATATGTTCTGGACAGGGATCAGTAGCCATTCTGTAAGCTTGCATTCCTTGCCTAGCAGACATCAAACCCAGCAGTGAATGTTTTATTTCATTGCTTATAATGTGAGCAATGGGGGCTTCCTCTCTGCGGACTTCATCAGAGTCCTATTATGATTCCTCCTGCTACCTTTATTTATTGCTCTTAACACCAGAGAACGATAATTTGATATCTCCCCCCACAAAGGGTTTTGAAGAAATAGAAAAGCTTGAATTCTAATTATGTTTTATATGTTTTCTCAAGGTATTTCTTTATGAATACATCATTTTGTAAATTTATCGTTAAAACAATTAGGCATAAAAATGGATTTGATGCAAAAATCCATTTCTCTAAGCAGTTGATCACACAGTTGGTTCCCTTTTCTCTACTTTGAGTAGAACAAATACTGAGGGATTTGCTTGGCTTTCACTTAAGCCACCATTGTCATGTGAAAAGTGTTTTATTATAAAACATTTTTTAGTGTTATCCTTTAAAGAAAGTGAATGTTTGGGGGAGGGATAAATGGTAGGGTGGTACAAAAGAAAATTAAACTTTGTGTATACTGGGAATTCAGTTGCTGCATAAAGCTTTATGTGTTATGAAGTTGAAAATATTACTAAATTGATAAATATGAATTGAATGGCAACGAAGATATAGTAGTGACCAAAACAATGTCATTTCCTTTTTTTTGTTTGTTTTTTGTTTTTTGGGATGAAGTTTTGTTCTTGTTGCCCAGGCTGGAGTGCGACCGTGTGATCTCAGCTCACAGCCATCTCCGCCTCCCAGGTTCAAGCCATTCCCCTGCCTCAGCCTCTGAAGCAGCCGGGATTACAGCCATGTGCCACCATGCCCAGCTAATTTTGTATTTTTAGTAGAGACGGGGTTTCACCATGTTGGCCAGGCTGGTCTAAAACTCCTGACCTCAGGTGATCCACCTTCCTTGGCCTCCCAAAGGGCTGGGATTACAGGCATGAGCCGTCTTGGCCAGACTGCAATGTCACTTCCTTAGGGCGCACCGACACCTGCATGTGGCTATTAGTACACATGTGAGCTCATTTAAGCCACTTTGGCAGTTCCCAGTCATCAAGTTCTGCTGTTTGCAGTGACTAGAATCAGGAAGGTCTATAGATTTCCTGCCCCATGGTAAAGCACCTTGAAAGCAATTCACAGGCCAAATTCCACCACATTTTGAAACTTTCATTTTCCAGCAGGCAGAGAAGCAGTGCTACCACACAGGATGCAGGTCTTCACAGTTTGAAAGCTGGTTGTCAGTGAGGTCTCAGTTGCAGATAATAAGAAGGCACCATGGTCAAAGACATGACAAGGTGAATGCACAGGATGGGGAGGAAGATGAGGAACATAACAGAGGTGAGTTTGGTCTGAGTGTCATCTTGGCATATGTGTTTTGACGTTAAGGAGAGACATTCTGTGAGCACCTGGACATTGGGTCTGCATCTGGACGCACCTGGCCACCTTCCTGCTTGCTCCCACAGATGAACCTCTTGCTCTTCTCTGAGATAACCCCTCCCCTGTCCCTTTGGCCCGTTACCTCTCCTATACTAAGGACCTCTCCTCAGCCCTTGCCACACTCTTCGTCATCACCTTCCCCCTCTCTTCTGCACCAACACCATGACTGTATAAACATACAATTTCTCCACTCTTAAGGCAAGTGCATAAACCAACACACTCTCAACTCCACTTCTCTCTCCAGCTACCTCTTTATTTGCTTCTCTTTGCAGCAAAACCCTTCAGAAGAGTGGCCTCTACCCTCTGTGTACAAATGCTTTCCTGCATCCTCACTCAAGCACACAGGACACTGCTGGTGCCAAGAGTCCCTGGTCACCTCCCTCTTACTAAGTCCGAAGGTCGGTGCTCAGCCTTCACATCATGTGGCCCACCGTCCCAGTGTTTATCACTCAGGTCCTCCCTCTCCTCGGCGAGCTGGCTCCTCTTGGATCCAGCACACGGCTCCGCATCTCCTCTGACACTGTTGGCTGTCCTGCTCAGTCTCTTTTGGTGGCCATTCTCTTCTCCTGCAACAGCGCGGTCTCAGCTCACTGTAGCCTTTGCCTCCCAGGTTCAAGTGATTCTCCTGCTTCAGCCTCTCAAGCAGCTGTGATTACAGGCCCGTGCCACCATGCCTGGGTAGTTTTTTTTTTTTGTATTTTTAATAGAGATGGGGTTTCACCATATTGGCCAGGCTGGTCTCGAACTCCTGACCTTGTGATCCGCCCTCCTCGGCCTCCCCAAGTGCTGGGACTACAGGAGTAAGCCGCAGTGCCCGGCTGCCCTTTTAATTCTTTAAGAACAGTGTTTCTGATCATCTTCTCCTCTGGATCACTGCTCATTCTCCTGGTGATTTTTGTCCAGTCCCAAGGATATAAATGCCATCAGTGTGCTGAGGCACCTGCTGGCCTCTTTCCCAAGCCCCAGCCCGTTTAGCTAGCTTGCATCTCAGCTCCTCTCTTTGACTGTCTCACGGACACCACAAACTCAACACGTCCAAGACTGACTTCTGATCTGTCCCAAGTAAGCTGTTCTGTCTGCAGCCTTGCCCTCCTTAAGTGAGGCAGCAAGTTTTCCTATTGCTCAGCCACCAAACTATCTATTAGAAAATCCTTTTGGTTTTGCCCTCCAAATACTCTGCATTTAAAACCATACACTTCTCACTCCTCCACTGTGGCCCCTCTGCTCCAAGCCTTCAAAAACTCTTGTCTGGATTGCTCCAATCACCTCCTCGCTGGTCTGCATTCTTATACTCTTCCTTGCTCTTTTCCATTCTCACACAGCAACTAGAGTGAACCCTTTAATCAAAACCCTGCAGAGTCTCCCTTTTCAATGGGAATAACTGCCAGAGTTTTCAAAGGAATGCTAGACCTACGTGGTCTGATCTCAGTGATGACAACACCCTCCCTCTTTTACCTGCTCTGCTTCAGCTACACTGGCTTCCTCCCTATTCTTTAAACAAACCAAGAATGTGCTGGCCTCAGGGCCTTTGCACTGCCTGGCTCCTCTGCCAGAACACTCTTTCTCCAGACAGCCTTCAAGTCATTGTCCAAGTCTTCTCAATGAAGTTTATCCAGACAACCCTGTTTAAAACGATGGCCTTCTGCTGTCACTTCTGGCTCTCTTTAGTCTGATATAAGTTTTATTCTTCTGTATCATGTAGCGTTTTCTAATCTGTTCTGTAATTAACTGTCTATTATTGCCCGGTATTTATTATCTATCTTCCTTCCAGTAGAATGACAACCTATGAAGGAAGGCAGTTGGGTCTATTTTGTTCAGTAGTGTTTATCCAAGAACTTGGAACAGTGCTTGGCACACAGAAGGTAAAATAACCAGTCACTAGCCTTAGAATGACCACTGAAGAAAAGATAAATGTTCCAGTGTTGAAATAGATGGTTTCTGCTTAGATCAGTGTCATGATGGCACGCAGATGACAGTGATAAAAAAACCGAGGAAAACTATTCTCCGATGGTGGGGGAGAAGAAATGCCTTGGAAGGAGGTTTTGGGGCTCAGCAATTTGAGTTAAGGAGAGAAACAGAGGGGTTAAAAACCGAGAAGTGACAAGTAGCCCTTGGGCAGGAAGAAGGCTCTGTGACTTTTGAGAGTTTAAGAGCAAAAGTGAAGTCAGGGGTGAAGCAGGGTCTTGATAAAGGCTGGTGCACGTTCTGGAAACTGATGGATGTAACTCAGGCATTAGTTTCCAGGATGAGTGAATTGTTCTTCTCTACCTCATTTTCCCAATTTGTGGAATGGGAATGATCTTGCTTTCTGAGTGCTTTCAACTGATATCAAGTGCAAAAGAGATGGCAGGGAACAGCCCTGTAGGTCGGTGTTCCCCAGGGTAAGGAGCTCTATAAATATCAGGTTTTGCTGTGGCGGTTCAGCAAGTCTGCAGAGGTGCAGCTGGTCATACCTGCGCTGCAGGCCTGCTTTCAGTCTGACCTATCAAAACGTGTGACCATCAGCAAAACACTTTCTATCGCCTTGCTTTTGCTGATTTGCATTGTATACTATTTACTGTTCCTCTGACAACAAGATTGCCCAGTGATTAGAAAGGTTAATATAGAAAAAATGGCTGATGCAGTGAAGACCGGCTTTAGTTCAGAAAGCTCCTGAGAATTTCATATTCCAGAAAAATCTTGGGGATAAAACTGAATAAAGTATTTTTCTTCCTGTTAGGAAAGAGACAGAAGATATCCCTTAGCCTTTTAGTGCTGCTACTTTAGGAACTGCTGTAAGTTACATGAAACGCTGCCCCACTGCAGAAGGATTGCACATGCACAAATCTCTAAGTACTATACCTTTTCAGTTTTTAAAAAAGTTTTGCCACCTGATTGTCAACAATTATCTATTGAAGTTTTTATCCTCCAATTAGATGTGAAAATGCCAGCAGAAAAATCTTTAGCACAGAGTTTTATATACTGTGGAAGTGATATAAAATTATTCATCAGTGTTTGTCTCCTGCATTAATTCTACAAATTGTTATGATTAAAAAATCTATGTGCAAAGTATTTCATTAATGTCTGGGTCAATTCTACAAGTACAAGTCAGTGCCTCTAATCTTGGTGGATTTAATGCACAGGCTGAAACCACACTGAGGAAGATCAGAGAAAGGACATAGGCTACTGGACAAAAGGAAGACCTCACAGATGAGGGAAGCTGTCATTGAATCTTAGATCTGAAGGATGTCAGTCCAAACCTGTCCCCTCAATTATGAAAACATGGAAACAGGGAGAAGTTAAAGGATTATGCAAAATGCAGGTGGAGTGAAAATGAACTAGCATCCTTAGCTGACCAGCAAAAATGTTAGTGCTTCTTTAATGACACTGGAAACTATAGATGGAGAATATTGATGGGTACAAATAAATGGATTGGAGGCATAATCACCAGCCAACAGTTTGGGTTAGTTTACCAAAGACCCAATGGTCAGATCAGGCGCCCAGTCTGAAGCGGGTGGAGGCTGGGTCTCACAGAGCCAGCTCACAGAGCCAGCTCACAGGAGCAGAGGGGTTGAGCTGTGTCATGGCAACAGGATGGCACTGCCTCACCTTCCAGCACAGACAGGGAGGCCTCGCTAACTTGTCCTTCCAATTGGTTTTTTCACCGTCCTCCTCTGGGCCCTTTGGACTTTCCTTCACTCCATCATTCCCATCCTGCCCCTGATGGTTCTGCTCACTTGCCCAGCTCCTCACCAGGCCCCATAAGGCCTCTGCAGGCTGGATGCAGCCAGCCTTGTTTGCATGCATGTAAGTGTTGTTGGGATTTCCTTGGTTAGTCTTTTGCTCTTTCTGAGTATTTTTTCCATAATTGACTTGAAATTGTTTGTAATTTGTTTTTATATCCAACATTCTCAACTTTATCAAATTGCTATTACCAAACATAGTTTTAGTCAGGGCATTCTCCAGTTCCACAAACAACACAACAACAACACACACACATACACACGTACACACACACACCTCTAACGGTTTATAATGTCAGCAATAAATCTCAGCCTCTTTGCTGGCCGTTCAAGAGCCCTACAATTTAGTCTCAAATAGTATTGCTTCCTTACCTAATCATCTTCCTGGTGTGATTTCCTTTTCTGTGCAGGGTGAAAAGATGAGTCTGGCTGATTATTTCAGGCAATCTTCTATTTGTGCTTTTGTTTCAGCCATTTGACTACCTGGATTAACTTTTCTCTTCTTATTGATTTCCATCAACATTTTAACATGCTTTCAATCCCTACAAGTGGACCAGCTTTTTAAATGGAACCTCTCTGAATCCCTGTCCTCCTGAAACATTATACATGATATTCATGCCCATATTCTGTTTAAGTCAGTAGCCACAGTCTTCCTTGTGTTGGAATTATTTAAGCATTCATACAAGAAAGTGCCTATATATGAACCAAGGGTAAAACCTTACAGAGATGGTTTGGCTCTGTGTCCCCACCCAAATCTCATCACGAATTATAATCCCTACATGTTGAGGGAGGGCCCTGGTGGGAGGTGACTGGCCCATGGGGGCAGTTTTCCCCAGGCTTTTCTCGTGATAGTGAGTGAGTTCTCAGGAGATCTCATGGTTTAAAAGTGGTTGGCACTTCCCCCTCACTCTCTCTATCCTGACACCTTGTGAAGAAGGTGCCTGCTTCCCCTTCCCCTTCAGCCATGATTGTAAGTTTCTGGAGACCTCCCTAGCCATGTGGAACTGTGAGTCAATTAAACCTCTTCTCTTAATAAATTACCTAGTCCCAGGTAGTTCTTTATAGCAGTGTGAAAACAGATGAATACACTTATATACAGGATGTAGCTGAAGAAAGAAAAACTAAAAAGTTTTCAAGGCCGACTGACTAAATGAATTTTTAAAATGCCACTTGTATGTTCCCTGTCATAGTTCCCTGCACATGGGTTAACAACATTTCCACTGGGATACGATCATCTACGAGTCACTCTGTATTGCTGTCTTTCAGGCATTTAGATGTATAATTATTGAGTACATTTCAGTGATGTCATAATATAATTTTTAATCTGGCCACTGGCTTACAAATGGAAGTTTTATTTTTTAAATGTATATCCAGATGTAAACAAAAATGTTTCAACTGATTTTTTAAAAGTCACTCTTTCTAAAGACTGTGTCAACAGTTCGAATTATGGTATGGAGAAACGGCATTAAAAGAATTATTTGTAACCTAAGTTAATACTCCTGGTTTTCAGGGCCACCATTTGAAAGCTGGTTTCAGCAATTTTCTTGCTCTTACAACTAGATGGTAAATAACACTAGAAAACATGCCGAAAAGGAACCAAATGCTCAGTCACTGAAATAATCTTTACCATAAAAAAATAAAATAAAAGCTTAAGGGTAAATTTATTCCTCCTCTCAGGAACCAGAAATCCAGCTTCAAATATATACAGTAGTTTCAAGCTCTACTGGGCCAGAGTTATCCCATTAATTATGGATGACATTATATTTTAAACAAATACAAATTGTTTTGCCCTCACCTTTAAAAGCTCCTGAAGCAAATGTTTTATTCCCGGTGAGAATTATTTTGCATAGCTCAGATCCTTCAATTACTAGAAAAGCCGCGGTAGGATGATACCACCCCAAAATATAATGTTGTCTTGCGGATACCCAATTTTTCTTTGTAATACGTTTTGTTATTAATGAATAGGAAGAATATAATTCTCTGTTTAGCTCCCAAAGATAACACCATATGTGGGATGGTGAGGGGAGACTTTATCTCCAGGACAAGGATTGCTCAGATTCAGACATTTTCCCCTCCTCACTGGGCTCAAAGCAAACATCACTGATGGGTGGATGCTTTTCCACTCAGCCCAGATGCAGCTTAAGAATTTGCCAAGATGGGCCAGGTGTGATGGCTCACGCCTATAATCCCAGCACTTTGAGAGACCGAGGTGGGTAGATCACTTGAGGCTAGGAGTTTGAGACCAGCCTGGCCAACATGGTGAAACCCTGTCTCTACTAAAAATATAAAACTTAGCCAGGCTTGGTGGTGCATGCCTGCAGTCCCAGCTACTCAGGAGGCTGAGGCAGGAGAATAGCTTTAACCCAGGGAGCTGAGGTTGTAGTGAGCCGAAATCACACCATTGCGCTCCAACCTGGCCATTGCCATGAGACTCTGTCTCAAGGGAGAAAAAAAGAATTTGGTAAGATGTAGCACTCCAGTGAGACACTAGCAATGACGGGAGAGGCTCACCTAGTGTCTCAGTGATTGCTGGTCACAGTTGGCAAGTCTTTCTTTGGGGTTACTATGGGCTCGAGTGGTTGGTCTGGGTTATTTTATCCTACTCTTCTCCATTCTGTTTTATTGTTCCCTGAAGGTTCAAAATGCTTTGAGAATCCATTTAATCCTTTCTTGGCTGGACTGGGAGTGGTGTTTGGATGGCAAGGCCTTGAGCCCTGCCCTTTCCTACAGCCCAGCAGTCACCTTTCCAGTGTGTTCATTGCCTGTGTCACCTTTGCAGTCCGGCTCTCAGATGGTGCGTGGTGTGAAAGAAGGGGCTTCTCTGCAGGAATTGTTCACATGAGAAGTCAAAACATCAACAGGAAAGGAAAACTCACTCTGGATGCGGGGTATGATCATCAGGCGATGGCTTGTCCTGACATCAGCTGCCATAGTTTCCAGTTCATACCTTCGAGTCTTTACCACGCAGCTCCCAAACCTCTGATCCACCTCCCGACAGAGATGGTAGTTCAATGAAAAGGGATACTGGATCTGAAGTCAAAAGGCCCACATTCAGATCCAGTGTTTTATCATTTATCCTTTTGACAAACATCTGTTGAGAGTGTATTATGTTTTAGATATTTTTGTGTTCATTGTCTCATTTAACTTCACAACGGTTCTTTAGCAGGTTCACTTGTTATCCACATTTGCTGTTATGGAAATTAAGGCAGAGATGCTGAGTAGAACAGTACACAGAGAACATGCAGAAGCTGTGCTCTAAACCAGCCCCAGAGAGGACGCGCTCCTTGGAGACCTTGAGTTGCCCCCTTGCCAGCTGCACGGCTTTGGACAAATGACACGGCATCCAGCCTGAGACTGCCATCAGAGTTTCAGTTTTCTTGTGTGAAAAATTGAGGATGAAGATAATAACTCCCTTGGGGGATTTTAGTGTTTGTGAAAAGAGATGTGAACGTTCTTGACAAGTATTAAGGGTTTATAAAGTGAAGGCAGAAAGAGAGCACCGTTTGGAAGTGGGGAGTTGGTGAGAGATGAGCCGGTCAGGAGTGCACTGTGCCTGTCCTCACAGCATCCACACTTCCTGCATACGAATGGCAGCAGAGCTCACGTTTTCTCTCTCGCCCTGGGCTTTATGAATAGCAGGTCATTGACAGAGTAACAATGGTACATAAAATTGTTTCAGCATGGTGGCTCATGCCTGTAATCCCAGCACTTTGGGAGGTCAAGGCAGACAGATCACTTGAGGTCAGGAGTTCTAAAGCAGCCTGGGAAACATGATGAAACCCTGTCTCTACTAAAAATACAAAAGTTATCTGGGCATGGTGGTGGGTGCCTGTAATCCCTGCTGCTCCGTAGGCTGAGCCACAAGAGTCACTTGAGACTGGGAAGTGGAGGTTTCAGTGAGCCGAAATCATGCCACTATACTACAACATGGGTGACAGAGCAAGGCTCCGTCTTTAAAAAACAAACAAACAACAACAAAAACCCATAAAATTGATATTAGGGCCAACCACAGTGGCTCATGCCTGTAATCCCAGAACTTTAGGGGGCTGAGGTGGGAGGATGGCTTACGCCCAGAAGTTTAATACCAGTCAAGGAAATATAAAGAGACTTCATCTCTAAAAAATAAAATACAAAATTAGCTGGGCCCAGTAGTGCATGGCTGTGATCTCAGCTACTCAGGAGGCTGGCAGGAGGATTGAGAGGTCAAGGTTGCAGTGAGCTGTAATTGCACCATTCCACTTCAGCCTAGTGACAGGGCAAAACCCTGTCTCAAAAAAAATAATGTTAAAACAGAAGCATTTATCTCACATATAAATAAACACATGGAAAATAGATAAATAGAAAATAAAAGAAAGAAAGGAAGGAGGGAAGGAGGGAGGGAGGGAGAGAGGAGAAGGAAGGAAGGAAGGAAGGGTTCTCAGTGCCATTAAGTAACAGATTATAATCATAATGGTAATAGGTTTTGTGAATATCAAGACTTCAAGGAAAAATTTTATCAGCTCCTTATTGATTATGATGATCGAGAATAGCAGTGAAAATCTAGACTTCAAAAATTAATTAATTTATTTTTTGCTGTCTGTCATTGGGGCAGAAAAAATATTTCATCTATTTTAAAAAAGGAAGGTTTACAAAATATTTATAAGACCAAAAAAAAAAAAAAGATAAAATCAATAGGTAAAGCAATCTGAGCAAGGAGAAGAAAATACAACAAGTAAGACAGGACCCAGATGACCCCTCTGGTCAGACAGGCTGGGGGCAGGCAACACCTCTTGTTCCAAGTCTTTCCTGCAGCCAAGTCAAAAATGGATACAGGATTCCTAGCGTGATAAGATTAAACAGGCAGCGGCTGTGCATGGTGGCTCAGGCCTGTAATCCCAGCACTTTGGGAGGCTGAGGTGGGCGGATCATGAGGTCAAGAGATCGAGACCATCCTGGCCAACATGTTGAAACCCTGTCTCTACTAAAAAAAAAATACAAAAATAAGCTACGCTTGGTGGCATATGCCTGTAGTCCCAGCTACTTGGGAGGCTGAGGCAAGAGAATAGCTTGAACCCAGCAGGCAGATGTTGCAGTGAGCCAAGATCGTGTCACTGTACTCCGGGCTGGCAAAAGAGTGAGACTCCATCTCAAAAAAAAAAAAAAAAAAAAAAAAATTAAACAGGAAGCAAACAAGCAGGCAGGAGGAGCAATCTTCTAATACTTATATACAAGTAGAATTTTCCCTGTGGGACCTCAAAAATTACACATATGAAATCATGGGGACCTCCATATTAAATAGCTTTAATACATTTCAGGAGGATGGTTCTTAAAATGTCCTTCAGTGCAGTTCTGTGAAAAGGCAAAGCAATGCAATCCAGGTATAAAGCCTTCTGATGGTCTAACCTGGTTCTAGTGAAAAATAAAGCTATAGTTTTTCTAACAGTTCAGGAAAGTAAGTTGAGGGGATCGTAGTTCCTCTCCACCTGGTGGATGAGAAATCGGGAAACAGAGAGTAAGCCCAACCTGCCAAACTTAGAGCCAGGAGGCACAGGGCTGAGATACTGAGAAAGCTCAGGGCTTGACCCACAGGCTGCAAAAATGATCTACTCACTGACGTGGTCCAGCTTTGCAGGATTGCCCTCCGTAGAGGCCAGCGTGAGATGGATGTGGAAATTGAGAGCTGATTTCAGGCACAAAGAAAGCTGAAGCTGCACAAAGACCAAGTTCCTTCAGCAAAGGCTGCCAGCCATTCCTACAGTTTTCAACAATCTGTGGGCTAATCAGACTCTCTAAGTAATCAACTACTCATTTAACTATTCCATGAATTCTCATTATGTCTACTTTATCTTAGGAAACATGCTAAGCACTTGTGTATGAGATCACTCCTGACTTCATGAAGCTTACACTTACACACAGAAAAGTGACACAGTGCATAGCGCTATAAGATAAGGAAGTCCGGGATGTCATGGGAGCAGAGGGCTGAAGAAGGGTCTCTCAGGGCAAAATCATTCACCGTGAGAATCAAGGATGAATAAAAACTAGCCAAGTGAAGGCAGTGACAATAGACAGATGAGAAGGTTGCCAGACAGATAACTGGAAGGACTGGGCCACATTTGTGGAAGGGAAAAAATTTGACTATGCCTGTAAGGGGCAGGTGTTAGAAAAATGGTGAACGGCACAAAGAAAGTCAGGAATGAAAAAGAAAAAAGAGTACAAAAACGGGAACAGAAGACAAAATGATTGACACATTGGTGTTATTCCTTTAAAAAAAAATCAATGGGAGTGGCTTAAAATATTAAAAAACTCTCAGACTACATATCCAAAAAAGCAAAATCCAACCATATGTCACTAAATTTAAAAATACATGAAGAAGACATACCTGAAAAGATGCAGAAAGGAAGGCAGGACAGCAGTAAGAAAGGCAGGAAGAGAGGGAAAAAGGAAAGAAAAAGGAAAACAGAAGTGGGTATAAATATAATCAGCAGAGGTATAATTCAAGATGCTAATTAAAAAGAAAACGTAGATTTGAAAAATGCAAATGTAACATGGAAATAAAATGTCATTGAATTTTCAAATACGAGGAACATTTGCCTTTTTCCTCTAGCCCTGCCAGGCAAGATGGAGTATGGGTGGTAGCAACCAACTCTAACACCATTTGAAAATCGGATATGATTTTGGCTCCGGTGTTGGTGCGCTGCTGTTCTGACTGCCTGTAATTGTGGTCATTACAACTTGGTATATTTCTGTGCAAGGTGGATCCATTTTCACACACAGAAGATAATATTAGGCAGAGATGAGTGAAGATGCTTTTAAAGAGTGTAATTAAGTCAAAGGCCCTGTTTGTCTCATTCCAATCACAAAAGTTTGAAATGTTTAGGTGAAATGTTTGAGGCACTAAAATGAGGGGCAGTACAAGTTGGTTTTAGGGACATCGTATCTTTCTGCAAGAGTTCTCTTGGGGATGCTTTGATCATTGCAGATTTAGTTAATTGCCGCTACCTACATCTAAGCTTCAGGAATGGAATGCTGCGCCTTCCCTCCCACTAGCAGAGGGGGACTGCCTGTACCACCATCTAGGGCGAACATCTCCACTTTCGCAGAATCCAGGCCCTGTTACCTACTCCACGATACTGGACTAAACATTCTTTCTTCCCTCCTACCTCATCAGTTTTCCCTGTTCCGGATCACTTCCATGATGACATCTTTACATTATGACCTTTCCTATCTTAAAAAAGTCCCAAACTGTGATCTGTCTCTACCTTGCTACTGCCCCCATATAATTCTCTGCTTCCCTCTACAAGTAAAGCTATTCAAAACTGTTGTTTGTGTTCACTCTTTCTTCTTCAAACTCAATCCAAAATAGATGATTGTCACACCTCTCCATCTCCCTTCCCCAAGTCACTGATGGTGTTTTCCTCAATCATTCTGGCTTTTAATTATCATTCTTGTATCTGACCTTTCGAACGTGTTTGGCAAAGCATACCCCTCTTCACTCATTGATACAGCTTCTTCTTTTGCCTTCTGGGACTCTGGGCCCCACGGATCTCCCTTCCATGTCATTGGTTGTTCCTAGGAGAATATTCCCCCTTGTCTCCAGCCTCACGAACTTGGAATAGTCCAGGGCTTAGGATTTGCCCCTCTTTTTCTTCCCTGGCTGCGTGCTTTTCCTATGGGATTTCACCCAGTATTGTGTTCTAAACACCGTCTGTATGCAACTGATTCCTGAATTGCTGTCTCTAGCATAGGTATCTCTCACAAAGTTCAGACTATATATCCCATTGCCTATTCCATATTTCCATGTGGATCTCTAATTAGACACCTAAACTTAACTTATTCAAGACAACTCTTGATCTTTTTTTCTCACTCCCAAAAGCTGGACCTTGTGCAGCCCTCATCTCGGTTGATGAGAATCCCAGTTACTCAGTGCCAGGTACTTGGTGTTTCCTTCACTCCTTTGTCTCATATCCCATATTGATTTCACCAGAAAATCCTTTGGAACCTACTTTCAAAATATACCCATAATCTTTTTCTCACCACTCCTACTGCCGCTGCTTGGTCCAACTTTGGATCATCTTACTTCAAATAGCTGTGAAATTGAAAACGGGTACTCTTATTCTTTGTAGGATTAGGAATCAGACACAGTCACCCTGCAGAGCATTCTATGGCATTTATTAAAGGCAAGCATGCATCTATTCTGGGAATCAGCTAGACATCCAGTTGATAAGAGATATACACAGCATTATTTGCGGGAGGAGAGAGTTAGAAGAAACCTAGGGGTCCATCGCTAGGTGAACACGTAGGTACCACGTAGTGAAAACACATTGTTGAATTCTGTGCCACAGTGAGAAGCACAATTTAGGAACATAGAGAGATCCTGACAACAGTGTTGGGTGGGAAAACAGGATCTGTAGCACAAAAGCGTGTGGCTTAAGATCACACATACATGGTGTATATTTCAAGGATAAATTCTTATCCAAGGACTGTTACTAAACACACTTGGGTTGATACTTTGGCAAGGAAAGGATTGGGTCAGTGATGGACAATGAAGAGAAAAATAATGAAATGAAATAAAACAAGAGAGTCCTTGATAGACCAGTAATAGCACTGTGCTACATGACTCATCCAACTCTCTTCACTGGTGAGAAAGAAAGAGAGGATACTAAAGCTAAAAGAAGTCTTAGCAATTATTTTAACCCAATCTCTGCCTTAAAACACACACATTCTCTTATATCTAGCACCAACTCTGCTTCAGTCATTTTATAGAAGAACATCAGCTATACATTTAAGGAAATTCAATAGTCAAAAAACCCCTTTTATAGAAGAACAGAGCTTTTCTAGGAAATCTGCTGATGGAAGAGGGGTAGATCAGGTTTTCTGAAATGGCTTCATGCTGGGTAAGTTATTTTAAAATACCTATTGCTCAACACACACACACACACACACACACACACACACACACACACCAGAACTCTTTAAAAGCTGGAAAAAATATGAATAAAATAAAACCAGAGCTGGGTGAAGGCAATCATAGAAGCCAATGCACCAAAATTTGCATGCAAAAGTCAAAGCTGGCAACACAGTTTTGGGAATTATTGTGGCCACTTAGGGGAATGAGAGATTGGGCTCTGAATCTGCTTGCAAATTTGCATAGTTGAATTAAAACCTCCTACACAAAGCCAGGACAATTGGAGGAACTCTAGCTTCAGAGAAATGGTGGGTGAAAAAAAATCTGACGGCCTGCAGGAAAACCAAAGAAGAATATCTTGAGGTCTGTCCTTTTTCCAAATGGAAAAAAATATCATCTCTTTGAGAATACAGGAGCAAAGCTTGGTCTCATGCACCTGGAGTCAAAATGTGCACCCCCTCACGCTCAAGGAGCCCCCCAGGCTGAGGTGTTAAACATTTCAAGGCAGGCAGCACCCATTATATTTTCAGGCAAATCTCTGGAGAAAATCATCCTGAATCTTGGTTCCTAGGGATCCTCACATATTATATTTGGCTAAATATTAGTGCATGTGCATGTACACATGCACACGCGTGCACACACACACACATTACCATGAAATGAAAAAAGTCACTGAAAATAAGTGGAAGCCGCAGGTAACTTATTTCCATTCTTGAAGACTTCAGACTCTGTAAAGATTAAATACCAAATAAAAATGGCCAAGAAAATGGAAATAATATAAGTGACAAGGAAGATATAAGTGACAAGTTTTCAGCACTGATGAAAATAAAGGAAACTAAAGACACACACCAGAAGAAAGTAGAATGGTATCTTTAAAAAATTAGAAAAACAAATGCAATCCAAACTGCTGTATATGATAAAGAGGTCTCTCAGGCTCAAGAGCGGAATAATAATACTTTTCAGAACAGCAAAAACTGAAGGCGCTTACAACCCTAGTCGTACCTCGAGAAACTTTGGCAAGATAAACTTCAGAAAGAATGCAACGCATCCCAGGAGAAGATATGGTAATTGAGGGAACTGAGAGCAAATGGGGAAGTCCAAACCAACATTGACTTATACAACAATAATGGAAATGTCTAATTTCTGGGGCTAAAATTAAAAATATGAGATTATATGGACAACGATAGCAGTTAGTCAGATGGAGGATGATAAAAGAACATGCTTTGTTCTATTCATGTAAAGGGTGGATATGTTAAATTCACTTTAGATTTATTATTTTAATTGGATATATATAGGGAGAGTCAGTACAGTAAGCAAATGCAAGAAATAAAAAGTGAGCATGATACAGAAAACAGAAAAATAGAAAGCAAAAAAATGAGATGGTGGAAATAAATCCAAATGCACTAGTCATCACAAGGAATGGATTAGGTAAAAGACAAAGATTTCCAGATGAGAAATAAAAATTAAATTATATGCTTTTTTTGTTTGTTTTGTTTTGAGACGGAGTTTTGCTTGTTGCCCAGGCTAGAATGCAATGGCATGATCTCGGCTCACTACAACCTCCACCTCCCTGGTTCAAGTGACTCTCCTGCCTCACCCAGCCTCCCAAGTAGCTGGGATTACAGGCATGCACCACCATCCCTGGCTAATTTTGTATTTTATTTGTATTTTTTATTTTTCCTTTTTAGTAGAGGCAGGGTTTCAATATGTTGGTAAGGCTGGTCTCTAACTCCTCACCTCAGGTGAATCGACCTGCCTCAGCCTCCCTAAGTGCTGGGATTACAGGTGTGAGCCACTGCGCCTGGCCCAAATTATATGCTTCTTGAAAGAGATATGCCTAAAGCTTAAGAACATAGAAATAGAATACTTAGGTAATTAATTGAAAAATGTATGCCAGGCAGATAACAACTCAAAGAAATCTGGCATAGCAATATTAATATCAGAGGAAAAACCTAAAAGGCAAAAGCCATTATTACAGATGAAGAGGGTCATTACATTTTTATTTAAGTTTAAATTGCCCATGAGGTTATAAAGACCTAAATATTTATGGATGTAATAAAATAGCCACAAAATATAAGAAAAACTGACAGAATTACATGGTGATATAGGCAAATTTATTAATAGACTTGAATATATTCATATAACTTGGTTAGAAAGCAATAGGTCAGGCAGAAAATATTTAGTACTGATAGAAATATTTGAATCACACAATTAACAAGCTGGATTTAGTGGGCATATAATGAAAACTGCTTAACAATTTAACAATTTGAGAACCATTATTTTCATTACTACAAAGAACATTTACACAAATATCATGTGCCGTGCCACAAAAGAAGTCTAAGTGAATTTCAAAGATTACGTTAAAGCAGGCCATGTTCTCCGATTACAGCAACCAAGCTGTAAATCAGTAAGAGACAGACAACATTTTAAAATGCACATATTCTGACATTTTATAACTTTCTAATTCCTATGCCAATTATCAATTAAAAAAAATTCAAAATGCAAACGAAAAGAGTGCACCTCAGCAACAATAAAAATTCCACATCAAAATATTTGAGGGACGGTTCAAGTAAGGCCTAAAGAGAAGTGTAGAAGGCTATGTGAAGAGAGAAAATTAATACAATACTACCAGGTTAATCTTTTCATTTCAGAAGTTAGAAAAAGCGTAACAGTGGAAGCCCAGAAAGTAGAAAAAAGGAGATAATAACAAACAGAGATGCAACAGAGAGGGTCAACAGTGCCCAAACTGCTTCTTTGAAAAGACCAAAAATAAACCTCTGACCAAGAAACGGATGTAGGCAGGGTTCACAAATACTCAATATTTGGAGATCATAGGTAGATTTCCAAGAATTTTAAAATTTTAAACAAATTCCTAGAAATATACCAAAACTAGCTTCAAAAAATCTGAGATTAGCTGTATTTAAATTAGAAAGCCTGAATAATCTTGTATTAAACAAACTGAATGAATATTTTAAAATCCTTCCACAAAGAGAACACCAGACTCATACAGTTTTACAGGTGAATTCTGCCAAATCTTTAAGAAGAACACAATTTTAAAACAGATACAAACTCTTCTTAGAATAGAAAAAGCGAGAGAAAACTCCCCTAGTCATTCTTTGAGGCTCACACAACCTCAATATTAAAATCAAACAAATAAAGTATGAAAACTGAAAATCATGGGCTGATGTCATTCAGGAACAGAGAGATGTAAGATGCTTACAGTTTTTGGCATGGTAATTATTATTACCTGTAATAATATTAACAACAATGGTAACAGTGGTAACTACTGGGCAATCCATGTTACAGGTGGCTTCTTGGTTGCAGTGAGTCAGCCTTCATACCTGTGCTTCCTGGCTCCCTGGCCCTCACCTCTCCCCCTGCACACCTTTGAGTGAAGGGAGACGATCTAGCTGACTTAGGGCCTCCCTGTGAACCAGTGTGGAGGGACGTGAGGAAGGCAGGCAGGCATGGCCGGTCCACAGGGATGCAGCTGACCACGAGCATAGGCTCTGTGCTGTGGGTCCCTGCCTTTGTCTTCTGCGCCATGAGTCTGTTCAGCACCAGCCAGCACAGGCTTGGTTTGCAACGATCCCGATTTGGGGCAAAAGAGTCTTGGTCCTTATCCTTGAGGAGCTTCCAGTGTCCTGAGAAAGGTAATGTTCATCCAAAAATTAAACAAATAAATGCAAATTTGCAACCTGTGATAAGAAGGGCCTGCGGCTCTGCGGCGCTGTAGAAGAGTCTGTTATGGGATGCAGGCTTTCCTGATGATGAGAAGCCTGCTTGAGGAAACACCATGTGATCTGAGTTTAAAGACACGTGAAGAGTCAGCCAGTCACAGAAAGGAAGAGAAGACAGGCCTGGACGGGGCAACAGCAAGTAAGTCCACAGGCCCCACACGGGAGGGATCCTGTCCTACTGAGGAGCTGGTGTCCAGTGAGGATGCAGGCAGAAGCTCAGAGGGAGGCTGAGACGTCACAGAGCTCAGTCAACCAGGCCCAGAGCCCTCGGGAGGAATGCACTTGAATGGAGAAGGTCATTGAAGGGCTTTAAAAAGGAATGACAAAGCCAAGAGAGCCATTATCTGAGACTCTTTCGGACTGTGGTGTAAAGAATAGAACAGAGCGAAGTTACATGGGACATCTATGCGACCTTTGCATCAGCCCAGGAGAGAGATGACTGCAGCCTAGGCAAGGGCGGTGGTGGAGTTGGAGATACAGGGAGGGATGCTGAGGGTTACGAAGGAAAGGACAGAACTTGATGATTAACATGAGATGTCAGGGAAACAAAGAAATCAAAGCTGGGCTATCGGCCAGATGGAGCGGCCATTCACAAACAGAAGATATGGAGAAAGGCCAAATTCGGGGTGAAGAGAAAATAAAACCCCATTCAGCATGATCTGCCTCTGAGACACTCAAATGTAGATTTTTGTTTGTTTGTTTTTTTAATACAACAAACGTTTATTTCTTACAGTTCTAGAGGCTGAGATGTCCAGATCCAAATGCCAACAGATTTACTGTTGTCTGGTGAGGGCCTGCTTGTTCATTTGCTGGTGGTTGCCTTCTTTCTATATCCTCGTGGAGTGAACAGAATGATATCTTATGTCTCTTCTTTTTATGAGGTCATAAATATCATAAGAGCCTAAGCCAGGGAGAGATTTTGAATAGGAAACACAAGACTGGAGCTCAGAAATGAGTTCTGTGTTCAAGATATGAATTTAGTCCTCTGTGCATAGCTGAACATTTCTGCCTTTTCTTTTTGTTTTCTTTCTTAGGCAAAGTCTCACTCTGTTGCCCAGGCTGAGTGCAGTGGCATAATCTTAGCTCACTGCAACCTCTACCTCCCGGGTTCAAGTTATTTTTGTGCCTCAGCCTCCCAAGTAGCTAGCACCACCAGGCCCGGCTAACTTTTTCATTTTTAGTAGAGGCAGGGTTTTGCCATGTTGGCCAGGCTTGTCTCGAACTCTTGGCCTCATATGATCTGCCCACCTCGACCTCCCAAAGTGCTGGGATTACAGGCATGAGCCACCATGCCTGGCCTCATAGTTGAAAATTTCAGTTGACAAAAATATAGAGAAAGCAGAGGAAAGAGTTTAGGATTAACTTTTGAGGAACTCCAACACTTAGAGTTTGTATAGAAGACTGAGTTATCACTCAAAAGTGGGTGTTGAACAGTGAGGACACATGGACACAGGGAGGGGAACATCACACACCAGGGCCTGTTGTGGGTTGGGGGGGTAGGGGAGGGATAGCAGGGGGTGGGGGAATTGGGGAGGGATAACATTAGGAAAAATGCCTGATTTAGATGATGAGGGGATGGATGCAGCAAACTACCATGGCATGTGTATGCCTGTGTAAAAATCCTGCACAATCTGCACAAGTACCTCAGAACTTAAAGTATATTAAAAAAAAAAAAAAAAAAAAAGAAAAGAAAAGAACAAGAAGGAAAACCAGAAGAAGGTGGTGTCATGGAGAACAAAGGGAAGAACATGCTTTGAGAAGGAAGTTGTGGTCCCCAGGGTTAAATGCTGTTCCTGGGTGAAGAAATTAGAGAACGGAAGCATTCCTGTTGCACCCAGTGCTCCGTGTGGCAGTGATATTAACGGGGTCTATTCTGGAGCCAGGTTGCAGTGGTGCAGGAAGACGTGGATTAAGGGAAGCTGGAGAGTCCATTGGCTAACCTTGCTCTTGGTGCTACGCATGCCACATGCCACTTCCCGCTGCATGTGCAAATGCATTTACCCTTCAGGCAAGAGAACTGGTCCCCTGGACAAAGAGGGGACCATTAATTTCCTACCTCTTTTGCGCATAGCTTCTTTGTTTTCAGTTGAGAGGGAAATTAAGGGTTGAAGAAAATATATATCAGGGAATGTATCGTGCCAGCCACCATGCTAGAGAAAATCTATAATGAGCCAGTCAAGAGAATAAATCACTAGGGTTTTATCCACTTTGGTTTTAAAACAAGAAAGGATTAAACTATCACTACACTACTTGTCTCCAGTGATGAGAGATGGGTTCCCAGACACAATATTCACCTTACATGCTGGCATTGCAATTGTTTCAATTTAGGCTCATAAACATTGTACCGTAGCTTTTTTTCATGCTGTAGTTTCCCTGTGGTATAATTAATATGCAGCCACTTGTACAGTGAATATCAGAATTATTAAAATTTGTTAAAATGCAGTTTTCCGGTTCTTAAGCCTTTAAATTCTCATTTGTTGGTTCTGTGGTCTAACTCTGAACCATTTCTCCAAGCTTTGCCAACATAGTTGTTCCAGGAATCACACTTTGAAAAAACACTGGTCTATATTTGAGGGTCAGAATAATTATGGTTATTATATGAATATTCAACATTAAGCAAGAAACTGAATCATATTCATGACTTTTTTTTTGTGTGTGCTTATTAAGATAGGGTACATTTTAGAGAGATTTTCACCAAAGGTTAAGAAAAGAAGATATATCTTGCTAGGTTTCAGCTGGCCAATAAACAAACATGGCTGCCTCTCTCTGGGTACTAAAGAGTTCACTGCCTCTCTAGAGGCTGGGCCCACCTGGGGTTAGGGGCATCCTTTGGGAAGCAGGGGGTTCTTGCTCCTCTTTTCAGAAGGGGCCCAGTAGACAGTTGTCACTTTTTTTCTCCTAGGTAACCTGGCAAGGGCTGCCCTTTAAGAATCATCACAAGTAATATCCATAAACCAAGGGCCTGGAATTGAGTTTATATTCTTAAAGAGTCAAAGAGGAAACAATAGATCAGATAAAGAAAATGTGGCACATATACACCATGGAATACTACACAGCCATAAAAAACTATGAGTTCGTGTCCTTCCTAGGGACGTGGATGGATCTGGAAACCATTCTCAAACTGACACAAGAATAGAAAATCAAACACTGCATGGTATCACTCATAGGTGGGTGTTGAACAGTTAGAACACATGGACACAGGGAGGGGAGTATCACACACTGTGGTTAGTTCGGGGACTAGGGAAGGGACAGTGGGAGGTGGGGAGGGTGGAGAGGGATAACGTGGGGAGAAATACCAGATATAGATAACGGGATGAGGAAGGCAGCACACCACCTTCCCATGTACGTACCTATGCAACAATCTTGCATGATCTGCACATGTACCCCAGAACCTAAAGTATAATACAAAAAATAAAAATAAAAATAAATAAATAAAAGAGATAAAAAACTAAGATGTTTTGTCATTTGGATTTTTTGCTTCCTCAAATCTTTCAGGCCAAATCATAGTTGAGAAAAATAAAAAGGAAAAAAGGGGCATGCATGTTCAAAATTCTATATTTAAGTTTTCATAATGTGATTACTTTTGCTGGTTCTATTAATCTTCAGAAGAGTAGCTAAATGCAAATGCAAGCATTTTAAGGCATTAAAATTATGCAGAAAAATCTGAGTGAAATTCTAAGAATATGTATGTATATGTAATATATAAATTATAATTTAAGAACCTTTCCAAGAACATTTGCTTAATAAATAGAAATGAGAACAGAAATTTTTGCAATGCTAATTATTATACTACTATCTCTTTCCAGATCTTACAAGATGCTCGGAAATATGTTACAGGTGTTCATTTGGAAACGAAATAATTTTTACCTCTCTTTTACGAGAATAATGGAAGATTAAAGAAAGCCAAAGTGAGTGGTTCAGAAAGGGTGTTCCAGAATGTTGTAGTTATTAATGAGTGCTTGTGTAGTGGTGGAAAGAAAGCATCTTTACTCAAAAGCAATAAAGATCTTTAGAGTCCAGGTCCAGGAAATGACTCAGAATTAGTCCATGCATTAGTTTTAAAAATGGAAGATGGAGAGGAATGGTCTCAACCAGGACTGCCTAAACTACCTTTTCATTAGGGAAGACGTTACGACAATAGAAGTGCAGGCTTGCTAAGTTACCTCTGAAGTATTTACACTAATGGACTGATAAAGCTCTCAGGTGATATTCTGGCATACACTGGCCTTAGGTCGGCTCCTCAGAATGCAGAGAGGTCAGGTGGGAGCTCAGGAATGCACGCGAGGGTCTCATTCTCTCCACCTCTGCACAGTGTGTACCAACCCAGAGTCCTTTCAATCACTGTCTTCAGTCCTCTTCTTTCTCCAGGCAAAGGCAGGATTTCAGCCACTTCCACAGCCAATGATCAGAACCTTGGAAAACAATCACCAATGGTTCAGGACCAGAAGTAAAAAACAAACTTCCTGAACGATGCTGGGTGTTGCTAGGGAGTGTATAAAGGGCTCTCCTAGATACAAATATTTACTATTTACCCCCAGTTTGTGCCCCTTTCTTGTTGCCATTCTTTTGTGCTGGACTTTGATTTTAATGGTGTTGAACACATAAAAGGGCCCAATAAATTCTAAATAACTGGAATATGAGCTATGAGAAGCTCAAAATATGGGCATAATGTTGCATTTATCAAGGATGCTGTCTGCCCTGAAAATCCTGCGTAGGTAGAAAGGACTGGTTTTTCCACACTGCATATTGGGACATGATGTACTTAGCAGCAGAATTACTTATTTAAACATGTGCTAAGAAACAGCTGTCGTTCAAGAGTGTTGTCCTGGGATCTGGCTGCAATAGTACAGGGTACCCATTGCATAAACCTTGTGCAAAGTTCAGCTCCGTAAAGCAAAGGTATCACAAACACAAGCAAACCATTACTCCAGTCTTCTAAGTCTTGTTTTCCTTCAAAGGTAGTAGACTATACCTAGCTTTATTAAAAATGAGAAATGAAATGAAAAATGATAATCTAGGCACATGCACTAATCATCTCAGTGAGGATGAAAAACTACGCTGTGGGTCACAGCTGGGAAGCATCTCTAATCTCTGTGATCGGGTTCTGAGACACCATCACAGCTTCACGGATGTTTTACTGGGGAAAGAGTGCTCAGCTTTGGTTTAAATATCTGAGATGCGGATAAAAACGCTTCAAGCTTCCCTGAGGTGCTGCATCTCTTTTTGTTTGAAACTCTGAGGTATGGGTTTACAGTCACCAGTGGTTGTGCATTTAGTAGGGAGTGTGTATGCATCAGTGCCATTAAGGGGACCCAAATTGAAGCTGAATCAAAAAGCAGCAAATTTATTTTTTATTTTTCTTTCTTCTGTATTGCTTTTCCCTCCTCTTTCTTTCCTTCCTTTTCTCCTTGCTTTTCTCCTTCCTTCCCACCTGTTGGGCCACTTAAGGCTTCCCCACAGCCTGAGAACTATCTGAGATTACTGGAGTAATGTCAGAAAGACTCAAGTCAACTTGAATAAATCCCCCTTGGCCAATGGACAATATGAACATCAACAATAGTAACTGCACTGAAATACATAAGATTCATTTAAATCCATTGGTTCATGATGATATTGAAAAACAAAAGAATATCTCATTTGCCCTCTTGTTCTTTGGGAAGATGTGAGAGGAAAACTAATTATTTGGTAACTGGTAAAGAAAGGGAAAGAGGCCTGGTGCAGTGGTGCATGCCTCTAACTCCAGCACTTTGGGAGGCTGAGGCAGGCAGATTACCTGAGGTCAGGAGATCGACACCAGCCTGCCCAACATGGCAAAACCCCATCTCTGCTAAAAATATGAAAAATAAGCTGGGCGTTGTGGTGGGCACCTGTAATCCCCACAACTCGGGAGGCTGAGGCAGGAGAATCACTTGAACCCAGGAGGTGCAGGTTACAGTGAGCTGAGATCACGCCACTGTGTGAAGAAGAAGAAAAAAGAAGAGGAAGAAGAAGAAGAAGAAGAAGAAGAAGAAGAAGAAGAAGAAGAAGAAGAAGAAGAAGAAGAAGAAGAAGAAGAAGAAG